>NC_066621.1:16776013-17492350 GCF_025201925.1 Gopherus flavomarginatus | reverse complement strand
ATGCAGACTGTGTGTGTGTGAGTATATAATTGTACTGTGGATATGCTATATATGTGATGGACAACCTGATTTGCTTATGTCATGTGTAGTGCACACACAACAACATGGTTTATATTGAAATGGCATGTTCATTAATCTAATGACACTGTGTAGGTTTATGTATGTAACTATATTATGTGCCTTACCCCTACCCACATGGATTTGTATATGTAATTACTCTGGATATATGCAAGTGAGTGTGCTAATCTCTCCGCTTTCGAGTATAAATTCAGCTGCCCCTCCAAACAGCTTGTACGGTACAGTATATAATGTATAAATGCCTGACGGAAAGTAACTTTGTTCTTTATAGATGGAAATGTGGAAAATTAACAAGCGGCTCTTTCTTTGGGACACACCCTGCAAGTGCCTCCGCCGCCTAGGAGCACACAGCCGCCTCTTGGAAGCCAGGGCCTTGATTTACGGCCCTGGCGCTGACAGCTCACTGGAACCCACATGCTGTTTGCAGCACCACCAAGCTGGGCTATGACCCTCCGACCTCTCCCCCTCCAATCCCCCCTCCTGTCTCTGCGCTGTAATAAAAACCTGTCTTGCAGGCAGGACTACAATGACTTTGTTGTTCAGAAAGGTACCCCGCCCCACCCTCCCCCCCAAAAAAAATCTTTAAAAGCAAAATATAAGGAACGTATGAGGAAATGGACCTGGGAGCAGCAGCCCGGAGTACCACAGGATTGTTTGTGTTAGAATTTATTCCCTTCTCTTTGCTTGCTCTCAGCTCCTGAATGAAACCTCTCTGTCTCGTGCTTCTCTCGCTCTTTTGCACACCCTCTCAGTTTCTTTCACACATTTGCAGTCTTTCACCAGCTCTAGTGGACGCTTTGGCTCTTCCGCATGTTTGCGCACATGCATTCTCTTGTGTGCTCCTCGTGTTCACACACTCTTTCTCGCTGTTGCTCTCTTCCTCGTGTCCTGGTGCACTCACTTGATTGGGCTTGCATTTGTTTTCACCCACCGTTTTCCCCTGCTTGCTTTCACAGTGTGTTTTTACACACACGCCTTGATTAGCAATTTCACTGACTCGTGCTTTTCTCCAACACCAGCGAAGTGTTTTATTTTTAGTTAATACAAGTGACTTAATAAATATTATTGAAAACAAATCAGTGAATGCACAGGAAACTAACAACACTTGCCAGGCATATGCCCATAAAATTAACAGATTCATATGCGATCACTAGTAAGTACTGCTAAATTCCTCTCCTTTATTGCTGAAAATTATCTGCAGAATGTCCACATTCTGTCACTGGTTATTCATTTGGGGTGAAGTCCTGCTCTTTACTTGATCTACTCCTCTGGTAGTTATGCTCCCCTCCAGGCACCTAACAAATGGATTTAGCATCCCTGCACCCCTGTGAGGTAGGCAAAGATTAGCATGCCCATTCTACAGATGGGGAACTGAGTCACAGACAGGCAAAATGACTTGCCCAAGGTCACAGAGGGAGAATCTGTGCTATAGCTGAAAATAGAACCTGCCTCTCCTGAGTTCAAGGCCATCTTTCTCCAGCAAGTGAGCTGCTCTCTTTTGGTGCTATTCCTTGCATTATCCCTCTGTCTCTCTCATCCAGTTAATCTTAAGGGTCTGTTTACACTGCAATCAGACACCTGCAGCTGGCCCATGCCAGCTGACTCGGGCTCTGGCTAAGGGACTGTTTAATTGCAGTGTATACATTCAGGCTGGAGCCTGGCCTCAAGGACCCTGCGCGGTGGGAGAGTCTCGGAGCTCAGGCTCCAGCCCCAACTCGACCATCCACACTGCAGTTAAACAGCCCCTTAGCATGAGCCCTCAGCGCCCAAGTCAGGTGGCACGGGCCAGCCGCGGGTGTCTGCAGCATAGACATGCCCTAAGGGGCTTCCTGAGATCACTTTGTCCTGGCTGTACCAGTAAGTGGGTCTTTATCTGGTGGATGATGTCTAGGTAGTGAGCGCATACACAGGTAGATAAGGCACAAGGAGCTTGAAAAGAGAAATTACCTCTTCTCCTCCACCACCCTCTTATCTTCTGGTTTTTTTATTTTGTTTTTTCAGGCTCTCCAGGTGGCGAGACAGTTCCTTCTGCAGCAGGCCACGGGGCTGACCTCTCCTAGCAGCAATGAGAACAAGCAGCCCGCAGTCCAGGTGAGGCAGAGAACCACCTTCACCCAAACCCTTATGGGAAGTGTTCCACTAGCACAAAGAGAACTCCTCCGCTGGGGTTTGGCACAGCTTCCAGAAATACATTTCTGTGTCCTGGGTGGGCTTCCCAAGATTGCCTCCACAGCTTAGGAGCATAATTGACTTTCAGCAGGACGGTGCTCCTAAATGATTGCAGGTGCTTTGGGACGGCTCATCCATTTACAGACACATGCATGCATACGCTCATGCTCCCTGCCATAGAGTCCCTGGCTTAAAAACACCTACAGGGAGGTCACGTGCTCCATTATGACTCCATAAGATTTTTAATCATTCCATTTTGTAGAGTCCCTCTCGAGTCCCTGTCCGTATCCTTTGGGCTTCACCATAAGAGAATTCAGTGGGGGAAGGAGGAGACAATGTCTCCGATATTTTGGATACAGGTTAAATTTCAGGAGAGGAGTCTCCCCCCTCTCTCTCTGTTCGCTGGTTTGGGCTGCTGATGCCAGACAGTGAATGCTTAGGGGGAGTATTAGGACAGCTATTGCAAAGCCATCTAACTTGTGGCTTCTTCATTTCACCTAAGGAGAAGTTCTCCTGCGTATGTGGGTTCTGGGGGGCAGGCTGGGCTCTGGTAGTGGGAGGCTGTTTTTCAGTAGGTGTGTATTAATGAGCTGTGTGTAAGGGGCACATGTTTATGGTGGGAGAGGGTTGCGGGAGTGTAATATTAGTGTGTGTGGGAGATTTGGGGTTAGGGGGAAAGTGTGTCTGAGAGCGACAGAGGTATCCGTATATGTCCTGGGACCATATGGAAGGATATGACCCTAAGGCCATGTAGCTATCGTGAAGAGGCTTACATTAGGGTGATGGGGGGAGCAGGGGCAGTTTATTTTATAGTCTGACCCAGGATGATGAGCAAGGGTCCAGGAAGGAGGTGGGGTGGGTGGGTGTTGCCAGGTTAGAAAGGGAGCTGGGATTAATGACCTGGCCTTTCACCTTAGCAGATCTGGCTTTAAATCCTGGTTCAGGTCATGAGTAAAGTTGCCTTTGCCCCATTTGCCCGCATCATAAAATCCACATTGCATCCTGGCTGCAAAGCAACTAGTGATCAGTTCAACGCTGTGGGTCAGGAATGAGGGATGTTGGCACATCTGGGGAGCGAGGGAGCAGCAGCTGCCTTCCATATCCCTGGCTCAGGCTGGTCCTGTTCATCCCTCTTTTCCTGAGCACTAAATTGATTCACAAATTAAACATGAGAGAACATGCTGGGACTTACCCCTCTCCCCCCCAGAGTGACCCTGTTGCTCTGTAGCTGTCTGAACACAGCTCTGGATTTGGCAACCGAGGACCTGGAGAGAGAGAGATGGAAGCAGACATCTGTAGGGCGTTGGACCCTGGGGAAGGACAGGGCAAGTCTGCTGCACTGCAGTGGAAGGGTGCAGTGCCCCCCTCCCAGGAGTCTGCAACACTCCACCCATGGGAGAGAGTCCCCTGGAAAGCATTCTTGGGGCCAGCAGGCCCGTGTGCTGGGGCAAGATTCCGGGACAGCTAGTGCCCGTGGCTCTGTGGGGGGAAGGGTGATACACGAGCTCCTCCCAGGAGGTAGGGCACTGCCTGCCAGAGGACACTCACTGGGATCACTGGCACTACAACGGGGAGGTACTGGCAGTGGGGTTTGAACCTGAGACCGGCAGCACTGAAAGCGTGAGATAAAAGAGGGACTCATGAGATGGTAGCGGTAGTAGGTCTTTATCCTCTTACACAGACTGGCCACTAGAGGGAGACAAATACCAGGGTGGTTTACCCTGGCATTGACAGGGCACTGCTGAGGGGGAAACTTGGTGCTGCTAGAAAGGATGGCTGGCAGGAGGAGTAAAATTGCTGCACGAGAGATGGAAAGGGGGCTGACTATGGTCATGACCTCAACCCCCTCACCTTTTCACTGGCAGTGTCCTTCTCTAACCTCAACCTGTTGACTGGTAGCCTCAGCCACACTCTGGCAGGTTCCTCCCACAAAGGGAGGCCAGCAAAGGGAGCCTAACTCCAAAAAGAGAAGGAGAAGGGGAGAGAAGCAAGGCCCAAACGAATGTAAAGTGATAATTTAAAGAGCTGTGCGGAGGGGCTCTCCCTTCAGGCTAATTAAATTTATCGGCGAACAGCAGGTTACCTTATTAGAGCCACGTGGGTTTAATTAACAAAGGAAAGTAATTAGCATGAGTTCTCTCTGAGCCGGAGGTCCTTCCTAGAGCAGGCAGAACTGGCTCCGAAACCCACTGGAGGCGGGAGAGGGAACCTGGGGCAGGAGGGAGGAGAGGAAGGTCAGTTTCTGCTCAGCCAGTTACCCAGAGAGTGAGATCCATGGGACAGTTTTTTGTTGCTGTTTGTTCTTTTCCCCCCGCTTCTCGGCAACGCACACCTGGAATGAAACAGGGATTAAATTCTCTCTGTCTCGCTCGCGCACACACACACACACACCCCTACCTTTTTATTATTGTTTTTTCTTCCTCTCCTTGTTTTGTTGCAAGAAGTATCATTGCCTCCTGATCTTTTCCCCCCCATCTCTCTCTTTCCATCAGGTCTGTCTTATTCTCTCTTTCCCTCAGCTCTGCACCAACAACATTATCGCTGGGGCTGGGCAAGGGGGTGTCTTTGAGCGCCTGGAGGGGTCTCATCTCCCTTCCCCTCTCTTGGCAAACCTGATATCGAGCGTATTTGCTCCACCTCATGCTTCATTCATTCCCCTTAACCTCAGTGTGTTTTGGATCAGGCCTGTGGCATGTTGGGGGTTGGGATAGCCTCTCTGTGAGAGCAGTGGAAGTCCCATTCCTTGAAATCTTTTAAATTTTTAGATGGGACAAAGCACTAGGAGAAGGAATCCCACCTTGGCAGGCAGGGGCGGCTCTAGACATTTTGCTGCCCCAAGCACGAAGGGTCCGCTGGTCCTGTGGCTTCGGCGGACACGCCTGCAGGAGGTCCGCTGAAGCCGCGGGACCAGCAGACCCTCCGCAGGCAAGCCGCTGAAGGCACCCTGCTTGCAGCCCTAGCGGTGACCGGCAGAGCAGCCCCCACGGCTTGCCGCCCCAGGCACGCACTTGGAGCGCTGGTGCCTGGAGCCGCCCCTGAGTACAGGACATCTGAAAACAACCCACACTGCCAATTTTAACTGGACTTGAGGGCAGTTGGAAATCACATGTTGTCCAGGGGTTAAAGTAAGGAGGAGCAGGGTGTGAGAGAGGCTCAGACAGTGCAGTCTCTCTCCCTGGCTTGGGATAGCAATGCTCCCTCACAGCTGCTTCTCCTTCTCTCTGCCTAGTGTGGTGAAAGCTCTCCCTCCCTTCCTTCCCTGGTCCACTTCAATCTATTGTGCCTCCACATTCCCAGGTGCCAATGCCGACTCGACCCTGTCACAGGGGACAAGACCATCCAATGAACCCTGGAAAAGGGGTGAAGAGAGACAACGGGGCTCCTCACTGGGAAACGTCTGATAGTTCTCTTGAGTTTCCCCTGATCAGTATGTAACAGGCAGCATAGTCCAGCAGACAAGGCATCGGGGGACCAGGTTCTTGACCCTGTGCATGGTCACTGACTGACCTTGAACCAACTACATCCCGTGCCTCAGTTTCCCCCATATGTAGCATGGGGATAATGACATTGCCCCCACCCCCTTCCCTAAAGCAGTCGGAAGCAGAAGCGGGCAAGGTTATTACCAGAACTTGTGCTTGCTGGGGTCGGCAGCCGGGCGGAAAAGGAAAGGGAGAAATGCAAACTACAGCTTCCCTGGGGCTGTGGGGACCGGAGCGTGGGCGCCACAGGGAGCCAGACTTTGCCGCGGGGGCAGGGGAGAGGGACAGGTCCGTTGTGGGGCAAGATTTAGGGCTGTGCAGCGTCTCTCACCACCTCTGAGACCCCAGCATCGCCCCCCGAAGCCTCCGACCCCATCCCTATGCATCCAGGGGCGGTTCTAGACATTTTGCCGCCCCAAGCATGGCAGCATGCCGTGGGGGGCACTCTGCCAGTCGCCGGTCCCGCGGCTTCAGTGGATCTCCCGCAGCCGTGCCTGTGGGAGGTCCACCAGAGCCGCGGGACCAGCGGACCCTCTGTAGGCATGCCACCAAAGGGAGCCTGCCTGCCGCCTTTCCGGCGACCGGCAGAGCGCCCCCGCGACATGCCGCCCCAAGCACACGCTTGGCATGCTGGGGCCTGAAGGCACCCCTGTTGGCAGGGACGGGAGACTGGGCTGGATGGCCTAATAGATCTTTCCTGTCTCTGATTGCTGCAGGCTTGAAACTCCCCAGAAAACCTCTATCCCTTTAGCAGGATAGGATGGAGTCCAGAGCTGCTCTGAAACAGGTCTCGTTTTTGTCCCACCTGCCTCAGAGGCGCAGACCCCCTGCAGGGACAGCGGACCTGCTGCCGCCTGGCCTTAATGGGTTTGAAAGTGAAGAGGGAACGGATGAGAGGAAATCACAGCTGCGGTATTAACAGCAATAATTAGTCAGGGCTTCTCTCGCGCAAGCAGGCAGCTTTTTCCAATAGTGTTTTCAGGAAGGAAATGCAGTCATTGGATGGAAAATATCTTGAAAGAACAAAGACAGTAAGAGTGAAGTCAGATTCCGGTTACATATCTGTGTGTGTGTGTGTGTGTGTGTGTGTGTGTGTGTGTGTGTATTTCTCCATTTCTCTCTTTCACGTTCTATTTTCCCTCCTTCTGTTTCTTCTCCCATGGTGTGTCTCTCTCATTCTGTCACTGCCTGTTTATCGTCCCTTTCGCCCTCAGTCTTTCATGATCTGCTTTCTCTCTTGTGCTCTTTCCTCCATCCCACCCCTCCCTTTCGCTGCTGTCTGTCCATCCATCTGGCTGGCTTGTTCAGAGTTAAAGTCCGGCTTTCTGCCCCCTCCTCCCCCTTTTGTCTTGCAAAAGAACTTGTGAAAGTTATAGGCTGTATGAGTCAGGAATAGCAGCCTGTCTCCCCGCCCCCTCCTTCCCGACTTGCCCCTGCCTAGCAGCTGGAGGAGGATCTGAAGGAGGGGAGATAGAGGATTAAGCAGACTCCTTTGAAAGGAAGTTTATCTAACGGGGAATGGTGTGGATGAGATTGACCAGGAGGGTTTCTTCAGACTGAATTGGAGAAGGAGAGAGGCTATTGTATGGTGAGATGGCAGCAGGCGGGGAGGAGGCCTTCACCACCACCAAATCCAGGGTGGTGAGGCGGGGGGTGGGTGGGAGGCAGAGAGCATGAAATGACTGAGGGAAGCGCACTGCTCTTGGAGGGCACTATGGAATCAGAGGCTGGGGGAGACTTTTGTGAGTGAGTTTCCTAAGCACCCATCACTTCCGTTGACTTCAGTGGGTGATGTAGGTGATCGGCACCTGTTCAGGATTAGGCCCTGAAGGGACCGAGCCTGCAACCCTTGTGTTGTCTCACTTGTGTAGCAGGAGTTAGGAGTATGGGCTGGCTCCCCATTCTGCTCTTTGTCTGGCTAGCAGCCTGATCCTGCACTGGACTGCTGAGCTCTCATTGACTTCAAAGGGAGCTGAAGGCACTCAGGCCTGCTCAGCAACACCCTGTGGAAGCACAGTCAGGTTGGCCATAGAAACTGGTTTCTCTTGCGCTCCTAGTGCAGTGATGTGGTGAGCAGAGCTCTGTTCTGCAGAGCACTGCCTGTCCTTTTCATGCAGGGCCCTCTGTCAGCTCCTCTCTCCCCACCTTGGCTGTTATGGGACTGGATGAAACAGACTCTGGGGGTTCAGTCTGGTCTGATTTGCGGCTCTCGGTTAAATCCAGATAAAAAGCTCTTCCCTTTCAGCTGAGTTTCACTTGGATATTTTTGGAGTTTGCTCAAAATGAAGGGGGCACAATTGCCCGTTCAGGCTGAAACCAGTCTCCGAACCCCCCCGTCGGCATCTGAGGCCCTCTCTCAGCAGTCCATCCTCTTTCAGCAGAGAATTTAAGCATATGCTTGACTTTAAGGACATACTCAAGTTTCAGTTGATTTCAGTGGGACTTAAGCACATGCTTAAATGCTTTGCTGAGTTGGGGTCTACAGGATTTAAATAGAAAAAAGTGCATGGAGGTTAGGGTCTGATATCAGCTGGCAGGAGGAAGTGTCCTTAATGTCCATTATAATAATGCTTAGCTCTTCTATAGCACTTTTCATCAGTTGATCTCAAAGCATATTACAAAGGAGTTCACTACCATCATCTCCATTATACAGATGGGGAAACTGAGGCACAGAGCGGGGACGTGTCAGTCTCATCGTACCTTGGATATAATGAAAGGTGGCCACTGATGGGTTGTTGTTTTTTTCCCTCTCATTTTTTGGGTACCCACTCCCTCCAACGCAAGTCTGATTTTTATTCAGTGGCGCTGAGGATCCGCAGCTCCCAGGGATGCCAGTGAGAGAGGTGGGTGCCCAGCACTTTCTGCAAAACCAGCCCCCAGGTCCCTCAGTTGGGGTGCCACCATTCTTAGGTGCCTTTAGGCTTCAGTATGTCAGGATTCTGCCCCTGTTCTAAGGATCCTTGCTGATAGGGGAACATCTGGGGCATCGAGCCAGCTGTGATAGTAAAGATAATGATGCTCATGTGTATTTGAAAAGCAATAAGTAGCTGCTGAGCTTGCGAGGACTCGGTATTTCAAATGTGGAACCTCCCCCAATCCTCTTTCCTTCGACATACCCAGAGGTGCAGTGCACAGTTCATGTGATTGCTGCAGCTGGGGTAAAAAAAAGTCTGAAACCTTAGAAAAATTGCTTGCACCATTGAAACAAATCCTCCCCTTTTTCTCCCCTACAAAAGAAATTGCATGTGGGTAGTTACTGTCACTGTAAGTGTTTTTCTTCCCCCAGCATGGCATGGTTTGTGTCCCTGAATTTCTGCCCCCAGGAATTTAATAACGGAACTGCGTGCAGGGGAGCTAAATGATGCTGGAAGAATCGGTTCAGGAAGTGTTGATAAAATACCTAATGCCCAGTGCTCACCAGCCTCACTGGGGATGTGGTGTCACAGGGCTGGTGTTGTCTGTTTCTCATGTGTGTTCCCGTCTCCATGTTCCTTCTTCTGTGTGAAAGCCTGCCAAGCCTTAGCTTGTTGATCATGAAAGGAACTGAGTACCTGCAGTCCTTGCTGACCTGAATGGGAGTCTTTTCAGGATGGGTCTCATAGCTCCATGGGCAGGTCACTCTGAATGACATCTCCAGATCTAAACTCTCCTGAACTCTGTGCCTTGGGTCACCCTCTAGCACTGAACTCCCAGGGAACTGCTACAGCTGTTAAGAGGCTGGTGGTCAGTCATGGGCTGTTTAGAGCCAAGTCACTGGTTCAGATCCAGCCCATGTCACCAAGTGGATGAAATTTAACATTTGATGGATGTTCATTGGCTCTGTGTGGGATGAGGCGGGGGCGGTCTCAGTCTATATCCTGTTAGATGTGACTCTGGATCAATGGCTCTCAACACTTGCGGTCCAATCAGCACACAGCTGCAGCCAATGTGACATCCTCAGGGCCATACAGATAGTATATATATTGTGCGGATGCGGCCCACATAACACATAAGAGAGCTGCATGTGCGACCCGCAATGGTAAATAGGTTGAGAACCACAGCTCTGGATACTGGAAGCCAACCTCTGTGACTTTCTTTTAAAAGTGAGTTTAGTGCTGATTACCAGAATGATGGACCTGGAGACTGAAATCTCTTTTGACCATTAGAACAGATGTAAGAGAGACATTGACAGCTGCCCCACCAGTATGCCTTGGAAGGTAAGAAAGGGGGGTTGATCCCTATTCCCACTCACTCTTTGGATGGCCAACAAGCGACATTTGCGATGGGAGCAACTTGTGATAAGGATGCTGCCTCGTGTGATCTGGCCCGAGACCCACCAAACTCATTTCCCATCAGCTGCCAAACAGCCATTCAGTGGGCACCACTTTGGGTCATTGTCATCCTCAGCCAGTTTTGTACCCAAGGCCTGGAAGTGTCAAGCTGTATTGCCTGTTTCAAGTCGCTATTAGAGACTAGGCAGATGGGATCACTGTACTGCCACTGTCCCATGGTGCATCTGCTCTGTGGATGAGTAGAGGCCATGAACTTCCAGGCAAAAAGGTAGCAATTTCACTCCGAAACCACCCCCGTTCCTGTCAACCTAGAAGCCATAGCATGGATCAGCAGGGGGGCCAGCTAGAAGATAACATCCCATCCTGCTTTCTGCCTGCTGTGGGGGAGGGCGAGACTGCTGTCCCCTGTGGGAGGAGGTTTCTGGGACTAGAAATGTGTCCGTCATGGGAAAGGGAAGAAGGGCGCCAAGGAAGGAGCAGAGAGTTTGAAGCAAACTTGAGGAAATTGCTTTTTCTTTTGTCTGCTGCAGCAGGGAGGGCGCTGGAGCGGAAAAGTGTATTTTGTTGATTTGAAACTTGAGTGAAATGGGTAATGAAGACAGATCAATACCGGCCCCTCCGCGTTCCCTCTCGGGGAGAAACAGAACAGCCCCTTTGAACTCTGCTGGTGCAGCGCTGAGATTTTTCCACTTGAACCTGCAGCGCCCAGGTCTAGGCCCCTTTCTCCAATGTCCCCTTCCCTTTGGCTGGCTGGCCTCTACCAAATAGTGATCCCTAACCAGTGGCTCGGTCCGCACCCTGCAGGCTACAAGAATAACACCAGCCCAAGGGCCCAGCTGCTCCAAGGAGAGCAACAGTGTTTGGAGGGCAGGTGACCAAGAAGTCACTTCAATTCTGTAAGACTTCGTTGGCCTGACCAGCTACACGAGTGTTGCCAAAGGATAAGGAAGAGAGCGCCCCGCTTGGGTATTTGTCAAAGGGAGATAAGACATTCCCTCACCCGGATAGACACCTACCTTTGGGTTTTGATCCGCTGCATCCGTTTGGTCAGCGATGCCCATTCCCAAGGTGGTGCCAGCCTGGGACGTGGTGTGACACCGTCTCTCCCTAGGGTGTGGCAGATTTTGAAAGGGATCGTCAGCCACAGGAAATGTTCAGACGAGGTGCGCTGATACATAGGGATATGTGAGCCATCTTCCTTTTACCTACTGGGGTGCCTGACACTGGCGAGGATGCGTGCAGGTGAGATCATACAGCATATTCATAACTTGGACATGTGACTGAAACATCAAACTCACCTGCTCTCCTCTGCACAGGTGCATACACCCGCTCACATTTACCCACAGAGTTGCTCCTGCCTTCACCTTCGTCCGGAAAGGCTCCCTCGCACGTCTCCTCTCCTGGATGCTCTCCACGGTCTCGCCCTGGATCGGTTCCCAATTGCCACTGCACCCTGTGAAATCACTCTCAGCAGTGCAGTGAGAGCACATGATGTGTGTAAAACACAACCAGAAAGAGGAAGGCTTGTGCAATGGCTAGGGCACTACCCTGGGACTGTGGAGATGGGTTCTACTTCCAGACTGCCCATGTGAGCTTGGGTCACTCACGTAGTGTCTCCGGCCCAGATTTTTTTAAGATATTTAGAGGTTGTGGCACTCAGCGTTGCAGTGCCTAAATCTCAGTTTAAAACATGATTTGGGCACTTTAGGGGCCTAAATCCCATTAACTCTCAATGGGATTGTCTCGTAAGTTTTTAAACCCATTTGGAAAGTGAGATTTAGGTTCCTAAATCAGTTAGGCATTGTAACGCTGAGCTCAGCAACACCTACATACCTTGGAAAATCTGGGCCTCAGATCCCCATCAGTAAACTGGTGATAACCGTACTTCCCCACCTCACAGGGCTGCTGTGGAGATAAATACAAGGGAAAATTGTGAGATGCTCAGATACTGTGGTGATAGGGGGCATATAAATGCCTAAGAGATCTATCCAGATAGACCATTCTGCATTTGTAGCAGTTCATACTCACACCGGCTACTCATGGTATAAGGTAATGAAGAATCAGTCTCGTGTGCTCATCTATACGCAAAGTTCACTCTCTTGTTCTGATTCTCCACGGCATGTGTATATTTCTTGACTCTCTAACTGTGAGCCTAATCTTGCTTCTGTTGAGTTTTACTATTGACCTGAAGCAGCAGAGTAGATTCTAGGGACTGTTTCCAATCTTACTCGGTGGGTTTTAAATTGGGAATCGCTCCACAGAAGTCAGTTGAGTTTTATTCCAGTGTAGTATCAGAATCCAGGTACGAATATTTAAAGGCCTCGTTGCTGTCTTTTAAAACAGAGCCGAGACCAAATAAACTCCAGAGCCTGAAATGCAGGAAGCTGCTACCTGCAGCGCAGCTGGCGATGGGTTGGCCTGATGCTTTCTTGGGAGCCAGCAAATGTAGTGACAGGGCTCGAACCGAGGCTCGCTCTCAAATGGGGTGGGGATTCGTAATTACAATCTGTTGTTGTTGTTTTAGTCCAAATTCAAAGTGAAATGCTTTGGGCCGTCTGCCTGCGTGGAGCAGTATCCCAGGTGGAGAGTAGATGAGAATGTGTGCGCATTGGGGGGCGTGGGGTGTATGGCCTATGTATCTATCATGGTCCATCCACTTAAAGAAAAACCATTTTAAGGTTGGTGTTAGCCAGGTATTTGTTCCCTTTCCTCCTCCAGCTCTTCCCATCCCTGTAGCTGACCCTCTAGATGTGTTTTGTTGATTTCAGGTTCAAAAAGGATGTTCTTAAAATTATCGTCATTTTTATTTTCATAATCATGGGTTCTGAGTTCCTATCATACGGTGCCCTGAGCTCTGTGGCCAGCATACATGCTTTCAAACTAAGCTGTAGTGTGCATGTGTGTATATATGTGCAGTGTGGATACATAAATAAACACCTCTATTGTGCAGTGAGAGGCACACAGGAGGCCCATGTGCTGTTTTATGGTCCCACGGAAGTAAATGGGATTCTGGCGTCTGTCTGCATGTGATAAATTACAGGATCAGGGCCACAACTGTGCAGGTGGGTGGGCAGCTGGGTTTGCTCTTCTGTGTTAGCTTTTCGACTGGGATATACGGGAAAGGGTTTAGATGAGCAAGAAAAGTGATTATAGACCTCTCTCTCTAAATGTTCTAACTTACTGTTCCCACCTCGTTCATTATGGTGCCTGACCCCTTTGCACTTCATATAATTTCCCAGCTTCTTGGAAATATGCTCCTATGATTACCATTATTTCTAACTGAAGCTGAAGATCTGTCCATTAACTCTTTGAGGCCGGGCAAGTTGTGGGTTTTCTAATATCCATGTGCTAGTGGGGAACGGCCCTAGCCCTGACTTGTGAAGATAAATTGCATCTCTCAAACTTCAAACTTTTGTGTCTCCTGAGATGATCAGAGCATTCACTCCCTACGATCATGGAATCATGAGTCCCCATCACCCCTGTTTCTCCACTGCTGCAAGGTTCCCGGCTGGGATATCAACTCCAGGAACGAAGGGGGTCTTTAATTTCTTCCTTCATTGAGTTTCAGAATTCCTTATGCTGCTCCAGGAAGTCAGACTCCAAGCAAGAAGGCAGTTCAGTCAGCAGAGTCATTCAGCGTGTGGCTTTCCCCTGTTCTGCTTCACTAATGAACCTCGACCCTGATCTGGAAGGAACGTTCTCTTCTGGGTTGCAAAGGAAGGTTTATTCTTCACAATGCTCATTCAGTCCTGAAATCTCATTCCTGTAAAAATCCTCCCTACCAGACTCCGCTCTGTGACGCTGGTGTAAATCCCATTGAATGCCACTGGCTTCTGTGAAACCTGCTTCAGATTTATACCGAGAGCAGAACTTCCCCTTCAACATGAGACTTGTTTTCCACCCACAGACTGGTTATTCCCACCCCCATCCCCTGCCGCCCTCCCGTCTCCGGCGCGGTGGGATTACAGCCAAAACAGCTCAAAAAATCACCCCTTTCATTCCCCCCCCCCCCGATTCTGTTCTCAAATCAGAGATACAGCGTCAAGGCATTTGTTCAAGGGCCAAAGCTGTTAGTAAGCAGTTTTGTGGAATGGCAGTGGGCCAAGGAGTGCGTCATTCCCTTCTTTAGCTCACTATCTGGCAGATGCCAGCTATGACACATAATACAGGCCATTCTTGGAGAGAAGAATCCAGCAGTCCAGGCTGCCCAGGCAAAGCTTTTGTTGTGGTGGTGTTTCTTGGAGAGTTAATATCGGAGAGAGGAAAAAGTTCAGCTCCCAGGGAAGGGGGCACTAGGATGGCTGGAGATAATCCTGAGGAGAAAGAGGCGTGGTGGGAGCCGTTGAGTGTTATGTAGACTTCCAAATGTCCATGGTTCCTTCGCCTCAGTTTGGACCTGCCGCACGTTACCATGATATGCAGTTGCTTTTCTGTACCGCCCATGCTGCGCTAGGTGCTGCACGAAGAATTAAACCCAACTCCATCATGCCCCAATAATCTCCTACTCTGTTAACATCTACGCCTACTTAGATGCAGGAGAAGGGAGTGGCAGTTAATGCCAAATGGCACACTGCGTTTATGGGATGGGAGAACTGTTCAACCTGGGTGGGGTTTGAGCCCCTAGCGCTCTGACAGCTTTGAGCATTAACCCCTTGTGCCCTGGGAATACATGGTTTATTTTTCTCAGTGCCGATCTTTCTAGCAAGGGTATGTCTCCGGTTTGAACCGGTAGATGGCTCATTAAAGCGCTATGCCTATAACACCAGAAGCCCCGATGGCTGAGATTCTAGTTTAGCCACTTCCCTAGATATTGGTCGTGGCCCTTGCAAATGAACACCCGAATGGTGGGTGTATTGCAATAGCTGTGCAAGCGAGTTGTGCTTTGGCAGGAGGGCCCATGTGACTCTGTCTCCCATTAAGCCTGTCCTAAGCACAGTAGCTGCAGGCATTGCGTTAAAGGGCTTCGGGTTAAGTAAGCTGTTCAGCATCCATGTTTTTAGACATCCCCTGGGTACGTGCTGCTCGGTTTGCTTTCCTCTTTATCGACTCAGATGCCATTAGGTGCCTTAGCGTGGCTGTTACCAGGCCTGTGGAGATAGACGGCTTGGCATGGAGAGCAGTGATAACTAGGACAGTTGTTAAGTTTGAGCAGCTGGGAATCCAGCTAGACCCCTGAGTCAGGAACTGGTTGCGAACGATGGGGGGCGGAGAGGGTAAAATAACTTCCGCCAATGCTTCTGTTTGCTTCTCCTCACGCGCTGTGATCTGAGGATTGAGGCTTAGCCCCAGCGTTCTCGTGCGTGTCCCAATCTCGCCCAGACCCTTGGCCTCATTCTCTGGCACATAGAGCTGGGCGTCCCCAGCGAATTGAAAACCCTTCATGTCTCTTCACTGATTCTCCCAACGGCCTCATGGACGTGCTGGCTAAGTTTAGATGCCCACAGTGCCCCTCATAAGAGAGTCCTGCATCCGAGCCCTTTTGGGACCATCTCCACATCGCTTGTCTGCTGCTAGGTTTGACATGAGGATCATTGTTTCCTGGGGGCTGTGGTGTGAGGTAACCCTGGTTGACAGTCCTGTTGACTGACCTAGTTTATATTTTTTGTTGGTTGCCTTCATCTCTCTGCCTCAGTTCCTCATCTGTGAAATGGGGATAATACGCCCCCACCTTTCAGAGGCACTGTGACGTTTATAAGGTGCCCAGGTACTACAGTGATAGGGGTCGTATAAAGTACCCAATAGGACTGGGCAAAACTGTTGGCGATGGACAATTGGGTTTTCAACTCAGCTAATACTTTTGTGGACATTTTCCACTTTTCAGAGAAAATTGTGACTTTTTGTCAATAAACCTCAAACTTCTGGTTTTCACTTGAAAATTTTTGGTGTGTGGGGGGAGGAGGAAATCTCCATTTTCCAACCAGCTGTAGTACTTTTAAGGGTACCCTTAAGGAGCTTGATGTTAGTAGCTAGATAACCAGAGCCAATGGTGCAGCGAGACTGGAAACTGTTCCCCCACATAATGTAAGACCTGGAACGAGAACTTTTCAGCCTCAAATACACATCTTACGAGAACCAAAGCCCAGGTACCTGGCTTGTCTCCTCTCTGCCCCCACTTCTCAAGAACCCACAAGAACTGTTCCCCATGTCAGCTCGGCATCGTTGCGCAAAGGGGAAAGCCATTTAAGGCAGACAAAGGTTGTATGAAAATATAATTCTGCTTTTGTTAGCAGCCATCAAACTCTAAAAGGCGCCGCTTTTGTTTTCTTGTAACGTTGTGAAAACCTCATGTCGGATCGAGAGCTGCGGTCCTCACGACTAATCGCTTCTCCTTTGTGTTTTTAGATTATAGGGGCAATTAGTGTTGTCAAAACCTCTGGCAATTCTCTTTGCTCTTGACAGGGTGTCAGTCCGCCGGGCGAGAAATGGAAGGTGTTATAACTCTCCGGTAATTAGAATGCCTCCGATTTGAAAATGCCAGCAAACGTGTATCAAATAGGACGCGCTGCATGGCGGTTGGGGCGGGGGAAGACGTTTGGATGGGGGATGCAGATGAGCGATTAATTACAGGTTCTCATTCCGAGCATGTTGCCAGCGGATGAATGGCAAAGGGAAATTAGTGTGAGGCTTAGCTCCCTGGGAGCAGGCATGGACCCTGCACTCTCACTTATCCTGGTGCTGCCGCTGCATGGATTTCTCTCTCTAAATCTCCAGTTGTCCACTGTTGGCTGAGAGAATGCCCAACTGGTCAGATCCTCTATTGGGCTAGGGAGAGTGGTGACACCAGCTTATCAAACTGGTCATCTCATTTGTTTTCTAGGGGAACAGATAGTGGAGACCACGGCTACTGCTAAGGCGGTTTAATGGCTGCCTTGCCCTGGTAGCCAAAGAGCCCGGACTCTGCATTGCAAGGCAGTGGCTTTGCCATGGCACATATTGAGGCCCCCTCAGTGATACGTTTGGTCTTGTGACCAGTGATTGCAGATGTCCCAATGGTGGGAGGACTATGCAGCTATTTGCAGGGACTAATTTAGCACTTACTATTTCTCTGTGTGTTTGGGGGGGGGGGGGGGGATGACCATAGCACCTAGAAGCCCAGTTCATAGCCCAGGACCCCGCTCTGCTACGTGCTGTACAGTCACAGAACCAAAAGGCGGTCCCTGCCTCCGCAGTGCTTGCACTTTTCCTCCCAGAGCCAGGAGGGCAAACAATCCGGCTTCTGCCCAGATGAAGCGCTCCTGTGGCCCTGATTTCCTAGGCTGACTTTCATCCAAGATGCCTCAGTTGCAGCCTCTGGGTGAGCATGCAACAATTAATAAATAACTTTACACGAAGTCAGCTGAGAGAGAGAGATCTGCAATGACAAATGAAACTCAGTCCATTCGGGACACTTCCCTCTAGCAAAAAGCCTGAGTAAATAGATAAGCCTTGCAACCTTTCTCAAAGGTCAGCAAGCTTCCGCTCAGTTGGACCAATAGGGTGGAAGGGAAACAAATTCCACGGAGGGTAGCCCCCTCCATGAGCTCTCCTACCCCCGGCTCTGCCCAGTTGCTGAGACAAGCCTTAAGGGAAGAAGCAGGTCTCTTAAGTAGGTGGGATCCATATTGTGGAGCTCAGGCATGAGCGGGGGCTCCTGGGTTCTGTTTCTAGCTCTGGGAAGAAGTGTGCTGGCGTGATTAGAGCTGAGAGCCAGGATTCATGGGTTCTGTTCTCAGCTATGCCACGAAGTGACCGTAAGCAAGTTGCTTCACCTCTGTGTGTCTGTCAAAAGGGGCTAGTGGTTATCTGCCTCTGAGACGCTTGATTGCAGACAGCTCTGTGAGGGCAAAAAGTTACGCCCTAGGTCCAAGCCAATACCTTTAGATATACCTGGAAACATATAACAGGTCACCTGTTGCATAAAAGCAGCACAGGTTGCTGTGAATAATCAAGCCACCTTGCTCTCCAAACTCCAACCCTTCCTGCTCTACGCACCGGTTGTTCTTTGCAGCACGCTGGCAGCACAAATCCTAATGAACGCATGTCCGACTCTGGTTGAAAAGTGGCAGGGGGAGAGGGTGCACATCCAATACCCTCAGCCGCAGTCCCTGGAAGAGTTAGGCTCCCTTCAGCCCCGGGTTGGAGCTGCTCCTTTCATGGTGGGGAGGGGGTTATAATCTGCAGTTGACATGGCCTCGGGCAAGTTAAAAAGGACTTGGGGGGGGAGGGGAGGGCCTCATTCACTGCCAGGGTTAAAAAGTGTAAATGGTGGGTTTTGAGGCCAAGCACCTCCTGCAGACGAGAATAGGTTACTGCAGCTCGCTCCCGGGAAGGTGGCCAGAAATGCCTAACAGTGCTGAGCATGAGCAGCTACTTAGCGGTCAGGGGCCCTGTCATAAACAGATAGATAAGGGTTAATGTTCTTTTACCTGTAAAGGGGTAACACCAGTAACCTGAAACACCTGACCAGAGGACCAATCAGGAAACAAGACTTTTTCAAATCTGGGTGGAGGGAAGTTTTGGGTGTGAGTCCTTTGTCTTGTGTCTGTGCCCTCTCAGCTCTGAAAGTGATTTTTCTATCTCCAGGCTTTCTAATCTTCTAATTCCAAGTTGTAAGTACAAGGATAGTAAGACAATAGGTTTATATTGTTTTCTTTTGTATTTACATGTGTGTAGTTGCTGGAATGTGTTAAATTGTATTCTTTTGGAATAAGGCTGTTTATTCACTTTTTTTCTTAAGCAATTGACCCTGTATATTGGCACCTTATTACAGAGATCCTTTTATGTCCTTTTTCTTTCTTTTTATATAAAGCTTTCTTTTTAAGACCTGTTGGAGTTTTTCTTTAGTGGGGACTCCAGGAAATTGAGTCTGCAGCTCACCAGGGAATTGGTGAGAGGAAGAAGTCAGGGGGAAAATCTCTGTGTTAGATTTACTAAGCCTGACTTTGCATACCCTCTGGGTGAGGGGGAGAGAGATTAGATCTCTCGGTACTTGTGTTTCCAGGACTGGAAGCAGGGAATCTCCTAGGGTCATCCAGGGAGGGGAGCCTGGGAGGAAGTAACAAGGAAACAAGGGGAGGGGATGATTTCCCTTTGTTGTAAGACTCAAGGCGTCTGAGTCTGGGGGTCCCTCAGGGAAGGTTTTGGGGAGACCACAGTGAGCTAGGCACTGTATAATTCCTAGCTGGTGGCAGCAAATACCAGGTCCAAGCTGGTAACTAAGCTTGGAGGTTTTCATGCTAACACCCATATTTTGGACGCTAAGGTCCAGATCTGGGAAAAAATGTTATGACAGGCCCATGCTTTATTTCAGCTGCTCTCTGCCTGGCACAGTTTCCCCCTACAAGGCTGGGACCAAAGTAGAAGGTAACTCACCACCAGCTAGAACTGAGATCTCCTCTCTCCATGCCCCACACATGCTCTGCCTCCAGCAGGACCAGAGAGCGAGGAAAATCTTCTGCCTGATTTTCCCCTCCTGGTAACCTGGCCCTCAGCTATCGTAGGGTCACTCTGGCTAAGACCAGTCTAGCATGGAGCCTCCTTGGAGAGGCAGGCTTCCCTGCTTTGGTCAGCCAAGGTTACCTGCTTTCATGGTGACAGAGAACATCTAGGAGAGTTGGTTTAGGTGGAAGAGATTTTCTGCAGATGTCCAGGGAGGGCTCGTGCTGCATGTGAATGTTGCAGGGTTAACATGGAATGTACAATAGCTTTACATTCCATTCCCAGGTGCTGACTACAGCTCACCCACTGGGCCAGCATTACAGGGTCAAACCCCTGGAAACTATTCTGGGGTGATATCTGCCCTCTGCCTGCATATGGGGGTGGGCAATAGGGGGGCTCTGAAATTTTCAGGATCCCTCCATTTGTTCTGGCTCTCAACTTGTCTGGGGCGAAACTTGTTTCCAGAGCAAATGCCCAGGACTTGACATCCAGCATTACCTCAAATCACAAGAGGCGTGCTAACATAACAGAAGTCACCTTGGCCAGCTCTCCTAGCCCACCCGGTCCTTGGCATGGTAATTATGGGTTACTAATGTCAGCTGGAAATAATGGTTGGATAGAGATGATTGATATGTTCCTCATGTCTCTGCAAAGCCTAATAACTTCTCCACAGTCTGATTTTTAGAAGTATTTTGGCTACCAGTGTCCCCTTCCCTCCCCCTTTTTCCTTCTAGCTCTCTCTCGCTCTCTCCTTTAAGTTTAGATCAATGCCTTGAGAAGGGGCACAGCACCCAGCACCTGTGCTGTGAAGCCCTGTGTCCAGCTCGGGTGCCTGCCATGAGTGAGATTAATTAGGACTGTGGTCCATGGAGCACTTAAGTGTGGCTTATGGAGAGCTGGTTGGCCCATACGATGCTGGCTCTTCCTCCTCATATCTTAGTGGCTAAATTATATTAAAAGAAGCTTAAAAAAGATCACCAGTGGGGAGGGTGGGGGGAACTGCATGGCAGCCAGTGGGGAGAGGGGAAGGTCCATGAGAGAGCCTCTCAAGATGTGGGGCCCATACTCTGAATAAGGCCCTGTGTAAATCATGATTTCATGGAAATCGTGAAATTAGCCCAATTCCGTGCTGCGCACAGGGCCCCGGTCCCTACTCTGGGCTGAGCTAAGCCATGACAACTGGCACTGTGTGGTGAGACACACCCTCCCCCTCCTCCTCCCCCTGAGATAAGCCTGGCTAGCCACTGCCCCCAACCCCGTTGGGATGGAGTCAGACCACGACCCCACCCCAGGAGCAGACCCAGGTGTTGGAAAAATCACAGCAGTTCAGGGAGGGACTCAGCAGCCGTGTGTATCCTGTGAAATTCAAACAATTTGAAGCCGCTCATGACACGCAGCCTGTGAGCTAGAGTCCCAGTGGACTTTGCTGCTAGGAGGGGCTGCTGGCCAAACACTTCACACTCAGGAACTGCAATCTGTTCTGCGCAGGCACTGGCAGTGGTATTGGAGCACCTCAGAGCTCCACTTCCCTCACGTCCACCACACGTGCCAGTTACTCGTGGACATCAGATGGACTGGAAAGCCATTTTTCCCTTCTGCCTCCACATCAGACCCTGAGCCGCTCAGTTCAGGCAACCCCCAAGGGGGGGCGCGCTTGCTGCAGGTTGGTTGCGGGCTTCTTCCGACCCACTTCCAAGCTCCTGTGAGTGACGCCGACCCAGTTTGGGAGCCGCAGCTGCTCTATTTCGGTCACTCTTGAGCCCGTGCGGACGGCAGTATCCAGGACTGGCATCTCTTGATACCTTTCACGTTGGGATCTGCTGCTCAATCCCTTGCCCTTGTTCCCACCTCCTCCCGGCTTATCACCAGTAAGAACTTCTGCTCGCCTGGGGTCTGCGCTCCTCATCCACCCCTCCCCCCCGCTGCAGCGGGCTCTCTAACCCAGCCTGCTGCCAGCCGGCTATGTTTTAATGCAGCTGCTAGAAGCAGTTTGGAAGGTGAAGAGATGACATTTGATTGACAAGCCCAAATGCCTCCCCTTCCTCCCCTTTCTTCAGGGCCCTGAGCTTGTTAGGTGTGTTTTGTCGTAGAAGAGAATTTAAGCAATGAAGGGAAGGGGAAGGCAGGGCTGGGGGGAGTGGGAACGGGCACTAAACTCGCCCTAGAGCTGTTGCAAAACATATGGGTTGTGGATCCACCCCCCACCTCACCCCCAGTTGTTGCCAGTGCCTTCCCCGAATGCTGCAGTTCAAAGAGTGGGGAAGAGAAGGTCTGGGCTGGAGGGCTAGATTGTGGGCCCGAAAATGGGATGTTGGGATTCAACACCTGAGCAGTTGACAGCAGTTTACCTGGAAAGGGCCACAGACATCTTGGGCCTCCCTCCCCATTTCTCAGTCATCCTGTCCTCAGATGTCCCTGCAAGCAGCCCCCTACCTTGGTTTCCCTCTTCTGAGCACTTGCAGTTTCCCCCCTTCCAGAGGCTAATCGCCTGCCTGCAGTCTCCACTGTGTTAAGGCAACCCCTACTTCGACTGCCCTTCAGCTGCAGCATTACAAGCATGCTTGCCTCGGTTTCCCCTTTCTTCCAGAGACCCCGGGAACTCCACACAAGCTTTTCATGTGTAAAGAGCCCTTTTGAGGAGTAATTTATTATAAGAAATCCTACGACTATAATCCAGATTTCCCCAGCACTGACCGAACGGTACATTTACTCATTCTCAACTCCCAACAGTCCATCAGGAGGCCAGATACAGCTCCAGCACCTCTCACCATTCCCCAGCTCTCTGGTACAGCTCCAGTGCCTCACCCTACGCCCTTTAGCTGGGGTGCTTCTCTGCCCTGTTATGTTAGCAGGCCTAGCTCCAGCTGTCCCCTGGAGATGTGGGTGGGTTCACCCCTCCACCTTTTCCCAGCCTTTAGCCCTCCTTGGCCTCTGGCTCCAGCTTTTTGAGTCAAGGATCAACTAGGCTCTCTATTGCTTTCAGCCCTCTCTGACAGCAGCTCTCTGGGCTGGGGAAGTTTGCAGGGGACTTGCTTTCACCAACCTTCTTTTGAGCTCACTCATGCTCTCTGTGGACTCTGGGTTCTGGACTCTCCTTCAGGACACCCCAGTCCCCTGCCTGAGGACTGTGAGCTCTGCTGCTTTTGGGCCGTCTCATTTGTAACGCTCAGGGCAGCCTTGCTCTCCTCAGGACACCAAACTAGGGCCCACCTGGACTGGAAGAGAACAGCGGGGCCCAATTTCATCGAAGGGGCCAGCTGCGCTGTTACACTTCCCCGAACTGAGGCAGATGGAAAACACACCAGCCCAGCTGGTCCAGGCCCAGAATGGGGCAGGGTCGGGGGGAAGGGGCAAAATGCCACCTGCAATGGACTAAAATAAGATTTGGGCAAGGTTCTGGGTCCCACAACTTCCTTTGGCTGGATGGGAGTTGTAGCTCCCAGCAGGTGCCCTGCATCTCACAGGATCGCACCCACTGTGTGCGCCATGTTCTCTCCAAATCGTACAGCATGCTTCTCAAGGATCTCTGCCCCCACCTTCCCGGTGCAGCTGCCTCCAAGCTCTCTCACGCTGCATAGCGCCAGTGGGTTAGAGAAGTTCTGGCTACTGGTTCTTAGCCAAAAAAGCCTTAATGACGGGTAAACCTCTAACCCCGCCCCTCTCCCCCATGTCTTTTGAGATTCAGATAAAATGGAGTCTGGATCCAAATCAGAGAGGGTTTTGCTTTTGCAAAACCCAAACCTCTGCTGGTTGGAGGGCCTGATTGTAAAGATGCAGAACATTGATTTCCCTCCCTCCCCCCGTTTTACAACTGGATTTATGGGTGTGCAGTGCCTCTGAAAATCGAGCCCTTAAGCAATTACATCAGTGCTTGCAATTGTATCTGGCAATTCATGACATTTGCTTAACACCTCGGCTCCTGGAATCATGTGATTACGTGAGACTCTCTGCTTTCATTTAAAATACAAGTAAGATTGTAGCCTTCGTGGCTGTGGAGAAAAGCTTGAAAACATGACCCCCTTAAAGGCTCAAAACCAAGAAGGGAAATACCCCTTCCCCAAGGAAAAAAAAAAACTATGTACACTGCTTCCTCGATATAACGCCAGCTGATATAATTTGATATAACACGAATTTGGATATAACGTGGTAAAGCAGTACTTTTGGGGGGTGGGGGGCCCTGCGCGCTCTGGTGGATCAAAGCAAGTTCAATATAATACACTTTCACCTATAATGCGGTAAGATTTTTGGCTCCCAAGGATAGCAGTATATCGATGTAGAGGTGTATTAAAAATCTCATGGCTCTTTTGGGCCTAACTCGTGGCTTTTGAATGCTTGGTCTTGGTGATGCGGTTACATTTTCAAATCCTCTCTGCTAGCACTGGA
Organism: Gopherus flavomarginatus; assembly: GCF_025201925.1. Classification (NCBI taxonomy): domain Eukaryota; kingdom Metazoa; phylum Chordata; order Testudines; family Testudinidae; genus Gopherus; species Gopherus flavomarginatus. The sequence continues at coordinate 17,468,553 of NC_066621.1, read as the reverse complement.
GCTCTGGGACCCAAACCAGTTTTTGAGGGGTTTTGGAGCCTGACGTAGCAGCTCTATATTGAGGGAGCATCATTCAGGGAACCCCATGTCTGATTTGACTTCAAAGTGGATAGGATGTTCCTAAAGCAGTCCCAGGCCCAGCCTACCAAGTCTGGAATTTTGGGGAGGATTTTTAAGGGCATAAGATGGGGGGAATCTCTATTTCAGCGTTAACGAGGGAGCGATGGATCGCAACAGAGCATGTAGGTGAGAACATCCTCCTGCGAGCTCAGCATGGGCTTGTGTTTAATGCGCTCTCGCTCTCTGTCTCCTCAGGTCCCTGTGTCCGTCGCTATGATGTCGCCTCAGATGATCACGCCACAGCAGATGCAGCAGATCCTGTCTCCTCCCCAGCTCCAAGCTCTGCTACAGCAGCAACAGGCGATCATGCTGCAACAGGTAGGACCAGCCTAGGCATCCCTTCCTCCACGTACCCTATGAGGCCGGCTCACTGAGCTCTGCATCCTTGCCCCATGGATGCAAATAGGGTCAGCACTGGCCTGCACTCCACCCCATTCTCTCCAGTGAGCCTGGACCCCTCTAAAACAGTCATGCAAGCAGCCTGGCCCTTTCCCTCTCCAGTCCCCCGTCTTGCTTGCGCTTGGGATCCCAACCACGTTGGCACCATGGAATGGGAAGAACTGTAATTTATGAATAATCCCACTGTGGCTGGATTTTGCTGCAGGGTCAAAATCCCTACAACAGCATCTACATTAAAACCTGTTCAGGAGTTGGTTTTCAGTGGGGAGAGGCCTGAGCCAAAGCCTGATGGGCGGGACCATTTGGATCTGAGGTCAGGCTTCGTGGCTCGCCCTTGCCTCCCTGGTGGGCTCCGAGCCTCAAGCTCGACTCTGGATTCTCCCTGAGTTGGGGCAGGTATTTGGATCCAGACCCAGACTTAGCAGCTCGGGTTCGTTCCTCGGAGTTGAGCTTTCTCTGCATTCCAGAAAACAAACACACACTCACACTCTCTCTCTCTCTCTCTCTCTCTCTCTCTCTCTCTCTCAGTGGAAAATGGGTGGAAAAAGAGGGGTGGAGGGAAAGAACTCCAAAACACAAGGACTTGGGTAAACATCTCCAGCTGGGGCGGGGGGAAAGGGGGAGTACGAGAAATCCCACAAGCATCTTCCACGCCCTTTCTTGCTTTCCGTACCTGTTTACTCCAAACACGCTGATAAGGATTCAAGGTTGGCCCCAGGGAAAGAACAAAGGGTAAACACTAACCTGGGTGGAGTCCTTCTCTGAGCCTCTTTGGAGCCGGATAAAGAAACATGTTTGACTGCAAATTAAACAACCCAGGCCAGAATAGCTTGCATTCTCCACCAGAAGAAAACCAAACATCACACCTCTCACCTCTTGACCCAATGTTCTCGGAACCCTGTTCAACCGAGTTACAGAGACCTGGTTTTGATTGGCTTTCTGGTAAACAGCTCAGCTTTCCAAACCTGTTCCGCAGACAGAAAAAGCAAAGTTGCTGCAGTCAGTCCCTGAGCTGATAAAGGTTTCCCGGCATTCAGCAGAAGCCAAGGGTTTCCCGGCTTTGTGGATGCTTCTTTGTGGCTTTTATGGAAAACAAATCCATCGGGAACAGTTTATTTGGAGACGGGAGTCGGGGGAGGAGGGAATCTTAGAGCTGGAATTTACCCCTGCCTGAAAATCCAAAATATGGAACAAAAGCACCTTTTATCAGATGATCTTAAAGTGCGTTACAAGCATTAATTAAGCTTCCTGTGTAGTTGTTGTTGTCCCCATTTTACAGATGGGTAAACTGAGCAGAAGTGGCTTTCTGGGGATAGAACCCACATGTCCTGGCTCCTAGTCTCCTGCCCCAACTGCTGCTAGACCACAGCTCCTTCCAAAGTGAGAGCAGCCAGTCTAATCTGGAGGAAGAAAAGCAGTGTGGAATAGAAATATTACTCAGAAAGGCCAGGAGTGCATTCTCGAGGAAAGAGGAAGAGACTTTCCTGTAGCCCCCTTCTATCATCACCCTAGTATTTCAGCCTCCCTGCCCTAACGCTAGCCATTATGAGTGAGTCACCTTTACTCATGTTGCTGTTTGTTCTGGGAACACGTCTCGTTCTCATAGGCTGATAGGCTGTTTTAATTTGACTGCTGCTGGGGCCTGCGCGTCAATCTCAGCCACACCCTTTGGCAAAGCATCACGTGGGGCTTACCGGGGGGGGGGGGTGGGGGGCTGGTACTTCTGCTGGCTAGAGCAGAAGGTTAGGAGTCAGGACTTCTGGGTTCCAATCCCTACAGTGTCACGAGCTCACGGTGAGACCTTGACTAAGTCAGTCCACCTCCTCACACCCCACTTTCCCCCTCTAAAACGCAGATCACTAGTTGCTAGTATCTACGATAATACTGAATTAAGTACATGTTTGTTGCTGCACCTAGCAGAATGAGGACCTGACCTGGTTGAGGCTTCTAGGCCGTACCCTAATACATAGGATGTTTAATAATAAGCGAGGCTTAATTGGTATATGTAAAGGGCTTTGAGAGCTTCAAGTGAAAGACACTTGAGAAGGAGTGTTGTTATTGTTATTATTAATTGTGAATTTTAATTATCCCAGGGAGTCAAAATCTTGATTGTGGGTCTTACTTCTACTGTGGAGTTGGGCAGAGAGCAGCAGACTGCCAGTGCTGTCTTTAAATAGCTGAAATGTTCTTTCACCTGACTTTAAGAGCTGGGTATTTAAGCAAACCAACAAACATTGTGAGCCTGGCAGTAACATGGCCAGAGTTGGCAGCCTTGTGCTAAGCCCAGTTTAAGAACCTAAGTGGTTAGGCATGGGCAGGATCTTCCGGCTGCCTCCTTGACGTGTGCTGCTTTCTGCTCTCCCTCCCCTCAGCTGCAGGAATACTACAAGAAGCAACAGGAGCAGCTTCACCTGCAGCTATTGACACAGCAGCAAGCCGGAAAGCAGCAACCCAAAGAGGTGAGCTCGCCCATACAGGTTCGGGGCACAGATGCAGGCACAGATCGGAACTGGTGCAAGCCAAAGGGGAGGAAAAAGGCTTGGTGTGTGTAAAGCCTAGTGTTTGGGGTAGCCCGCTGGCAGGCATGTCAGTGGAAGGAGGGGCCCAGGGGATAGGGGCATATGGCTATGGAAGTGGAGTGGATAAATGAGGTGCTATGGGGCTGGGAGGGTGGGGCAGGCAGCTAGACCTAAGCCACTTGGGACACCTTTTCTTGTGGTTACCCTATTATAAAATTCCACATCATGTGCGTAACCCTGTAGCTCACAGTGCATCATTACTGAATGATGCATCTATAAAATATGCCTGGAGTGTGGGAGGTGATGAGGTCACTTGGGTGTGAGAGCAGCAGTGTCCATATGCCATGTCCAACATAGGAACATCTCTCCCTCGGGGAGTTTTCCGTACTGCCCGACCCACAGTCAATGTCTTGCTGGAGGCTTCTGTGCTGAGTGGATTCTTAGCCGAATGAATTTCCGCTCTCTGTGGAATTCTGCTTGTCGGCGGCTGTGAATCTCTGACTGTGTGTAGGGCTGCATGTGCGTATGCTTCTGTGCAAGTGGAATATGTTTGAGGGCTGTCAGCACTGTGCTTCCACCCCTTCATCCAGGAAGGATCTTTTCAAGAAGAGGAGAGGAAAAATCTCTTCTTGTCCCCTCTCCCCCATGAGTCCCTAAGAGCCGAGAGCTGAACCACTGGAGTTGGCAACCATGAGCCATTTTCTCTGACCAATATTAGCTTGAGATAGAGAGGGAGAGTTGGAAAAACAAGGCACCAGGGAAAGGCTGAAATTCAGTGTGTTTGACAGATGCCCCGTCCAATGGGACTCTTGCGCTGTGCTTGCACTTCACCCTGAGTGTTAGCAGCGCTTGCGCGTCAGCCATTACTCACGTGACAAGCACCACTGCGCTCAGGCGAGGAGTTTGTGTGCGGCCAGGCCTCAGGAGGAACACTTGAGTGAAAGGTGCAACGAAGACAGGGCCGGCTCCAGGGTTTTTGCCGCCCCAAGCAGCAAAAAGAGGGGGAGGGAGGGGAAGAACAACCGCAATTGCGATCAGCTCTACCACCGCTGCTTCAGTGTTTGGCCGCAATTCAGCGCAAGGTCCTTCACTCCAAGAGGGAGGGAGGGACCCGCCGCCGAAGAGCCGGACATGCCGCCCCTCTCGTTGGCTGCCCCAGGCACTCTCTTGGAAGGAAGGACCTGCCGCTGAAGAAGAAAGCGGCACAGTGAAGCTGATCGGAATCACAATTTTTTTTTTTTTTTTTTCCCCGCTTGGAGTGGCAAAAACCCTGGAGCCGGCCCTGGACGGGACATGTGTTTTGTTCCTTGATTGTGGTTGCCCACTTCAGTAGCCTTGTTAAGGCTTGTCTAGACAAGGGGGAATATGCACCAGTGTTATCTACTACCTCTAATGTGCTGTAATGCAAAGGCAGGCAGTGTGGTCTAGTGAATAGGGCAGTGGATTGTGCCTGAAGTGACCTGGGTTCTATTCCTAGTCTCTGCCTGCTGAGTGACCTTGGGTGAATCGCTTTACCTCTTTCTCTCTCTCTCTCTCTCTTTCCCCACCTATAAAATGAGCATGAGGCCTCCCTTTTGTATAGCACTTGGAGATCTGCAGATGACAAACACAGTGTAAAAACTCGGTAGATATTATTAATATAGGCATGCTGCACTACTGAAAAATGGATCTTGCACTGGTGTAGTTAAAATCCAATAAGTTAGCAGGGTAAGTCGCATCAGTACAGCACGACTACGCTGGGCATTTGCACCAATAGTACAGTGCCATTGCAAAAACCAAACAAAATACCCAGTACAGGTGACGCTTTGAACTTGTACTGTTTTGATGATAGATGTGGTTTCCACAGAGCGTCTGCTGTTTCATCGCCCACCTCTTGTGAGTACGGGTATGTCTAAACTGGAAGGGGAAAAGAAAAAAACCGTACCCACAGCAGTGAGTTTCAGGGCCAAGATCAGCTGACTTGGGCTCATGGGGCTTGCATTCCAGGGCTAAAAACAGCAGTGTAGACATTCCCATTTGGGCTGCTGCTCAGGCTCTGAGACCCAGCGAGAGGGTTGGTATCAAAGCCGGAGTCGGAACGTCTGCACTTCTGTTTTTAGCCCCGTAGCCAAGCCAGAGTTGGTTGACCCGGGCTCTGAAACTCTCTGCCCTGGGGAGTGGGTGTGTTGGCAGTGTAGGCGTACCCTAAGAGACAGAGGGCCCTTCAACACCCTTCTCTCCTAAACTAGGCCATCCTTCCTAATTCTGGATTGCTGCTGCAACTGATGTTCGTGAGGACCTGGACATTATTAACCAGGATTATTAAGGCATATTGAGTCCATCTTTAACTAAAGGGTAAAACTGAATTGATCAAACCTCTGTGTAAATATGGATAGGAGAAAAATATATATATATAAAAAGATGTTTTTGTTCTGATAACTTTTGGAATGAATCAATTTTTATGGCTTTTTTTCACTTAAAACTCCCAGAGATTTTTTTCCTAGTTTCTTTAAACTATTAAAAAATGGATTTCCAAAACTGATGTTTTTCAATTTGTGAAATCAAGTTTTCATTTTTCAATTTTTGGGAGAGGGGAATACCTACCACATGACTTCAGCTGACCCATCGAAAATGGCATTCAGAAAAGAAAAACGTTAACACTCAACCGTCAAATAACGGAAAATGAAAGGAGATAAACATCAAAAACTGTAAATGAAATTTTTTGCTGAGAAATGGAAAATATTGAGAAAATCAGTTTTTGCACACACAAAACATTATTTTCAAAATCAGGCCATTTTGCAGGGAGAAGGGAAATCAAAAAATTTCCACCTGCTCTAAAACTACATCTTTGTTCTATCTGATAAGAAAGCAGCTTAAGGTGATTGCAGGAGAACTGTGTCACCAGGGCCAGTAGGGTTCTGTGTGGGGATAAGAATCCTATTTGTCTTCATTCCTAGAAATCCCCTATCTGGACTCACTCAATCTACCCCCATCTGGAGTGAGTAGACTTCAGTTGTCTCATTTAGTCCAGTTGATGAGTATGAATGAAGGTTTAATCCATTAAAAGGCCCCCTGTCTCTTCTAGCTTGACGACCCAGTCTCTAAGAGTGGAAGAAGTAGAAAGAGAACAATGGTCAGAGGCATAAGAAGGTGTCCATGTTAACCTAATTCCATTGGGCCAAAAGGATCCGCAGAATAATACCCATGGAGGCGATTGCCCTGTTGCCTTCTGGCCTACACAGTGCAATGGTATCCCCTGTAAGCACTAACTCAATGAGAATGGGCAGAGGTCCAGGAAAAGCTGACCTGCCTTTCAGGAAGGTGTTTGGTGACAGCCGGTATGGACTCTGCTTTGGCTGTGATCTTGCTGGAGTTGAAAATATAGAGCCATGTGCTCCGGTCTGAATGAAAACCTGCGGGGAAAGACTGATAGCCTGAGAAATCAGCTGGGCAAAAGGGCAGTGGAGCTGACACGTGGCCGTGCCGTCTAGTGTCCAACACCAGCCCAGATACAAACACCGGTAAGAGATCCAGGGTGGACACCTCACTGGTGAAGATGCAAAGCTTGTCTGCAATCACAAACCCCCACACATGTGAGATGAAGCCCGCTCCATGCGTTACGTGCAGATGGTTCTTGTATGCTCAGGAGTCCACTGAAATGTGAATATCCTCCCCGCTCCAAGATGTCAGCCTACTGTGAGTTAGGCCTTGTCTACACTAGGAGGCTTTTGCCAGTATAGTGACACCAGTATAGCAATAATGGCACAACCCTCTACTCTTAGATCAGTATAAAAATGCTTAGGCTAGTATAGTTTGTCGATCTGTTGTGTCTGTGGGCTTTTACCAGCGTAGCTAATCTAGTAAAAAATCACACATAGCTGTGCCAGGAACATCTGTAAGTGTAGACGAGCCCTTTTGGGATAACTTCTCCTTGGCACTGTTTGATGTCACATGCCAGGATCTGGCAAGTTGCTAGCTTAGTGCTGGCTTGCTGGGACCATCCGTTGAGTATTGCTACTCTGTTTATTCCTTTATATTTCCATTAGTCCCAGTCTCTCATTTCATCTACAGTAGAACCTCAGAGTTCTGAACACCTTGGGAATGAAGGTTGTTCGTTACTCTGAAATGTTTGTAACTCTGAACAAAATGTTATTTCAAAAGTTTACAACTGAACATTGGCTTAATACAACTTTGAAACTTTACTATGCAGAAGAAAAATACTGCTTTCCCTTTATGTATTTATTTTTTAGTGGTTTATGTTTAACACAGGTGAATAAAAAGGCAAAGTGGAGAATTAAGTTAGTGGTAGGGGTTTATGGTTTGTGCCTCCTATACTGCATTGCCATTCTAATCCAGAAGGCCACTTTGGAAGCCTTCTCAGAATGGCTGAATTGTTAAATGATCTCATGCGTATTCTGTGTGTCTGAGGTTTGTTTCTCTTTTTTTTCCTTAAAAAAAAAATGAAATAAGCAACAACAAAAAATAATTTGTCTTTATGTAGTATGGAATAAGGTTTGTTCTGGATTCCTCCCACATTTCTGGGACTGGATGACAAGGGATGGATCACTCGATAAATTGCCCTGTTCTGTTCACTCTTTCTGAAACACCTGGCGCTGGTCACTGGCGAAAGACCGGATACTGAGCTGGCTGGACCATTGGTCTGACCCAGCATGGCAATTCTTATTTTCTTATGTTATATACAAGCCACATTTCCTTTTTGTTGGTCTCCTGCATAGGGGTTGTTTTTGCGCCATCTTTTGGTATGGCAAGGCCATGGGAATATATGCCCCAGAAGTCCCCGTTCAGCAGCCCATCCCTGTTCAGCAAAGCACACGCTTAACTTCGGGCATCTGCTCAAGTCCCCTTAACTTCAGCAAGACTTAGGGTATGTCTACACAACCGACGCAGTGCTTTAATGTGGCTGTGTAGTCGCAGCTCCAGCACTGGGGGAGAGCTCTTCCAGTGCTATAATAAAACCATCTCCATGAGGGGAATTTCTGCCGGCACTGAGAGCGTGGCTGTTTTTTCACACCCCTGAGCGAAGAAAGTTTCAGCGCTGTAAGTGGCAGTGTAGACAAGGCCTTAGAAGTGAAACAAGTGGTTGAGTGATCTACTGAATGAGGCTGTACTTAAGTGTGTGTCTAAATGCTTTGCAGAACGGCGGCCTTAGGGCCTGAGCCAGTGACTGATCAAATCAATGGAAAGACTCCCATTGACTTTTAGGGCTTGATTCAAAGCCTATTGAAGGAGAACCATAGAAATGTAAGGCTGAAGAAGGTCATCTAGTCCATCCTCTTTATTGTTGTAGCATTGACCTACAAGGTAGAGGGGTCAGACTTGATCCAAACTGTGTCCTGGTGGCTGAAATATCCAGATATGCTCAAGAAACCCAAGAGGCTTAAATCTGCGTTTCCCAGAGCATCTTTTCCCATTGGCCACAGACATTATATTGCAGTGCCTCTACTGAGCTCTGGCAAAGGGCTCACCTAGGTATTTACTCAGTTTAAAAAGCTGCTTTTTTATTATTAATTAATGATCCAACAGGAATTTGTCTTGTTGATTTCTAAAGATTCCTTAAAATTAATATTGTTTTGAGGGGGGATTATTCAGTATATTCTAAGTAATCAAAGGGGTGTATGTGTATGGAAAAAGACTCTCCTAAACACCATGAAGCCTGCCTGCAAACGCAGCAAAGAGGTTTCCCAATATGGAAAGGAGAGTTGCAGAAAAGAAAGGGCTCCGGACCAGTGCCTTAAGTAACTGACAAAAACAAGTTGGCTGGGAAAGGAAGAGCTTTGGAATTAAGGGAAAGGTGGCTGTGTTAGGGATATTTTGAAGAGGTCTGAGCACAAATAGCAGCAGTTTGGAAGTATACCTTGGGATCTGTTTCACGATCAATATACCATGTGGTAATGGTGCAGTTCGCTCTTGTGCACAGGGCCAGCACCAGTCTGATGCCTCACTTAACATGGCAGGCACTTGTTGTCTTACAGCTGTGTAAGTGGTGCATAGGCCGTGGGGCAGTCCCCTTCTGAATAAGGATCAGTTTCACAAAGTGAATCAGGGTGGTGCCCATTAAAATGTCAACATTTGCCAACTGGAAGCACTTGGTGGTGAACTGTAAACATTGTTTGCCAAAAGGAAGGGGGAATAACTGCATTATCACAGATTCCACCATGTAGTAGCTGTTGGCTGGTGCCATCTCCTTCATGGCAACCATGGCAGTATTTAATTACGAACCCCACTACAATGTTTGTAAACTGAGCTACTTCTTTCCCTTCAGTTGAGTTCATGGATTTGCATGGTGTGACTCTAAGTTACCAACTTGTCTTCAGGTGTCGGGGGATCAGCGAGTGGGCATCTCTTTCTGCCTGGGTCTTTGTGTTGTGCAGTGAGGTTCAGAACAGGTAGCAGCCTGCCATGCAGGAGAGTTTCATATCTCTGCAGGCGGAAGAGTAGAACCAGAGCATTGTTGGAAACGTCCTGAAAAGTGGAGGAAGAACAGGAAAAGAGGAGGATGGAAGAGAGCACGGGAAAGCATGTCAGACTATATCCTGTCTGGGCGGATGCAGTGATGTGCCATATATATCTCTTCCAGAGGTCACTTGCAGTGAGGTGGGGGACTGACCTTGGGAATTCGAGATTTGAATACAGCAGAGTCTGCTGTCTCAATTTCCTTGTTTTGTACCAATGGGCTGAGAGCGAGCAAAGAGCGGTGGGTGAGTGCATGAGAGAGACCAAGTGTCTACACTGGAGGAAATCATGAGATGACCCCGTTGTCCAGCTGAGTCAAGAGTTGGACTGGATTTTCCACCTCTTGCATTGAAATAAGACTAAGGTGTCTTGTAATGCTGACTCTCTAAGCAAAGCTCTGGGTGGTTTTATTTTCATGGGGTGGGCAATTTATAGCATTAGTATCCTTGCCGTGTTCCTCTTCCGCTTGGTAAGCGCAGGCAAAGCAGAAGTGATGTCCAGGCGGGTGTAATTTTCTTGCTGCTGTCTTTTAAAGCAAGGCTGCTCTAGACAGAGCCAGGGTAAGGGTAAACCCAGCAGTCCCTATTGTTACAAATTTGGTCCCTTTGTGCTTCCAAAGAACATGGGAGGGAGAGGGGGATATTTTTTTAAAACGGCGACGCCTCTCCCGCAGTGACCCCCGTGTAGTGGCTGATATTGTACAGCTTGGCGGGGTAGGGGGAGGCAGCGCGCAGGGATTGGCTGGCAAGTAACCTAGGCGTCAGATTAATGAAGTGCTCCTGTCAGTCCAGAGTGTCACGCCGAAACTCCTCTTGATGTGCTCATAAATCAAAGTGACGGCGCCTGTTACCCCAGTAGCTGCACCCACTCAACTGCGTCTAATGTAAACAGAGTGCAGACAAAATGCGTTAAGGAACTCGGACCCCGTCGCTGGGGAAGAGTACGGGGATCATGGGGGTGGGGGGGAGGGACAGGATCATGGATTGTTCCCTACGAGCCTCCCCCGCTTTCATTTCCCCACCCCTACAACACGAGAGAACGGAGCGCCCCAATGGGCACTGGTGACTGGCAGAGTGCAGCTCAGGAATTACTTTCTTTGTGTTTGAGATTTTTATCGGTGGGCAGATAAGCTTCATACTTCATTGGTTCTATCAAGAGCGTGCCGCGGATGACCTCTGAAAGTGAAAATGTCCAGAGAAACCCACAGACTATGGCAGCTGCACATCTTGCAGTGGGGGAGGGAAGGACACAAGCGGCCAGGCAGCACCAGAAGGAAACTTTATTTTCCCTGGCAGAATGTATTACCCGCTCCCAACTGCTGTAAGAGGGAGCTGGAGGGATGTGGCTTGCTAGAGGGCAGAAGGGTGGGGGTAGAGGGTATAGCTGCGTGTGGGGGTGGTGATTTTTTTGTTTGTTTGTCTTTTGCAGAATTTGTGCTATATATAACATATTTGCAACTAAACCACCTGATATTTGGGCAGGGGAGGAGGCTAGGCTGTTAGAAACCCTACATAAGAACAACCATACTGGGTCAGACCAATGGGCCATCCAGCCCAGTATCCTGTCTTCCAAAAATGGCTCATGCCAGGTGCTTCAGAGGGCACAAACAGGTAACCATCGAGTGATAAAAGCGTCCAAGACTCACGAAGCATTTTGGGGCACTCGTGGCCCAAGCAGCAGCCAAAGCCCCATGGGATTATTAATTTTGAATGACATTGAAGCCAGACAAAGCTGATGTGACTTTCTCTCTCTCACACACACCCACACACCCCAAGCTCAGCAGTTTGATGGTTAATTTTGAACCTGGAGCTGAGTATGAATGGCCTAAAAATGGCCGTGACACCTCCCCTCCCAAAGGGTAAAGGCTGGTATTTATTCGGTGCAGCTGTGGTTTTTAGAGCAGGAGACTGGGAGGCAGGACTCCTGGGTTCCGTTCCCAGTTCCTACCCCTGATCTCAGTCAAGTTGCTTCTCTGTGCGGCCGTCTGTAAAATGGGTGCAATCCTCCAGTGCCCCACGCAGGGCTGTAGAGTCGGAAGTACTTTGAGATCCCCTGCTGGTGGGTGCCACAGAGAGGTGGTCTCGCCCTGCTGATTTTGTGTTGAGTCTCTTGCCCATATACATGCCGGAGGCCCCGGGGAGAGGGTGCCACAGCTGCTGCTGCCCCCGCCAGGGTTCCTAGGACTCTGAAGCAGGTATATGGAAAAGATAAAGAGCCCTATTGAGTTATGAGGTGAAAGTGATTTGCCCCGGGGATCCTAATGACTTAATCCGCTCCCAATTTCCTTCTCTTTTACAGCCTGGAAGTTGAGTGAATGAGGCAGTGTTCAGGCGGCCTGATGTAACAGGCAGGAACCTGTGCTTGCTGAAAGGCCCATGGGGAAGGGAGAAAGTAAACTGTGGCTGCCATTGGTAACAAAGGCAAGGGCTGGGCTGCCCTCCCTCCCCTCCAGGCCTGTGTGTGTGCGTCTCACACCCCCATAAAACTCTTCCCAACACGAATGACTGTCTGGCAACCACTGAGCGCAACTTCTGCCTCCTTCGGGGATCCGCTCTCCTCGTATCTTTTCCCCACCAAAGTGCTGTGAAGAGAGTCTTCTCTGGTCTCCTGGCTAGGAGTCTGCCTCACCCCCAGCATTCCTGACCTTGCCTTGGAATACGCAGGCTACCTTAGCATGCGCTGTCTCCCAGGCACCCAAGAGTTAGAAAATGAAGGTTTTTTTTCTCCGAAAGGAGATCACTATAGTCTGTGCCTTTGTCACCAAGCGCAGGGAAGTCCCGAGACTTGGGAGATAAAGCCCTGTTGATTTCTCCTTCGGGAGTCATCCTGTCCAGGAGATGTGCAAGACCAGGTCTCGTCCGTCTCTGGCTCAGTGATTGAGAACCAAAGATCTAAATACCCTACTATTCTTCAAGGAAACCCAAGAGCTCACCTTGTTTTACAGATGCTAATGATTAACCCTCATAGCCCAGCACTGAGGTGAGTCAACATCCTTATCCCTGTTGTAGATGGGGAAACTGAGGCACAGCGAAGTGAGTGACTTGCCCAGTGATAGACCATGAGTACTGGTGACAGAGCCCAGGGCTTCTGGTTCCCAGCTGTGCTGTTTAACTACCCTCCTGCTTGCGGTCAGAAGCTTCCGAGTTTATCCCAGTTGTGTCCAAAATGATCCAAACTTCTCGCACCTACCTGGGACTTTTCCAGGAAGAGTCTCTTCTCCCAAGATTTACCACGTGTCTCAGCTCCTGGTTAGAAGCCCAGGGTTTAGTTCAGGTTTCGTGGGCAGAGGTTCAGTTTGGATCAATTCTTTATGCTCAGTGTGAGGCAGGGCCGGGTGACTGTTTCACAATGGCTCCAAGCTGTGAATCCTCACCCAACCTTATTATAATTATAATTTGTTATCAGTGTTACCCGGCTCTTAGGAGCCATAGCCATGGACTGGGGCACCATAACACTCTGTGCTGTACAAGCACAGACCAAAGGCGGTCCAAGCCCCCGAATCATTTACAATCTAAGTGAGAACATCGACCATAAAAAGCTTTTTCCTCAGGCCAGCCAACTTGGGTTGGGGGGAGTGCAAGGTATCTGTGTGTGGACTCAGGTTAGGGGCAGTGCTCCAGTGAACAGTTCAGTGAAGACCAGGGCTTGTGGATTTTTACTTCTCCAGGTGCCCTCTGTCTTGGGTTAATGTGTATAAGAGGTAAGAAGATTTCTGGAGCAGCAGCTGGAAGTTTCCCAACTTTCTCTGCACTCAGAGAGGCAAAGCCTCCTTAACAGCTGACATAGGCCCACCTGTGTGGTGACAACTGGTCCAAGGAATCTAGAATTCAAAGGGTTATGGCAAAGCCCACGGCTGTGATGCGAGTGGGCAGGTACAGACAGGCTCCCTCTCTCCCCCCTTGCCACAGATCAGCGGCTGCCCTTCCCTCCTTCCCTGTTCAAACCTCTCCCCCTCTAGCTATTTCTCCTCTGTTTCTTGTCACCTCCCCAGAGATGACCTCAGCCTAGCAGGGTTATACCAGTTAGAGCTGTGGTTCTCAACCACCACACTGCTGCAGCCCATGTGACATCTTTAGGGCCATACAGGTAGTATATATGTTGTGTGAATGCGGCCCATGTAACCACAGAGAGCTGCCTTTGTGGCCCACAATGATAATAGGTTGAGAACCACTGAGTTAGTCAGCTGATAGGTGGGGAGGGTACTGTATGTCTTATCTGAGCAGTACAGTCTGTGGTCTTCCAGGCAGCTGCTTTACCTTTCTGTGTTGGTCTCTGCACCTGCGAGCTGGGAACTAGGGGCCTGGGTTCCTTCTCTGTGGTGTAAAATTAAAGAGGTGGGGGGACCAAAACCTGGCAATGCGCATGATTAGGGGCATGGAACACTGCGACCTGAACAGCAGGTATAAAACGTGGACTTGCCCACCCTACAGCATAGCTGAACCTTGCCTTTGTTTTGTATTTGTGCAGCACCTAGCACCATGGGATCCTTAGCCGGGACTGGGGCTGGCTTCTAGGCACTGCTGCAATACAAATAATAGCATACAGAATTAACAGATGAGATAGAGAAGGGAGATCAGGAACCTCCATTTCCCCCGTCTCATCAGTCAAGAACACGGGAAACGTTTGATGTGACTGTGAGGTGGCACCTTCAAAATTGAGCACAGGGAATACAATTACACATGGAGCCTGTGGAACTCATTGCCTCAAGTTAGCCTGGAGGCCCATGAGCTGAGCAAGATTCAAGAAGAGGTTAAACACTTGTATGAACAGCAAGGCTATCCAGAGTTACAACTGTAAATACTCAAAGAGAAGGGGGAAGAAATCAGTTTAGCAAAGAATACAGACGGTCCAGTTACAGGCCATAAGCCGACTGTTAGCCCCAGGGAGATTAAGTGGACTTTTCCTAGAGGCCAAGTTCTTATACGTTATCTTTTACAGCAGTGCCTAGGCACCAGCCAAGAAGGTGGCCCCATTGTGCCAGGTTCTGTACAAATTGTCTGACAACTACCTGAGAGCAGGCTTGTGATGCTTAAAGAGCTAATTATTTGGTAAAAATAATTATTTCTCTGTAAAATGAGGATGTTATTTACCCATCTTGGCCTCTTTCTATCCCTGAGAAACGCCCCTGGTAACCGTGGTTGTAATATAGGGTTAATGATAACTTTGCCTTCTTCGCAGGAAGGTCAGCAGGCTAATGTTTCTAAGGTGTGTGGAGAGCCTCAGCCAGCCACTGAATAGCAGTGCAAAGCAGTGGTGTTTTTAATCCCCCTGCATGATCCCAATGCACAGGCGTTGGAAATACTCATCGAACAGATGGAGCTGGAGTGCTTCGTGCTCTAAGCAAGCACAAGCTCTCCCTCTCTCTCTCTCTCTCCTCCCTCTTTTTTTTTTTTTTCCTCTCTTCCTTCTCCTCCTCTTCCGATAGATCAAAGACTCTGGCTTGGCTACATGCTGACTGGCTACCGAGGACCAGCGATTTAGGACAAAGGTCTGTGCTGACCAGGCGTAAGGCTGATGCTGGGATCCGGCACTCTGTGCTGCTCAGCGGGGCCCTTATTCCCTGCAAGGCCTCGGTTGCAGTGTTGAAAATAATGTTTTGATTTTTTTTTCCTTTTGTCTCCTAGCAGCCATTAGGGAATAAACAGCTGGCGTTCCAACAGCAACTACTGCAGATGCAACAGCTGCAGCAGCAGCACTTGTTAAACCTTCAGCGACAGGGGCTGGTCAGCCTTCAGCCGGGACAAGGCACCGTTCCCCTGCAGACCCTTCCACAAGGTAAAGCGCGTGGCAAACCTCCTCGCTCTTGTTCTGTCCTTTAAAGCCCGAGCCCTCCGCTCCAGTCGGCCTGGTGGGTGTTACCAATGTGTAGCAGCTACAAACGCAGCCTCCGAGCTCTTAGGCTTTTACTAGCAACTGGGTGGTTTTCAGTGCACTTTAGGCCTGCTTGAGTCCGTCTCTCTCCAGCACAATCGTGGGCTATACAGGAGCGGTAACAGTGATTCATAGAATCAATAACAGTAAAATTGCATAGGAGCAGTTGAAGTATATTCTGTAAGTTCAGGGCCCGATCCTGCTGCCAATGAAGGAGGTGATGGGAGTTTTGCCTTTAACATCAGTGGGAACAGGACCAGGCTCTGAGTTTGCTTATATTGTTCCTGTTGTTTAATGCCCTGGTTGACAGAGGTTCCTGTGTGGGCTTGGTGGTACAGGCAGGCGCTGGGAACGAGGGATGCGTGCCCAGAAGGCAGAGTTCTTTTGCCTGGAGAGTGAATGTCCTGTTTGCCTGTGGAGGGATGGCCCATCTGGGTGAAGTGCAGAGGCCAGAGCAAGGCACGACTTCCCCCAGATTCACTCAGGACTCTCCCAGGTTTGGGTCACGGACTGGAAACAGCTTCCAACTTATTCCAAGAGCTTCATGATCCTTTTGAAGCAAGCCTGAGGCCAGGGCCAAAGGACCGTTTACAGCTGCATGTTGAAAGTGTGCGGCTCCAGCAGGCAGGACAGAACGCCAGGTGAAACTGGGCTATTTCCACTGAGCGGTGGGTTCATTGGACCTCAACGCTTGGAACAAAACTTTGTAGGGGAGTCTGGTTGCCTCGTGGAGCAAAGCCTGAAAGGAAAGTTCCCTCGCATGCCTGCAAACCAAATTGCCTGTAGTGTTACTCGAGGCAGCAAGAGGGAAGTTGGTGCTGCTGTTGCTACCATGGCTAGGTAGCGCTCAGGCCTTTAAGGCTGTCAGGCTGGTGTTCTTCACCCCCTTTGATTAAACTAAAAGCTGCTCTTTGCTGGGTTCTTCTCAGCGCAGGTTACTGTTGGGCAGCGGTGGTTCTCTGGTCCTTGTCCTTCATCCTTGTCTCTGTGTGTGTGTTTTCCTCCTCTCTCCCTTGACCCCATCTGGCGTGTAGCTGTGTGTCCCTCAGACCTGCAGCAGCTCTGGAAAGAGGTCACCGCTACCCAGCCTGTAGAAGACAGCATCAAGCAAGAGGGCCTCGACCTGACCACCAACACTTCAAACTCTACCTCGTTTTCGGCCACCAAGGTCTCGCCTCCCATTTCCCACCACTCTCTCCCCAATGGACAGAGCGCCATGCTCACGCCAAGGAGGGACAGGTAGAACCGAGCTGGGCCAGCCTTTTATTTTGCCCTGTAGGTCTAAGAAAAGGCTAGATGACTCCATTGTTTGTTACTGGGAGTGGTGCCAGCATAGTCCAGTGGACTGGGAATTGAGGGAGCGGGGCTCTGTTGTTACATAGGCAAGTCGCCTAACCTCTCTGCATCTCAGCTTACGCATCTGGAAAATGAGCTGTAATCATATTCAGCAGCCTCATAAGGCTTGACTGATGCATTTGAGAGCCTTGGCTGAAAGGTGCGAGGAGATATGTTAATATCTTGGGGTGGTCCTGGTCTGGAAGCTTCTTTGGAACTGCAGGAGCCAGCCTGTCATGTGTAAGATCCCCAGTGTAACAGTTCGTTCCTTCTCCTCCATCTCACGCGATCTCTCTCTCGCTTTCTCAGCAGCTCTTCTCATGAAGAGAACCCCGGCTCCCACCCTCTGTACGGACATGGAGAATGCAAGTGGCCTGGTTGTGAAACCCTCTGTGAGGACTTGGGACAGTTTGTCAAGTAGGTCGCTCCCCTGCTGTGTCTCTCCGGGGCTGTCGTTTCCTTCCTGGCTCCCCCAGGTTGTGCAGCCAGTGTGGTGGTCTGCAAGTTGCCCTGCACTCGGGGGCCATCCAAACCCTCCCCGTCGCTAGCACCCTGTACTTCAGTACTGCTTTGGGCCGAAGAGGGAGGGGGTAGTCCTTGCACCTGCACCCCGGGCTGAGGGCAGTAGAGGTAGGTCAGAAAAGCCATGACTTCCAACTGTCCGGGGTTAGGCGGAGCTCATTATCTCTTCAGAAGCTACAGGTGAGGCCTTAAAAAATCGATTTTTCCACAAGTGGCTAGTGATTTTTTTGGGCACCCAACTCAGCTCCTTGCCCAGGTTTGATTTCCAGAGGACTCAGCACTGCCTGAAAGTCAGGCCCCTTTGAGGGGGAAGGTCTCAGATTGAGCCCCCAAAATCACTGGTCACTTTTTGGAAACTGGGCCTTCGTGTCTCTGTGCCCAAGTTCCCCATCTGTACCAGGGGGTTCTAGCACTCCCTGTATCTTGGAGTTGGAAACTCTTCAATTCAGCCAGTGAGTGGACTGTAGATTCAAGCATAATAGCCAAATTGTCGTGCTCCTCGCCCATATCCCATAACAAGGAGGTTAGTCTGTACATTCAGGGGAATGGGGGGAGGATATGCTAGAGGAGAAGAGACTGTAAGAGACCTAGAGAAATCACAGGACTTGTGTAGGGGAGGGCGAGAGAAAACAGAGGAGGAAAGTTAGCAGCTCACCCTCTGCAAGGGGGGAAAAGAGAGAGAGCGCGCGCAAGAGAGAAGAGAAAGAAACAGATGGCAGCGCGGCAGCCTGCTGACACCGCTTGTGGGCTCTGTCACTGACTGATTAACTCCTCTGTCTAAGAGCCCTCCGCTAGCGTCAGGGTCAAACAAATTGTTTTCACGCTTCGTCAGAGGTTTACTTAATTAGTTCATTTGCAATTAGATCTCTTTGTAGCCAGGATTTTTAGCAAAGACATCAGAAGAAACTGACGGGTTTTCTTTCTTTCTTTTTTTTTTTTTCTCTTCCTTTCCCCCTCTCCCCACTGAAGGGAATGTTGTGGGAGTTGGGGCAGAGATGCACTGTGCTTGTGTGTGTCAATTTGTGACTGAAAGACTTTTGTTTTACAAACAGTGTGTCAGCTGATCTCGCCAGCCATGTGCCTGTCTGCCTCCTCACTTTGTTCAGGGACGGTGTACCGAAGGGTAGAACAGGTGCTAGCTGCAGTGAATGCCAAGGCAGGCTCAGTTGAGGGAGGGGGAAGAGTGACTGCTGTGTGTGTGGGGAGATGGGTTAAGAAGGGGAAAGCAACTTTATTCAAAGGAAAGAGTCAGGCGGAGAGGACAGGGGGCATTGTGGTATTGCAAGATGATGCCTTGCTGCAGCTAATGAAGTAAGGAAGGCAGAGGAGCCAGAGAGGGGTGCCACCTAGTGGTTAGAGCAAGGGGCTTGGTGACTCAGGACTCCTGGGTTCGATTCCTTTCTCTGCCTCTGGCTTGCTGCCTGACCTTAGGTAAGATTTTGCTTCTCCGCACCTCAGTTTCTCCATCTGTACAATGGGTCTAATACTTCACTGACCTCACAAGCGGACTGCAAGCAGGAATGGCCCCAACCTGCTAGCACTGAAACTAGACCAGAAGCTCAGCAGTGTTTGGATTGCTGGTTTTGGTTTGACTCGTGCAGAGCAGGGCACCATCTGTGAAGTACCAGTCTGAATCCTGAGCTTCTCCAATGTTTTGGGTAGAGATGGTTGAAAGAGGGGGAAGAATTTTTGCCAAGATGTTTGTAAATAATTTGTCTCCATCTCTAAATTTGGAATGTTTCAACCAGCTTGAATTTTGAGTGCATCTGAATCCACAGGGCCAATTTGTACCCACCTCTATCAAAGAGTTAACCAAGTTATTGGGCTTCTTATGCATGCTGGAGCAGTTTGAGGAACTCAACCCCTGGACACAGGAAGGAAGAATTAAACTTTCTGACACTGAGATGAAAGAATGAAAGCACTTTCCAGATAAGAGATACCACCCCTGCCCCGTCCTCCTCCAATTTTACACTTTCCTCATTTGGCAGAGAATGCCAAAACTCTTGACAGCTTATTCTTCGCAGAAGTACCCATGTCTTAGTCCCACCATGCAGAGGAGCAAGGAGTAAAGACCCCTAGTCCATCTCCAGCTAGATAGGTAGTAGTGATGAAAGAAACTCAAACATTTTGTTGGGTTAGTTCAGATGCAAGTCTGGAAGCTTGTCCCCAACATCTTGTTTTTGCAAGATAGGTCTGGAAATCTCCCATAAACAAGTTTTTCAGTGAGAATCCTGGTACCTCCTGCTGTTGATTGGTTGGTAGATCCCATCTGGACAACTTCTCCCATGGTATCTCTGTATTTTATCCCCAGTCCTGGTTGGAAGCCAGGTCACCAAAATGACCATCATTTGCACACCAGTAGTATGTTTGGTTCCATCATGGATAGAGGCATTGCCTTTACACCTAGGAGCGTACAACCTAAATCAGACATAGACAGTCCAGGGCCAGATTTTCTAACAAGTTAGGCATGCATTGTGTGCTCTCAATTCACGACTAATTTACTTGCATAGTTGCACTCGCAAATGTCACTGGCACATACAATTACCTGATTTGTGTGTCTGGTAATTACACCTGTAAATTAGACATGCATTTTGCCATGGGACTACACACCTCACTGATGTGAAAATCTAGCCCATAATGCGAAATAGGCCCATAGAGCCCCAGATGAGCCACCTTTTCCAAATCTATGTGTCTTAGAAAGTGGAGAGGGTTCAACCATCCAAATCCGCATGGTGGATTATTGTAGCTAGACTTCCTGGAAGAAGTGAGTTTTAAATGGCTTTGAAGACAGGGAGGTTGCTTGGCACAGCATGCGGGAAGTTCCAAGCAGAAGGGATGGTGTGGAAGCCAAGAGAAATGAAATACCATTATCTGCACATACATATGATCCTTGAGGAAATTTATGGTGGCTTCTGCAGGAAAAATCGCCTGCTGGTCAGAGCACAACGCTTGGGAGCCTGACTTCATTTTTATAACTTACCTGGGGTTGTGATGGAGAATCCGTCACTGGCAATTTCCAAACCAAGATTGGCTATTTTCCTAAAACACCTGCTGTAGTTCAATCATGGGTTAATTCAGGGAAGTTGTATGGCCTGTGTTATACAGAAGATCAGACTAGGTGATCGCAATGGACTCTTCTGGCTTTATAGCCTATAAAACTATTCCTGTCGCTGCTGTCGACTCTCCTGTGTGAGCTCGCACAGCTACTTCCGCTCCCTGTGCCTCTGTTTCCCCGATACCTACCTCCTGGGGGTGGAGAGTGGAAACTAAATTAATTCATGTTTTAAAGGCTTTGGAGGACTCTAATAATAATATTTAGCTCGTATGGAGCATTTTCAACTATGGCTCTTACAACACAGGTCAGTATCACTGCACTGATTTACCGAAACCGATGCACAGAGAGATGCAGGGATTTGCCCAAGGTTATGCAGCAAGTCAGTGGCAGACCTGGGAATAGAAATCATGTCTCGAGACCCGGCGTAGCATCCTGTCCATTAGGCCACACTGCCCTAGATGGAAAGCAATGTGGAGGGGGGTCAAACGCTAATTCAGTGAAGATCAGTGCAAGGCCAGATAACTTACTTATTTCTGATCTGATTAACCTGTCACTAAAGAGACTTTTTAAAGTCATGGAACACTAAAGAAGATGCCACACGTCCCCCATGTGAAGTAAAATCCCAGATACTGGAGAGGAGAGTTTTCCCCTCACTTGCCCTCTTGAGTCACAGTACAACAGCAGGACAATTACACTGTGAGCTGGCACTCTGGTGACCGTGGGCCAGATCCTCAGCTGGTACCAGTAAGCCCATTGAGCTAGGCTGGCTTGACACCATCTGAGGATCCCGCCCCGTTTGTACCGTGTGTGATGGTAGCAGAGGGAATATCCAGACCAGGTGGAAGGGGAAGAGCAAAGGATGGAACTGACTGAGCAGGGGGGCTGGAGAGAGAGATCAAAGGGAGACAAATGGGGAGAGTTCAGCATAGTGTGTCTGGGGAGCATGGGACATGCGGATTCTAGCTTGGATATTGCTCTGGGCATGTCAGCAGCAGCTGCCCCTGGCCCAGGGAGCTCGATTTCCCAATACCGCAGCATCCAGGAACACAGGCTCTCCGCTGTTTTGTTGCATGGCTCTGGTTGACATTAGAGGGAGAAGTTTGATAGCAGGGATCTGTCGAGTGGCAGGGTCAGGGGAGAGAGAACAGGCAGAGGAGCGGCACTGCTCAAGGTGAAGGGAAAAGAGAAGGCCGTAGAGCTCAGAAAAGGGGGAGAGGGGACACCAATGGCAGACCGCTGACAGGTGGAGCGCTCACCACACGGCGCTGGGGAGGCTCGCGCTTTGTGCTCGTTTAGTTAGTGGGGCTGACAGGGATCTGCCCATTGTGTTTCTTTCCCAAATCCCCTCACCTGCAGCAACACCTGCGGCTGAGTCTGAAACGAGGGGTCTCCATGTTTGCAAGACCCAGGGCTGCTTTAGACATCACCATCGGGGCAGGTGTATTTAAAACATCAAAACGTAATGCAGCCCTAATGTTTTTTTGCACCTTGAATTCACCCCGGCGGAGAATTATTCCTGCTTGTTTGGCGCCCACCAGCGCCCTGAGCGAGCTTTCCTCATGTGCCACAGTTGCAGGGAGAGGCAGGATTGTTGCTGCATTGTCAAGCTTAGAAGGCCATGTTTCGAGTGCCCGTGGTTTAGCGAGATGGGGCCTGGAGGGGAGATGGCACAGAGCTGTGTGAGGCAGTATTGATTCCTGGCTGCACAGCAATCCTAGTCTGAGAGGCAGGGAAGAGCAAGGCATCACCATATTCCAGCGAGAGTCCACAGCCCAGCACCTCTCACTGAGCTATCTCCACTCTCCCTGGGTTCCAGACCTGGGGATTTCTCTGTCTGTCCTGACATCCCGGTCCATGCTTGTGGCTGGGATCTCCATGTGGTTGAGCCAGCGGAGTTCCTTGCTGGCAGGGAGCACTCATCCTGGAATCATGACTAAGACTGGTCCCGTATGTTCTTCCATGAAAGCGAGCGGGGGCCATTTTGAGGCCATACACGGGTCCCAGCAAGGCCCTAACTTTGTAAGGAGAAGGCTCCACTGCCGAAGGTGGCCATGAGGTTATTGTTTTGACTGCAGAGAGAGGAAGGGAAGGGCCTTGTGGGTAAGGGCATGGGACCCTGGGTTCTAGTCTAAATGGAGCTGATCATATTTACCTGCCTGGGGGAGAGTGTTTGAAAGGCTTCATGCGTGAATGTTGGTGAGGTGCTGAGAGTCTGGAATGCGGAACACCTCATAAATGCCACCTCCTGCCTTTGGGGAGTCCCTTATGGAATGCAAATGAAGTCCCACGATGCTGCCTGTGTCTGCCTGGAAACCTACTCCTTGGGTGCAGTCAGTCTTACCATGTACATCCTGGAAATGGGATTTTCCTGCTGAGCTTAAGGAGCCAACTGTTGTACTATACTCTCTCCTCCCCCAGGGCTTGGCTTGCAGGCTCACCCTCCACAGGTACCAGCTGTTTGGTTTGTATTTCAATGGACTCTCTGTGGCAAACTCTGTGGTTCAGGGGGTAGGGCACTGGCCTGGGACATAAAAGACCTGCTCTTCTCGGCTCTGCCAGTGACCTGCTGTTTGACCTTGGACAAGTCAAGTTGCCGCTCTGTGGCTCGGTTTCCTCTCCCATGCTTTGTCTTATCTGTTTAAATTGCAAACTCATCAGGGCAGGGACTGGGGCCTGACTGGGACCTCCAATGCTCCTGTAATACAGACAAGAGGTGCTTGCAGGCCATAGGTAGGTGCAGACATGGGCCAGTAGGAGCTGCTGTGTTTCATGGCGGGCTCTGGGAACTGTCAATATAAAATCTGTTCTTCTCTGTCTAGACACCTCAATACGGAACACGCACTTGATGACCGAAGCACAGCCCAGTGTCGAGTTCAAATGCAAGTGGTACAGCAGCTGGAAATACAGGTAGGTGCAAACCAAAAAGACTTGAAGGGTGGTGTGGAGTCAAACTTTTTACTTGCCCTGCATGTAAGTGGCAGAATTAAGCTGTTCTCCATCGGGAGGGAATAGCTGGGTCTAAAGTGACCAGATGCCCTGATTTTATAGGGATATTCCCAATATTTGGGGTTGTGACTTACAAAGAGCCAGGAAACATGATGTTTGACAAATTATTGTCAGACCTCCTAGATCTGCTCACCTGGGCCTTAGCTACAACAATGTGCAATCTTATATAGGCAGAAAAATAGTTGCCAATTGCACCTCCAAATTAGATGCACATTTTGCCATGCAGTCACCCATCTATCTTAAGGATAAGGGGTACTACCCTGAAACCAAATGCGAGTGAGTGGGCAGTGGAGGAAGGAATCAGTCACTCAAACCATGGTAGATCCCACATTCGTGTACATGTGCAACAACATATTGAATTGCTAGGTCAAAAAAGAGAGACTATCATTGTAACCAGCATAAGAAATGGAAGCTGGCTATTTCAAGTGGAAATTCAGTGGAAGATGGGCACCTGATTTCTGCAGGCTCCTCTGAAAATTTCAGCCAGAACGCCCCATGTACTGTGCATTTGCTTCCATAGCATGTGGGGGTTTGACACTGACACAGTGTAACCAGTGTGTTGTGTGTGTTTTTGTGTTGCTGTCTATGGCACCATGTGTACATGAATGTTGTGTAATGGTTGCAACCCATGGGACGTGCAATATTTTGTAGCCAACTCTAGAGCCAAATCCTAGTCCTCCTGAAGCCAGGAGAGTGGGTGGGTGCTCAGCACTTCCAAATATCAAGCCGTGTATTATGAGTCCGAGTGCAGACTTCGGAGCTCACCCTCAGGCCCCTGTTTTTGGAAATCTTGCCCTTGATTTGTCCTCTGCATTTCATACAAGCTGTCTCTCCCCCATCCTCCCCCAAGTGCTTTGTGTAATTAGTTAACAAAAGAGGGCAATTCAGAAGAAATTTAGGCTTTCCTCTGAGGTTTGCAAAGCAAGAGAGATTCAGGGCGAAAGAGAGCCAGGGTTGCTGTTGAGAGCAGCAGCTGCGGAAGGCTCTTGCTAGCGCAGGCAGGCTTGGGTAAAGGGACAGGGTGGTGCCAGCTGGGTGAGGGGAGAAGGAGATAAACTCTGAGCACTGCCCATGCTGAGTATTTTAATGACGTATATACGGCACATAGGCGACTGTCTCCACATCTCTCGCACACGTGCTGAATGCAAAGATGCCTGGTGCGTGTGACCATGCGTAGGAACTGTAGTGCCATGTGACACGTGTGTATCCATTGCACAGGGAGGGGGGTGCACGCACGTTGTCTTTTTGTTTACAGTTCCTCCCATGGACTTCTGTGCCTGCCCTTTCCTGGGAAACACCAGCCCTAGAGTTTGTGTGACTGACTCTGGGGGTAATCTTGTTATCCAGGTTGCCTTGGCTGCTAGATCACACATGTGCTGGGGCGTGGGGGGAGGAGGTGGAAGAAGAGACTGTACTTGAATGGGTGAGGGGGCAGGTGGTGTAATGCAGAGCGCTGGCAGCCTCTGGCAGGAGTTAAAGCAAGGTAGGCTGAAACTGATGGCAGGGAGGGGACGAGGGAGGGAAAGGGGTGGACATTAAAAAAAAAAAAAAAAAAAACTAGAGAAAAAACTCCCAGGAGCAGTGGTTGGCAAGTGAAGTTGAGATTCTAAAACCACCTGAGTCAAACCGTGTGATTCCGTCCTGTTCCCAAACGCTCACTAAAGCAAGAGGTTGAAAGTAATTACTGGAACTTAGAAAGCGGGGGAACCTGAAGGGATAGCAGAAAGCTCTGTGTGCAAAGAGGAGAAGCTGCCATCAGAGCTACCAATTATAAAGTTTTCAGCGTGGAGCTCCCGCTGTGTCGGTGGAGAGAGTGTCTGCATCAGGAAGGGAGATCTGTCAGCTCTAATGAGAGCCACGACAGCGCAAGAGCGTCACAGCCGCACAAACTTCCAGCCAACTCTGCTCCAGCTGCTGCTTTTAACTCCTTCCTTGCCTGGCTTCCCACTCCACTCCCAGCGAAGGAGCAGCATCAGCAGAGGCGGAGCCAGCGGGAGGAGGGAGGCAGCCTCTTTGAGTGTCTCCTGGATTGCAAGTAGGGCCCAAAGTTTGAGGGGATGAGGCGGAAAGGGAAGGTGACACGAAGAGAGATGGTGTCAGGTCCCATTGCCTCTCCACAGCTCAAAATCTCTCCTGGTGCCACAGCGAATATTTCACCCTTCCCCGCACTCTGAGAAACAAACACACACAATTAAAGCAATGTTGCACAAGTGGGCGGATGGGTGGGTAGGTGAAGGAAAATGGGAAGGAGTGTGTTGGGGGGGCTATAGAGAGGTAGGATCTGATGCACCAACAGCGGGTAGGGGAAATACAGGCTCACTGGTAGGGAACAGAGGGAGTGGACAGGAGAGGCTGATGGGAAGGAGAGAGCGAGAAGATGGATGGGGAGAAGTGGACCAGGTCCTCCGATGGAAGAGGGAGGAATGAATACAGAGTGGAGTGACAGCCACCTGTGAAGCAGAGAGAGACAGCCCTAGCAAACAGAGGCATGGGAAAAGGGAAGGAGTTTGGGGGGTGGGAGAGGATGGTGGATGGATGGGAGAAGGGAGTTGTGGATGGATCTACATCTAAAGAGGCATGGAATTATTCTATTTTGCAATAGATTTTTCATCCCAGCACATAGAGCAATTCCTGTACAGCCAGAGGGCCGGGGATGCTGCGTTCCTGTGCAGCCAGAGGCATGGGCATGGCAGGCAGACACCCCAGCAGCCATCAGCACATGTCCAGGTCTTCCTCCCCAGTAGAAAAAGGCTGCTGTTTAGCGGGCCAGAGAAGCAATCCCATGGATGAGTGCACGGCTTTCAGGAACGTTCGATGTTACTGGGAAGATGCTAGTGGGGGGTGTAGACCACAGCACCGGCAGCCTCTGGCCATGGGAGAGGAAGGAAGGCCCAGGGACAGAAGAGAACAACCCTGGTCTATCACATAGCAGCACTCAGAGAACGTTGGCCAAACAGTGCCAGGCATATGGGGGCCAAGCAAGGGATGAGAGAGGAGCTTAAGGAAGCTTGCAGCAAAAGCTCGTTTCAGCGAGCGCTCCCTGGGAAGTTGGGTGCTGGATAGCCCTGGGAGTTATCCTGTGGCGACAAGTAACCTTTTCCCTCCTGCTTCGCCCCACAGCTGGCGAAAGAAAGCGAGCGTCTCCAGGCAATGATGGCCCACCTCCATATGAGACCTTCGGAGCCGAAGCCATTCAGTCAACCTGTAAGCACCAGCCTGCCATACTCATCTGCCGCTCATCCCTTCGAGTTTCCTCCTTCTCGGTGCCTCCCCCCTCCTATCTGTCTGCCCATCCCTGTCCAGCTCTTTCAAAGCCTATTCCCAATGTCTTATCGCCACTTTTCTCTCTTGCTTCGCCCAGAGGTTTGAGCCAAGCCATGCAAACCATATCCCTGTTGCGGCCACAATGGCAAACCAGGCTGGGCAGGGTCACCGACGTACTCAAATATCAGAGGGGTAGCTGTGTTAGTCTGGATCTGTAAAAGTGGCAAACAGTCCTGTGGCATCTTATAGACTATCAAATGTATTGGAGCATGAGCTTTCGTGGATGAATACCCACTTCGTCGGATGCATGTGTTCACCCACGAAAGCTCATGCTCCAGTACGTTTGTTAATCTGTAAGGTGCCACAGAACTCTTTGCCATGTACTCAGTGTCTCAAGCCCGGTTATGGCATCCTTGTAGTAATGATCCCCGAGTGATCTGCTTCTGGTTATCTCCGCCCTAGAGGTCTGGGCTTGATTGTGGTCCATGCTGCTCCCCTTACTAGACATCCAGTGCTTAGCAGGGCATGGCTCGTGAAAAGTCCAGGTGCTGACGTCCTCTGTGTTAAGGAGGCTCCAGGGAATGCTGGCCTCCCCCCTGCCTGCTCCCTCCTGCTTGGTTTCATCACCCTGTCCTCCTGAAGGAGTTTTTTCATTGGAAGGGTGGCCTTTCTCTCTCTGTCGGTCGCCTGCTCTCCCCGTATCTTCATGGCTTTTCTCTGCATCCCCAGGTCCTTCTGCTCCTGTTCAGTAGTGAACCTGGCTAGGGGCATGAGCAAATGTATCCCCATCAGTGCCTCCTCCCCTGTCCCAGTAAAGAGCTCACTGAACAAAATTCCAAGCCAGAAATCGGGATCGTTGCACCTATCCCCCACAAACCATACGCAGTGCCCTTAAAATCTCGGTACCTGATCCCTCGCCAGCTCCTAGCTCAGCTCTCACAACGGCCTGGGCAGTACCTGGGTCAGACACCCCTAAGGAACCCCTGTGTGCTGCAGAGTGTAAGTCCTGATGACTCAGGTATCAGCTTTCCTTCTGAGTTGCCCCGTGTGATGTTCTAGCAGTGCCCTCTCTAAGGTGAGCGCTAACTCCAAGGGCTTGACGCCAACTATGCTGGGGTGATTACTCCTGAATTCCACCTGCTGTTTCAGTGAGAGGCAGGATTCTCTGCTTCCTGCGCATAATGCTTCACTTCCTGTCCTGTTCAGCAGCTGCCCACAGTCTCATCCCAGAGCTGGCTGCATTTCAGCAGGGGGTGAAGTGGTCCCTGTGTGTAGTTGGTATGTCGGCTTGCAAAGTGCTTCAGGATTAAGACACTCAGGGCTGGATCCAAATTGCACTGAAGCCCGTAGGGGGCCTTTCCAGTCACTGCGATGGGAGCTGGGTCAGGCCCATTTGGAGCTGTAATGTGTTGATAAAGTTTTCCTGTAGGATCCATGAGATCCTCCTTTAGTGCCCATCCCCCTGGGTCAGAGGGCCTTGTGCACTCTTCCGTGTTTCACAGCGTGGAACCGAATCACTCTCCCTACCTAAGACCATCTCCATGTCCGTTCCCAACTGCTCTCAATTTCTTCCGCCCCTGTCTGTGCAGCTGAACCTGGTCTCAAGCGCCACCCTCTCCAAGAGCACTTCAGATACCTTTCCAGATGGCTTACCTCATCCCCCTACCTCCGCCACCGCCCCCATCACTCCCTTGCGGCAGGGCCCATCCGTCATCAGCTCCTCCACCTTACAGACCATGGGGGCCATTCGCAGGAGAAACCCCGAAAAATTCTGCCCCCCAATATCTTCAGGTAAGAGCGGTGGTGGGTGGGTCATTGATGCTCATGTGGTATGAGTTACTAGATTCGGTTCCTTCATATTCTCTCTCTCTCTCTCTGTTTCCCCACCCCCCACCCCCAGAGCTTGCACAGAATCACGAGTTTTACAAAAACACAGACGTCCGGCCGCCCTTCACGTATGCCTCACTTATCCGGCAGGTGAGGAACCTCCACCAGCTCCAGGGGGCTGTGAAGGCAGCTATGTCCTGATGCGGTAGGCTGTTTGTGATCAGAGCTGAGAACTGGGAGTCCAGACCCCGGGTTCCATCCCCAGCTCTGCCACCGACTTGCTTTGTGATCTCTGGGGCCCTAGTTAGCAAATCAGGAGAACAACTCCACAGGGAAGCACAGAGAGAGTTAATTCCTTAGGGGGCCAGATCCTCAGCTGGTGTAAACGGGTGTAGTTCCATTGCTCTGGTTGTGTGTAGATGACTTGGAGATCCTCAGGGAAAAGGCACTTCAGTTGTGTAAATTGTTCATAGTAATATTTATTTCACAAAAATGATGGTGCATTTAAAGACCTGCTTCTGCGAAGTGGGTTCCCAGTGGGTGGGCATCTGCCTCACCAACAGCATTGAACACTGGTTGCCCCCTTTTATTGTGGGTCTCATCAGAGAAGCCCAAGAACTGGTCCGTGAGGGTGAAGGTCCCCTCTTCATCCATAGTGTTGATCCGTCCTGATGCAGTGTTGGAGGGGAGGCCAGCCTTGCATGTGCTATATTTGCTCTGTGGATAATTGGAGAAGCCCAGTCTCCAGGGTCATCAGCCATCACCTTAAAATCCAGGAGAGACAGGGCATAGAGGGGCTCAGCATCCCTGCCAGTGGCCCTGTGCTGTCTGACCATTTGTGTGGAGCACAGGCAGCATGGAACAAACCCAAGGACAGACTCTGGGGTGTCAGATATAGTCTGTGCCACTCCATCAGCCTCTCTCAACCCCTCCAGTCCCATGGATCAAATGTGTGAGCCTTTGATTTGCGTATGCAAATATGCTTATGAAGAAATACAAATCGGAGCACTCCTATTGTTCGCTCTTTACAGGGGTGGCTCTGGCTTTTTTACCGCCCCAAGCACGGCAGTCAGGCAGCCTTCGGCAGCTTGCCTGCAGAAGGTCCCCGGTCTCACGGATTCAGTGTACTTGCCGCCGTATTGCCGCCGAATCTACGGGACCGGCAGACCCCCTGCAGGCAAGCTGCCGAAAACTGTCTGACTGCCGCCCTCGCTTCCCACTGCCCCTACTTCCCACTACCGCCCTCGCAGGGCTTGGAGCGCTGGTGCCTGGAGCTGCCGCTGGCTCTTTGGCTCGGGGGGGTGGGTGTCTTCAAAAGCCCGTGCCTGACACAGACAGGGTTCATTTGGAAGGTTGATTTCTGCCACTGTAATCCATTTAACTCTTTTTTGGACAGCAAAATTAGCTGAGATTTCTCTGGAGTTATATAGTTGGTTCGGCGCATACAATCTTTTTTGGCAGCACGGTCTAATGGGTAGGGCACTGGGCTAGGAGTCAGGAGACCACCACTGAACTGCTGCATGCCCCGAGGCATGACGCTCCCTCTGCATCCAAATAGCAAGGCTTGTGTGCTTTGAGATCTATGGGTGAGCCCCTTCGTGATCCAGACAAAACCTCTGGCTCTTCTGCAGCTCACCTATCATGGTTGGCAGGCGCAATCAGTGATACAGACTCTTGGGATTGATGCTTCATAAGTAATTGGTTTGGGTTCCCCCTCCCCTCTGAATTCCAGGCTATCCTGGAGACCCCAGACAGGCAGCTAACGTTGAATGAAATCTACAACTGGTTCACGCGGATGTTTGCCTACTTCAGGAGGAACACCGCCACCTGGAAGGTAAAGCCCCGCCTGGGATTTCGTTCTTCACCTCGTCTATATCAGCTGCAGAACTCGCTCGGGGCGCTGGTAGTACATGGCAGGGTCTGCTGCCGGGATGGCTTTTATTAGTGGGCTCCAGATCACAGCTACAAAGGGCAGCTGTGTATGCATCCAGGAGAAGTACTTTTCCCTCTGACTCCCGCCTATTGAGGTGGTACTTTTGGTGGCTTCTTGACATTGGAATATGGGGTCTTTTGGGGGGTGGGGGGCATTTTCTGCAGTTTTAGCTGAGCCATACATCCAAGAACAGCTTTGAGCTGTCCCTGAGTTGCTCCATCCCCAGCGAATCGCTGTCTGATAATGTCCCGTTGGTGGCATTCTCACAACCTTGTTGCATTGCCCAGCGGTACCATGTAAAGCCATAACACAGACAGGTCCATCAGTCTGAGCCAAGAGCTGGGGATGGCAGGAGTGAGTGGAAGGATGCTGTTATGTTTCCCTGAGCAGTCAGAGCATGACTCGGGGTGGATACAATTCTCCTCACAGCATGAGGCCTAGTATCAGAGGGGTAGCCGTGTTAGTCTGGATCTGTAAAAGCAGCAAAGAATCCTGTGGCACCTTATAGACTAACAGACGTTTTGGAGCATGAGCTTTCGTGGGTGAATACCCACTTCCTCAGCTGCCATGGGATCCCTCTGAAGCCCTAGGATTTAAGTGGTGCACAGGAGCAAATGTCCCCTTGTTCCCCCGGGTAATAGAGAAATTGCCATTTCCAAGTGCACCGGGATGTGTCCACTCACCCTTGTTACAGGGCAAAACCACCCTGCAGAACTTCCCATGCATCCATCAAGGAGGCAAACACCCTACGTGCCAGAGAGATGGGCTCAACTGGGCAGCTGGCAGAGTTGGCTTTTCGTTATCTGGCCTTGTATAAAGACAGAACTCTGTTGAGCTGCACCTGTTTTGTGGGCCACTGGATGGTGTGTACCAGGGTGCCCCAGGCGGGGGAGGATTGGGGTGGTGGATTGCGGGGTTTCCGAAAGGGATTATGGAGCAGCTAGTCTGTGAGCACCTAACTTACCTCTCTGTCTGTCTTAGGGCTTCCTGCAATGCCTCTGTCTGTAGCATCTTGAGTAGTGACAAACTGATCCGCAGGAGGACTGAGCACCTGCATTTCTTAATGAAATCAGCGGGAGCCCCAAGTGCTCAGTTCCGCTGCAAAAATCAAACTCTTCTTTTTTTCTAAGCATTTATCTCTCCCTCCACCGCATGTGTCCTCAAACTCCAGGGAAGGTCGGATGTGAATGGCTGCTCGCTAGGGTTTGCGCTCTCAGGTAGGGGCTGTTCGGTCCCCCCAAGGAATCATGCAGAAGTGAGCAGCTCCCTTAAAAAGGCTCAGGAACTAGGTCTGGAGCTAAACCTGCACATCTTGGGTACAGGAGAAGGGTATTAATAAAAAAAAAAATAGTTAGACTCTAGAAATAGAAGGTTAATGATAACCCGGGGGCTGGTGTCTTGCTGCAAATAAAGATGCCTCAACCAAGCTGTAAAAGTCTCCAGAGCCGCCACGGCTCTTGCTAGGGTACCAATTCTCATCTGAGGGGATGAGGTTCTGTGTGAGCTGGCTGCCGTCTGTCTTTCACCTTGGCAAAGAAGCGGGTGAAATGTCGGGCTTGTTCTGAGAGAGAGGCTGGTGTTACCGATCAGGCACTGGCATGGGGCTCTGCAGACCTGGCTTCAGCTCGCGGCTCTGCCACAGACTGCCTCCGGGACCTTGTGCAAGTCACTTCATCTCTCTTTGCCTCAGTGTTCCCTCTGTCAAGTGAGGCTACCAGTCCTTCCTCTCTCCCACCCTGCTCAGATTGTAAGTTCTTTGGGGCGGAGGGGCTCTCTCGTACTGTGCATATACAGTGCCTTGCACAATGGAGTCCTGAGGTCAGTTGGGGCCGCTCAGCCTCCCCTCCCCGTTTGTTGGGATTCATGGCACCAGGATGAGGCAGGGTTCCCCAGGCAGGGCAATGGGGCTGTGATCTTTACGTGCCATGGAAGTCGAGTCTCCATAGAAGCCTAGAGCCCCCAAAACCTGAGCTTCCAGGAGCATGCAGGATTAACCCCGGGACGTCAGTAAATTTGCACCCACTTACCCTAGTCCTGAAGTTGACCCCATGGGCCTGCAGTTCCCCTCTGTTATTCAGGCTCCACTCCTTCTTGGCACCTTTTCCATTCAATGGTTCTGGTCTAGATCTGGAGAGACCCTCATGGGAAGGCTGCAGGGAAGGGCCGGGGGAGCGTCATCTCCAGTGGGGAAGGGGCAGGGGTCACATTCTTGCTGCTGGGCACCGCTGCTTTTCAGTCAGCACCCCCCCTTCACCCCCGTCCCATCTTCCAGACATGACATCATTCGACCAGTGTCACAGGCAGACCCTGATGCAATCACTCCCTCAGACGGGAAGCCAGAGTCATTGTGTAGCCTCAAACCCTGATAAGAGCTCAGCCCAGCCGACTGCCTGTTAACTGAACTGAGAGGAAGAGGCAGAGGGGGATAAACTGAAGGGAATTTTTTCCAATGGAGTCTGGAATCCCTGACTCACCTGCAAGCCCCAGAATGGTCTTTGTCATGTGTCTTGCGGTAGTGCTTTGAGAGCCTGGCTAAATCAGAGCCTCTTGTGCTTGGTGCTGTACATAGCCATAGTGAGAAGCAGCCCCTCCTGCCAAAGAGTTTACAATCTGAATACAACACGAGGAGACAGAGGCACAGAGAGGGGAAGAAGTGACTTGGCCAAGGTCACGCAGCAGGTCAGCGGCAGAGCCGGGGATGGGGCCCAGGTATCCTGTCCTCTCAGTGGACCTGACCCCAGTCCAGTGGGATAGTCACATTACTCAGGCCTAGTATTGCTAGTGCCTGTGAAACTGAATGCTGGGGAGCTTTTGGCGCTGGAAGACCTCCCCGCACAAGCCTCTAAAGCCTAGCAAACCTCCATGTTCAGGGCTGTGGCGCTTTTAGTTTTCACCCATCCATCCCCCTCACCCTTTATGGCTTGATCCTTCTCTGCTCCTTCCCTCACTGATGGTCCTCATCCACTTTTGGGTGCTTTTATTATTACCATTGCTTCCTTGTATTATTTGTACCAGGGCTTCACTGCACTAGACATTGTGTAACAAGGACAGTCCCTGACCCAAAGAATTTACAACCCAAGTCAAATGCTCCTAATGGCATCCAATGCCAGCGCAAGTGGGCGTGAGCAAGTCACCAAGCTGGCTTCTCTGTGCCCTGGGCAGCATGACCTTAAGCGGACCTCGATTAGTACAAAGCTCAGAAGGTTTGTTTCAGAGCAGTGCCCAGAAGTATGGGTGAATTATCCCAGCTTTGAATGACACCAGGCGGGGAATTGCTCAAGTAGGTGGTTCTTGGGCTGGGGTTGGTACTTCCCACCAGCTCAGAAGCCCCATCAGAGCCGTCTCTCTTGCAGCTTTCATTGCTTCCAGCTCTGGAGCTCAGAAGTTCAGGGTGTGGGAATATTAAAGCTCAAAAGAGGGTTCGGCTGGTGGGGGCTTCTAATTTTAGCCAATCCAGTTCACTCACCCTTAGTTGGCATGTGCTTCTTATAATGAATAGTTTGCTGCTGGTTGTACCGCTGGCTAGTGGTGGTTTGTATAGGAAGCTGTTCAAGGGTGTAAAAAGAGAACGGATGGTTCAATGGTTAAAGCACTAGACGGGAATTCGGGAGAACTGAGTGCAGTTCCCAGCTCTGACACAGACTCCGTGTGACCTTGGGCATGGAGGTAATCCATTTGGGCCCCAGTTCCCCATCTGTAAAATGGGTTTAATAATCCATTCTTCATCTGCCATGTCTATTTCAATTGGGAGGTGTCCGGGGCAGGGACTGTCCTATACTATGTGTGGTTGCAGTGCCCTGCAAAATGTGACCCCAATCTCAAATTTGAAACATCTAGGCACTGCCATAATGGGAAAAATTAATGAGAGAGACTTGTTCATGTTGCAGTAGAACAAGCACTCACTCACAATCTATATGAGGAGCTGTCGCTTTGGTTTTCAAGTTCTCTGTTACTGTTCTTTAGACACCCGCACTGTGTTGAGATCAGTAAGGGCTCCCCATTTCCCGCTGATGCCAGCTCCCAGCACAGTACCGCCTTGCTGCAAAGCACCTTGGAAAGCATTGACGCTGACAATTCACTCCTAATTGCTCTGAGCTCCATCCACAGACAAAGGTGAATAGCTGATCTGTTTGAGGACAAAATGTGAGCTTGGGAAAGATTTCCAGTCTTGTTTGTTTAGGAATTTATAAAATCTGAGATGACAGAGACAGAAAAATGTCTATTAAGTAGCATCTACTCCATCCACCTGCCAGGCCAGAGTTTTTTCCCTGGTATGTATCAATTTGTAACACAACACAATTCAACTCGCTCTAACTCAAAGTAACATGGATCAAAACACTTAGAGGGGCACTATGAATATCAAACTTAAAAGAAATATCTGTGATTCAAATAACATCTTTTAGGATCATACTTTTTATACTAATGATGCATTCCTGAAGGTCTAATAAATGATTACTAGATGTTTTAATCAATTATTATAGATTTCAACAGCTCAATAAGTCACTTATAACCATGGTTTGACTAGAGCTTATCACAGTGGTTTTTTTTCTCTCTGGAAAATTTTGACTTTTCATTGGAAAAAATTTTCTTGATTCTGAAGTGCCGCCACAGCATCTCATGGGATTTGTAGTTCAAATGTCTCATGCCCCCATTCTCCTCTATAGGCCAGAGTCCCTACCTGAACTGCCTCTCCCATGATGCACTACTGCATTCCCTCAGGGGCAAAGGCGGCAGTGCATCATGGGAGTTGCGCAACTGTGGTATCATTTCTAAATCAAAATATTTCAGTTTCTAGGCAGATGTGTTTTTCTTTTTAAACACAAATTTGAATTTTCTGGCGAAAGCAGATGCTCGCTCTCTCACACGCGCGCACACACACTCTCTCTCTCTCTCTCTCTCTCTCTATCAAAAACCCAATTTTCCACTGGAGAACAGTGTCAACAGAAAACTTTCGACCAGCCCTGCTTATAACACCATCTGCTGACATGCTTCCAGACGTCTAGAACAGATATTACTCATGTCTATAACAGGCTTCTAACATCTATTATTAATCTTTTATACCTATTTATCTGTGCACCGTGAACAAAAATATCTTCCATCCTTCATACCATTCAGACTGAAAGTATTTTAATAGGCTCTCTCCCTTTCAACTATTTGTTTCATTTTACTTTTCATGCTCGTGGCTGGGATAGTGCAGAATAGTTTGGTTAATCTCACTTCCTGCCGTGATTGTTTTTTATTTCGAATAATCTATTGTCAAGGGAATCTCCCAGGCACATGTGCATTTTATATATTTTTCTAAAAGCATGATTTTTACAAGTCAAACAAATGTCGTTTGATATGGATTCCCCTCAATCCTGCCCCAATCTCTGAGACGAAAAGAGTTTGCAGATGAATTAACAATACCCAAGAGATGAAACAGACTGAAAGGCAGCTGGCCAGTTGGCATGGACATCTGGTCTTAGTCCATCACCAGATCAGTGACCAAGATCAGGGATGTTTCCGTGCCATACGCCCTAGTCCCTTGAGTCTGATTTCTGGCAACCTGAGGACTTCAGGCAATATCAGAGGTGTGCACCAGATCACTTGGCACCTGCAGGATTAAAAGGTCCATTCCTTAGCTGGCATAGGTCGGTGCGGCTCCACTGACTTCAGCAGAGTGACGCTGATTTACATCAGGTGAGAATCTGGCCCATTGTGATTGTCTAATCTGACCTCCCGCCTTGCACAGGTTGTAGAATTTTACTGAAAGAAAAAGGGTTGGAAGCCTTTCCCAGAAAGTTTTGTACATCTCTCTCTCTCTCTCTCTCTTTTATTAAAATGAAATCAAAAGGCCAGGCCCAAAACTAGCTGACAAGCGTCCCCTTTCCCAAATTGGCGGGTTTGTTGCTGGAATGTGGCGCTTGTGCCTGGCTGACTGACCACGAATAATGGTGTCAAGGCAGGGAAGGCAGAGCCTAGGCCACCCCCTTTGTGCGTGTCCTGCAGGATGGGCGCCCTACATCACAGTTCAGCTTTCAGGAAGTTGCGATGTCTCGGGCTGACAAAACAAATTTACAGGGCCCTTCGCTGGGGCTGCAGGGCCTGAGCTAAGCTGTCCTGAAATCTTCTGAGCTACCATTGACTGTTTTAGGCTGTGACGGTACATCACAGAGGGCTTGTTTCAACAGTTAGTCCCCTTTCAAGGGGCACAAGGGCTGGTGCTACCCTGCTCACTAGACTAGGGATTAGGGTTCCAGTTCTCCTTTGTTCAGCCGTCCCCACTCCTCATCTCTCCATCTGCACACACCTCACTCTCTCTCCCCCTCTGTTTCCTTTGTTATCACTTGAACTTTTCTCTGTTCTCTTCCCACTTCACCTCATCCACCTGCTCGTCAGGATCTGACAACCCAGAGAATTCAGCCTGGTGCGGTAGGGTGACCAGATGTCCTGATTTTTTGGGACAGTCCTTATTTTGGGGTCTTTTTCTTATATAGGCTCCTATTACCCCGCCCCCACTCCCTGTCCTGATTTTTCACATTTGCTGTCTGGTCATCCTATGGTACAGTAGTGTGGATTTAGAACCCACCCCTGTTGGAGATAAGGTGTTCGCAAGTTAATTGCTTCTGCTCAATTAGGCCTTTGTGCATGGCCAGTCCGTCCCAGCCCTTGTGCCAAGTGTACCAAGAACATAGCTCCCGGGCAATGGGAGGAGAGGGGTATCCCCCTCCTGTGAAAAGGAGAAATGTGCCCCCTGTTTAGCCCAACCCTTTAATTCCCCTCCAGTGCACAGCGAGTGAGCTGTAGCATTAACCAGGTCAGTGAAACAAGCCCGGGAAGGACTCCAGTTGTTTGAACAGCTCCGTGAGTTTCCTGCACCAGTCATCGACTCCTCCTAATGGCTCATGTGGAGCATTGCACTTGCAGGGGAACAGCTCTTTGCATGCCAGGCCAGCTCTGTGTATGAGCACTTCTGCCAACGCTGCCCTACACAAGTCGCATTTGGGATCTCGCCCCTCGGTGCGATCACACCCTCCGAGCTGGCAGATTGTTTACATCTTGGGACAACAGCACTTTTGCACCTGTCGCTCTCCTTAGAACCTGGCACCGTTCACAGGGAGTGAACAATGGTTAGAACAAGGGACTGGGAGTCAGCACATCTAGATTCTCCTCCTCTCCCAGAGTCAGGAATAATGTCCAGAGTTTAAAGCATGGGAGACTGGGAGTCAGAACACCCGGGTTCTAGTCCTAACTCTGGGAATGTTCTGCTGCCCCTGGCTGCCTCAGTTTCCCCATCTGTAAAACAGAAACATGACAATTTAGCAGAACTGGCCAAAATTTTTCATTCTAAAACATCTGAGGATGGAAAAACTGTCCATTTCTCCTCCTCCCTCTCTCTTCTTCCCCCTCACCCCCATGAAATGTTTTGCAGAAAACTTAATAGTTTCAATATTTTGGAAGGGAAAAACTGAAATGTTCCGGTTTAGAAGGGATCTTTCACCCCTTTTTGTCTCTTTTTCTCTTCCTTCTTGCTGTCTTCCTTTTTCCATTTTGCCCCTGAAAAGAACAGGGGTCAGAAGTGGGGGAGGGGGAGATACGGGGAAAAATTCTTAGTCTTTAAAAGCAAAAAACTCGTTTTGAAGCTGAAAAATTATAATAATAAACCCTTAAATTCCCCCCGACCCCCAAAAAACAACCAGTCATGGTTTCTCAATCAGCTCTGACATTTCACCTCCTTCCTAGAATCCCAGCTGATCAGCAGGTAGGAGGCACAGGGCAAGCGCACAGCGCACAGAGAAGGAAGGAAGGAAGTGAGAGGAGAGGAAGGGGTAGTGGCATGTGTTAGCGTGACCGCGCATGTAGCTGCAACAGCAGAGAAATCTCCAGCACGATGGGGTAGGGACGGGTTGGGAGGGAAAGCAGGGCTGGGACATAAAGCAAACATCATTAGACAAGACAAAGACGAGAGGCAAACAGAGCAGCCAAGTCTGGCACTAAATAAATACTCTGTTGAAATGCAAAAGCCACCTTAAAATAAGGCAAGGAGGCGGCCTGAGAGCAGAATATCTGAGACAGGTGGGAGAGACCTCTCTCTCTCCCATCCCCCACCAACAGCCCCCCAACACCAGCCCGGCTAAGCAGGCGTGTGACCTTACCCCATGCTGAGTCCACTCGAAACACTGCGGGTTTTAAGCTCTTGTAGTATCCTGGATCTGGCAATGTCAGACCCCGCCAATAAAATGCCCAGGTTGTTTTTATATCTCAACATGGCTTTCCCCACCTGTCCCAATGTCCATTTCACAAGAAAACCGTTAAGACTCCGGGCCATGCACTTCCAAGGGGTTATTGCTCTCTTGGCCTGCAGCACCGTGTGTTAGAATGGCCACTGGGGGTCCGTCTACTTTATAGTCGAGAGGTGTGATTGCAGTATGTGTAGGCATCTCCGAGCTAGGGTTGTCTGACCTAATTTAGAGGGCTAGCGGAGACACCACAGTGTCATGTGCTAGCTCGTATCGGTTGAGCTTGTACTCCGGCAGCTACCCCATGCGAGTGCCCATGCTGCTGCACCTTCACTTCTATTTGGAGCGAGCGAGCTCGATCAAAGCTAGGTTGGATCTGCCTATGTGTGCTGCAGTGTAGACATAGTCTATAAGAGCCCATTCAGGCAAGCCCTGACGCTGGGCTGTGCACTGAAATGCAGCGTTATAGGTGATGGGATCTGGATCCTTGTCCAGTGGAAGACAAAAGGGAGCTCCAGCTTTCCAGTGAGAGAGGTTCTACTGGTTCATGGAGGGGTCACATCATTCCTACCTGTAGGGTGTTGCATTGAAATGTATTTGCATGCAAGTCACTGTCTGAGAAGCTGTTTCTGTTGAGAACTAAGCTGGTCTAGTGGCTAGGACACTGGTCTGGGACTCAGGAAAGCTGGGTTCTAATCCTAGCTCTGCTGTTGACCATATCCTGTCTCATTTCTGTGTCTCTGTCCTGTCCTTACTCTGCCGCCTCTGATTAGGTTGTAGTCCCTTTGGGGCAGGGACTGTCTCTTGCCATGGGTGTGTTTACGCTTTAAAAAAACCACTCACATCAGTGGATCTTAGAGCCCAGATCAGCTGATTCAGACCTGTGCTCCTGTTTCAATGTACAGGCTCAGGCTGGAGCCCAGGCTCTGAAATCTAATGATGGGGGTAGGTGAGTCCGAGAGCCCAGGCTTCAGTCCAAACCCATCCTCTACTGTCCTATTTTTAGCCCATAAGCGTGAGCCTCATGAGGCCAAATCAGTTGACGCGGGTTCTAAGACTGGCTGCAGTGGGGTTTTTTGTACATACCTTATGTGTTTGTACAGCACTTAGCACCATGGGCCCTAATCTCAGGTAGGATCCCTAGACACCATTCAACTCTCAGCCAGCGACCTGGGTACTCCACTGATTTGCGTGGATTTACATCTGCATCCCTCAGAGCAGAATTTCCTTTATGGAAAAGCCCCTGTTGAAGTCAGTAGGGATGAATCTGCGCTAGGGTTCTACCCTAAAATCCCCACCGCACTGAATGGAGAATGCAATCCTTTCTGGAGATCCTTTGAACCCTCCTGTCGAATTCCACAGCAAGGAAGAGAATTCTCTGTTAAATTACATAAATTACATTTTAAAAAAACAAAACAAAATCCTTTTATTTTCCATTCAGTTCTTAAACCCTCTCCCCGCAGCCTGGCCCTCCGAATGATTTTGATTAATTTTCCTCCCACTTCGTGCCTCTATTAATATATATACACACGCCCATGACAACATTGTACAGTAATGGTGGGATGCTGCTTACATTTGGGTTACAGAGTCATTACTGTACAGTGCTGGGGTATTATTTTTTAATAAGGGTTGTGGCCTTGCTGTGCCTCCCTCCTTTAATCTGGTCTTTGTTTGAAGGAGGAATCCCAAATACACACAGGAAGGGAGGAGGTGGGAGCTGTCTAGGAGATTTATTCATTCTGCTGTGTGCTAAAGGAGGAGCTCTGTTTGCTAGCCAGAGGGCACAGGTTGAAGGGCAGTGGGATCCAGAGCAGATCCCATCTGCCAGTTGACGCCTTAAGGGGAAAAAATCCCCCTCCAAGCATCCAAGCCCTGAGACAAGAAACCCAAACTCCTCTTGTCAAAGTCTCTGTCAGTGGGAGATGCTGCTGTACCAAAGAGCTGAGGGCAAGAGGTTCCCAAAGCGACATCTTGGTGCTCCTGAACCAGTAGGGGGACCTTGGCTCGCTGCAGGAGCTCAGGGCCTATCAAGC
The DNA here is from genome assembly GCF_025201925.1 of Gopherus flavomarginatus. Taxonomy (NCBI): domain Eukaryota; kingdom Metazoa; phylum Chordata; order Testudines; family Testudinidae; genus Gopherus; species Gopherus flavomarginatus. Next base: position 17,427,997 of record NC_066621.1, on the reverse strand, counting down.
CCCTTGCTTAGTGTCTGTGGGGACATGGGTGAGGAATCCCAGTGAAAGAATCTCTTTCATTCCCTGCCAGATTTGTTCTGATGAGAATGGCAGATCTTTTCTTTTCCGGTGGCCACTGGCTTGCTGCATGTGCCCCCTGTTTGTGGGAGCAGCGGTACAGGACCTGAGAGGCACCAGTGGGGGCCATCTGCCATGCATGTTGGCACAGCTGCAGAAGGGGATGGGGAAGGAGCATGGATCATTCTGTGCACCTCTGTAGAGATAGGTGAGCTTGTGGCTAAGGCACTGGACCGGGATCTGGGTTTGATTTCTTGTGACTCCCTGGGTGACCTTGGGCTAGGCACTTAGGCACTTCTGAATACTTTACCCAAAGTGACTTTGGAGCCTAAGCTGCACTTGCAAAGGTTGCCAAGAAACTTAAGTCCCACTCACTTTCTCCTAAGAGCCTAAGTCTGATTTTCCAAAGGGAAAGGTTGCTGGCTTATTAGGGGTACGTCTACGCTACACTTTAAAACCTGCAGCAGCAAGTCTTCAAGCCCAGGTCAAGAGAGCACTAAAAAACAGCTGTGTAGTCTCTTGTAACCCCTTCCAAGGCTTCAGAGGCCAAGCCCCACTGTCTATACAGCTGTTTCTAGTGCTGTAGTGTGAGCCCTTTGAGACCAAGTCTGTGGACACTCGCTGGCACAGATTTTAAAACACAGTAGAAACATACCCCATGCTTTTAAGAATGTTACTCTTAATCTCTCTGTGCCTCAGTTCCCCATCTGTAAAGCAGAGGGAGTAATCCTTCCCCTGTCCCATGCCTTATCTGTTTTGAGGCAGGCCCTGTCTCTCGCTGGTTGTGTGTCCAGCGCCGAGCACCATGAAGCCCTCATCTCAGTTGGAACCTCCAGACAGTGCCGCACTAGAAATAAGACTAATGCAGAGAGGCTGCTGACCCAGCATCCACACTGGATGTTTTGGGTAATGGTGTTGCTTTGGCAAGAGTGGATGCATTTGTTCAGGGCTTGGGGAGGAGTCGCACTTTTTTGGTTTGTTTTTTTGTTTGTTTTTTCGAAGCCAAAAAGGAGGAAACAGTCCAATTGGATGAGTTTTCAGGAACTGTAACACTTTCCAGTGAGGGGGTTTGGTCCCTGTCCCTGTCTCTCCTTTTGCCATGTTGTCTTGGCTGGCTCCTTTGTTTATACGGCCCCCGTTCGACCTTTTAAATTGCTGTTAATGTTTTAGCGTAACGAATTAGTCTCTCATCACGAATCAGGACTCGAAATAAAAAAAAAAAAACCCTCTGAGGCCAACTTCCTGAAATTGGGGTCATTCTCATTTGCAAGGCAGAGAATCTGAGAACCTTAATGCAAGGAAATTTATTCAAAGGCAGAGTCCCGGCGTGATTAGGCCCTTTGTAATTATAGCTCGGAGAGATTCCACTCCAGCCTCCTGCCTCCCTCATGGATTAGCAAGTGAGTCGGAAAAATACACAGGATTTAATTAGAGGCAAATTAAAATTGGTAATGAAATAGGGGCAGTAGCAAATGGCAGGGAGTTGGAAGGGGAAAGGGGGAGCCAGTGTCTCTCGGGGCTGTGCTGTCTGCCTACGTGTGTGTCTCTTTATTTTACATTTAGAAATGTAAAGATGGGTGACGGAAAGAAAAAAAGGGAAGGAACGGAGTTAGAAAGGGGGAAAAAAGAAAAGCCGCTTTGCCGAGTGTCTCCAAGCTAAGAACAGTGACGACTGCATCTCGTGTGCCTTTCTGATACAGCTCATCCCTTCCCTGTCCCCGTCTGCCTCTCCTTTCCCTCCGCCTCCTGCCAATGGCTCAAGATTTGGCCGAGCCGAGACTCGTGGAGGGCCCCAACTTGCCACCAGCTGAGCACCCTCGGCTCCTGTTGGTGCAAGTGGGAGCTGAGAGCACTGGGCAGTCTCACAGGATCGAGGTTGCTGAGCCTTGGGAAGGGAAAGGATGTAGGGGGGCACGAGGCTGTTATATCCTCAGGCTGGTTGGCTGAGATGAGAGAAGTAGGGTGGTGGGGGTTCCTTCTGCAGGACCCTGCCCGCCGTCTCTCCTCCCCCCTCCCTGGCTGGCGTAAGATGCAGCAAGTGCTTTTGTTAAGGCGGGCGGGGGGATCGTATATTCCCCCAAGGGATGTGAATAGAGGACAGTGCTGAGTAGGATAGTGTGAGGGTCAGGGCATTCGCCTGGGACTCAGGAGACTTTGGGTCCATTCCCTGCTTGATGTTTCATTTTCTGTGTGACTTTGACTTTGGGCAGGTCAATTAGTCTCTGTGCACCTAGCTCCCCTCCTGCTGAAGGGGGATTCTTGCCCTGCCCTGCTTCTCAGGGATGTGATGAGAAGTGCATTAAAGAGTGAGATGCCAGTCACAGGGGCCATAGAAGGGCCTAAGATGGCTTTCTCTGGGCAGGGTATCAGAAAGTGTGCCTCCTGCCTGCCTTGGAGGGGTGAGATATAGCGTAGGGTCTTGTCCCCAAGCCCACTCCTCATGTCAGCATGAGGAGCCTGGAGTGGGATGCTGCTCTCCATCAGCAGAGGGAGCGAGTGATGGCAGAGGCAGCATGAGACTCTCCTTGTCTCAAAAGGCTAGCGGAGCGCACCACGTTTGGCGCTCAGCAATCGGCAGTGGGCTATGGTGGGCAGGCCATTGGTGGCTAGAATTTAGCATCCTCTGATGGCTCTCACGCAGGTCTCAGGCAAGACGCAAACTGGCATGAAGCAGTGTCCCCAAACACCTCAAGTAGCCATGAAGACTAAACACTTTCCGCTGCTCCCACTGAGGGGTGAAATGCAGTGTGGGAGACACCTGCACTGGCGTTGGCCAAGCAGTGTCTGGAGGGCTTCCATTGGTGGGCTGTCAGTGCCACACTATTCACCAGTGCTACTGTCGCTTAAAGCCCCCCAGATCAGCCTAGCACACAGGCGGAGATGGCAAACGTCCCAGTGCTAAGGACAATCCCGGTGGTAGCACTGTCTAGGTCAGCGAGTGCCGTAGGTTGCCATCTGCCCTGCTTATAAAGTGTGAGGGAGCTGTTTCCAGAGCAGCCTCTGTGTGGTTCTACTCAATGGTCGCTCTTACTGTGTAGCTCTGTCCCCTACCCACAGGCCGACCTCCCTGAGTAGCTGCTGAGCAGAACGTGGCTGGCTGAGAGCTCCCCACCCCTACCACTGCCAGTCACCCTTCAGCACGGGAGGTGGGGTTTGAGGGAGGCTCGGTGGCTGGTGGGCAGGGCTGTAGGGGAAGAGGAGCATACTGGCTGACAGTAGGGCCATCTGGGGAATGCCATGGGTGGCAGAGAGGTGTCTGCTGCATGTCTTTCATCTGCTTTGAGTCTCCCTTCTGTCCCTTCTGCAGAATGCCGTGCGCCACAACCTGAGCCTGCACAAGTGCTTTGTGCGAGTGGAGAACGTCAAGGGAGCCGTCTGGACGGTAGACGAAGTCGAGTACCAAAAGCGAAGGCCACCAAAGATGACGGGGTGGGTTTTTCTTATTGCCCTCCTGCCCCTAAGAACCTCCTCTGTGAGGAGCTCAGCTGGGATGGCAGGATCCTAGCTTGCCTCCAGGGCACTAGCGAGGAGACGGGGCAGACGAATCCCATCACACAGCACCGTCCCAGGATTTCCACGACAAGAAGCCTCACCCAGCACATGCTCTTTCAACAATCCACCCCTTAGCATTTCCTGTTAACCCTGAGATGGGCCTGAACTGTCAAATCTGGATCAGAACGAACACACACAGACACAGACACACGCGCACACGCACACACACGCTCAAGGGTCTTCAGACCCAGGCTTTGGTACTGAGCCTCCCCGGCCCTTCCTTGTACATCCCTCTTTCCCAGGCATGCACCCAGAGAATTAAGGAGTGGAAAAGAGCGATAGGGGTAAAGAAATGGAGTGAAAAGAAACTGACACAGGGAGGAAAAAGACAGAAACCTAGGAGGGAGGAAAGGAGACAAAAATGTAAAGGAAATGCTGTTATTGGCTGGGTATGGGCCTGCAAGATGGTCCTTTAAAATGATAGCCAACCCCCTTTCCTTATCTGAAAGTTGTGGGTGGCAGGAACAACTCCTGAGTGGATCCGGGTTTGCTCGGATGGATCAAGCCCAGCATGGATCAAGGGGGAGATGGTAAAATGGTGAGACATCTAATTGCCATCCTTCATTCCTTCCCTGCCTCCTTCTGCTGGCGGCAGGGCATGTGCCCAGGGCCCATGGGCAGGGCAGGGCAGGGCAGTGGGGAAGTTGAAGTGCCAGGAGTCTGCTATTGCTTTACCCTCCTCAGTAGAGCCCCATCTCTGATCCTGCCGTTCCCTGGGCCAGGAGTTAAGAGCCACTTCATTTTGTTTCTCATTTGCAGGAGTCCAACTTTAGTCAAAAACATGATTTCGGGACTCAGTTATGGAGCACTTAATGCCAGCTACCAGGTAAGGCCCCTCCACTGATAGCAGACAGCGTGGGCTTGTCCTCTGCTCCTGCCAGACCCTCTCCTTCTTGCCAGAGCTATTCTGCAGTACAACAGCCCAAACCAAACCAGGAAAGATGCTCCACAAGCCCCACAACTTTGCTCAGCAAGAGAAAACCGTGGCGTGCAGCTATCAAATCCACCCAACTAAATTGGGTTTATTAACATGTTGCCCTATTGCAGTGGTTCTCAAACTGTGGGTCAGGGCCCCATTTTAATGGAGTCGCCAGGGCTGATGTTAGCCTTGCTGGGGCCCAGGGCTGAAGCCTGAGCTTTTGGACTTCAGCCTTGAGTGGTGGAGGTCAGGTCACAGGCCCCGCTACGTGGGGCTGAAGCCTTTGAGCTTCAGCGTTGACCCCCCCCCGGCGTTGTGTAGCAATTTTTGTTTGAAAGAGGTTGGGCTGCAATGCAGTTTGAGAACCCTGCATTTATGGGGTCCCTGACACCAGCCATCCCATAACCCTGCAGCCCCCGAACGCAAACCCCTTTGAACACATAGTTCTTTAATACCAATAATTTGAGAGCCCTTCCTCCCATGATCAATAACACAGGAGCCCCCTGATTGGTTATCCAGGCGCACTAACCCGTGATTCCCTACCAATAAGCTGGCCATCCTAGCCTCCCCAGTGTCCTGCCCGTCACAGAGACATTGACCCCCTCGGAGTCTTGTTCTCCCTTTCCTGGGTTCATGGTAAGTTGGGGAGCAGCTGATAATGGATGGCAGCCAAGGTGGGGCATGGCGTAGCCAATTGCTATGTAGCCTTCATCTGGCTGTTCTCCAAACGGTGCCCAAACTCGTGTGTAATTGGCCAGCACCACTCTGCCGCTGTCACCACGGTGCTGCTGTCACTATCTGTCCATCTATTACAGGCAGCCCTGGCAGAGAGCAACTTCCCCCTCCTAAACAGCCCCACCATGATCAACACCAGCTCCACCAGCGGCATGCTGCACATCGGCCACGACGACGTGAGCAGCACCGTGGAACAAGTCAACAGCAATGGCAGCAACAGCCCCCGGCTTTCCCCGCAGCAGTACAGGTGAGCGGCAGTTCCTGGGTACTTTCCTGCCACGATCATAGCCATGGACGCCATGGGTAGGAGCTGGAAGAAGGTGGGAATGCAAAGCCAGGGGAAGGGGAAATGTTGGTAGCTTTTATGAAATGCCATAAGCCAAGAGGACAGAGCGAAGCAGGGAGTGGATCGATAGGGGCCCATGCCGCAGAACTCAGCGTTGGGATGCCTGCGTCCAGGAGAGGTCAGGGTGTAGGGTTTTGCTTTAGGTCCATTTCTGAAGTTAATGAGCAGAGCCAGAATCCTGGCGTAGAGTTTTGAGGGACTCTGACTGAAAGTGGTACTGGCTTGACATCTCTGGGGACGGAAAACCTCTGGGCACGGACAAAGCTCGTTCAGCCCGGGCAATGGCAGGGCATGTTTTTCTCTGCTACCGTGCCTCTTCCCCAAGTGGGAGGGTCACCCGTTCTGGATGGGGGAGATCAGCCTCTGTGGCTGGAGAACACAAGGGTACCAATTGTGGGGGTTTTAGGGTGTTGCCACCTCATCTGATACAGGCCACGGAACAGTAGTTGGAGAGTAACGGCCTTTGGTCCCAGCAGTGATGCCAGAGGCTAAACAGGCCCTATCACCCATCCCCCAAACCATCTCGCTCCCTCAGCACAGGCTTTCAACATCAACTCCCCTTGTCTCCCTTCAGCCATCAAGTCCACGTGAAGGAAGAACCCACCGAGGCTGAGGACGACAACAGGCCTGTCTCTCTCATGGCTACCACCAATCAGAATGTGACGATCCCGGAGGACAGGGACCTGGATGAGGAGCTGCCGGTGGAAGACTTGTCTTAATGGCTCTCCCTCCTCACCTAGGGGCAAGCACTTCGCCCCTTCCCCCCCCCAGGTGGAGACCAAGCAATGGCTCCCATCTCCTCAAGGTGACCTTCGGCATTAACCTGACAAAGCAAAAGGGTTTCTTCGGTGCAACCTATTGCTGAAGGCACGTCCCCTCTCCCCCAGACCCTCCCAGCCCTGTCCCAGTGACTCTTAACAGACTTCCACAATGAGGGACGTGCAGAGAAACAAAAAAACAATCCCTCCCCCTTTGGTTAGTGATTGGTGAACGAGGATGGTAGGTTGTTTCTGTCCGAAAATTTCTCCTTATTTCCCCCACCCTGTTTTCCAACTTCATGGCAAAAGGAAGGCACCTCCTGTCACTTTGGTTTTCTCAGTATTTTGTTACGTCTCAGTCCATGCTCTGGGCTTTTCCAGTGGTGATGGGACTACTCTGTTCCATGCGAGGTTCTCCCCAAGCAACGTTCTGTGCAACAGAGACAATGTCCGAGCTACATGCCTCCATGAATGTTTCCCCAGCCCCCCCACCACCACCTTCTCTTTGGAAAAAATCATCTGTGACGCCAGGAACCCACCAGTCATTCTCCCCTCAGTGGGCTTTGCACTAGGAGAAACTTTCACCTCACGGATGCCACCTGCAGATACCCAACTGGCGGCTGGCCTGGAAGTTCCAGTCACCCCCATCTTGGTTCCTTTCCTGGCTATGGAGGAAAAGAACTTGTTGTGTCCATAGGAGCCTGAGCTTGGCGTAACCTTACGCAGCCCCATCAAGCTGTCGCCTCTAGCAGGTCTTACTGCCAAATGCTAAACCACTTGGAGAACATAATAGCCAACCTGTGTTTATCTTCCACCTTCCTGACACCTGTTCCCTCTCTGCCTTGCTCTACAGTGGCATAGTAGCATCACGGGGGCAGTCCACTTTACCCACACAAACACAATCACTCCACAGCAGGGGCAGATGCTCTGCCCTTGAGTTTCGTTCCCTTTGAAAACGAAGAAAGGACATCTCTCCCGCCCCATCTCGTGTGGTGGAAATGTTGGAAGGACAGCAGCAGGGCCCACTCAGAATCCAGCACCCGGGCGTCAAAGATCGAAACGAGAGCTGAATGCCAGTTTGAATTCAGGGAAAGACTTGAGCCTTTCTCTGCAGAACAGTGTGTCCAGTTCTTTCTCCTCCTCCCAGCTCCCCTTCCGTCCCCATTCTGTGTCGATGAAAAGTTCTCATGGGATGAAACACTGAGCAGGGTCTGTGCCTGCTTTGTGAAGCCTCCTCTTCCCTTCCCTGGTGCAGGGCATTTAAGGAAAGGGTGGTGAATGGAAGAGACGTCCCCTGGGCCATCCTGGCTTGGGTAGTCGTGTGTGCTGGTTCGTACTAGTGAAGCTGAGCAGGACGAGACAGTGGAATCCAAAGGAGCGGGCGTGGGGTCTGGCTCGGCTCTATGAATCAAAGCAGGAGCTCAGCTATCTGAGCTGACCAGGACAATCCTAAAGCAATACGTACTATAAGGTAGTCATGGGGCCCTTCCTCCACTGTGGCCAGACAGATCTGAGCTAGACCCAGGCACTCGGCTCCAGTTAGCCCACTGGCTGGGACAGCATGCAGCCCGGGGTCCCGCCACCCTCGCCATGTCAGAGACTTGGGCCCAGAGCCATGGCGAACTGGGAGCAAGTGGTTTTTTTGTCAAGACAGGAAGATACCAAAAGATTTTTCGGGATAGAAGGTCCATAGTTCAGGTGAACAGACGGTATTAATGCCAAAAAAAGAGAAAAAAATCCAAACACCAAACCCCTTCTCTCCCCTCTTGATTTTTGTCTATTGGTTATTTGTGTATTTGTTACCTCAGTCACACTGCCCAAGGGCTTTTCTCTTTGCAGAAAGCAGCAAACTTCCAAAGGTTCCTCTGCCCAGCCTCCCGGACGGGACGTTGATACCCACCCCCCAGCACCAATGAGACTTTGGCAAGCTGAACTTTCTGGTTACAGGACAGGATCCTGTTTGGGGAGTGTTGGGAGATGGAGGCAGGTGGGTGTGTTTTTGAGAGGGTTTAATCTCCTGGTGCATCTCTAGAGCAGACCTACTTCTCCTCTGGGACTTTCTCCAAGCTCTTTCAGGGCAGTGGATTTACCCCGAGGAGCTTATTTCAGCAAAGGAGCTTGTCACCAAAGCGAGCACGGTACCCCTGTCCAGTTCTCATCTCGCCTCAGCCTCTTTATCCCTCACACCCAAACCTCCCCTCCCCTCCATCTCCTAAAGGCAGATTGCAAAAGCCAAGCTGAATGCAGAATGAAGTGCAGCTCCAGACACCCAGTGGCTCCTACTGATGCAGGCCACAAGGGGCTGTCGGCACGGCAACGCACATTTTAACATTTTCTAAAATTCCTCTCGGTGCTGGTTCTCCTACCCTCTCCTGTCACAGACACCATGTGCCATTGAGGGGCGTCACAGAATGATGCATTCTGGGTGATGATGGAAGCCCAGCTGCTCACAGTTTGGATCCAGATGCAAGCTTGCCCAAAGTCTCCCCTCACCATGCTGCTCCTTGAATAGCCTCTCCTACCCCAGCATGTCTGAATGAGCTAAAAGCCCTGGCCTGCTCTTTATAGTCCCGTTTCAGAGATTGGCAGGGTACGATTGAAAGTGATTTCTCTGTTGAATCAATCCTCTCTCACACCCAACCCTGCTCCAGGGGCTTGTGGCAAATAACTCAGTGCTCCCTGTAACTCAATTTTCGTCTCGCTTTGCAGTCTTTCCCTTTAGGAATGCAAGATGGAGTCAGTTCATGAGGGAAGAGCCCTCAGCCTGGGGCAAGCGGGGTCAGGGCTGAGGAGGATGCTGGAGGATTGGCAAGGATCACGTAAAGGCAACGGGCTGGACATAGCTACACCTCCCTCTCCTCCCCCCTCTCCACCCAGCTTCTTAATGGTAGCTGGTGCTTTTGGAACCCCCCTTCCCCACCCACTCACAAGCTTTTAGCTGGGATCTCTCCAGACGGGCCCCATACAGAGTATTCGCTCCTGTATGTTGTGCTTCATATTTGAATCACCTGGGGCAGCATGCACAGAAATGGACACTCGGTAACCAAGAGTATACGACGACCCCTTCTCTATAGCCTGATTCCCCACTCTCAGCCCCTTCTCTTCTGCTGAGGTAGGTTGGGTAGCACTCAGCCCCTCCATACAGCCCAGGCCAAATCATTCCAGAGTAGGTGTCACAAATCCTTCCATCTATCTGTCCTTCCTGCTAAATCCCTTTAGAGAGTCTCCTGGGACCCAGGACACCCTGCCCCCTCTGCTGCCTAATAGAGCAACAGCTTACCTTCAAATCAGGCAAAAAGGATGATCCCTTCCCAGAACCAGTCAGGCTGATTCCGGTATTGACCAGAGGGGTCACTGGAGAGTGACACTAGCAATTCCCACCCACTATTCCCTGCCCATCCATGAGCAAGAGACCAGACGAGAGTTTAGAACTCAGATCCCCATGCTTTGCTATTGCCGCTCTTGGAGTTCCTAAAATGGGAAGGTGCTATATAACTGCCAAGTGTTATCTGCTTCACACCGCTGGCCCCTGCTTTTTAAAAGCACTTCTTGTTGAGCATCAGCCTGTAGATAACCCAGCTTTTTGGTCAACTTTGCACTCCCGCTCACAGGTTTTCAAAGTCTTGAATGGCTATTTAAGATCAGAGAGCAGCTGGATTACCCACAGTAACCTACAAAAATTATCCGCCTTGCACCAAGATTTCCCTTCTCATCCTCTCTGTTAAATTCTGTGTCACAGAAACCTATGTTCTGATTGCTGTACAATGGAGATGTATCCAATCTAGACAACGTCTGGGGCGGAGGAGTGAAAAACAGTCTCTTATTTTATTCTTGCAGCTGGAATGCATGAAAGAAATGCCACAGTCCCAGTTCAGAGTTGCTGCTAGCATTCCCCAGAGCCCACACTAGGTGTCTCCTCTGAACGTGCGAGTTTTCCCCCCCATCATGTCTCTCTGAAACTGCAGAGAGATTGGGAAGTTCTGTCCAGGGGGGTAAAGAGGGGAGAAGATGCCTTACAGAAATAGAGTCCTTCACATCTGTGGGGAAAAGCGGGAGTGGCGGGGGGCAGTCCCAGAAGGGTTGCAGCTAATGGAAGAAAGCAGTAGAATTCCTAATACTACTCAATATCCAGCTACTTATTTGGAGCCCTCTAGGGAGACTGGAATAGCCATGCAAAGCAAGCTTGATCCCCAGGCCGCCTCCCTTGTAAAAATACAAAGGTGACCATGTTTGATAGACAACCTGCTGATGAAGTGTAGAAACAGAATAAAACCTCAGCTCCCCTCTTCTCTGCATTCCTTCAGGCACAATTCAATTCCAGAGACAGCTGGAATAGAGACCTTTAAGAATCTAACCAGATTCCCCCCCACACACACACACCTGGCCTATCCTCTTCATGTTGAGACCGCTCTTAAATCCCTCCTCAGCTCCCTGTACAGGCTGTTTTGCAATGGGCATAACTGTTGACCAAAGACCTTTTCCTGGGCTGGAAGCATAAACCAAAACTTTTCCTTTAAACTTATTTTGTGTGTGTGCACGTTCACTTTGCTCTGTCCCACCTGCCAGCCAAAAAAGAGATGCCCACAGTTTTTTCCCTATCCGTCACTTGCTTTCTTTTGACTTTTAAGTTATTGTTTTAAACCAAAGTTTACAGATGCTGTTTGTATGTTTTTATGAAGGTAGACCGGAATTGTGCATTACTGCTTTATTGCTGTGTTCTCAACAAAGGGTATGCTAGCGGAGCTTAGGGATGGCTCCCATTTCATCTGTCTCCAGGGTGCCAGCTCTTGCTTTTGTCTCGCGTCTCTCTGACCCGTGTCTGTTATAGATCTTACTCCCTTATTTCAACCTTGAACCCCTCGGCGGTTGCCTTTGCTGCATACATCCAGATTTTCTCTGGGGTTTTTGCTTCATTTTTGGGGAGTGTAACACTTCTTTTATTTCAAAAAGGGCTTTTTCCCCTTTATTTTGTATCCTCAAAAGTATTAGGGATCCTTTCTCTCTCTTCCTTTGCTCTCTAGCAGAGATTCTCACTTGCTTTGAGCAGCCAGTTTTGGCTGAGAGCTCATTGTAGCATCTCTTGAGGATGCAGCGAGCATTATCAGTACTTGAGATACTTCAGAGTGGGTGCGAGCCCAGGTCCATGAGAGACACTGCTCTTCTGCTCGAACGTATCCCACACTGGATGTGTTGGTCAGTTGTTTCCTTTGTAAACCAATCACACCAGGTTTGGGAGCTTCAACTTCAGCATTGTTATCTTCCGGAGTTTCTCTCTGCCACCCTCTCAAGCCGAAACCATATTCCTGGTGTGGTCACCTCTGTCTATACACCTGCTCTTTTTTTTCAATGTTCTGCCTGGTAAAATATCTATTCTGTGCACTTGGCACCCACAGCTGGTTCTGCAGGGCCCAGTACAGACGTAGGTGTATTAATATGGTGGCTCTTGGTACTGTACCAAGGGTGATGAGGCTTTGACCTGTAACCATCCCCACTCAAGGGAGTAATTTCTCTTTAGAAGTAGATTTGTCTCTGTTTAAACCAGCGCCTCTGTTCCTCTGTCTGAGTTTGTTCAGCTCGAGCTGGTTAAACCAAAGGGTAAAGGAACATGCCAATGCTTGGGGGATAATGCTAACCTTGCAAGCCAGTCAGGAGGTGTTTGGGCAAGGATGGATTTGTTGTTCTCACGGCCGCACTCTAAAGCAGTGGTGCCTGACTTTTGCCCAGCAGAGTGGGCCGCATTGACATCTTGTCAGGAGCCCTAGGACCTAATCCAAAGCCCACAGAAGTTCATAGGAAAAGCCCCATTAATTTAAACAGGCTTTGGATGAGACCCTTCATGTGTCTAAAATGGAAGCAGGCTCCAGTCACTTTCAATATGCAGAGGTATACATGGAGACCACAGGTCCCAGCATGCATTGCTGCATCTCAAGCCAGGCCACCTGGCCCCACTATGAAAGTCTAAATCAGGTCAGATCCCATATCTAACCATTTCTTAGGGTCCTGATCCTGCTTTATTTGACATCAGTGGGAACCCTTCCACTGTCCCTAATAAGAACAGGCTCAGACCCTTAATGGTGTTTGCGTTTGGAAATATCATCCATGCAGGTATTCCCAGAAAGACTACTAGGTATTGTGACAGGCCGCAGAGAAATTCTATAAAAAGCTCAGTTCCTAGGGCGATCCTTAGCCCGCTGCAGGCCCAGTGCCAGAGAGGCATCTCTTCCTACTTTGGAACTGACTGTAGCTTTAAAACAGCACATCAAGGGTTAAAACAATCCTCTAACTGCCTCAGAGACAGAAATTGATATTGTGTGTATGTGTGAGAGAGAGAGAGAGTGTAAAATCCCTGGGCTTGATCTCCTGAGAAATCAGCTTGCATGGACAGCACATGGTGGGACATCTTCGTGAGTAGTCAGAAGAGGCCGTTGTGTGAAATGAGGAGAACCTACCCTGAAAGCGGATGCATTCTGTGAGCATGAGGCATTTTTTCCCAGCTCCAGCAGAACAATCTTTCCTTTCTTTTTCCTTTGTTTGTTTGCTTTTATTTTAAATAGTCACTCATTGGGGAGATGTGGTTATCTTGCCTCTTCTCATAGCACTGTCTGAGTCTCACGTCACTCCCTATAACATTTGGATGTGTCACCAATGCAGCACTCTCCCTGCGGAGCAAAGATGCCCTGGAACAAGCATGACTTTTGATGTTTCTCCAAGGAGCAGATTTTGCATCTGGGTCTGCGCAGCCAACCTCTGTGTCACAAGGAAATTAACAAGGTTTCACATGACCTCATGGGTTTGCCTGCACAGATCAAGTGGCAAGATCTAGCCTCCAAACAAGTTCTTGTGTTTATTAAGCTGTAGACGAAGAGATTTCCTGTCTCCTAGCTCCCTATAGGTGTGGCCTGCTTCAGAATCTCAAGTTGCAGTTGGATTTTAAAAAGCCATGTCTCTTTCATGGGCTACAAATTTGCTAGCTAAGAGTTGTGGCTTTCATGCCACCTTCATCAGAAAGTGAGCGTGTTCCTTAAAGGGTTACTGTTGAGAATGTTCCCATGTGTGGTTTCCAGTGAGTCTAATTAGTCCGTTTCCGTCCCTTCTGCCCTCCCCCTTTGATGAGTAAACTTTGAAAGGGAGTTTCAAAATCTGGTACACTTTTTTCATCATTGATGCTGTTCGTATATAGATATCGGCATTTCATTCAGTTTGGAGGGTGAAACTGGCCTGCTCCCTTTTAATTTTCTGTTTATGGTTCATTTCACTTTCTCATGCTCTCTGAACTTTTTTTTCTTCAAAACAATTGTATGAAAATCATTTCGATGCTCTGTTTAGTGAAATTCCAACCTCCTCCCCACCCTTGAAAAGCACACCTGAAACTGGCTGGCACTAAACTACATGCCTGACTCCACTCGATATTTTAGGATATGATGATTTTTAGAGGCCTGGAGCACCCTGAAAACACTCTATCTGGAGCCAGTGGGGACCTGCAGTGCCCCTGAAAATCTGATCTGGAATTGAACAGAAAGGGACTTCCCAAATGAGATGCCCAGCTGCCAACACAGATGTGAACTCCTAGAACTGATGCTTCCACCTTAAGGTTTGCCTGCCCTGAGAAACTGCATCATGTTAGAACGTGTTAACTAATATGACTTAGGTAGGCAAAGATGGTTGGGTCCCAGGAGTCAGTGGAGCTATGCAGATGAACACCATCTGATGATCTGGCCCAACGTCTTTTTTGTCTACATTGCAGATGCTGATATAGGTTACACTGGTATAAATGCAGAGTAACTCCACTGAAGTCTGCACAGTTACACCAGCGTGAGTGACAAACCTGTGGGCTTAATCTCATGTTAGCTCTAATAAAATGTGATTTTTTTTTTTTCAATGTAGACAAGGCTGTAGCGGAAAGCACTCCTCCTTAACAGATCCATATCAAGCTATAGAGATGGGGCAAAATGTGATCCTGGATTCTTGAGAATAAATGACACCCGCCCAAAGATGTGCACACAAAACAGGGAACACACCCTGTCCAAGGGATCTGCGACACAATGGGTACCAAAGCTGTAATTTCCTCTCTGAGATCACCATTGTCTATCTGCTGGTATTATCCTTGTGTTACAGCCTTGCCAAAGCATTAGCCCGACCCTGAAAGTTGGTAGCCCCATGGCATATTGCCACCTCATTCTAGATAAGCCAAAAAAGTTCAATTTCATTATTATTACTTTAGTAGTTCAATGTTACTTAAAAAACAAACAAACAAACAAAAACCCCACTGTATGCAAAACACACATACGCCGCCACCCATAGGATGCACACAAGTACTGTTACAAAAAAGCAACTGGCTTGTGCTACTTTTTTCTCTGCTCATCAACCATAATGTGTGTCCTTGTATGTTGTTACGCCATGATCTGGCTCAGAAGAGCACTATATAAATTATATATGAATATACATAAATATAAAGGGTTTTTTAAACTATGTGCAGGTTTGGAATATTCTACAGCTCCAAGCGCTCCTGTTTTTTGTTTGCCCCAATTGTTCAAGCCACATTAAGTGTTTGTGTCACATTAAATGTGTCCAGTTTGATACTCAGGGGTAATTTTTATTTCATTCTCTTACCCCCCTCGTTGTCTGGCCCAGCCTTTTTCCGGAGATGTGTATAATGAAGGTACAATACCGCACAAACCTTCTCTTACGTTTCACCCAAACGACGTACAGTACTTAAGGGGGGGGCGTGGTTTCTTTTCACCCATTGAATTTTTAAAATTCTTTGCCTTGTTACCTCAAAACATGGTTCATGCAGGGGTGGGAGAGTTAAAGGACCAAACGCAACGTGTGGCAGAATCGTGTATGTCTGTATATATTGAGATATATATACTGGTTTTAAACCTACTACCGTGAGCTTTTTCTGTTGTTGGTTCCTTTTTCTCTAATGGCATTATTCTGGGCAGGGAATAGCCCAGAAAGTTTAGAACCCCTTTCTGCAAATTAGGGAGCTCTTCTGGTATCTCTCCTTGGCTTTACTTGGAGAGTATTGCATTTTTCCATGTTGTCTTGGGTTTAATTTTTTATTTTTTTTGTGTGTGAGACTAGCTTATAGTGGTAGAGAGGTGAGGGGACAGATCAACCAGTGGAAGAAAGGAACTAGGCTCCCTGACCTAACCATTTCCAGTCAGTGTTTACTGGGAATTAGGGGAGGTGGAAGGGAGGACAGAGACAGCTGAAGTTTAATTCAACCAAAGGTCTTTTGTTTACATAAATATCCAGTGTCGTCATTTTTTTTTAATGTATTATGTTCTTGGAAGCTTTTAAAAAATAAGAGATGGAATCCAACTGTGGGATTTTGTGCCCTGGATTCTGACTGACCCCAAAGTTCGAGGACACTCAGATCTGAGGTTCAGCTTCTTGTAAACATAGGCACCCTCTGCAAAATATGGACCGCCACTGGGAGTTGAGATTTGGAACACCCCAAAGCGTAGTTAGAACTGCAGGGGTTGGTCACACTGAGCAGAAATGGGGTCACCCTCTGCCTTTACAAGTGAGAAAACCTTGCTGGCTGAAGGGGACTGGCAGCGCAGCCCTTCCTCCAACCCTTTTAGAATTCCTGCTGAATTTATAACAGAAGAATCATTAGCCAGTTGTCCCGTCATCCTTCCCTATTTCCCCCTCCACCACAGTCAGAGCTCTGCCTCTCTGACCTCTGCACAACCCTGGCAATAGTCTTCCAAACCCCTTGTTGAATCTCAGGTGGCGGGAACACCCCAAAACCAATGACTAGTGACTTTTAATCAGTGTCAGCTTAGCCATGAAGCCAGGCCCTGACGTGGCTTGTTGGTCTGAGTGGGTGGACGGAGGAGGGAGCATTGGCCTGCTGACCTGACTTGAACTCAGCTTGCACTTGTAGTACCCTCCATGGCCACTGCAGGTCCTCATTCTAAGCATGCTCAGTTGCAAAGGAAGTTTGTTCTCCCTGATCACAATCCCTAGCCTTTGGAGAAGGTGGCATTGTTGCATAAGGAGAAAACCAACCCCACTTTCCAAATTTCACCCATACTACAGTTCCAGCTGCCTACTCAGCTACCTCCCCACCCATGATTCAGACCATGAAGTCTGCATTTCTCTTTGCTCTTGGCTCGAAGGAGGGGGGAGGTGAGAATTTAGACCTGCAGTGATGGTAACTTTTTTAATTTCCTCCTCGGCGTTGGTCAGTGGGAGGATACGATCCTTCAAGAGGTGGAGGAGGGGACAGGGAAGGTGGCAGAAGGATGTGCATAAACCTTGACTCTTCCTCTCCTGCCATCCCCATCACTGCCATATGCCCGTGCTGTATAAAGGAAATAGCATTGCTGTGTATTTGTACTCTGAACTTCCGTGTGTCTGCTTTGGCAGACGGTAAACCCTTGTACAGTAGATCTAGCTGCATGTAATCTGTATGGACAATGGCATTATAAAATGCAATAAAATAAATTACCTATGCTGCTTTGCTGGCTGCTTTTTGGGCTATGCTCTTTTTAAGTTTGAGGGTGGGGCGGGGGAGAAACAACTTTTTTACCTTCTTGGTGTTTACTGAGGTTTAGGGCTATTTTGGGTTGGATGCTTAGAGCAGTGCCTTAAAAACACACACAACTGGTAATCGCCTCCACTGTTTAACACGCTGGACAATGCGCCCAGGGTTTCCAGACAGATGTGGAAATCCTGCTGAAAACACCCCCGTCCCTAGTCCAGCTACATGATGGAACCGGAGCATTTAGAGATGGGAAAAGAGCAATTGCATCATCCAGCCCATTGCTGTGGGGATCGTGATTTTTTTGTATTATAGGGCATGGGAACCCCAGTCACGGCCCAGGACATCATTGTGCTAGATGTTGTACAAACAGAGCTATGTCCAGTCTAGTTCTGGGCTCCCACCACTCTTACTAGCACAATTCCTCCTTGGCCTATTGCTGGGGCCCTACTAAATTCACAGTTCCATTTTGGTCAATTTCACAGTCATAGGGTTTTAAAAATCATGAATTTCATAACTTCAGCTATTTAAATCTGAAATTTCATGGTGTTGTAATTGTAGGGGTCCTGACCCAAAAAGTTGTGGGGGTCACAAGGTTATTGGGGGTGGGGGGGAGGTTTCAGTTCTGCTACTCTTACTCCTGGCAGCGGTGCTGCCTTCAGAGCTGGGCAGCTGGAGAGCAGCAGCTGCTGGCTGGGAGCCCAGCTCTGAAGGCAGAGCTGCCGCCAGCAGCAGCGCAGAAGTAAGGATGGCCTGGCGTGGTATTGCCACCCTTACTTCTGTGCTGTTGCCTGCAGAGCTGGGCCCTCAGTCAGCCGCCGCCACTCTGGCCGCCCAGCCTTGAGGGCAGCAGCGCAGAAGGAAGGGTGGCATGGTGTGGTATTGCCACCCTTCCTTCTGTGCTGCTGCTGGTGGGGCGCTGTCTTCAGAGCTGGGCATCAGCCAACAGCCATCACTCTCCAGCCACCCAGCTCTGAAGGCAGTGCAGAAGTAAGGATGGCAATACCGTGACCCCCCCTCAAATAACCTTGTGACCCCCTTTTGGGTGAGGAACCCCAATTTGAGAAACGCTGGTCTCCCCTGTGAAATCTGGATAGTATAGGATAAAAGCACACAGAAGACCAGATTTCACAGTCTGTGATGTGCTTTTCATGGGCGTGAATTTGGTAGGACCCTACCTGTTGCATCTCCCTGTTAAAGTTCCTCCTGATATTATGACTATTTTATTTTTGTATTACAGTAGTATCTAGAGACCAGGGCCCCGCTGTGCAAACATATAACAAAGAGACTGGCCATGCCCCAAACAGCTTCTATCCCAAGTATGAGATGAGAAACAACTGGTAGGTACAACAGACAGATGGGAGGGCACAAGGAGATAAGGCTTAGGCCATGAATGGTACTCAGACTCTAGAGTATAATCATCCCCATTTTGCAGGTGGGTAAACAGAGGCACAAAGAGAGCAGAAACTACTTGCTCAGGGTCCCCCAGCAGGGGTGTGACAGACTTGAGACTTGAATGCAGATCTCCTGGATCCTAGTCCAGTCCACTAGACCGCAGTGCCTCTATCTTCTCTGTCTTACATTCATCCCATCACTCCTTGCAGTACAGGAAGTTTCTCACCAGCCCTTGGTGCTGGTGTCCTCTGTAACAGTGGTAGACGACCTAACTTCTCTCCCTCCAAGCCAAGCTCTATGCGTTTAGCACTGTTAATCTTTTAGGCAAACCCTGGCTTTCAGGGAGGGATGGCCCTCGTGGCAATGGGACATTAATAGAACAGGGCAGCACAGCTGAGGTGCAGAAGCAGCAGGGGAAGGGGACCCACATTTGATGGTTCAACTACAAGACTCTGACTTGAAAAGCTCTCCTCAACTGAGCTAACCACACCGGCGTGGAGGAGTGATAGCACAAACAGATGTTTAGCCCAGGATAGGGCAGGGAGCCTTTCCTTCCCTATAATTCTACTGACATAGATTTGCAGGAGAGTCTTGTAGGGGCAAGAGATTGGAATTGCCCACAAGGATACCAGCTGGAGTTTTTGTTCTAAGTTGCAGAGTCTGTGTTCTCTCTTTTCAACCTCCTTGTTTCTCTGTCCCTTCTCCCATCAGTCCCCCCACAGCATGAAGGACCTTCCAATCTTCACAGCTGGGCTCTTGCCAATCCCAGCCTTGCTCCAAGGCCCCCCAGCAGAGGGCGCTGTTGGGCTTAGCCACCCAGCCCTTGTTTCCCATGACACCTGATGAGCAGGGATGGAGTAGGAAAAAATGAATCCCGCTTGCTTCATTCAGTGAATCAAAATGCACTATGTCTTTAAAAACGGTAAGGATGGGGGGGGACAGAAAGTATCATTTAAGCCGTTGACGGTGATGATTGTCACCGCTGTCGCTGAGCAGAGTTTGCTTTGCAGAGGAAAGGTGGCCCAAGACTACAATAATAAACTTCCCTCAGGAACTACGCCCCAGACCCCCAAAGTTACCTGGGCCGTTGATATCCGTGGAAGTTGGAAGCCTAGATACCTCTGAGGATTTGGGTCCAAGGCCCATTACAAACCGCCCCACCTCCCACTGTCAGTGCAAGGTGTACGTCTCTGACCTTGCTCTCTGGACGCACCCGCTGTGCTGTGTTTGTGTATGTTTTTTAAACCTTCTGCAGCAGGAGGGGATGAGAGCCCAAAGGTGACAGCTGTTAGTTGCCTTGCTCAAGACGCCACTGGAAGGTGCTCGTGCTGTGCTGACAAGTGTGCTGAAATTTGATTATAAAAATGATTTTAAACCTCCAAGTTTGAATCAGCAACGTATGTTTGTTACAGTGCAACCTGTCTGTCATGCCTGAACGCCAAAAGAGCTCTATTCTTAACGCAACAGCATCACTTCTTCACTGATCTATCAACAGCTACAGGAAAAGCATAACTATAAAATGGGGAGGACCCTTCTCCTTTAACTTATCTTCCCAACACACCAGAAAACTGTTTAGGAGGCAATTTTCAAAGGCAATCCTAGCGCTTGGGATCCTAACTCCTATTAGAAGTTAATGAGAGTTGTGCACCCAATTCCAAAAAATTCAGAAGTTTGATGAAAAAATGTCCGTAACACCACAAAAAAAAGGGGGGGGTCAGCAATTTTTTTTTGCGTGTCTTTAAGCAGATCTGCTATTAACGCATCTTCGTCAATTGTGGGGCATTTCTAGAAACTGAATAACACTTTTAATAAATACTTGTCGTTTTTGGGACACCCCCACAAGTTCAGACGAACTCAGAACGAACCCAGACCAACCTTAAGTTCACTCTAAAACTTGACCCAAAACTTTATCAGAGTTAGGAAAAGTTTGGTCCACTCCTCCTCTTATTTTTAAAGATGGGATCCCAGAAGACAGAGCTGGAAAGATCCAATCAGTTACTTCATGTCTCTGCTCATGTGAAATTGTTCCCTACAGTACATTTTTTTTCCCTAGTGATTTCTTCAATCTAGAGGCCAAATTTCCAGTGGCTCAGCACAGACAAGCAGGGCTGGATTTTCAAAAGAGCTCAGCTCCCACTGAGGCTGTGCAGTAAGGGTCTGAATTGCAAAAGCACCCAGCACCGACCAGGTGGAGCTCTTTGAAACCCTGCTTGCAAATGAAAAAGTTTTAAGCAATGGGGCTTCCACCACTTCCCAGGGGAGCCCCTGCCACAGCTGAACAACTTGCTGTTGGGAACTTTTGCCTAATGTGGAACTGTTTCCTTTTCTGAATTTCGTCCAGTGAGCTGTGCTTACACCACACCGACTGCACCAAGATAATTTCCCATCAGTGTTCAGACCTTTCCACTATTAGGAAACTGTTATGACTCCTTCCCCATTCAGTTGACCTTTAGCCAAGCTGTGTCTATTCAGTTCTTTAAATCTTTCCTCCTAAATCCACCCCGCCAGCCCAATGGTTGATTTTAGTGCTCTTTGAACTCTCGCCAATTTGCCAATATCTTCCTGTTGGTGCCTGGAACTGAAAGCAGTATTCCAGGGGCTGTTACTAGACCTGTTCACCCTGGATCCCTTGATTCAAACATGCACAAGTTTTCCTAAACAAGTGCCCTATGTGGCCAAAGACCTGTTAAACAATTTAGACTCAGCGCAGCCTCACATTGGTTCCCGTCTCCAAGCGTACCATTCAGCATCATGCTGTGATAGCTCACGTGGCGAAGGGGGGCTCTTCACTCCGTACAAGACTGTCAGTTGTTGTGGGGAATGTATGGCTTGGATTGATTTAATGCTTGGAGAAGGAGCTTTTTAACTGTTGAACCATAAACCTTTTCCTGAGATATGAAAGCTTTTTTTGTCTGATTGCTAAACCAGTATCCAAGTCAAGAAGGAGACTGGTGTACAACCTCCCTCCCCGGATCCACTAACACCCCCAGACCAGAATGAAACCAGGAGCTAGCAAAATGGCAGCAGGAGGCCCCTGGCTCCCCTCTCTCTATTTTAGATGCCCTTTGGACTCTACAATCTCATTTGAAAGACCAAGTTCCTGCCTGCGTGGATGTTCAGATACTCTCTGCCCCTTGGGATGGACTTTCAGAAACAGTCAGTGTTGCTCTAATTCTGCTCCCATTGAAACCAGTGGAAGTTTGAACCATTGACTTCCATGGGAGCAGGGCTAGGCCAGTGTTGACTGCCTGTGAGAATCCCCTGTACCCTTAACCAAAATCCCTCTTCCCCCTGTATTTTTATCCAGCCTATTATTCAGGGACTGCCCTGCACCCCAATGGTGGCTGTATTTTAGTGACTCAGCATATACTTTGAGAAGCACCTTGGGAGGAAAGGCAAATAGGATTATTACTTTTTGATCCCGAGAAAGAAAAGTTAGACTCTGGCTCAGAGCACAAAATAGGGGGGTTAGTTCTTATTTCATCTGAGCCAGCAAATTCACCCTTCTGTTTGTCATGACCCCAGTCTCATTCTCCTAATACATTGCATGGCTGATCATCACTCATTTAACAGATTACGCCTGTGGTAACAAATGAGTGCAAACTCCCACCCAGGACACTTCCTGCTTCAGATGAACTCCCTGCTTTTTGAGCAAACATCATTTCTCACGTGGAGTTCATGTACAGTCAAAGGGTTATTTGTTCCAGCTCTCTACTGATTTACTGGCCTCCTTTCTCGCTCTGAGTATTGCAGGTGGTCTTCCGGTGTTGCTATAAAAGGCACTGAACAAAGACCAGGGAAGGGTCTGGGCTGGGCTTGATTATTGCAGTGAGCTTATCTGTAAATGAAAGCAGCACCTTGGTCCAAGATTTCATCTAGTAATACCTTTTTAAATGGATGTTAAAGGACTTCAATGACCCTGTCAGAGCAAAAGCATGTACCTCTGACCTGTAGATATATCAGAATGAAGTCAGTTAACTTTAGGGTGTCACATGGGGCATAGTTCTGAAGCGTTCCCTCTCTCCTGCTCTGGCTGGGCTGTCGAGGGGAGTGAGATGGTGAATATTTACAGGACCAGTCCTTGGCTGATGTAAATCGGAGAAGCAGCATTGATCTCAATAAGGCTGTTATGATAGGACGCACCAGATGGCGCACAAGGTCTGACAAATTTCTTTTCCTCAGCCTGCAAGCAGCACCCAGTCTTTGAAGACCTACTGTATCGTTGCTAGTTTTGTGATACAGAGTCGTGCAAGAGAGCTGTTGCAAACAGCAAGAGGGTTTGTTCTCTGGATTAATTGCGCTAACTAGAGTCAATTCTTGGGGCCTGGGAAATGGCTGGGCCAAAATTTCAGAAAGAGGGGATTGCCTGTGTGCCCTTTGACTGCCTCTGTTCAAGTACTGGTGTATATAGTAACACATAAAGTAAGCTACACTAAGAATATACCCAGATTCCATGCCTCTGATTTTTCCTCCTCTGGTAAGCAGAACTGCAAGTCCCTGAAATGTTGCTAGTGCTTGGCAGAGGGTTGATATGAGCTATGCCAACTTATGCTGCCTGTGGATCTGGCCCATGTTATCTCTGTCTAGATTTACATCAGTGATGCCAAGAGACAAAATTTGGCTTGCAAAAACAGGTGTCTTTCCCCCTTAATAAAGACTGTAAGGTTAGAATTATTGCTGGTAAAATTGGGAGGATCGCAGGAGAGAAAAATCTTTTAATTAGCCCTTTTTTAAAAAATGGAAAAAAGAATGTGTATAAATGCTTTAATTTACCACCACTGCCTGCTTCCCCGCCCTCCCCCCCTCCCCCCGGGAATAATAATAAGCAAAAAACTTATTAGAAACCTATAGAATTGACCAAAATCTCACAGCTCCCTTGTGATGCATGAAGCCCAGAACTGGGAGAACCTGTGCATGTCTCATCTGTGATGCAAACACGCAGCTCCTAAACGCCAGCTGTGGGGCAGCAGATGGAGTGGTGTGCTGGGCAGCAGAGGTGGAGGCTGGAGGTGGGCAGGGGAGGTTGGGTCATGAGGCTGTTTTGGGGTCAGCCAGCGCTCAGGGATATAGACGTGGCAATGGTTGCTCTGAAACTGAAAGCAAGGTTCTTTGTGAGTGTTTACAGAAAGGATTTGGATTATCACTGGGCATGAAGAAAGCACCGGACAGACCGCAGGCCTCACTCTGTTATGTCCCAAACCTAACTAGGTTTTGCTTCGATCCTTCAATTTCTGTTTGTAGCAGGGTATCATAATCTCCATTTTCTGAATTGGGAAACAGGCCGGAGAGTAACTGTGAGCTCCGCACAGCCAATGATCCTGTCAGCTACTAATTCTCTACAGATGATTGAAGCTGGGCATAGAGTAGCTGATAGCTGTTCAAATACCCACTCCTCTTACACCAATTCTGATTCTCAACAGCGCCTCCTGCTGGAAAAGGCTGGGTCTGGAATAGCTGTGAGCCCTTTTCACATTCAGTCTTCTTACACCAATTTCTGGTTCTCTACAGAGCCTCCTGCTGGAAGAGGCTGGGTCTGGGTTAGCTATGAGCTCCCCACACAGTCTTCTTATATCGGTTCTTGATTCTCTGTTCACTCCTGTTGGTACAGGTGGAGACTGGAGCAGATGTGAGTTCCCGCCCAGAACCAGCACTCATATTCAGGTTTATAGTAGACGTGGGCAAAAATATTTGCAATGAAAGTCCAAGTGTTGTGAATGTGATCGCTTCCATATCTTGTTGCAATGCACTGTTTGTTTTCAGGAAAAATGGGTTCCGTCAATTTCTTTTTCCACTTTGAAAACACGAGATGTCTAAATTTTGAAGCCAAATTGTTGAGTGTTCTGTTTTTTTATTTTGTGTGTGTGTGTGTGTGTGTGTGTGTGTAACTTCACAGAAAAGTGACTACCTGTGGGCAGTGTAAAAACCATTGAAAATCCATCTGCAGTTTAATACAGCCCCAGCCCTGTCACCAATGGTGATTCTTGCTGTGAGTGAAGTAGCCCAGAATTCCCATGCAACCAGTTCCATACAGTGCCTCCTGCTGGTATAGGTCAGGGCTGCAGTAGGAAAGTGTCCCCAATGCTGTTGGCTGCCTGCACTGTTTTTCCACAGGGACACCTGTTTGGTGAGAAATTGGGACCAGAGTACTAAGGCAGTGTCAGTACTTGAAGGTTGATCTTGTGGTTAATATACTAGAGCAGGGATACTCAGACTGAGGCTCAGGAACCGCAAGTGGCTCTTTTATGCATCTCCTGCGGCTCTTTGCAGCACACGATATTAAAACACCATGTCTTTTAATGATTAACCAGTCAGGATGTTTTTATTATGTTATTAATCAATTGTAGAAAATTTGATCAGTCATGTTGCTGGGAGGATAATTAGGGAGAGAGTAAATGAAGCAATGAATTTGCATTACTGTGGCTTTTTTGGGTAATGTTGATCACTAATTGGGCTCCTGAACCACTGAAGGTCTGAGTATCACTGTAGTAACGTATCAGTCAAGACCACCTGGGTTCAGGTCTCAGTTCTTCCATAAGTTTGCTGATTGACTTTAGGCATAAGAACAGCCATACTGGGTCAGACCAAGGTCCATCTAGCCCAGTATCCTGTCTTCTGACAGTGGCCAGTGCCAGGTGCCCCAGAGGGAATGAACAGAGCAGGTAATCATCAAGTGATCCATCCCGTCGTCCATTCCCAGCTTCTAGCAAACAGAGGCTAGGGACACCATCCCTGCCCATCCTGGCTAATAGCCATTGATGAACCTGTCCTCCATGAACTTATCTAGTTCTTTTTTGAACCCTGTTAAAGTCTTGGCCTTCACAACATCCCCTGGCAAAGAGTTCCACAGACTGACTGTGTTGTGAGAAGAAATACTTCCTTTTGTTTGTTTTAAATCTGCTGCCTATTAATTTCATTGAGTGACCCCTGATTCTTGTGTTATGAGGAGTAAATAACATGTCCTTATTTACTTTCACCATACTTACTTTCTCTGTGCCTCAGTTTCCCATCTATCAAAGGAAATATTCTTTCTTTTCCTCACCCATCTGTCTTGTTTATTTAGACTGTAAGTTCCTTGGGACAGGGGATGTCTCTTTCCATGTGTCTATACAGCACCTGCCCCAATGAAGCCCCCTGGGCCCTATTATAATGCAAATCATTGATTCTAGCTTGAGAGCTGCACCATTTTCCCCACAATGACCTGTGCTGGGAGAAACTGACTGGTTGTGAGATGTTCCTATGTCATCAGGCACTGTGCTTTGCCATCTTTCCATATGGCTCTGTCTTTCCTCTCTAACGATGAAGACTCCTCACAAAGCCAGTAGAGGCAAAGTCATTTTTCAATTTCCAAAGGCCGATTTAAAAAAAATAAATTGTCCATTTCCTTTTAAAAAAACTATTTACAGAAATAGCTCGTGCTTCATCAAAATATTTTCGCTGAAAATATAAAACAGTGGGGTCATTCACTCAAAACCTTGCAAACCACATTCCCTCCACCCCTCACCCCATCCCGCCCCGAACGGAATGATTTGAGAGTGTAATTTTGTTTAGAGGGTTTGTGTGCACACAAAGAACGGTAATTATGTAGACAGAACAGTTATGGCATTGGCCCTGCTCAAACACGACTCAGCCTATTACAACTCCTCTCTGTATTGAGACGTAGACTGAAATGTACGGCACCATTCATGGGAGGTTTACCGCTCTGCTGCAGTGTGGTTTCTCAGATGGCATGGGTTTGGTTTTGTTTTTTCTCTTTTTAAACTGAGAAGAATTTGCCTCTGGTTAGGTCTAGAGCATGTTGCAAAACATCCTGTAAAATGAAAAGTCAAGTCCTGTTACTAAATTTTTGTGAAAAATGGAAGTGTAAATCTTGACTCACACATTGACTTTGACGGAGTGACACTGATTTATACCAGCTGAGGATGTGGTCCAGAGGAGGAAATCTTCCAGGGTGATAAGTTGCAAAATATCACTTTGAAGTAGAAGGGAAAGACAGTGTCGTGACTAACTCTCTGCTGGGACAGCTGCGCTTAATTGAGCTCTGCCACAGACTTCCTGTGTGGACTTAGGCTAGTCACTTATGCCAAAATTTGCAAACGTGTGTCTATAAAGTAGGCCTCCTAAATAAGAGACCTATTTTCTGAGGTGTGAGCACCTGCAGCTTCCACTGGCTTCAGTATGATTAACTGGTGCATTTTTGTGGGATCTGTTTTCACTGCAGACTTAACTCAGCTCTTACTCAGGTGTTATTCCCGAGCACCTCCTACGATCAACACACACAAACCTCTGTCCTGAGTTAAGTGGTGTTTTCTTACCCCAGCTAGCTGGCCCAGCTGGGACTATAGACCTGCCACACCAAGTGATCTCACTCGGGCTGGTAACCCACCCAGAATGAAGGCTAAATCACTCAAGTACTCAGAAGCACAGAGAGTTTCTCCCACAATTCACTGGGAAAGAATCCTAAACCGGCTCAGTTTACTACAGCACAAAGGACCACACGATGTGCCTCCACAAATCCTAGTGACGCACACTGAGGAGCATAGTATCAGGGAGGACAAAGTAACTCAGGCCAGGCTGTGCAGTGTGGCAGGCTAAGATCTGGATGCTGGTCACTCTGAGTTAATTCTGCAGTGAAGACAGATCCCTGGAAAATCCCACTGCTTATTTAGGCAGCCGAGTATGGATGTAGGTGTCTAACATTACTCACCCCAGATTGCAACTTTTTCTTTCACATCTTTGCCCTTTAATTTCTCCACCTATAAAATGGGGATAATAGTCACCTGCCTCAGTTGCCAGCAGTCCCTTATTTCTTCATGTCTGTACAACAAGATCAGGAATTGCTGAGTGCCGCAAAAAGCAGCAACAAAAACTCCTGGTGAATGTAGGTGAGTTCTGCTTATTATTATTAATAATAATAATTAATAATGGGAGGAGGGAGGAGGCAGAGGTGCTAAGAAAACAGTCCCTTCTTTTCAAAATACAGTGTTGGCAGCCCAGTGTAGTAAGGAGTGGCAAAGTTTGGTTTGTTAATTGTTGGGAAAGTGCTTTGAGATCCTGGTGTAATATACTTGACAAGTGGGTTACCCATCCCACTCTGTGCCTGCTCCATACAGCATGGCCGCCTGTCACAATTGCCACCTAATGCACTGAGGCTTTATTTAAACGTGGCTGCAGCTGCGTTCTGCTCCTAGAGGGACAGGCCCTCTAGACTCTATGGAATGTGCAAAACCACATTAAAGGAACATCACAAGTTGTCCTCTGTATTAAACAGGCACAGGACACCAATATTCACCCTTTTGGTGCCCACCTCAAGTGTTTGGGATTTTTAAACCCCTCCCAGTAGTAGCAGAGCATTTGTCCGTGTCTGTACTGCCGTAAATAGCTAGTGCATCGGAAATGCACCTGTAGATGGTGCTCAAGAACACGTGGCACTGCTCGTGGATTTTGTAGGACCAATAAAGTTTGGTGTTGCTGTGCGCTGCAGGTGGCTTCCTTTGTGCCACACATAATACTCATCTCAAGACCAGCAGGCGCATTGGCACTGATTAGCTCCTCTTTGCAGGCAGCAAAAAACACCCAAAGCAGCAAGTGCAAACTCCATGGGACAGTATTGCCTCTCTCTCTGAATAGGCCATTGCAGAAGAAGCTGTGTTAAGACCAAGAAGTGGGTGTTTGATCAAGACGTTACTGACAGGGCCAAAAAAAAAAAAATTCCCTCAGCTATCAGGAGGAGGTGATTTAAATTAATCTACTCTGACTTCCATCTTTAAGGCCTTTATTTGTGTGTGGTGTGTAATTGGCTGAATTAGTTTGTGGTTGATGCTGTGTTTTATTTTCACTTTATTTTATTTTATTTTATTTTTAATAAGGGAAGATGGAACCATAGCCACTGAGAAGAGAAGATCCTGACCCTAGTCATTGGCTGTAACCCTAATCCATGCCAGGTGACTACGGCCAGGAAACCCAATGTAGTCCTTTTCCAGCATTCCTGTGTGTCACTCCTTTCTTACAGGTTTTGGTGTTGAGAAGAAAATAACCTCAAAGTACCTACTTGGATTTCTTAAGAAAATGCTTAAATGTTAGCAATTAGAGATGGTTTAAAAAAATGAAATCAGTTCTGTGAAAATTCTGGCAATCATTTTAGTTCTCAGTTTTCTGTGTGGAACTGATTTCTTTCTTTCTTTTTGTTATTGTTTTAAAAAATTCCATGGCGTGTTTTTAATTGATTTTGAAATCTAATTTTGTTTTTGTTTTGAAAATATTCAGTTCTGAGCCCACCCCTGCCCCATATGACTAAATCTGCCAATCAAAATTAATAGTTGAGTAGGGAGGAGGGAACTACCAAAAAAAAAGGGGGGGGGGGGAAGCCTGATAAATTAAAACTGAAAATGACAAGCAGAAATTTTCATTGAATAACAGAATTGCCAGAAGCTGGGAATGGGCGACAGGGGAGGATCCCTTGATGATTCCCTGTTCTGTTCATTCCCTTTGGGACACCTGGCATTGGCCACTGTCGGAAGACAGGATACTGGGCTAGAAGGACCTTTGGTCTGACCCAGTAGGGCCCTTCTTATGTTTTTATCAAAACGTTTTCAGGAAAATTTTCATTTTTTAAAAAAAGCCCCTTTTTATTAGAAAAATTTCAATCCACCTATTCAACATAGGAAAGAAATGGTAACATATGAGACAACTACATTATCTAACTGGCTTCCATATGCTCTTTCTAGTTGCTGTTCTTCATCCAGAATCATCAGGTGCAGGCTAGAACATGGTTTGCAACAATGCTATTGCCTTTTCCTCTTCTCAGAAACTTCTAGCTAAGAGGAACAGACCAAACATTTGGTACTGTCATTAGCACACATGTAAGGTACTCAGATAATTAACTCTCTAGCTGCCGGGGTCAAATGTGATGCCTGGGCCACACCAGGTTGGCCACACATGTTGCAACAGGTAGTTTAGGGAAGTGCTAGTCACTCCCTGGTCATCATCCTCATAATACTGGCATTTTTAAGAGAATCTTCAAGTGTAATCTACTAATGCTGCGACTGTAGCTTTTTGTTCTAATACCCTGGCTTAGTGTGCTAATGAGAGGCTCCTGTTAAGCTGTATGTATGTGTTGGCTGTTTCCCCTCCTGCTGCTGATTGTAATGGAGAGAGAGAAACTTTGATTCCAAATGCCTGTGGGCAAATACTTGGAGAAGGGTGGGTGGGAGGAGGGCATTAGGTAGAGTCTAAGGGTATAGCTACACTTGCAGCTGTACAGCGCTGGGAGTTACAGCTGTCTTCGTACAGCTGTGTAGGGAAAGCACTGCAGTGTGGCCACACTGACAGGTACCAGCGCTGCAGTGTGTCCACATTTGCAGCATTTGCAGCGCTGTTGGGAGTGGCTGAACAGGATTCTGGGATACCTCCAAATACCTCTGGAAGCCAATAACAGCGCTTTTAGTGGCCACACTGGCGGAGCAGCGCTGCATCACCAGCGCTGCAGTTGTTATACCCCAGGCAGAGCAGGAGTACAGCCAGCGCTGCAGCCAGGGAGATGCAACTCTGTATGTGCCTTGCAAGTGTGGACGGTGAGTAAGTTTCAGCGCTGTAAACCCACCACCAGCACTGCAACTCTCCAGTGTAGCCAAGCCCTTAAGACAGCATAGGGGATGCAGAGTGGACCATAGGAAACAAACCTGACTTTGGCCTATACCGGCCCTGGCTCGCTCTGCTCCACCCCTAGAGCTGGGATCTTCAGCTTGGATAAGCAGTTTGTCTATGGAGGGGGGTGACTGGTACAGAGGGGAGCAGCTGATGTGGGGAGCTCACCCTGGCTGCAGTGTGAGGCGACTCCGTGTGTTGCTGGATGGCCTGTCTCGTTCCTTGTGTGGCTTACTGAATCCACGGTGCGTCTGAGCCTTATTATTTATTTCTATTACAGCAATGGTTAGAGGCTCCAGCTGAGATCAGGGCCCCATCGTGCTTGGGGCTGTACGTTCATAGTGAAACAACTCCTACCGTAAAGTGTTTACGGTCTAAATAAGGCAGACAATGGGTGTGAGGGAAACTGAGGCACAGAGCAGGGAAGACACCCAGCAGGACAGTGGCAGAGCCCAACTCTCCTGATTCCCAGTCCATTGCTATATCCCCTGGACCACTCTCCCTGCCCCCACCGTAGCACCCCCCAGCCCCTTCCCACCCATATGCAGCCGTTTTCCCCTAGGTGTTGGATTTATTCATTTCCTCTCAGTTAGTGCCTCTGTTTTGATGTGGCAGAATGATTTCCAGCCGCCTCGCAGGGATGTCCTTTACGCTGGGAAATCCACTGGAAATGTCAGGGCTGGGTTGAGGTGGCTGCTTCCCAGGCTGGGTTTCCGTTGGGGGTCGGGTGTAGAGGAGAAAAGCATCATGTGCCAGAACCTGGCTCTGACCCCCATGCTCTACACACTGTGAAGCTGAGATGCCCTGAAAATTCCTTCCTGTTCCTCTTCCCTCAAAGCCAGATCTCCAGCTGTGTGAGGTTATGGGCCCGGCCATCCCTTTGTCTGTTCCTGCTCCCGTCCTTCTCCGTGTGCTTTCCCAAGTCTCTGTGACGTGCTCTGGATGTGCCCCCAGGGAGTGTGCTGGGCTTCCTGCTGGAATTCAGAGCAGCCTTTAGATCAGATACCAGGATGACAGGTGTCTTAGATTAAGTTAGATGGAATGAGAGTGGAAAGGGAAAGGCTGCTTTAAACATGTTTCACAGGAGCAAATCCTGCCCTAAGCTACACCTTTGTATCACCATGAAATTGAACCAGGAGCGCTGGGAGGAAATCAGGAGAGAAATCATTTGGACTCAGTGGGAAAAACCATTGGAAAATCAGTGGGGAAATCATTTGACATCAAGGGAGATGGAATAACTGGAAAACCATGGGGTGGCTTAGATGTGGCCTGTGATGTTTTTTAAGCCCTAAGAAAACTAGTTTTAGTTCTTTTTCTCACGGCACTGTGAACTGCAAAGAATCAATAGGGAGCTGCTATCCGCAGAGGGCAGGCCACTCGTGGGTTCAAGGCAGGCCCTCAACAGAGCAGCTTTCAGGATAATATTGTTTCCCCTATTCTAACAAAGTTTCTGGTTCCATTTTTGAGGAAAGCATCTTTCTGATGGTTGTTTTTTTACCGCCCATATGACCGCTCTATAATACTGTCTTACATTTACGTAACACTTTCTGTCCCAAGGGATCCTGAAGCACCAGAGTTTATACACAGCGTTCAAGGATCACTTCACCATTGCTGCAGGCATGCAGGGTCCTGCGCCATAGGACAGGATGTGAGAAATGCAGCTCCCATTTGAATGGATGACCGAGGAGGAGATTTTCAAAGTCACTGCATGGTAAGTTCTAGAACCATCATGAAATTGGGATTCCATTTCAATGTCCCCTCCCATTGTTCTGAGGGCTGCATCATGAGACTGAGCTTTCTGCTGGGCTGGAAATGCTGCTCTTGAAGAACTGAGGATGGTTGGAACAGAGGACTTGGCGTCTGGCCTCTCAGCGAGTGTTTCAGCAGGATTCCTGGGTTCTTTCCCCACCTTTTGGGGAAAGAGTGGGGTTCGCTAATTAAAGCAGAGACCTGGGAGTCAGGAGGCGAGGGTTCTGGTCCTAGTTCGGAAGAGTGTGTTATCTGGTGTTTGGAGCAAAAGGGTAGGAGTTGGGTCTTCTGAGGCCTATTCTGAGCCCTGCCACTAATCTGCTGAGTGAGCTTGGACAGCTGGGTTAACCCCTCGGTACTTCAGTTATCCATCTGTGAAACAGAGATAATAACACTTACCCACCTCACAAGAGGGCTGTGAGGGCTTAATTAATGGTTATCAAGTGCTTGGATGAAAGGTGCTAAGATGATAAAGATGATAGCTGCAAAGTATCATTATAAAGACGCTGAGTGCACCCAGATTCCTCTTGGCATAAATAAAGAACTGTCAGGGCCAAAGGAAAAAACTCAGTGGATTTGCCTGCTTGTCAGCATGAATCTTACAAGCCGAGGAAAGTGCAGTACTGACATTTCAACATTTCGTTCTCATGGACTTGGGCCACTTCCCATCTGTAGCTACCAGGAAGCAGGAGGGTGAAGTGAGGGTCCTGTATATCCACCCTGGGGGGAGCTCGTGCTCTGATGTTGGTTATGAAGACCTCCTCCCCGGCAGAAGCGGGAGGAAAGCAGTGGATGTTAAGGCATGGGGGCACAGATAAGCAAACAGGAATGTGCTCCTGCCAAAGCACAGGGCTGACCTCTACCTAGGCTGATTCAGAGGCGTGCGGCATCATAGTCAGGAAATCCAGGGCACACCCACTGAGACATGCTCAGACATCCCAGCGCCCTGGGTGTCTCAACTCACAAGTGAGGCCAGCTCCCCTGTTGTAGCTGTTTGAAATGAACCCTAGTGGAAAACTGGCTGGGTTTTTATGGCGAGTGCAGCAGCTGGCCGGAGCACTGTCAAGTCAGAGGAATAACACGGCCACTGTTTCAAATACCAGGGGTTTCTTGGCTCAGATAATATTTTTTCTCGTCGGGTTTGTCTGTTTAGATTGTAAACTCTTCAGGGCACACTATCTTTCTTGCTCTGTGTTTGCACAACGGGTGCAGACCTAGCTGGTGTTTTGGGTGCTCCTGCAATGCCAGTGATAAAGCAGGACTCTCCAATTAGGATAGATCACTAATGAGTGACCAACTTTTGCTAGGTGGTGGTGGTTGTTTTTTTAATGAATGACCTTGTAGAATTGAATAGAGAATTCTATCATCACAAAGACCAGTTTAAAAAACCTCCACAGAGGGTCTCATTCTCTGTTAGATCCTAGAGAAATTTCATACCCCTGCTTAATTTCTATACGCCTTGGCTGGAATTTTCATAGGAGCCTCAGTGAGCGAGTTACCTTTCAAAACCCCAGCCTCCATCCCTGCTAAATTTTATCCTAGTCTTGCCCCTTCTCCTTTAGATGCTTGCGTCCTCAAGGGCACCTCAGACTTTTCTTCCACCAGGGAAGAAATTCCCATGGATTGCGTGTCTGAATTAGATCTTATAAAGAGCTCCAATCCAAACGCTCTGTGCTGGTTGCCTTCTAGAGCGCAGTTTGGGCTGATCTGTGATATTGAGCTCTTTGGGCAGGCCCAGAGCCTGTGAATATTTGTACTGGGAACAGCAGCTAGTAGTAGTCGTATTTCAGCAATGGCTAGCAAGGCTAACAGCAACGGAGCCCCGTTGTGCTAGGTGTGATATATACACATAGAGAGACAGCCCTTGCCCCCAAGGAGTTTACAGAGTAAATACACAACAGAAAGGGTGGGAAGGGAAAGAAGGACATACAGAGGAGACATGACTCACCCATGGTAACAGCAGGGCAGTGGCTGAGGTCCTGAATCCAGGCCAGCACCTTATCCACTGAACCACGCTGATGACTCTCTGTAAATTTTAAATCTATGCTAGCCACGACATGGAAATGACACCCACGCCCATTCACACTTACTGACCTGGATCAATTCTGATTTCATTGACACTGGTTTCAGTCCACAATAACTCCACTCATGTCACTGGGGTTACTCCAGAGTTACACCAGTGGAGAATCTGGCCTATTTAATAAACTTGGAAATACTGGATTGTCAGGCTCCAGTAGTGTAAAAAGCAGTCTTAAAAAGAATGTGTCGGTACATATTTTACCTAAAAATGTTACATTGTCAGTTCCATTAAAACTGTAGAAACAGTGAATCCAAATGCAAACTGCTCCTGTAATTAAAATATTACACTAGAAAAGGGAATTTGAGACTTGACTTCATTCTGTCACTTTAAACAGTAATACTTATAACTCTAATCATATTTTGCCCTCCATCTGAGTATCTCAAAGCCAGCGAGTTAAACCACAAAATCCAATATTGTCCTCATTTTGTAGATGGGGAAACTGAGGCACAAAAGGGGAAAGTGACTTGTCCAAGGACGGACAGTGAGTTAGTAGAGGAGTCAGGAATAAAATCTCTCTCTCCTGACTTCTGGCTGTGTGTCCTATTACATGACAATCTTTCACACAAGAATATGTAATCATACTGTAAGTATATTGGGCCACATCTACATCGGTATTTGGGAGCATTGCCACTGGAGGAGACAAGCTATTGTTTCTGTTCATGCAACACAAGGGAGGTTTTGGTGATTTTTCAAGTTGGGCTTGCTGTCCCTTTTTGTTCCCTTGCTGCTGTTTGAAAATTGATCTTTTGAGTTTAAAGGAAAACAAATTTGGATTAAAAAATGTGGAGATCAAAGACTTGAGCATTGGCAGAGGGATATAGTAAGCCTATGCTTGTCCCACATTTCCCTGTTCCCCCCCACCATCCTTTGACTGCTTGGCTCCACTCCCCGAAAAAAGAAATCAGCTTTTTTTTTTTTCATTCCTTTTTAAAGTGGCTTTGTGGATTGTTGTGTCTGTTTGTTGGTTCTCACTGCTTTTTTAAAATCATAGTGCCAACCAGCTTATTATAGGCTGCATGAACTCCAAATATCTCCAGCATGAAGGAAACTGGGTAATCAGCCCTGAATGCAATTTCCTGTGTGAGAGACGGGAGGCAGAGCTTACAGTCTGGAGATAGACTGCACAAACTTGTCCAGTTGTAACCTAACACTGCCCTGAAGAAAGAGCTGCAAAGATAAAGACGTGAAGTGTCCTCTTTATTTGAAACTGCAGGACATTCCTGGCAGGGACAAGTCACCAGGCAGGGCACTTTTAAGGAATATGTAAAGACAAAGGAAGAAAGAAAGACAAGTTGAAGAAATCTAGTTAAGAGGGCTGGAGGAGTGGGGTGTTTGGAGAAGGGAGCAGCTTCAGAGACCTGAAGGAGACCTTCACATGGAGAGGACGATAGAATGACACTCCACTTGTGGGAGCTCCATTAAAGTGTAAACAAAAAAAGTGAGTTTCTCCAATGTGTCTCTGTATCCTTCGGGGTGGGAATTGGCTGATCACAGGATTCCTCAATGCTGCTGGGGCTGAAATGTGTCTGGAGGGAAGTTTAAGCGGAGCTGGAGTGTCTTGCAGCTGAACAATCAAGCAAACTTTTGTGCATGTGGATGCGGCAGTTGGGGAGAGGTGTCCTGCCCGGGTGAGTTAGAAATCCCTTCTTGGGGTGGTGCGGTTTCCTCCTTGTCTCCCCACCTAAGGTCTTCATGCTGATTCATTCCATGTGAGAGTTCCTTATGGCTGGGTTGTTTAGCAATGTTCAGTGAGCTTCTCTCACTGTCTTACTCTGCATGTGGTGTGTCTGGCAGGTCCCAGTCAGATGTCCGAGGTGAGAAGTGACCTCTCAAGCCATTCTGACTCACTCAATGGAGACCCCCTGCCGGATCAGACACCCTTCCTGCCCACTAGCACAGGTAAGCACAAGGGGCTTTTGTCTCCCGCGCTTTAAATTTACAGGGACTTGTCTCTCTCTAGCCACTGGCAGGAGCCCTAGGCTTCCTTGTTCTTTTTATTTGTTAAGTAGATGTCTTTGTCCAACTTTCTGGATTATAAAGAGAATTGTAGCTCTTTGTGGCTGAGCACAACTTGAGCTAGATCCTCAGTTGGTGGAAATCAGCATGGCTCCACTGAACTTAAAATAGCTGTGCTGCTTTCCACCAACTGCCCTGTGTGTACATCCACCACCCAATACAATGGGGATCAGAAGCCCAGCTGGTGAAAATCCAGGGAAGCTAATGGAGCCCCACCAGCTGGTGATCTGTGGGTGTGGGGAGGGGGATGGTGCCACTAGGACAAGAAAGTTTGTGTGAAACTTTCCTGCAAAGTTTCTGTAACTTTTCCGTGTCTAATGGGACTTCACCAAGAGCCAGGATCGGTGGGAGCAAGGGCGCTGGAGATGAAAGGTGCTTCCTGAGCTGTTTTCCTGGCTTGGGAAGGGAGAGGATGTTGGCTCTGCAGGAGCCAAAAGGGTTAAAGAGCAGGCAGACTAAATGTTGCAGAGACTTACTGGTGAGGGGCTCACCTCCAGGCTTAAAGCCCACCGCTTCCTTTCCCATTTTCTCTCTCTCTCTTTCTCCAAAGACACTATTGTGCTCTCACACGCTGGCTGTGTGGGACGTAACCTCTCCAGAGGGGGGAAAGGGAGCTTGGGTTTCTTTCTGCTACCTCCTGCCTGGGTTGCAGACCGTGCGGGGGGAGCCCTGATGCAGCTGCGCTGGAGCTTTGGCTTCTCACAAGAACTTTTGTCTCCATTCAGCCGCCGCGTGTTCTTGGGCCTGGGCCAGCTCCTTGCGAGATGCAGCTTCCCCCCACCCTCGCTCTGGGCCCTGATTCTATTAAATTTAATAACATCCTCTAGCCCCTGCTCCGTACCTGGAGAAAGCTATCTGCTTTATTCCTTCCCCAGATCTGGCTTCAGGCCCCACAATCAGAAGGTGGGGAGGCTCTGGGTTGCTGTATGTAAGGGGCTCCATCCAATATCCAGGGACTGACCAAAGATCAGAGAAGATCGGAGCTCAGATGGCAAACCACTGGGAGACCATCGGGCGGATCAGTGCCTGATTCTGCCACCCTTGCTCATGGCACGTGGCACTCAGTGCCATTGACACCTGTAAGATCACTCAGTAAATGTTACCCAAAAGGGGTCAGGGCCTCAGAATCAGGCCCTAAATAAGTGGGTTCCCTGGATCCCTGATTGCCTCCATCTCCTCCTCCCACTTGGAGCAAATCCAGTGAAATTCCACTACCCGTGAGAGTCCTGTTCTCTTTCCATGCATCGTGCTGTGTTAGCTGCAGTGTGCTGGCTCTGAGAAAGCCTCCTCTTGGAATGTAGCTATTGTGTGTGGGGAGGGGAATCAATTTGACCAGAAGAGGTTTCCAGGCTACTAAATGATGATTCTCCGCCAGCTGACTCTGAGCAAGTTGTTGTATACGTAACAAGCTCTCCTGTAATTTAATATTACCTGTTGTAGAACTCTTAACGCTACATGAAATTGTCCCGTTGTCGTTATTATGGCAACACCATAACACTTTCATTTGCATTTGCCATAATGAGAGTGTTGATTGGGCCGGAGTCTTTGGCTTTTCCCTGGGGATGTCACGCACAGTTGGGGGGGACCTCCATTGTCAGTGCAGTTGTCTTCTGCAGATATTTACAGGAGAAACTACACTGAAGGGCTGATTGAGAGGAATAGGTCAGAGCAGGAAACTGACAGCGAAAGGTGAAACACAGTCTATTGTGTGTGCTGTCAGAGTGAGACATAAAAGAGGCCAAATTAATTCCTGGTGTAACTCCACTGATGGACTTATCCTGCAATGTGCCAGGGCTCAGATTTCAGAGAATACATTCCCTTGTTATGTTCCCCCAACATTTCCAACCGGATACTGTGTTCCCCACTTCCTGTCCCAAACTCTTGCGTTGTTGTTTCTGTTTGCTGTTCAGCAGCTGATATGTTCCACCACAGAAGTGGCTGCACCACAGGGAAGAATTCTGTGCATCAATGGCCACTGCTTTCCACCCCAGAGGTGGATTCATTTCAGTGGTGGGTGAGCAGTCCATAACAACCTCTGCGGGGCTGGATGGGTTTTACTCTGGAAGTTAGCTCGAGCTTCCGCTGGTGGCGCAACATCTACACAACTATTTTGAGCACGCTGGTGCAGTTCTGTCTACCTGGGCAGTGTAGACATACCCATCGACAGTCTGTGATGAAGCAAGTACTTGATCCAAGTCTTCAAAGTCCCATGCTAGCACCACTGGGCTCCATCTCTTTCACAGCCTGTTGTTGGGGCATGGGACTTTGGCCTAGATCTAGGTTGCTGCATAGCAGAGGTTCAATGGGGCAAGAGTTCTCAGCTTTCAAAACACGAGAAGCTCCTACCCCTGTTTGAAAAGGCACCAAGTGCCATTGCTTAGTGGGAGACACTCACTGGTCCATGGAGAGCCAGAATTCCACCAAGAAGAGTCCATTCCTGCTCTTTGCTGAGGACTGAGGTGAGATGTTTGTTGTTTTTCATCCATCAGGGCAAGAGCAGCTCTCCTTGTGGCCTTTCACTTTCCAGGATTTTCATCCTTGTTTGCAGGGCACTCTGGGGATGGCATCCAGTTTGTCCACACCGTGTTGTTTGCCGACAGTTCCGTGAAGAAGCCTTGTCTCTTGGGAAGTTTCATCCAGAGGTTCTGCCTCCCTGATTTGATCATGGGGATTTGAACTCATTAACCCTTTCAAATATAATTCAGGAAGCCAAATTAACTTAGTGAGATTGAGTTGATAAAATAGGTGGGGAAACTGAGGTGCATTGAAGCTCAAGGCTAGTGAACCTGTGGCAGAGCTGGGACAGAATCCAGGTCTCCCCACTCTTAGTCCCATGACTATGAAGCTGTGCGGTTTCTACCTTGTGAGAAATGACGTGACCGGGATATTTCTTCTGGGATCTGTGTCCCCTCTCTTAGTAGCCATCTCTGAAGATGAATGGATCCCAGGTTATCACAACCTTCTTCTCACCGCAAGGAGGGCTGGACCCAGGCACCTAGGTACCATCAAAGCAGCCCCTTTGAATTACCAGAGGGCAGCGCTAGAGAAAGATGAGAATCCTCTGGTTTCATGTCCAGCAATGAACGAGTGAGCACAGGCAGTCCATACTCAGATGCTATCTTCATATGGCAGCATGTTGGCTCGTATGAGCCAGTCTTTCTATGACCTTACTTTAGCATGAATACCCTGTAGACTTTTCTCTTTCTCCATCACTTCCCTAAAGTTGGTTGGAAAATATCAGTTATTTTCTCACGTGGCATTTAGGGGCAAAGAAAATCTGGGCCTTTTGGTTTTTGAAGAGAATTTTAAAAAAATTTATTGTTTCACCAAAAAAAAATCTCCAGTTTCTGATTTTTCATTTCCCTCCCCCTTTTCCAAAATAGAACAAAAGGGGATAGCTGGAACAAAGTTTGGGAGGGGCTGAAGAAAAAATGAAAAATGTAGAGAAAAAACAAATATTTAGGAGAGCTTTTGGGGGGGGGGAGAGGGCATTTTCTGTTTTAAAAAAAATTGGTTTTGATGGGAAAATTTGGACACGTTCTACACTCCTCCTCTCTCTCTTTCCCCTGCCCTCTTTCTCCTGGGTACACACACAACTTTTCCTCCTTTCTCTGTCATATGCACCCCGATAGCCTCTCTGACCACTCCACACGCAGCGTAAGCATCACTCAGTGAGCTCAACTCTGCTCCTGTCAGAGGCTACAGGTAACTCCCCAGCACAACTGGGAGCAGGCCTTGGCCCACGGTGCTTCGTTTCTGGGCTCCCCGTTGACTTCCACTCCCCGGCTTGGCTATAGTAGCCAGCAATTCTGCGGCTTCCTCAGTCTGAGCTTGGGGAAAGGGCAGTGTACTTAACATGCAAGCACACACACACACACACAGTGATTTTTTGACCATTCACAATGAGTTTTCCCTGAGGTATAACACAGGGCTGAAAGCAGTTCTGCCTTGAGGCCCGAACCTAGCCCCACTGTACCACAGGCCCAGCCCCTGTGACAGGCCCAGACAATGCCTCTTTCATAGAGAGCACAGCAGAAGCCTCCCTTGGAGCTCAACTTCTCTGGAAATGGCAGCTCTGCAGAGCTGGGTTTGCTGGGGTGCAAACCACAGGCTACCCTCCCCAGTGCATTGTCATGCCCATACACAATCAAGATCAATGAAGGAGGCACTGGGACCGGAGGCCTCGTCCATATGGGAGAGTTTTTCCACTACAGCTCCACTGGTGTAACTATGCCAAAAGAATGCATCCACACCGCTTTGTTTATGCCAGCTTAAATCTCTTCTCTTATGAATCATGCAGCCCTGTGCTTTTTCAAAATACTGCACTCTTGGCACATCTCCCTTGGTGCTCTATTCCACCACATTCTCTGCCTCCTGGGATTTTTCTTGTGTTGCACGGTCAGATACCTTCAGGAACCTGCTGGCATCCTGGGACTTGGGGACAAACTAACAAATTCCCATGATTCCTTTCCAGAATCATTTGGTTTTAGCAAGCCAGCGCCACTTCCAAACTGCTGTCAGGCCGTAAGGGGAAAGCCTGGCTGCTTGGCACGATCCTGACAGTCAGGGATACAAACAGGGTACCCCAGAGGTATTGGCTGTTGAGAATAGCCACTGGCTCGCATGTGTGAAGGCCTGTGCGCTCTTGAGTGATCAGTCTGATAGCTTGTCGGTTCTGTCCCCCTGGTTGATCTGTGGACTCGGTACTCCTCCCTCACTTGAGGGGCTGGGACTTTCGTTGTTTTGGTGGGCTCTGTCCACCTACCCAGACCTGAGACGGGCTGACAACTGGTCCTCCCCGCGAAATTCGTACTTAGGACCCATCTACCTGCAGAGTTGCACCAGTTTAACACCAGGTGCAGCTTGAAACTGATTTAAGTTTTGTCTACATGGCAGTTGGCCATGTAATTTCCAGCTCAGGTAGATATATTCACACCTGCTCGGATTGAGCTTGCGTGCTAAAAATAGCAACATCGCTGCAGCTGCACAGGTGCCAGGATAGCTAGCCACCCCAAGTACATCCCTGTCTGAAAGCTTAGGCACGTCTTCGCACTGCCCATGCAGCCACGACTACACTGCTATTGTGTACTAGTTTGATCCAAGCTAGCACTGGGATAGACTCATGGATTCCAAGGCTAGAAGGAGCAATTATGATCATCTTGTCTACCCTCCTGTATAACACAGGCCAGAGGACTTCCCCAAAATATTTCCTAGAGCAGAGTTTTTAGAAAAACAGCCAGTCTTGTCTTGATTTAGAAATTGCCAGTGATGGAGAATCCACCACAGCACTGGGTAAATTGTTCCAGTGGTTAATTACTGTAACCATTAGGCATTTATGCCTTATTTTCAGTCTGCATTTGTCTAGCTTCAACTTCCAGCCACTGGATTGTGTTAGACCTTTCTCAGCTAGACTGAAGAGCCTATAATTAAATCTGTGTTGCCTGTGTAGATACTTACCGACTGTAATCAAGTTACCCCTTAACCTTCTCTTTGTTAAGCCAAATAGATTGAGCTCTTTCAGTCTATCAGTCAAGTTTTCTAATCCTTTAATCAATCCTTGTGGCTGTTCTCCAACCCCTCTCCAATTTATCTTCCTCCTTCTTGAATTGTGAGCACCAGAACTGGACACAATATTCCAGCAGCGGTTGCACCAGTGCCAAATACAGAGGTCAAACAACCTCTGTACTCCTACTTGAGATTCCCATTTATAGAGCCCAAGATCACATTAGCTCTTTTGGCCACAGTGTCACACTGCCAGCTCATAGCCAGCTGATTATCCACCTCACTCCCAAATCTTTTTCAGAGCCGCTGCTTCCCAGGAGAGGGTCCCCTATGGTGTGAGATGGTCTACATTCTTTCTTCCTAGAGGTACACATTTACATTTAGCTGTATTCAAATGCATATTGTTGGCATGTGCCCAATTTGTCAAACCATCCAGATCGCTCTGAATCAATAACTGGGTCTCTTCATCATGTATCACTCCCCCAGTTTTTGTTTCACATGCAGACTTTATCAGTGATGATTTGATGTTTTCTTCCAGGTCATTGATAATAATGTTAAATAGTGCAGGGCCAAGAACCAGTCCTGGCAAGACCCACCAACCTGGAAACACAGCTGCTTGATGCTGGGGAGGCATAGCTTAGTGGTTTGAGCATTGGCCTGCTAAACCCAGGGTTGTGAGTTCAATCCTTAAGAGGTCCATTTAGGGATGGGGGTCAAAATCTATCTGGGGACTGGTCCTGCTTTGAGCAGGGGGTTGGACTAGATGACTGCCTGAGGTCCTTTCCAACCCTGATGTTCTATGATTTGCCATTTACAGTTCCATTTTGAGACCTATCAGTTAGCCAGTTTTTATTCCATTTAATGTGTTACACATTAATTATAGATCACTCTAGTTTTTTAATCAAAACATTGTGCAATACCAAGTGACCTCTAGTTCCAGTATACACCTGCCCTTAATTAAACTGGTGCAAACCCATATATGGATGCTCTTATTTTGATTTAGTTTAATTTGCTTATGTTGGAAGATTACCTAGGACAGTATATAAGGAGTGAAGCTAGGGACAGATTTCAGAGAAGGAGCGACAGATTTCAGGCGGGACCTAGTTTTGTATGCATACCAGTGGCCAGTCTTCTCAGTATGTAACGTTGGCCTCTCTGCATGCACAATGAAGATCTCTTTCTACAACTCTGCCTGCCTACCGTCTAACTTATTGCACAGATCAGGAACAGGTTTAAACTAAGTGAAAATAAATCTTTTTTAAACTGAATTAAGAGAGCCCACAGAAGAGCTGGCAGCAGTTTAAGAAACCTGATTGCAAAATGTGTGTGTAAACAGCCTCTTAAAAAAATTAGAAGCAGCCAACTAGTTTTTTTCATTTTGCCCCCCAAAAAACAGCAAAAAGCTTTCTGCGCCAAACACCTGACATCTGTATTTTGCTTCTCCTGCTGCATTTGTTTAAAATTAAAATAAAAAAAAGAAAATTCTTTCTGGCATTTTCAAAGATTCCAGTTTCAAAATAAAACAATCCCTCAACTGGGATCTGCTGTTTGCCACTAGAGCACTGCGTTCTTCTTCTAGCTTCTAACTGAATTTCATTTGAAATTGCCTGCTGAGGTTCTGAGAGTTGCAGAAACCAGATAATGCCCTTTTTTCTTTTTCTGGAGTTTTTCATATTTTCCCAGAAGTGTAACAAGATGTGTATGGCAGTTGTGATCTCTCCATCTATGTGCCCCATAGCCTGATCCCTCCTTGGGGGATTTTGTGTCAGGGCCTGTGTTCAACATGGGCCTTACATATGGGAAATGGTTCGTTTCTTTCGCCTGCTTTGTGCTTGGGCTGTCCTCTCCTTGGCTTCTCAACACCAGGCTGCATGGGAGGGTAATGGAGATGCCATGACCAAACATGGTCTTCTGGTTAAAATACTACTGTGTGACTTGGTAGCTCTTGGTTCAGTAGCTCACTAGGCACAAGGTGCCCCATGGCAAGTCACAGCAGCCACCGTTTTCCAAAAGTGGCTAGTCTTTTGGGGTGCCTCCATTTCTGGAGACATCTTAAAAGGGCCTCATTCCCAACAGAGCCAAGCACCCGGTCTCTGAAAATCATGCCCCTTTAAAGGTGTCTCTAGCTGGAAACCCAAAATCATTCATCATTTTTGCAAAGTCTTAGCCTAATTTATTGTGTGTGTGTGTGTGTGTGTGTGTGTGTGTGTGTGTGTGTGTGTGTGTGTGTGTGTGTGTGAGAGAGAGAGAGAGAGAGAGTTCCCCATTTCTAAAATGG
Source organism: Gopherus flavomarginatus (assembly GCF_025201925.1). Classification (NCBI taxonomy): domain Eukaryota; kingdom Metazoa; phylum Chordata; order Testudines; family Testudinidae; genus Gopherus; species Gopherus flavomarginatus. Next base: position 17,384,472 of record NC_066621.1, on the reverse strand, counting down.
GGGTGACAATACTCCCTTTTTCTCCCCGTTTGCCTTTCTTATCTATTTTGATTGTGAGCATTTTGGGGTTGAGACTTTCCCTTACATGTAGTCTACACGGCAAAAACAAACCAACTAACAAAAGCATGGCAGTGCAGATGTTCGCCTGGGCCCTGAAACCCAGCAACAGGAAAGGTCTCGGAGCCCAGGTTCCAGCCTGACCCCAAACATCTACCCTGCTGTTTTTGGCCCTGCAACACAAGCCCTTGAGCCTGAGTCAATTGACCCAGGCTCTGAGACTTACTGCTGTGGGACTGGTTTTTTGTGCAGTATAGATGTATCCTATGAATACAGACAGCACCTAGCACAGTGGGTCCTTGTTCTTGATTGAGGTAGATCCAATACCAAGAAGAAGAAGAAGAAAAGAAGAAGAAACACTCTCTCCCTCATCCACTCCAAACCTTTGCTGAGGTTCTGAAATGTTCTGATACTTGTCAGTGTTCATGGCTTTTTATTGTCACTTCTGATTTCCAGCTAGGTCCTGTGAAAGTCCTGAACCCAAGCCTTGAACCCAGGCTTCAAATTTGCAGAGCTCATGGCTAGTCAGATCTGTGGTTTGTTTCAATTCAGAGCACTAAGGCCAGATCCTCAGCGGGTAGAAACCATCATAGCGCCACTGACTTGAACAGAGCTGTACTGGTTGACGCCCGCTGAGGCTCTGGATGATAGATAACTCCAGAAGAAGGTGCAGATTCCAAACACCTTGAAGTTCAAACTCTGTATTTCGGCTCAGGCCCATCTCAGATGACAGAAACTATACATGCCCAAAAGAACATGAGCAAAGCTTTACCAGGGATTTCTCCAGCCAGCAGCAGAGAAATCTGTTGAGAACTAAGCTTCTCTCATCCCTACAAGAAAGGGAGAGATAAAGGGGCCTCTGCTTGACCTTTGGCCACTGCTTTGTAGGTTTCTTCTAATCCTTCAAACTCTGCATAAGACTCCTTAACACCCATATCATTTTGGAATTTTTATTGCCCTCTCTACCCACGTATACACTCTGTCTTGTACATTCCGGGTTTGGCTGTAATGTCTCTGTCCCTGGATAAGGCGGTTGAAGATTAAAGAGAACACAGTATCGGTAGAGGCCATGGGCTGCAGCGTCTGATGTAGGACAGTAGCCTCTTGTGCTGAGCTTTGGAATTTTGTACCCCAGGATGTAAGCACCAAATTGACCACTGTTTACTGTTGGTTTTGCTGCAGCATAAATAATCTGATTGAAAGAAGAATGCAGAGGCCGGGACTGGGTAAAATAGGGAATTATCAATGGGAGCTGGAAATTCTCACCTCTTGGGCTAACTCTAGCCCTGCTTGGGAATGACAGAAAGATGGTATCAAATGACGACTGTTTGGTGTTCTCTATGTGTGGCAGGTCTCGGTTCCTAGTGGGCCGGGGTTCTCGTCATGCAGTAACTGTCCCAAGTGGCACTGACAGGCATTGCTGGAGACTGAGCTGCTCTTTCCTCACTATATGTGGCCACTCCAGGTCAGGACTCAGGCACATTGGTAGGGTGGGGAAATCTGGCCCTGTTGCTGTACCTGTTTTGTGGATAAACAGGCTGCACAGCCGTCACTCCAGCCTCTCTCGCAACCAGTGTCAATTCTGATGCACCAAGCAGGAATGTGTTCACCCAGTTTGGCAACTTTCAACTCCCAGGCTAAGAACCCAGGTGCAACACATTCTCAGGAGCAGATGAACATTTGCATGGAAAGCAAGTTGGATGATTTAAGGTCTCCATGAGAAATGACTTGCTCCACCCAAATGGCCTAATCATTGGACTGCTTTGCCATCCTTAGATCAACAGCTATGTAATCTGTGGCCCATATAGGGTGACCAGATGTCCCAATTTTATAGGGACAGTCCAGATTTTTGGGTCTTTTTCTTATATAGGCTCCTATTACCTCCCACCCCCTGTCTGAATTTTTCACATTTGCTGTCTGGTCACCCTAGATCCATAAAGCTTTGTGCTGCCTTTTTAAAAGGAGTTTATTTGCATATTGCCCTGACCCAGTGGAGGTAAGTGTTCTGATCCCAAGCCCAAATTGGTCTTTCTATACTCAGTACCACGCTAGAAATTCTGGATTCTCCTCCCTGTTCTAGAAGGGGTGTGTTGTCTACTGGTTAGAGCAGAGGGGGAGCTGGGATTAAGGGCTGCAAAATTCTGTTTTCTTAGCTTTGCTGTTATGTTGCCTTGGATGAACACTTCTCTGGCGTGCACGCGCGCACACACACACACACACAGAGTAGAGTAGGAGTAGTAATAACGTTCTGTTTCACAGGGTTGTTGAGATGAGATTGTATGAATGTAAAGTGCACTGCGGTCCCATTTTGTAAAGTTGGACCCTTGTACAAAGCCCTGAGATGACTAGCGAGGTCTTAGAATGAAAGGTGCTCTAGAGCTGCAAATTATTGTTCTTGTTAATAATGATGTGTACCAGCTTACATTTATCTATTCTTCAACTAACTTTTTCTAAGAACTCTTAGGTTAGAAAGGCACAATTTTCCCTGGCGGAACCTATGCTAGGTTGACCCTGTAAGATTATATAATTACTTTACCCAACATGTCCTTAACTAAGCTCTCCACAATTTGCCCTGGCATTGTGGTGTGGTTCATTGGGCTGTAGTTCCCACAATCTCCTTGGATTTGTTAGGCACCATATTATCAGCTTTCCAAGCTTCAAGGATAATTGCTGTTTTTAAGGCTATGTTAAATGCCTCAGGGTCTGATCCAGCAGCCTTCATTCATGCAAAACTCCCAGCAAAGTCAAGGAGAAGTTTGCCTCTGTATGGAAGAATAGGAAGAGGCCAATGTGAATCCATCAGGAGCTTTTCAATGACCTGAAAATCAAAAAGGAATTCTGTAAAAAGGGGAAACATGAATGAATTGTGACAAAGGAGTGCAAAAGAATAGCACGAGTATGTAGGGACAAAATCAGAAAGTATGAGGAACAAAATGAGTTACACCAAGCAAGGGATATAAAAAGCAATAAGAAGACATTCTTTAAATACATTAGGACCAAAAGAAAGATGAAGGAAAGTGCAGGTCCTCTTCTTAGCAGGGAAGGAAAGCTAATAATGGATGACATAAAGAAGGCTGCGAAGTTTAATGCCTATTTTGCGTCATTATTCACTAAAAAAGCTAAAGGTGACCAGATACTCAACATAATTAATATTAACAAAAAGGGGGAAAGATATGCAAGCCAGAACAGGTTCAAGAATATTTAGATAAATTAGACGTATTCAATAGGGCAGAGCCTGATGAAATTCATACTAAGGTTCTTAAGATACTAACTGAAGCAATCTCAAAACCGTTGGAGAACTCATGGAGGACGTGTGAGGTTCCTGCCTTTAAAAGGGGGAATAAAGAGGACCAAGGGAATTATAGACCAGTCAGCCTAACTTCAATATCTGGAAAGATACTGGAACAAATTATTAAGCAATCAGTTTGTAAGTGCCTAGATGATACTAGGGTTATAAAGAATAGTCAGCATGGATTTGTTAAGAACAAATCATGCCAAACCAACCTAATTTAAGGTAAGGTTACTGGCCTCTTGGATGGGGGGAAGTAGTTGACATGATACACCTTGATTTGAGTAAGGCTTATGTCACAGTCCCGCATGACATTGTCGTAAGCAAATTAGGGAAATGTGGTGTAGATGAAATCACTCTAAGGTGGGTGCAACTGGTTGAAAGACTGTACTTCCAGAGGAGTTGTCAATGGTTTGCTCTCAAACTGGAAGGCTGTATCTAGTGGGGTACCGGAGGGGTCAATCATGGGTCCAATACTATTCAATATTTTCATGAATTACTTGGATAATGGTCCAGAGAGTGTGCTTATAAAATGTGTAGATGGCACCGAGGTGGGAGGGGTTGCAAGCACTTCAGAGAATAGGATTAGAATTCAAAATCACCTTGGCAAATTGGTCTGAAATCAGCAAGGTGAAATTCAGTAAAAACAAGTGCAAAGTACTTCATTTAGAAAGGAAAAATCCAATGCACAGCTACAAAATGAAGTATAACTGGCTAGGGGGTAGTACTGCTGAAAAGGATCCGGAGGTGATAGTGGATCACAAATTGAATGTGAGTCAGCGATTTGAGGCCACTCAAAAAAAGGCTAATATTGTTCTAGGGTGTATTAACAGGAATGTTGTATGTAAGACCTGGAAGGTAATTGTCCCACTCTACCTAGCACTGGTGAGGCCTCAGCTGAAGTACTGTGTCCAGTTCTGGGTGCCATCATTTTGGGAAAGATGTGGATAAACTGGAGAAAGTTCAGAGGAGAGCAACACACATGATCAAAGGTTTAGAAAACCTGACCTGCGAGGAAAGGTTAAAAAAACTGGGCATGTTTAATCTTGAGAAAAGAAGCCTGAGAGGGGATCTAGTAACTGTCTTCCAATATGTTAAGGGCTGTTCTACAGGGGACGGTGATCAATTTGTTCTTGTCCACTGAAGACAGGACAAGAAGTAATGGACTTATCTGCAGCAAGGGAGATTCAGGTTAGATATGAGGAAAAACTGTCTAACTATAAGGATAGATAAGCTCTGGAACAGGCTTCCAAGGGAGATTGTGGAATCCTTGTCATGGGAGGTTTTTAAGAACAAATTGGACAGACCCATGTCAGGGATGGCCTAGATTTATTTGGACCTGTCTCCATGCAGGAGACTGGACTTGATGACCTCTTGAGGTACCTTCCAGCCCTACATTTCTGTGATTCTATGATCTTGGGTCCCTTGGTTTTATCAGAACCCTCAGTCTTGCTGACATGTGTATTGATCCAGCAAAGCCATTAGGGACTATTCACATGCTGGACTTGTGCACAAATGTTTTGCTGACTTGGACTCTTACTGCAATTCAGCACCTCAAGATGTTCTGTAACCTCCTCTGTGGAGAACCCCCCCTCTCTTGTCTGTTTAGATTGTACGCTCAGCAGGGCTGGTACTGTTTCTTTGTGCATATACAGCAGCTAGCTTGTTGAAGTCTCTAAACATTGCTCTAATACAAATAAATAGTAATAAGGCTGCATTCTGATCTCCTGTAAGAAATATCCTTTGAATAGGAATTTCCCCGTGACCTTCCACAGTAAAAGATTCAGCTAACTTCTCTGCTCCTACATCATCCTCTCTAATTCCCCACCAAACCTTCTCCCCTTGGGGGCCCGGGTCTCCAGTCATGCACAGGCAGCTTTACTGCTTCAAATGTACTTTGGGAAATGATTATTTTTGTTCATTTCTGGCTCGCTGTTCCTCACATGGAGACTTATTCTCGTATCTATGGCTGTCTTCATTGCAAATGAAGGTGTGTGTTTACCTCAAGAAAGGTGGGAGAGAGAGGTTTTATCTCAGCTCGCAAAATCAAAAGAAAAACTACCTGTGCCTTGTTACCACTAGGATTTTGCATTACGATAGCTCTCTCCACGTAAAGACACATTTAGTTTCTGAAGTGAAGATGTAGCCATTTGCAGTGGTGTAAATCAGGAGGAATTGCACTGAAGTCAATGGGGTTTTAGCTGTTGTAGAGAGTAGAAGAATGAAGTGTCTCATACAGGAGTTTATTTCCAGTTTTAACCTTTCTTGAAATATGTTGTATTGTGTTATTCAAACAGCTGGTGTTTTAGCTATGTGCGTCTCCATTTTGTTGTGCTGGTTTTACTTTCCTCCTCTTTAATTTGAGGCGGGAGGTCTGCTCTGAGGCACACAAACTTTCTCTCCCTCTAATATGGGGGCCTCTCCGTGCTGAGACTTCTGCCGTGTCTTGAACTGTGAGTGTTTCCTTGTACCATACTGGGAGTGGGACATGGTTTGGGCTAAGTCATCTGAATGGTTTAACCTTGATTGTTGTTTGTTCAGTGCCTAGAGGCTGCTAATCAGCTCAGGGCTCCATGGGTGCTCTGCATATAGCCAGTGAGAGACCTTCCCTGTGCCAAAGGTGGGATTTTCAAGGAGCCAAAGGAGGAAGGTGGCCAGATTGTATTTTATACTCCGTGGGGGTTGAATACCTTAGCATGCCCTTGAGAAGCCCAGCCTCAATCCACAAGCCAGACAAAGGGGGTGGGATAGGTTGTTTTAATACCCCATCTCATGGATTACAAAACTGTCCACGACAGGAGTTCTTGCAGTGATTCTGAAGCAGCTGGCACAAGCCATTGTCAGAGAGGGGCCTGCGTGCTGACCAGCCTGCCTGTCCCTCTGCCTTTATGTCTCTACCCACCAGAACACTATAAATAACAAATAATAACAACCCTGGTGTGGAGCTGGCGAGTTATTTGTGTTTTTGCTAAGGAAGTAACTTTTTTCATAGAAACAAACATTGGTGACCAAACGCCTTGTGGTCCAGCAGCGAAAATGTTTTACACACCATCACCCAAGCGTGCGAGAGACACTAGGGCAAACGCCGCCAGGGTAACCAGTCGAGGTATGGAAATCAGTAAAAGCAAAGCTGTGTTTGATGTGTCAGGAGCTCAGTGATTAGCTTGTGCTCTGCTGTGGCTTTCTGGGCATTTTTCTTCCCCGCTCCCCCTCTTTTCTCTGAATATCTTTGAATCTGAAAGGCTTCAGTGCATTAATTTCAGACTGAATGTAAATAAGCCATTTGGATTTCTCCCAGTCGAGCAAACTTTCAAAACAAAGTTTTGTTTTTTTTTTCTCTCTCTCCTTCTCCTCCAGTCTGGCATATGGAATTGGAGGATTTTTCTCACACTCCCTCCACCATATTCTAAATTGCTTAATCAAGTTCTAAAATAGTCATGGGGGGGGGGGTCAGTAAACCACCTGGATGGACGCGGCAGTATATGTGGGAAAACCAAGAGAGATCACTCATTCATTTTATCTGCAAAAAAACAGATTAGAAAGCTCCCAAATGATATATTGTTGCACAGTAGCATGATGATAATGACAAGCGCCTCAGTAGAGTATATCCTTGTTTATCTCTCCATCCGCCATCGTCCTTCCTCTCCCTAGACATCCCTGGGAGATTAAAGGAAAGAGAAAGATGAAGACAAAAATGGCAAGAGAATCCATGCCTTCATTCATATGAAAAGGGGACTCTAGCCAACATGCTAGATACAAATGCTCTTCAAGTTTGGAAGGGCATAAGTCTGGATCCAACCATGGTGACTCCCCCTCCCTGTCCTCTTTGGAATGGGTCAAACCAATGTTCTAGGTCCAAACACCCCAAGTTTTGCAAAAAGAAGAGGTTTGCTTCGGACCTTGGCAGTAGAAATACATCTCTAACTTCAGGGCACAAGACAACCTCTAGCTCAGAGAGTTAGGAAGAAACTTTCCCTCTTTTATTTTATATAGTTTCTTGTACCGCCCTCATCGCCAAAGCCTGAGTGTGTTCCAGTAATGTATAAACAGACATAACTATCCTCTGACATGTCAGGAAGCTATTTCTGAATTGTCCACTAGGTGATTTCTTGCCCCTTCCTCTGTAGAGGAAGCCATTAGAGATGGGACATTGGTCTAGCTTCACCGCAGCTCTGGTCTAGTAAAGTCGTTCCTATGTTGTATTTAAGACATGCTTGGGGCAACTAAGTATTTAGCAATGGGAAGACCTCTAAAGGTTCAGCTGAGTACCCACAAATGTGAGTACTCCAGGATTATGTATATGTAGACCATTCCTGACAAACACATGTCAGGGATGGTCTAGGTATACTTGTTCCTGCCTCAGAGAGAGGGGATGGATTAGATGACCTCTTCAGGTATCTTCAATTGGGATGTTGGCACAAGAGTCTTTCTTGGACACTTCCTGTGTTGTGGGCCACAAGAACAAAAGAAAATGAAGTGGAATCTAAGAAAGTGTGCCAGTCATCCTCGTGATCCTTGACTTGTATTAAATCTGAGGTCATTCTAACTTCCCTCTGAAGTCAGAGCAAGGGTTAACCTGGCTTAGCTGAACTTGTGCTGACTACAGTTTTTTCCTTGTTTACACACCAAGCTGAACTGAGTTCCATTCTGGTTCAGCTAAACTGACTACTGACCACCAGTTGCTGGCAGGGTGCAATTTCCAGTTGTTTGCAAAAGAGTTTTATGACATGTTGACTAGATCATGATAGCTAAACATAATCTAACTCCCCCACGCATACACCCTACACACCTTTTTATCCTACTCAAGACCAGGCCCAAATGTTGGCCCATAAGTTTCATAGCTCCAGTGGGAATGTAGTACCACAATAAATCCACCCAGTGAATGGAATGCCCTTCTACTTGTAACAGGTGTTATTTTTGCACACCTTACATTGAATGAATGGTACAAGGTGCCCAATGAAATAGATGAAGATACATGGCTGACACATTACTCAGTGTCACCAAATCTTCCTGCAAATCTTGCAATATTTGGCATGGGTTTGTTCTCGAAGTCCCAGCTTCTGGAGTCTAATGGTATCATGAACATTTCAGTTTCCCTTTTTTCTTCAGTGAGTTTCTAGACCTTGTGGTTGAGGGGAAAAATCCTGAATATGGGATCCAAGTTCATCCTACAGGCTCAGAAACCAGAAGGCAAATGAAAAGAACATTTAAAAAAAATATTCTCTCATTCTTTAAGCCAATCTCATGATTGATTGAGGCCTCACTCGTGACATTTGAATGCTTATTGCATCTTATTGTCTCTGTACTTATAAACAAAAATGTTTTCCTATGCCCAGTTGGCATTCATTTTTCCCTTCCAACATATTTTAAAAATACTATGCAGAAGTTATGTTGTTTGCATCGTTAATTATGCAGTACAGCTCCATTTTGTTATCTAAGCAGGACTCAGGCATGTACTTGTAAAATGGAAGGGGAAATTTATTAAACTGCATGAAACCAATTGCCAGCCTGCTATCTTGGTTAAGCAATGGACTCTCTGGTCTTGGGCCTGATTGAGGCTCAGACTGTATCAGCGTTCATATAAAAGTGTAATTGGGGAAGATGCAGAAATAGCATTTTAGTCAGCGGAGTAACCTGGTGATCAGAGCAAGGGACTGGACCTCAGGACTCCTGAGTGCTATGTTCTGCTTCAGTTTCCCCACTTGTAAAATGAGGATAATAGTTATCCTACTGGGTGCTGAGGCTTGAATGAAAGGTGATATCAAGATGCCCCATGTGGTAAAGGGATGCTGGTGGGATGCAGCAGTTATATGGCATATACGTATCAGAATGTAACTAGGAAATGAGAGAGGTTAGGATCAGGCAATCTCCAATCCCAAAATGTCTGATGTTTTGTTAGCACTTAATGCATCAATCCCTAGTTGCTAGCATCTAGTCAGTGTCTGCTTACAGCTGTTTGCTGAGGGTCAGAGATGACCCTGGATTCTGCTGCAGGAGCTCAGCAGCTTCCCAGGGAGATTATTCAGAACCCCAGAAGATTTCAGGGAAGCCTGAGTCTGGTGTCTGTCTCTAGTGCCGTGAGCAGCTCTCTCCCTGGAGGTCAATGGAATGTCAGGCTTTGCATGAGAGGAAAACAACCGATTCCTGGCCAGGGGGTGTTGGGTGAAGGATAATGTGGCTCTGTCACTGATCTGCTGAGTGATCTTGGGCAAGTCCCTCTCTGTGCCTCAGTTTCCCTTCCCAGCCTTTGTTGTGTCAGGGTGGGATTTTTAAAGACATTAAAGCTCCTAACTCCCATTGATTTCAGTGGGAGTTCAGTGCCTAAATACTTTCAGAAAATCTGGTCCGAAGCCCTTTGGGGCAGGGATGGTCTATCACCATGTGTACATCCAGCACTCAGCAAACTGGGGCCCTGAGGTGCTACCAATAATAGAAATAATTACAACAGCAAAGAGGTAAACCTGCATGGATTTCAGGGGAAGTTGAGGGTTGCTCAACACCTTGCAGTATCAGTCTTTCCAGGTGTGTTGTGCAAAGGATTATCGATCAGATCAAAGTCCCCAGGGCTGAGCAAGGATAGGTAGAAGCCACTGGCTCACAAACACTGTGTGGGACAGCAAGTGCTGCAAACATGTCTTTAGCTCCTTGTCTTCTTAGAGCAATCTGATCCAGACAGACCTCCGCTGGGCACCAAAACCATAGCTTGGCAGATCATACTCTATTGGGCACCTTGTTATGCCACATATCTCTTTCAGTGATGCAATTACACTCTTCAGAGCAAGAAGTATGAGAGTTCTATTTAGCGTTATACCTGATGTCATTGTAATAATATCTAACATGTGGCTACTTCCTCCCAGAAGGCGTATAACTCCTGGGGTACCTTGCCAAGGGATGATTAGGAGCCAGGGCTCCTGGGATCTACTCCCAACTCAGCTGATGATTCGCCATGCAAATATAAGGAGGTTACGTCATCTCTCTGTGCCCACCTGGAAAATGGGGATAATAATTACCTACCCATCTGTTTCACAAGGCTTGTTTCTAAAGTGCTTTGAGATCTCGAGATAAAAGCTACTGTATGAGTGTAGGGTGTTTAGTTAATAGTATTGTTTTCCCCTGGGCCTGGCTGGGTCTGGAAAGCTCCCAGCAGGGAAGAAGATGCATCAAAGCAGGGGTTGATCTGCCTTGTTGCCGGGTCCCTGGAGCCCGTTTGAAGTGTGAGCATGTCTGGGCTGTCTCCCTGACACCACTGCAAGGAAATCTGTCTGAGCTCCAGCCAGCACTAAGCTGTTAACGATGAGACACGCGTTGACTCCACATCATGCCAATCACAGAACCACAGAGAGTAGGAGCAACTCCTGCCATTCGGTCTCAGTGCCAGGAGAGGTGTTGGGGCTGCTTCAGCAGCTCACGTGCTCCACGGAACGCTTGTGAAGCGCATCGCGGCGGCTCTCACGTGTGGGCACGCAGCTGAAGAGATGCCAGGGAGTGAGTCAGTGTGTCTCACACAGGGGAGAACCAACTCGTCCAAATTCTCTCCTGCTCTATATTTCTGCCCTGTTTGTTCCCGTGGAAATTAATCTAATTGCCAGTTTCCTCCCTGCATTTCTCTGTTTGTATAGGAGACCTAGTGTTTGGTGTTATTAACCACGTATGAACAGTGTGCAGCCCAGCCAGCTATCTGTTTGTCTACCAGTATTACTTGTATTGCATTCGCGTCGACAGCCTCTGTTGTACTGGGCACTACAGACGCATCACGAGAGACCGTCCCTGCCTCAAAGAGTTTATATTCTAAACAGACAAAAGAGGTGTTCTAATCCCCATGTTATATTTGAGGCACGGTGACTTGCCGTGTTCCAGAACTGGGGATTGAAACCAGATCCCCCAAGTCCTTGTTCGAGGTCTTAACCAGAAAGCCATTCTTTCTCTCATCTGCTGGTAGCCCACCACCACTAGGTGGTAGCGCCCAATTATCTGGAAGACTAATTTTTCAGATGTTGGGTCCCATCCTTTAGTTGCTTGCATTGGGGTAAACCAGGAATGAGTTTACTGAAGTCAGTGAAGTTACGGGAGGGGGAACCTGTGTATGTGACCATCAAGCCCCTGATAATATATTACATTGTAGGCTTTTCTGAGTAGGCAATCATGTCTTTTCTAATTATTGAAGTGTTATGTCGATTTAGGGCACCCTATCAAAGTGTGTAAATAATTGCCTCTGGGCCAGATCCAGCTGGCCGATAGCACTAATGTATGACAGTGTAATTCCATTCATATCAGTTCTGGGTTTACACAAATACAGTGGAGAACCTATGATCACATGGCCTGAAAGGTAACCTCAGAATCACGTGTGAGTAAGGGCTTGAACCAAAGCTCACTCAAGTCAATGGAATTTTTGCCATTGGCTTTAGATCAGGCCTATAGGGCAAACTTTGCATGTCCTACTCAGGCCAAACTCCCATGACTGAGACCAGACAAATGACTGCAGCATTTAGCTCTGTGTGGTCACTGTTCTATTTACACTCAGGTATGCACCTCTTTCTCCCATGGCTTGGGTTTTCAAGGAAGCACTAGAACATTTCCTCCCTTTTGCTCTGCTTCGAGGGGTTCACACACTTCTACTTCCTGCCCAGGCTCACTCTGAGTGTTGGACCCAAATTCTCAATGCAAACCTTTCCTGAAGCTGTTGAATTTCTCCTGGGTTCACATTAAAACCAGGCAAAATCACATGCCTGTGGGAAAGTCCTGTAGAATGGAAGAGCGCTGAAACCAACAGGGTTCTACAGAAATTACTCTAACAGCCTCAAAGATTTCATAGCGAATGAAGGTGGGGGAGAATTCTCTGCTGGATTCTACAGGGTAGTTTGAAAAACCTCTAGAAAGATCGCTGTTTTCTATTAAATTCTATCAGACTGTCCCATAAGGGGATTTAATCTTGATGTTCGTGTGAAACCATAAACCAGTCCAGATTTGCTGGTATGCAGAAAACAGCTGGGAAGCAAATTCTTCAGCACGCACACTCCACCACCAAGCACTGGAAGTGCTAGTTAAATTCAGGGGCGTACATTCCTCTGAACTTAAAAGTAGGGCTTAGCTAGGCTGAAAGGCTCAAGGATCCTCAGCTGTATTTTTCAGCCAGGTTAGCATCACTGATGTTTTTGCCTTTCCTACCAAAAGCTCACATGCCTCTGTTGACTGTCTGTCTAGGTGCTTATATTGCCCCCATCCGTCTCCGAGCATCTCACCATCCTGAATGGATTTTATCCACTCAACTGGCCTGTGAGGTGAGGAAGGGTTATCCCCATTCTACCAATGGGGAGCTGAGTTAACCATGCAGGAAGACTGGGAGTGAAATCGAGGTCTTTCAAGCACCCTATCCACTGGGCTGTCTTCCCCACTCTCTTTGTTGGATAGCCTTGTGTGTACGAGGTCGCCCTCTTCCTCTGCTTTTCTCTCCATCAGTCTCTCGGAACCTGGTCTAGAGTCCCCTAGAGCCAGTGCAAAGAGTGCCACTGACTCCAGAGGCCTTTGGATCAGGCCCTCCTCCCTTCTGTCATTATGGCCACTATAATTATATGTGTGAGGTCTGCCTCCTTTCCTCCCCGTCTGCCTCCTGCCCTGTCTGCATGCATGAAGGATCGTTTGTTATCTTGGGTATAATGAGGGGTCCAAGGCCTGCCGCGTTCTTCCCACCCTCTGCCCCTGCCCAGCTGCGTGTAGGACCTCTTGCTACAGTCAGTGTAATTATGGGTGCTTTGTCTAGCTTTATCCTCCTAAGGTATAATTTAGCTTTATATAAAGTGCGGTTCCGCCCCGATGCTGCTGCACCTCCAGCCCCTGTTGTGTAAACGATTGCTATTCTGAGAGATAAGGGAGCATGGGGGAGGGTCAGAGGTGGATAGGCCAACTGGGAGGCCAGTGGAAGAAAGTGAGGGGGACTCTGCAGAAAGGGGCCATCTCTTCATGTTCGCAGGGTCTCCAGCGGCCTTGTCTGCATGAGAGGAATGACCCTTGTCTAACATTACGCGATCCCTCTAACATGCCCTGCATACAGACACCAAAGCCATCTCAGGTGCTGCAAGCCGTGCCTGGCTGCTGTAGGGTTCCCGCCCACTCCCAGGGCTAACCAGGACTGAGGCTGAACAATGTCTGGTCCATCGTGTTTTGGCCCGTGCAGCGGGAAATCCGTGTCGCATCACAATAGCAGAGCTGAATGACGTCCCCGTCGGGCTTTTCCCACAGTGCCACTCTGGCCATCAAGCTAACTCACCAGTCACTCATGTGCTTCATTCTCAATGGGCCTCAGCCAGGTGGTAAGGATGAGGCTGCACAGGGCCTGGATTTGGGGGGATCTGTCTGTCAACTCCATTGCATACCTACCGACACCCCTGCCTGATCTTGTTCCTCCATCTCACTAAGGCTAGCGCCCTCATCAATACCTTCCACCAAGTGCTGAGGGCTGCATGTCTGGTTTGCCCATCTCCTGTGGGTCAGGCCCCTTTGACAGAGACCTGCCAGATGAAAAGCCAAGCCAAGGGGATTTCAGGAGCCTGGCAATCCAGAGGATTCTGGCTGAAGTTGGGATGTGTGACAACCAGCTGCTCAGTCTGTGTGGTGCGAAGGAGCTGTACCTTTCCAGCAGGCTTCAGGAGCAGATGGCGTGTGCCTGATGGCCTCCTCCTCTTTCTCACTGGTCTCGCTGTGCTGCCGTTCAGTTGCGGTAATTGCACTCCCACGTTTCTCATGCAGCAGCGTCTTGTGGATGCCAGCTGGGACTGTGGCAGCATGGGCTGCCTATCACTCAGTGCCCTCTTCTTCCCATCTGGGAACGCCCTGGTGAGATCCTCTTCAGAGCAGTGCCCTTCTAATGCCCACTACGGTTCCTGGGTCCTTCCTTGTGGAAGTACCCGAAGCCCATGTCGGCGAAGACTCCCACAGCATGGGACTTTTTATTCACCCTGCGATAGGATGCAGCTGTGAGAAAGCAGTGCAGTCTGCTGGAGTCCCAGTGAGCTTCCATGCAGCAGTGCCCTGTCCCTGCTGGATAGAACCCCTGGCAGTGTGAGCTTCCCCACAGCAGTGCCCTGAGGGTTGCTAACTGGAGCTCTGGTAGCACGGGCTTGCTCCCAGTAGTAGGGTCTAAGTAAAAATGTCAATTTTTTTTTCTACAAATTATCATGGGAAAAATACCCATGTTTCCAATTTCATACCAGGACACTATGGGTATGGCTACCCTGTCCGCGGCAGGGAGCCTCCTAGCCCAGGTCGACAGATTCGGGCTCATGCTACCACACTAACAATAGCTGTGTAGGTGTCGCCTTTTGGGCTGGAGCTCGGGCTCTGGAGCCTGGGGCTCTGGAGCCTGGGGTGGGAAATAGGCTTCAGGGCCAGAGCCATAACATCCAAGTGCTGTCTACGTGGGTACTTCCAGAGCGCTCGGGTGAGCTCTGCAAGGCCGCAGCTGGGAGCTTGCTGCCATGGGCAGCATATGGGACAGAGAGGTTTTGCTTTTCACAGGGTAGCCAAACGGACCTCAGACCTTGTGACCATTTCGAATTGCTGCGCATCTTCCAGGAACAAACTGACCTTCACGCGCACACAACATTTAAACATTAGAAAATAAACAGGGGTTGGATTTAAACAAAACCAAATGATGCACCAGCCTGTTTCTGAGTAAAACATCTGAGAAATGTATGATTTTAAAATTTGAATTGTGAAAACTTGGTGGGATTTTCAAAATGATGTTTATTGAAGTCTTTTAAGTCATGATTTGAGGACTTCAGTATCTCAGTTAGAGGTGAGGGGTCTATTCCAGGAGTGGGCAGGTGAGGTTCTGTTGCCTGAGATGTGCAGCAGGTCAGTCGAGATGATCATGATGGTCCCTTCTGGCCTTAAAGTCTAAGTGTCTTATTTAATTGTTTGTCTAGCAGTAGCGCCTAAGGGCCCCAGTCACAAACCAGGAGCCCATTGTTCTAGGCACTATACAAACACAGACCACGATAGTCCCTGCCCCCAGAGAATTCACAAGTGCTCAGCATTGGCCTGACTCTGTCCCAGGAGAGTCAACGGGACTTTTACCATTAACTGCATGAGAAGCAGAGTCGAACCGTGCTGAGCGCTTCTGAAAATGCCACCCAAAATGGCCAGATCCTCAACTGGTGTAAATCGATGTAGCTCCGTTGGCATCAATGGAGCTATGCCTGTTTACACTAGCTCAGGATCTGGCCCTAGGCTTCTGAACTTTCTTGTGAATAGTGTGCCCAGGCTCGAATCTGGGAAGCCTGCTGCCTTCGCACTGTTTAAGGGTTGTGAAGATGGAACGGATGATGGAAGAGGTGTCTCGTTGTTTCCTGGTACTCCCCACTCAGTCTGTCCGACTCCATCTGTTGTCTCTGATCTTATACTGCAACTGGATGCTCCTTGGGGCAGGGACTGTCTATGTTCTGTCTTTGAACCACACCTAGCAAGGTGGGATCCTAGTCCATGGTATGCTCGCACAGATAATAATAATTAGAACCCTACTGTCTGTCTCAGATCAGGAGGCGATCTCGTGCACTTCCTCCACGCAGAATCCAGCGGTAGCACCGTCTGCTCTGTGCCACATCCCAGCCCCTCTCCCTCAGGCCCCAGCAACGGAGGAGAAAGAGAAACTGCCAGAAGACGACAAGTCCCTGAACCTCCTGGCAAATGGAACAGCACCACCCAAAAGTGAGGCCAAGTCAGAGTTCATGGTCACTCCCGAAGCTGTGACACGTAAGTCTCTGCTTCTTTCCCTTGGGTTCTGCTGGGGCAGAATCGGCGTTGGGGGTTGGCTCCTTGAAATCACAATGGTACCTCTCCCCTCACTCATGGGTTCAAAGAAACCCATAAACTATTTGGGGCGGGGACTGTCTTTTCCTTTTTGGTATGTACAGCACCTAGCACAATAGGCCTAGTGCCAGGTTGGGGCTTGTAGGAAATACTGTAATACGTACAAAAAATGATGTCAGAGGCTCCTAGCAAGAGTGGGCACTATCCCTGTTCTTCCATTATCCTCCCACTCCCAGATAAAAGCAGGGAGCTGTATTTTTATCCCATACACTAGTATGTGGCACTAGTCCAGGTGGTGAAAGTAGGAGGAGCACCCAGTGAGGGGGTAATTGCTGCTATTGTTGTCCATAGTGTTAACCTTACCTGCCAAAGTTATACACAGGGACATGTGGGAAGAAAAATGAGGGACACACCTTCTAACTCCTGCAAAATGCACCAGACGGGGAGAGCCCCCCAGAGGGACAGAAGGGGGAAATGGGAGGGTTTTCGCTGACATTACAGACTGTCCCTCCTACACCAGCATGTAGGCAAGTTAAGTAACTAGGGGTTGAAGAAGTGGCAGGACCAACCTGCAGAGATTGTGGGTTTAAGGCTAAAGTGCATGTCTCTGACTGCCCCAAACACAGCTAAGGGCACGGTAGGGATGAGAATCTGCAGTTCCCACATGAGAGACAGGTCATGTCCTTTGAGAGAGATCTGACACCAGTAGCTCTGCAGAGAGACAACACAAGGATCCTCTGGCTGGCACAAAGGGGTGGGGCTGAGGGGCTCATGCATTGGGGGTACAGCTCCGCTGGGGTGGCAGTGATGAAAGCTGTGGCATAGTAGGCAAGTCGAGTGCATTTTTCGCACTGTGCTGTCGAAAGCCTGCCCTGTGAAGGGTCAGATGGCACAGTGGGAAGATCGCCAGAGTTCTGTCTGTCTGTGGCTATGCTATTGATCTGCAATCAGAGGGTCACTGCCGCTCAGGCAGGCGTAGCTACGCTCACTTTAATCAAGCGAGCATAGCTATGAATAGCCATGATGGCACAGCCACCGGTGCATGCTGTACAGGCCCAACCAGTCCCTCTGGGTTTGTACTTGTAATGCTAGCCTGTGCTGAAGCTGTGTTGCTGGGGCTTCTGGGCTGTTTTTAGCTGTGCCTGTTAGGTGAAGCTGCAATCATGCTTTGGAGCGCGGCGTAGGCAGAGCCTCTATCCATGCGCCAACTTTTGCTGGGACAGGGACAGTGCCACCATTGCATTATGGGTCCCATTTTTGCCAGTGCAGACAACCAGCTCTATCCCCAGTCCCCTGAAAACACCAGCTGAGGATTTAGAGCAGAACTGGACCCAGGGGCAGGCTACCCTCACTGTGCCTCGTGCTGAAGGTGAGTGAAGGTGGTTTATCAGGTTTGGGAGAAAGCAGGCCGGTTCCTTGCTGAATCATTAGATCTGTTCTCTCCCTGCCCTCGGATGCATCCCTGGCCCTGAGCCTGGATTTAAGGGTCTTGCCCTCTGTCTGCCCCTTAGGCACACAACTAGGGTGACCAGATGTCCCAATTTTATAGGAACAGTCCTGATTTTTTGGTCTTTTTCTTATATAGGCTCCTATTACCCCCCACCCCATCCCGATTTTTCACACTTGCTGTCTGGTCACACTACATACAACAGTAAATCCCCTTTCGTTGTATAGTTCAGTAAAGTCTTTACTTTTCCAGGGGCATGAAATGCATTGAGGCTTCCCATTGGAATACCGGACAGTGGGGGCTGAAGCTCTCAGTGAGGTTAACAAATTGCCTGTGGTGCAGACTAGCGGGTAGGACGGAGGGCAGCCAGGGAAAGGATAGCGAAGTAGGGTTGATCCTGATGGATGGACATGATGAGAGTACGTGGAGTGAAGAGATCACGTGCTTCCTGTACTGTAGCTTGGAAACCTTGCAGACATCTGACCTTCTGCACCTCTGAGTCACTCTGCTGTCATGCAGTGCCCAGCCTGAGGAGCAAGCTCTCAGCCCTCCTCTCTTTGCCGCGGATTGGCTCATGTGTGCTGCCTCCGCATCAGCTCCAGTGCAGTCGGCCCTAGGTGGCTTACCTGGAAAGAGAGCAAGCTCTCTCTGGAGTGGATGAACAACACTAGGGCAGTTGACAGGTACGCAGGCTGTGTGGGGGAGAAATTCAGCCTCATGCTTCAGGGCATCATGAGATTGCAACAGGGGTCAGGAAGAATTTTCCTCACTGAATACAACATTGGTTAACTGCACTGTGATAAAGTTAAATCTTTCCTCTGAATCTCCAGGCCTGCAGCTGGAAGGATGATATTGGACTGGACGGAACAATGTTCTTAGGTACTTATCTGGCCCCCATACCATAATATCTGAGCCCCTCATAATCTTTACTATATTGATCCTCCCAGCACCCCTGTGAGTAGGGGAGTGCTAGTATCCCCATTGCACAGGTGGGGAATTGAGGCAATTCCTAAGTGAGTTAGGTGTCTAAGACCCATTGACTTTCAATTTGGAGTTAGGTGCCTAGCCCACTGAGGTGGCTTTGGAAATCCCATATTAACTGACTTACCCAAGGTCACATCGAGAATCTGTGGCAGAGCAGGGAATTGACCCCTAGATTAGCACCAGACCCCTGGCCCATCCTTCTTTTCTGATCTAATCTGATATAATGGGGCAGGGGGAGAATAAGCAACCATGGATCTGGATTTGTTTGTGTAACTTCTCACCTAGTACCAGGAAACCTGAGCTCTAGGAATGAGGCTATTTATGTGCCTTAACCCTCAATGAATGGTCATTCAGTTCTAGAACAGGCTGTTGAATCACCATCATTGCAGGATTTTAAGAATTGGACAATCCTGTCAGCAGGGATGGTCTAGGTTCATTTGATGAATTTCTTTGATGAATTAGTCTCTTTCCAACAGCCGCGCCAACTCTGTCACTCTCCAGCTATGCCGCTTTATGGGGTAATTACGCCGGAGTGTGCAACAACCAATCAGGGTGGACCTTTGAACAGATGCTTCACATTTACCTTGTGGGGATTAAATACAGTGAAACCTGTTCTACAGGAAGCTGCCATTAAAAAGTCATCATTTTCCAGCAGTTACCCCACACTGCTATCTGAGACACCAACGTAAATCACTGTGCTTCGAATGGGAAGTAATGGTGGTATCTTAGTAAGGTGGTGAATGTTTGTTTTAATGATGACCTCCGCTAATGGTCAATCAAAAATCGCTTGTCAGGAAGATGTGGGTCTTTCCCTAAAAACGAAGCAATGATGAACTGCAAATATTTTCAGGCTTTCAAGACCTGGGCCAAATTTCAAAGAGCTCAGGACTCAGAACTGGGGCCAAATTTTCCAAACAGTTCAGTTCCCTTTTAAGTACCTAAGTAAATAGCCTGAGTTTTCAGAATCACTCAGCACCCAGTGTGCTGAGTTGTTGGGAAAGTCTGGCCATAAATGTCACAATGGGAGCAGCTGGGGGCTGAGTTCCTTT
Source organism: Gopherus flavomarginatus (assembly GCF_025201925.1). Lineage (NCBI taxonomy): Eukaryota > Metazoa > Chordata > Testudines > Testudinidae > Gopherus > Gopherus flavomarginatus. The sequence continues at coordinate 17,364,842 of NC_066621.1, read as the reverse complement.
GAAAATCTGCTCTGTGGTGCAGGGCAAATAGATCTCAGGTGCATCTTGATATATCCCCCTGTGGATAATATCAGAGGGAGGTGAAATGACACATTCTGAAGTATAGGAGAGGTTATAGCATTGGGATCCTGTAATTTATTATCCGAGAGTCAGCACTTACAGGGGAAGGCAGGAAGCTTTGGGAAGGGGGCTTTGGATTTGTGTCTTTGTTCCATGGTCCTGGTATTATCCCAGCATTGTGAGGGACTCAGAAAAATGACCTTCAGCAAAGTTGATTGTTGTTCCTAAAACCTGGTCTTAGCAGGAAGAGACACTGCTCTGGTCAGATCCATTCAGAGTTCCTGGTGACATGACTAGAGCTGAATCTACATAGTGCTAGAAGCTGCTGAAGGTGCTATCTCAAGGTCCTGGCCTCTTCAGGACATTAAATACCCAGTGACAATGTCCCCAAAATAGGGGTGATAGTCCTGGTTTCCTGGACCATTTCTAACTGGTTAATTGGATTATAACTCCCAAAATTCTCCTTGAACTTGCAATTGGATACGAGACCCTCCTGGACTCGTTTGTCGTGCAGTATTGCACTGTGCTGTTAAACAGCTGTTGCATTCCTCCCCAGAGGCAGCTGCATGTCGGAGGTAGAATGTAGCCATTCTTCCATCTCCTTTTGAGTATTTTGGGATCCTTTGAGTGGAAAACAGCCCTGTAACTGTAAGATATTATTACTAACTCTGAGGGAAAATTCTGGCCTGGCTTCTCTGCTGCTCAGTGCTTGTCTGATCAGGGAATGATTTTGATTTACAAACAATTTAATCCGAGGAATGCGAAGAAACAGAGCAAGCCAAACCATGTACACCAGGCACTTTTGTAAACCCTGCCATTTTCAAAAACATTTAACAACTGAAGCTGTAGAATATTTGTGGGGAGTGGCTGGCAAGGCATGTCTGAAAATTCCTGACCTGTGCTTCTGACTTTCTCTCTGTGGACTGCATCAGACTCCTAGGCTCAATGGGCCTTTCTTGCATCAGATTGAGCAGGGTTTTGAAGCCTAGCATATTGGACTCATACTGGACCATGCACTGCTAGATTCTGTCTACACCAAATGAAGGTGGGGACCTGGTTCCAACAGGGCAATAGAGACTGTTTTCCCATAACTAGGTGAAAAAGATTAGTGCATTAGAGGACGGAGTGTAATCTAGTGGATGCAGTACTTTACTAGGAATTCGGAAGACGTACATTGAATTCCCAAATCTGCCTTTAACCTGCAGCCAATTCACTTCCCCTCTCTGTGTTTCTATTTAGACTGTAAGCTCTTCAGGGCAGGAACTGTCTCTTACTTGGGGTACATACAGCACCTACCACAATGGGGCCTGGATCTTGGCTGGAGGTCTCTCTCTGTGCTTCTGTACAATAGCTAATAGTTTAGTCCAGCTACAAGTAGGCTAAAAGTTGCAAAAAGATCAGGGGACAATCATCGGTTGTAACTGGATTCCTTGGCTCTGGGTTTGAAAGACTTCTGTTGGCTGCAGTGGGCTTTGGCCAGGGTTGAACTGAAGATGGGGCCTTTTAGAGGGGCGGGGCCCAGACATGAGTTAGGGTCTAGCAGGACTGCACCCTCTCGAACGCTAGTCTCATGACAGTTCGGAAACACCCCCGCCCACCCCAGGGGCTATTGTATCTTCTTGTCTCTTTGACAGTGGGAGAGATGCCATTTTAACAAATCACGCCTGGGGGAAGAGCCGTGAGGCCAGCCTCCACAGGGAGAGCATATTGGGAGAACTGGGGAAATGGTAATGAGCAGCTGGGAGCAAAATTCTTATCATCTGAGGCCTCACCTGGAATTTTCTGATTCAGGGATTCACCACTATGTAATCTCACTTGTGCCTCTGCGGTTACGGTCATGTCAGCACAAACGCATGTTCTCAGGGGCGGATTTAAATTCAGCTGTAGAAGTTCACTTGGAGCTTGCGCCGAGGATACAACCCAGTTCAAGGGGCAGCTCTTTCTAACCAGTTTATAAATGTATGTCCATGTGTAGCTATTTTATTATTATGCTAGCACTGAGAGACCCCCGCTGAGACAGGGGCCCTATTGTATGTAATAGGCACTGGACAGACACACAGTACTAGATAGTCCTTGTTCCAAAGCGCTTACAGTCTAAATAGACAAGGCAGAAAGGAAATGGTGTTATCGCTAGTCCCTATACACATGGGGGCGGAGGGGACAGAGTTAAGGGCCTGATTATCAGAAGTGCTGAGAATCCACAGCACCAGCAGAAATTCCATCCTTTAAATGACTGGTCTAAGATGACACAGGGAGCCTGCAACAGAAAGGGGTGTTGACTCCAGCCCGATGCTTTCACCACAAGACCATCCTTCCCCTCAGCACAGAGCTGTTGATCTGGTCTGCCATGATGAAACAGTATAAGAAAAAAAACAAACCCAAAAATAGGCAGTTTATGCAATTAGGGCACCTTGATGACATCTTGTACAGATCAATGATGGTTTAAACATTAAAGAAGGAACTTGCGGAGTGATTAAGCCAAGCTAATGAGGCAGTTTTCAAAAGCAGCCATTGATTTTGAGTGGCCGCTTAGACAGTAAGCGTCTTAAGGCAGGGACCCTGTTTTTGTTCTGTGTTTGCACAGGCCCTTGCATAGGGGCATTCTACTCCGGGACTGGGGCCCAGAGATACTATGATAATAGGTATGATGGTAATAGCTAATAATCATCAAAACACCAGTGGGGCCTGTCAGAGGAGCCAAGTGCGTCCTCCCAATGACGTCAAGAGGAAATGTGTGGAACCAGCCCTTCTGGAACCCAAACAGCCTCAAAAATGGTTCCTTTTGCTTCCCCTGCAAATGTTTTTTCTGCTAGGCCATTATCTTTGGGGCCATGTGATCTTTGGGGCCTGCTCCTGCTTCCCCCAGGCTCCCCGGAGGACAGGATCAGGCCTTCATTGTGACAATGGGAGAGCATCTAAAGGTTTCCTGCTTTGGAGAATCAGCTGAAAGTTCGGATCCTGCTCCTCTCCATCGGTGTGTACATTCAGGCTGGGGATCTCTCAAGGACAGGCGCTCATGTGCTTTCAGGTGCTTCTCCTAGCTGGAAACTGAAACTGAAAATCATCCAGCACCTCAAAGAGGAAAAGGTTGGGGGATGGGAGTCTGATTTAATCCAAGCTTAGTTTGTTCTTTCCTTCGTCCCCTCTTCTTCCTTCCTATCCCCCTCTCACCCCTCCTCTGTCTATTCCCTTCCTTCTGGATCATGTCACCCAGTTATTTGCACCTCAGTTTTCATTCCCACTTTTCCCTGCATGCTCTGCCATGGAACTTCTCACACAGTCACCCTCCTTTAGGATCCAGTTGCTTAAACTTCTCTCCCAGCCTCGTTCATGCTCTAAAACCAGCCTTAAGCACTAGTGACTGCCTGGGACACTCCACCCCCATTACCCCCCACCACACACACGCTATTCTGTGGGGGACTAACCTGTTTTGCAAGCCCCACTACTTTCTTGCCAGCCATTTCCCCATTTCTGCTAGCCGGACCGAGTGTAGTGCTATAGCCCTGCTAGGATACCCAGGCTAGGAAAACAAGATGCTGTTTTCTTACCTCCAGCGATTTTATTTTTGCCTGCGAGCGGCCTGGCATCCCCGCCAACGCGAGACAGAAGCACCTTGTGTTTGGCCGTCTTGCTCAATGCAGTCCTGGCCCTTCTCCTCCTTGCAGTTCAGGCTCCCTGTCCCACTGACGCCCCAAACAGAATGCGGCTACTGTTTCCCGGCTTGGCTCTAGGTGCCTTTGCCCTCAAGCCTTTCTGCTGAATCATCACTTGTTTACTGACGAAAGAGAGAGAGAGAAATGCAAAGTTTGGCACAGACAACAGCAGGCAGGGTTCTATTTATTTGGTTATGTTGTGGGCCGGGGAGATTGATGATTAACCCTTCCTGATCTGGATTCCAAATCCTGTCTGTGGTCGATAATCAGATTGGCTAACCTTGCATGGGGGGAGGCAGGATTAAACTATTCTCCAGATTCCCCTGCATTGCCTTGTCTGGCCACAGCAACGTACAGACGAGCAGCCCTTTGGCCCCGGTTAGGGAGATTCGCAAGCCTGACTTGTTTCTGCAGAATGCAAGGACAAGAGGGAGTTGCAGCTAAAGCAGATGTTTGTTCTCCTCCCCTTTAATGTCCAGCCATAGGTTGGGGATCCCTTTTAATTAGGGCATTAATTTGTTTGGAGAGAGATCCACAGCCCAGCTGGGGCATCATCTTCTTAAGCTCCTTTCTGACTTTCAGCCCTGGGGGGTGCTGGGGTGGGAGTCCAATGTGAACACACAACTCCTTCCTGAGCTCAGCAGCCCATTTGTGGCTCTCAGACAGCTGACCAGCCTGGGCTGTGTCCGTGCTAGCCTTATTTTGGGAAATCAACCTGTGGGGGCAGCTGCTTTGAGGGTTGTGATAGCGTAGTTCAGTCCAGAGAAGTTTTTATCCAGAGTGTCATTTAGACCCTCTCTAAGTGGGTGGCATCAACGCAGTGGTCGCAGCCCAAGTCCAGCCATGTTACTGCCATCAATGGAGCTGAACCGGTGGAGGCAGCGCCTCCACCAGAGGAGTAACTTCATTATTTGGTAACAGCAGTAGGCTTTTATCCTTTATACGGACCAGGTTTTCAGAATTGATCAGCCTCTTTGGTGTTGAGCTCTCTTAAAAACCTGCCTTCTGGGCTCTCTTCTTTCCCATCCCATTGTCATGAATATCTTATATGACCCCGTCACTATAGCAATCGAATGCATTGCAATCTGGGCTGCGTTTATCCTCACAACCCCCCTCTGAGAGGGGACAGGGCTATCACTGAAGCAGAGACACTAAGGGACTTGCCCAGGGTCACACAGAGCAGCGTGTGAAACCCAGGTCTCCTATGTCCCAGGTCAGCGTTCTAACCACTGGGCCATTCTTCCACCAAAGGACTCCACTCGCCCGTTTCTTTATTTTCCACTCCTTCTCCTCCCTCCTCCTCATGTCCCTCTTGCTCTACTACATCATCTTCTTCTGCATCTCTCCCGTTCTCCCCCCCTCAATCCTTTGTGCCTCCCTTTCCCCCTCCCTGATGCACCAGGCCAGATCAGGGTAGCTAAGCCAATGGGGCTGCACCGAAGACACCAGCTGAGGATCTAATTTCCAGCAGCCTCCTGTCTCCCTGTTTCACATGTTTGAGGTTGGAGTGGATTGGGGGCAGAACATGAAGGCTGCCTCAGCAGAGGATTGCCTTGTTATGCTGAAAAGGGATAAAGCCTCACAATGTGGAGGTGGCCTTTGCTGACAGCCCTCCACAAAGGGTTATAGAATAATAATCAGCATGGATTTGTCATGTATAAATAATGCCAAACCAAGCTAATTTCCTCCTTTGATGGGGTTATGGGCCTAATGGATGTGGGGGAAGCAATATACCTTGATTTTAGAAAGACTTTTGCCACAGTCTCGCATGACATTTTCATAAGCAAACTAGGGAAATGCAGTCTAGAAGAAATTACTATAAGGTGGGTGCACAACTGGTTGAAAGACCATACTCACCGAGTAGTAATCCATGGTTCGCTCTCAAACTGGGAAGGGGTATCTAATGAAGTCTCATGGGGGTCAGTCCTGGGTCTGGTACTATTCAGTATTTTCATCAATGACTTGGATAACGGAGTGAACAGTATGCTTATAAAATTTATGGATGGCACCGAGCTGGGACAGGGTTGGAGGGACTTTGGGGCACAGGTTGAGAGTTCAAAATGACCTTGATGGATTGGCAAATTGATCTGGAATCAACAAGATGAAATTCAATGCAGACAAATGCTAAGTTCTTCATTTAGAAAGGGAAAATCCTATGCACAACTACAAAATGGAGTATAACTGGCTAGAGGGTAGTAAGACTGAAAAGGATCTGAGGGTCATAGTGGATCACAAACTGAATGTGAGTCAGCAATGTGATGCATTTGTGAAAAAGGTTAGTACCAGTCTAGGGTTTATTGACAGGAGTGTCGTATGTAACACACGGGAGGTAATTGTCCTTCTCTATTGGCACTGTTGAGGCCTTAGCTGGAGTATTGAGTCCAATTCTGGGTACCAAATGTTAGGAAATGTGTGGCTAAACTGGGAAAGAGTCCAGAGGAGAGCAACACACATGATCAAAGGTTGAGAAAACTAGGCACGTTTAGTCTGAAAAAAGATGACTGAGGGGAAACCTGATAAGTCTTCCAGTATCTTAAGGGCTGTTACAAAGAGAACGGTGATCAGTTGTTCTCCATGTCCCCACTGAAGGTGGGACAAGAAGTAATGGGCTTACTCTCCAGCAAGGGAGATTTAGGTTAGATATTACGGAAAACCTTCTAACTCTCAGAGTAGTTAAGCACTGAACCAGGCTCCCAAGGAAGGTTGTGGAATTTCCATCAATGGAGGTTTTTAAGAACAGGTTGGACAAACACCTGTCAGGCATGGTCTAGATTTACTTGGCCCTGCCTAAGCACTGAGGGCTGGACTTGGTGACTTCTTGAGGTCCCACATTTCTGTGATTCTATGAAAGGCCTTTAAGCCCAGTTGAAATGGCCTCCCCAAATACCCTCCAGGAAGAACAAAAAATGGCTACAGGGCTCTCCCGTGTCTCCATTCAAGTAAAATTCTCCCAGATGGTTCCATTGGACAAGGGCTGTTTAACGTTCTCTTTATAAAAATTCTCCCTAGATGTGCAGAGCTTTAAGCAAGCCCAGTTGGACTGTACTTTCCACTCAAATGTCTTTGTGGGACTTAGCCTTGTCCACACATGCGCTTAACTGCACTTCAACCGGGGAGGAAATTTCCCCTGCCCATTCCTCCTCCCTCTAGAATTTACTTATTTTTCCACCAGCTCCAATGATGAGTCTTGTAAGGAAGTCACCTTATTTATAGTGTTTGCTGTCCATGTTTGCCAGCAAACCTTGCGGAGGCTGTCAAGCACAAAGCCTTCGATGCTTTTTTTGTTCCTCATGCAGCCTCCTGTGGCCCAACCGTGAGCACACAGGGTTGAGCTGTAGTTTAAACCTGTTCCTAACTGATTTAAACTAAATAGAAATTAACTTGGCTAAGGGGCAGTTCTATTTTTTTTAATGACACTTTACCATGTATTCTCTCCCCCCCCACCCCCTCCATGTTTGTAGGTGAGCTTGCTACTTATCTGATGCACTGGCAAAATTTGTGTCCCATTCTCTAGTGGGCCACTAGAGGCTACAACCTGATACTGCTGCCAACACAGGGAGCTGCTCCTTAAGTTAAAGGGGCAAAGGTCTGTGCTGTGCTCTGGTGGTGACAGTTGTGGGTTCAAACCCTGTTGATGGCCCATGGCCAGGAGTGGGTTACATATGAACCCTATTCATACAGGCCAAAATGTTCCCTCTGGGGTTCCTAAACTTTAGATACCCTGGAAAAGCTCTTGCCTTACTGAACATCAATGGGACCTGTGGGTGCTCAGCATCTTTGAAAATCCAACCACTAGTTTAGGTGCCTACATTTTAAGGCAAACACGTATGAATAATGTTTGTCATCCTTTTTAATTCCCTGGGAGAAATGTCTCAAACAGAGACTGGTTAGGTCTTACATCGCTCTCCATCTGGTGCTTTATTCATTACTCTTTATTGTGTGCATTATGGAGTGGGGTAGTTCTTGCGGTGTTGTGTTATAGAGGGGGACTAGACAGCGTGCACACATATAATGAAAAAGTGGCCCCCACGCCCCACCCAGAAAAGCTTCCGATCTAAGTGCTTAATGGATGAATGTCTTGCTGGGTTTCTCTGCCTGTACCTATGCAGTTAGTGTGTGATCTTCTTGTGCGCAATGGCATCTCTGCCTGAGGAGATGATGGGGGATACGTGAGTGGTTGGGGCCAGCATATGCATGTTCCAGATTGTGAGCTACACCCCTTTTTCCTGTAGCCCCCTGTCTCTTCCAATACTGTTTAGTCCAGGTCAGGACATGGGGAGACGCAATGTGCTGGCACTAGGTAATGGGGGCTGGGAGCTAGAGAGAACCACAGACTCTGTCTGTGTCTACACTACAAACAAAACCCAGGCTCTGACTCAGGTTTGAGCTCAAGCCCCGTTCTGTCCACACACACACATCAGTCTGACGAGTCAACAAGCTCTCAGGACCCGGGTCCTAGGATGTGGCTAGAGGGATGGATCAGAACCTGAGTCCCACTGTGAGTTGAGTCCAAACCCTGTCATTTAGCAATGTGGATGCAGCTCAAGCTGTAGACCCAAGTCTGAAGGTCTGCGTGGTGCAGTGTGGATGTGTTAGTGTGGCTGTGAAACTGGGTTCAGCAATTGTCAACCCAGCTTTACAAAATGCAGTGTGAACACTCAAGCCTGGCTTAGAAACACATCCACAAGCCAGGATCCCACACACCTGGGTTCAGAGTGCTGCCAAGACACCCCCCCTGCATCCAGCAACATCAGTAAGAATCTCGATATGCATTAGAGCCAGGACCGGTATTTTCTCTGCCATGCGGGATGCTCCTCTAAGTGCAGCTCTCTCTAACACACCGCTGCCTCTTGCCCACAGGCCAGCCCCAGGTGCGAACACCCCTGCGGGGTATCCAGCCATCCAGCCCCATGGACTGCACCCCTCTGCTGCAGAATGGCGCCGGGTGTGTCCCGGACCCAGGCGGGACAAACCGAGATGCCGGGAACGGCATCCTCGGCTCGCTGCCCAGCTCTCAGAAGCCTCATCGGAAGCTGCAGTCACACTATTCCATTAACAGCCAGGGCAGCAAGAAGAGCAAAGGCAGCTCCAAATCAGCCTCCTCCCAAATCCCTGTGGAGGCACAGCAAGGTACCGGCTCTCCCTGCCCCCCACCCTGCTCCCCAAATCCTCCATGTCCACTGACGGGAACAAGAGCTACAATGCTCGAGAGAGATGGGAGCACCCAGGGTGAAAGGTGTGACGCCCACAGTTACTGCTTTCTGCCAACTACCCCTTGCTGCCGTTCAAGCCAGGGAGCTGTGTGGATCCTGGTCCGATTCCCCCACATTTTCCCTATTTGCTCTGGGCTGGCCTCCCCATCCCTGCCAGGGCCTCTGCCCCACCTCCTCGCTCCTCACTCTGGTCCTGGGCCCCTGCCTCCTAATCTCATGACCCTCATATAGTTTTGGACCCCATTCAGTCCCAGTAATGTCCCTCCCAGCCCTCCAGTAATCTCCTTCACTAAGGGAGAACTAAGCCTCACACTTGCCCCATAGATTCCGGGACACTCTCTTCCCCCTCATACTGGCATTACATCTGCCCCATAGATTCCGGGATGTGCTCTTCCCCCTCATACTGGCATTACATCTGCCCCATAGATTCCAGGACATGCTCTTTCCCCTCACACTCACCCCATAGATTCAGGGACACTCTCTTCCCCCTGGCACTAACCTCACACTTGCCCCATAGATTCCGGGACACTCTCTTGCCCCTCACACTGGCCTTACATCTGCTCCATAGATTCCGGGATGCTCTCTTCCCCCTCATACTGACATTTCATCTGCCCCATAGATTCTGGGACACACTCTTCCCCCTTATACTGACTTCACATTTGCCCCATAGATTCTGGGATGCTCTCTTCCCCCTCATACTGGCATTGCATCTGCCCCGTAGATTCCGAGACGCTCTCTTCCCCCTCACACTGACCTCACACTTGCCCCATAGATTCCGAGACGCTCTCTTCCCCCTCACACTGACCTCACACTTGCCCCATAGATTCCGAGACGCTCTCTTCCCCCTCACACTGACCTCACACTTGCCCCATAGATTCCGGGATGCTCTCCTCCCCCTCACGCTGGCCTTATATCTGCCCCATTCTGGTAAAGCTCTGTCCGTTTCTCACTGCTGACCTTTGGCGAGTTCTTTTTGTTTGCCTTCAGGTTTTGGTCTGCCTCTCTTAGGGTTTTATACTGCTGCCCATTACCACAGTATCTGGGCACCTTCCACACACAATCGCCAGCAATGGCCAAGATACAAGAGGATTCCATGAAGTCTCTAAGCTCCCCGGGCAGCACTAGCTGGCCCTATAGTGCCATTCACAGGCCCCACCCTGCCTGTGTGTCTGCAGAAGCCAAAGGCCCAAATAACCAACCACGCTGAGCCCAGCTGGTCTCAGATCTCTGCCCTGAGAATAAGCAATTGTTTGTGGTGGTCTCTATGGAAGCTGGGAGCTAGGGGGTTAAACCTGGAACCCTAAAATGCCTGTTGGGAATGTTCCCATCCAAGCCCTGTGATAGTGCTGTGCCGGGCAGCGTCCGTGAATAACAGTATCATTCATTTCTGTCCTCTCCCCCCCACCACACTCCCTCCCTGGCTCTGCCATCCCCCTCTTCAGATTGCTGTGTCCACTGCATCCTCTCCTGCCTCTTCTGTGAGTTCCTGACCCTCTGCAACATTGTGCTGGACTGCGCCACCTGCGGCTCCTGCAGCTCCGAGGATTCCTGCATCTGCTGCTGCTGCTGCGGCTCCGGGGAGTGCGCCGAATGCGACCTCCCCTGCGACATGGACTGCGGCATCGTGGATGCCTGCTGCGAGTCCGCGGACTGCCTGGAGATCTGCATGGAGTGCTGCGGCCTGTGCTTCTCCTCCTGAAGCGAGGCAGGGGCGAGGAACCCAGAGCCAAATCCCTCGCCCAGGCATAAACCTGAGGGGATGGGGGTGGGGCGGGGCAGGCGAGCCTTGGATTGGGGATCTCCCCCTACTCCATCCTCACCCATTTGGCTCTCATTTTTCTTGACCTGCCCCGTGTCATGTGTTCGGAGGACCCTGCAGGTTTCCTGAGCCAATGTTTGAGAGAGCCACGTGGGAGATGGAAAGGGGAGGAGTCCGGAGACCCCAGCAGAGCTGGTAACCTGAGGCTGGAAAGCACCTGGGGATGAGAGTCCCTTCCTTAGAGCCATGGGACAGCGGAAGATTCGTTGGAAACCTGCAGGACCCAAACTTTCTCTCTCTACCTCCCCCAGCGCTGTCCGGCTAGGTAACCCCAAGCGGTTCACGAGGGAATTGAGACAGCAGCGTGGCTGTTTCCTGCCACTTGAGCCGAGAGCAGGAGAGCAAGTCGTACGCGGAGACCCTGAGCTGCCTTGCTAGGCCAAGATCAGACATGCACCGAGCCAGAGGCTGTCTGAGGAATCAGCGAATGGTGCCACTCCACTGGCTGGCTGCTCCAGTGTCCCGCTGGCTGACAGCTGGCGTGTTATCACGGCACGAGTGGCCCTTGGCTGGCAAAGAAAAGTGAGCCAGGTGCACTGGTGCCAGCTGATTGGCAGCTATTGCAGGAGCATCCATGCTGCTAGTTCACAACTACGGCAAGGGCGTGGTGCCTGCTTGCTGGTATTCTAGACACAGGAGTGCCTGCTGGTTTGCAACTTGAAGGAGTAGGCTGATGTCCCCTAGTCAGCAGTTAGGTACCATGAGCCCGCAGGGGGATTGCAGCTGGCCTGCCAGCACCCAGAGTACAAAGACAGGACTTTTTCACAGAGTTCCCGCAGGCCCGTCTAACTTCCTTGCCCTGCGGACTCAGACGATGGGGCCCAAGACGTGCCACAAAATGCATGCACCGTCCTCATCCTCCCTCCTCAGGCGGGAAGCGGTGGCTATGGGCTGCAGGGCGCTGTGAGCTTCAGGGGGCAGGCCGGGATGGAAGGTTGGAGATCGAATGCCTCAGCCTCCCCTTGCGGTTGGAAGTGGCTTCCCTGCCCCCTTCGTGGTGCTGAGGAAGATAGGCAAGTGCAATAAACCCAGCCGGCTGCTCCCTTGTGACCCCAGCACTTGGGCTATCGCGTGCGCGCGCGCACACACACACTTTTGCACAGAGCCTTTTCCTTAACTGCCCCTGTGACGGCTGACAGTGGATGCCCTGAAGAGCCTTCCCTGCAGAGAAACTGCATGTCCATGCACAAACTGGAGGAGAGAGGAGGTTCCAGACTCTCCCTGTTGCGAAACACCTTCTCTCGTGACCTTCTAGTTACAGGGGAAGGACAGAGCTCTCCGGGCCTGACTCAAAGGTGCGAGCCACGCAGCAGTGGTTGTTGGACACTGCACCTGCACCTGCTGGGAAGGCCTCCGGAGGGCCAGTGGCTCTGGCTCTCTCTCCCCCTGGCCTATACTGGCCTACCCTGCTTGGGCCTTCAACTGCAGGGCAGGGAGGGAATGCACCCTGCAAAGGCTGGGGGGGTTGTGAGGTTTTGTCTGTTTGATTTGTTACTGTAAATAAAGATCTTCCTGCATTTCTGACCCCTGATGTCTCCTGTGTCGTGTGCTCAGCCTGGGGCAGCATCAGGGGATCAAGGCTGGAGCCCAGCAAACGTTCCCCAGAACAACTTTGCCCCCCACCATCCTCAGGGCCTTTGAGCAGTGGTTCTGTCCCTGCTTAGGACAGGGTTGGGGACTGAGTGGGGACTGAGTAGCAATCTGGAGTGTTCTCTCTTCAGGGACATGAGGGAGGCGGGACAGAGAAGCCTGCTGGGATTTATCCCTCTGGGTATCATGCTAGGGGTAATAAGGGAGAGCCCCCAGGGCACAGAACTGCTGGTATTTATCTCCCACTTTGAGACAGGGTACTGGGATGGTTGCTTGCTTAGATATCTCCTGGGGTTCCTCGCTATGGTTCTAGCTAGACACTTCCATGGGTTGTTCCACTGGATCTGCCTTTGTTAGTTTAGGAAACCGCCACACAGAAAGGTGAACTGCTTTTATGGAACCAGGGAATAAGCATCCATTCCCGCTACACCGCCCACCCCAGCAGGCTGCTTTGCAGGCTCCAAACCTCTGCCGCTTCACCCGCCTCTGCAGCGGCAGCTCTGGGGATTTTGCCGCCCCAAGCACGGCAGGCAGGCTGCCTCCGGTGGTTTGCCTGCGGAGGCTCTGCTGGTCCCACGGCTTCGTCGGACCTCCCGCAGGCATCTGCCACGAACAGCCGCTGCAATTAAAACAGCTGCCACGGGAACTTGGGGAGGCAGGAGATAACAGGATTGCCAACCCTGAGTGTTCAAAAAGCATGAGCCAGTCCGCCAAAATCATGAGATTAGCTTAAAAATTGTGAGTTCTTAATGATACATTTTGACTTTGTTTTGTTTGCCTTCTGGGGTTTGAGCCTGTTTTCCAGCTTTTCTCTGCCATCACAAGGACTAGAAAGTTTCTTTTAAAAAAATGCAAGCTGAATTTCTCACAAAATCACAGGACTCCAGGATCTGGGGCTTTAAGAAAAACAGCAAATATTGCAAGACTTGCAGTGAAATTGCAAGAGTTGGCAACACTGGCCAGCCCAAGACACTGGGGTTAAGACCCTGAATTCTTGAGAAGAGGGCCAGGGGATAAAGATCACAAGCATGCTGGAAGACAGCCCCTCCAGCAGCCCCTAACACCTTGGTAGGGACATTGGATCATTCAGAGGGGAGAGTTCTCCCTACTGAATCCCTCACACCACTCACTCCCTGCCTGGATATTCCGTGGAGATCTCTGCATATAGCGAAGTCAAAGCCTAAGAGTAGCCTGCTTTCACGCTCATCTCGGGGGGTGGGGTGGGGGGAAGAACACCAGGCCAAATGGGTCAGCTGGCCAGAGTGACACACCTGGGCTGCTTGCCCTCTGGGGATAAAGTCTCAGTTAACCAGCTTATTTTTAGTGCTGACCTAAGGCAGCACTGAGCCCGAGCCTCACAAAGTGAAAGGCTACACATGTACTGAGGGCCTGATCCAAAGAACCTGGAAAGCCGCCCCTTGATTTCGGTGGGCTTGGCAGCAGGCAGAGCCCCTGAGTCTGGGCAGAACCACTCTGCAAGCCTACGGAGCTAACCCCCAGGCTCGGCCTGGGACCCTGATCCAATCCCATCTCCGGTGTAGCAGACAGAAGCTGGGTACAGTCTGTGGTGAGCTAGAGAGCTCTCTCCACCCCTAGTCCCTTTTTTTCATGGTTGCTATCAGGTCACCCTGCTCCTGGAGGGCCTCCTCCAAAGTCCATTGATGTAAATGGAAGCCCGTCCACTGGGCCATGGATCAGGCCCTTAGCCCTGAAACTGCATCCTTGGCAAGGGGGACCAGGACAAGGCCTTTCCCCAGACCCCAATCCCCGGCCTCACTTGTGGTGCTAATTAGTGACTGCTGGCAGCTCCTGAGCTCTTCCCTCTGCTGGCCAACGTGCCAGCTGTGGTAACAAACTCTGCCAGAGACGCTAATGGGGAACAGATTTCCCCAGCGGAACCGGGGCCTGCTGTCAGAAGCACAGTGCAGGCTTTTGTCTGCCAGACGGAGAGGGGAGTGGGGAAAAAGCACATACCACGCGCTTTCCCACCCCACAATCATCCCCACCCTCCTGTGCCTCTCCTGAGCTGTGCACATCTGCATCGCGTGCTTCACGCCGCTGTATGCGGAGAGAGGCATTTACGCTCTGGCCAGCCCCGAGGTGGTGTAGTTGTCTGTTCTCAGATGGGAGCCTAACCTGACCGCCCTTGTGTCAAGACTGACTCTTCCTGTGCACAGGATTAAAAACCCTGAGCCTGACTTTGTAAAAACAGCATGCACGCCAGCCACACACTCCGACACACATCAGCAAGAAAGAGGCCAGATTTTTAGAAGAGCTCAACATGCTGGGACTTGTGCTCTGTGGCAAGTACATCACCAATTATGGGTGATGAGCCCTTGAAATCCTGCCCCCCTAAATACTTCCGATTTTACTGTGTTCATGAGCAAATGGGATCCTATGGCAAACACATACGCAGCTACCTTGAATTATCTGCCCCTTAAATAAGTAGCTTAAAATTCGTGAGTAAGGAAGAGGAGTTTGGTTTCTCTGTGTGATGGGGAATGATGTATTTCTAAATGTATGTGCTGTTAACACCTACATATGCTATAGCGACGGCTGTGCTGGAAAATGCAAATAAAAATCACTGCTCACTGGAGCTGGGCCTAATCGAAAGTGAGGCTAAATGCTGAAAAGTGACACTGTGAAAATGGCCTCAGGAGCACAGCTGGGCAAAGAAGGAATTTTTTGGTTCATTGGCAATTTGAAAAAGTCGAAGAAAAAACTCATTTCAGGGCTAAGGCAGAGTTTTGTTTTGACAAAAGGTTTCCTTTTGATTTTGCTCATTGATTAACGCTCTTGAATGTTCCTTTAATAATCTTAAAGGATGTTTCAAAACCAAACGTAACCCAAGTGTTTCATTCTGAAAACGTTGAACGTTTTGAATTTTTTTCCTGCTTTGTTGTTGTTGTTGTTGTTTGTTTTGGTGTCCAAATGAATAATTCCATGAAACTGACACGAATTTGTGACACGTTGCAGTGTTGCGAGAACTGCCTTTTTTGCTGAAAAAAGTTTTGTGGGAAAGATTTTCTCCCGGCTCTAATCAGAAGGCTCCAAATGTATTGTGTCTCTGTGACTCCGGATCAAATCTACTTGGCTTACAAAGAAAAATGCTGTTTGTTTCCTACCAGCCAGCCCTGCACAGAGGCAGGCTGGCCTCTTTCCTTCTCACTCGGATCCAGCAATCAGAACTGCTGACAGTGCATGAGCCATGCGAGATACTCCAGCTCACTCCCACCCAAAGCTGTGCCGACTCCACGGAGTTCACCGGAGTAAAGAACAGTCAGCAGATCTGCTTGTGAATACACACACGTTCACTATTGCAGTGCAATCAGTGTCGTCATTTACACATGTGCAAAATGGGTGTTAAATCCTGCTGCTCTCCTTTGGTGGCATTTAAAACCTGTAGGTTTAAATGATGACACAAAAGCACAGAACAATGCTGAATTAACACCACAGGGCAGCATTTCTGAGTCAGAAGGTGTTCTTTTTAGAGAACCAGGGTATAAAACCTGAGAGGACTTGCCTCTCCCCAGCTATTGTGTGCCACTGCAAACTCAGCGTGATTTCTCCCTCTTATCCCAACTCTCTCCTGCTTGATCTGCGTTGTACTCTTTCTGCTCTTCTCTTTCTAGCTCCCATCTTGGGTTTTCTTGCTCCTTTCTGGACTCATTTTCAGCTGCTTCCCTTTCTCCTCCTCATTCTTTTAATAACAAGTTGCATTTACCTCGCACTTTTCATGAGAAAATGTCAAATGTCTTGATGAAAGAGGGTAATGTATATTTTTTACAGATGGGGAAACTGAGGCACGATGCAGTTGACTGAAGTCACACAGTGAAACAGCAGTACAGTCAGAAATCCAGTCTCCCAGTTCCCCCTGCTCTAACTACCAGACTATATTCCCTCTTGTTTCCTTTCTCTTCCCACCATCTCCCTAATTTCTCATCTTCTCTAGGAGCAAGTTTGGATGCAGAAGTGCCCCTCCCACTAATTAAGCTGGTTATCCTTCCTAGTCTTTTAGCAAGCCTGTCCCCATGCATTTCCCTCATAACCCAGCAGGAAGTGAATTCCTGCTTGGAATGGGGCTTGACTCTCCAGAGTTCGCAGAGGAAATTTGGCTCATGAATATTAAACAGAAACCTGCAGGGGCCTCATTCTTTTTTCTGGCATCAGATCACCGGCTGGGTTCTGGTGTAACTCTCACCTCGCTCACCTGCTTCAGCCCTGATGGACTATCCCTGAAATGCCCGAAACCTAACAGGATTTTGAGAGAAACTGTGGGCCGGTTGCACTCCACAGCTTGCCAGGCTCTTCTGGGAAGGCAAGGCTTAAAAATGGGGTCTGCTGCAATTGCAGATCAGGCAGGCTCCTTTCCTGCACAGCAAAGCTGTAGCCTGTTATCTCCACAGGGCTGCAGATGATACTCATCATGCACCTCTGTTCCTCCCTGCCAGTCTTAGCTCCAACCCTGTGATTTCTCCTTTGGCAGCTGAGGAACCCTGCAAAGGGCCTGCATTGGTCCATGGAATAGAATCCAGGAGGGAAGCTACAGGTCCTGAAAAGAGCGGACGTGGGGATAAGCGCTCCTGGGATTCATATGGGATTTACTCTTTCCCAAGCACCGCCTGTCCTGGAGTCTCCGGGGAGCTGGCTTTCCAACTGAGGAAGCAGAAGGTGAGAAATGTGGACTTCAACACCAAAACTGTGCGACTTCCAAATGGTTCTGCAGGAAGGAGCCCTCAGCAAAAGCCTTAGCCCTCAAGTTCTCTCTCCTGCTACTCGCTGGTTGTGGCGGAAGGCTGGGAGCTGTGGGGCCAGATTTTCAAGTGCTCAGCATCCAAAATTGGGGCTAGATTTTCAGATGAGTGCAACTCTGTGTGCTGGGCTCAGCTACAGATCTGGCCACTTTTTTAAGCACTTGAATGGGAGCAGAAGCTCTCTGGAAGTTCTGGCCACTTTCTAGGGGCACTGGATGGGGGAGTCATGCAAGGGTCAGAGGGGCTGTTTGCAGAGGGCACTGAGTGTAAATATCTTCCTCCGGCAATAATCTGGGGCTGGGGAGAGGAAAGACTCTCTTGGGATTTGAGAAGTAAATTGTAGCCAGGTGGGTTGAGCAGCAGCCAGGAGGCTTGCCGGCAGCAGGAGCTCCAAGCTGGCTATTGAGTAGGGGCTAACATCAGCATGTGAACAGGGGAGCGAAGCAAGGACAAGGTAATGGGAGGTGCATTCTGCCTGCCAGTGGGGAAGCGGGAGGGCCTCTCTGGAGGGTGAGCAGGGGAGGACAGGATGGTTGGACAGCAGAGCTAGACTTCCCATGCAGTGATTGACTCTTGGCTCAGACCACTTTTGAGGTCCCAGCAGGGACCGTTCCAGATGTTCTACACCATCTCCCATGTGCAGGTCAGGCTCCGCTCTCACCCCAGGACGCACTCACATCCCCTGTGTGTCCCTCCTACATTCCAAACTAGCTTTGGGGCAGGAAGAGATGAGAGTCCTCCATCCCCATGACTTCCCAATCAGCTCCCTACCTTCAACCCAGCCCTCCCCACCTCCCACCCCCTGCATTTTGCTTTCCCTAAAACACTGCAGTGGGAGCCAAAGGGGCAGAAATCTCCCCTTCGTGCTTGGAAAAGGGCACAAGGCTTTGAGACTAGCTGGAGCAGGAGAGGAAGGAGTTAACCCTGTTACCTGGGAATTAATTAACAACAGATGTGTTCGGTTTCAATTAATTAATCTCCTGCCGACACTTGGTTTTACAGTTCCCTCGGAAGCCTGTCCAAGTCAAGGAGCTGTCCGGATGCCAAAGCTAGCTCTGTGCCTGCAGGCCTGGCAGGTCCCAGGCTGCCAGGGCTGCCTGCATGGGCCTCGATGGCAGTTAAAGGGGGTTATTATTCTCCTGTTTGCCATAGGCTCCAGCTGGCCAGGGTGCGCACCCAGCCTCTGACACTAGTAGCAGTGAGCTGTGATGCTTCTCG
The DNA here is from genome assembly GCF_025201925.1 of Gopherus flavomarginatus. Classification (NCBI taxonomy): domain Eukaryota; kingdom Metazoa; phylum Chordata; order Testudines; family Testudinidae; genus Gopherus; species Gopherus flavomarginatus. The sequence continues at coordinate 17,346,535 of NC_066621.1, read as the reverse complement.
AGCGGTTTCCCAAGGGCATGTAGGCTATCAGCTGAGAATTACTACTGGCTGAGAGTGTGTGCATATGGAGGCCAAACGCCCTGCCTGCTCTGGAGCAGAGTTAAGGTTGGCATTGGTACAGCGAGTGGTATGACTGAGTCTCCTGCTTTTCTGCTAGCCCCTGTTTGCATCATTACCCCATCCCACCACTCATTCTGCGCATGTTTTGCTCTCTTGTTGCACACAGCTACGTAAGCAGCAAGGTCTCATGGGCAGGGATGGCTAATCTATAACAGAGGGACAATTACTACTTCCCTAGCCCACAGCGGTGGGATGCAAGGATGCAATTAGTCAATATCCAGGGGTTCCATTTGGGGCCCAGATCTCGTTTAAAACCAGCATGCCTTCAGTTCCCAAACTCAAGGTCCGCTCTGAAGCCAACTGCGGACAATGGAAAGACTTCCCAGGGCGGGCAGTAGACATAGGATCAGTCTCCGGCTGCAGAGAGAACCTGGATGAAATCGCCTTTGTGAGGTGCCTTGCAGATAGCAGTGGTTCTCTCCAGGTCGTGGTGAGATGGGCCAGCCTGGGTCGTAAGCCATCCCGAGTCAAGGGTTCACCAGCTCAGGCTGCGTGTTCTGCTCCTTCTGGAGTGGGCTGGCCTGGGTCTGAATTTATCTTCTGGAACTCCAGCCAGGTCTATTAATATATGGAAAGCAAAAGGGACGGTGTGCTGCCAAGAAGTCCTTAGCCTGGCCATTTCAGCTGGAGGGACCTTCTTTGGCTGATTATATTTAGGACTTCCATTTGTGGCAGGCTCACTGCCGGCGATTTGTTAGGAGCGAGACACTGGGCATAGGAATAATGAAAGTTCGTTGTCTAATTGCTGATCAACCACGAGGGAACTAATGCCTTCCTGAGAACTGGGAAGCATAAGGCACTGTTCACTCGACCTGCCTGAATCTCACTTTGCCTGGATGTGGCTTTTCACAATGTGCTCTGCTGTAGTAATGGCTGAGTTGGGCTGAAGACCCAAATGGAGAGGTGGTCAGGCCAGATGGAGGTTATGGCCAAGGGCATGGGATGTCTGGATGGGACTGGAGGGGACCTCACTTGTGTGGCCTGGACAATAGTATTACGCAGTCCTGCCATAGCTGATCATGTGCGAGAGTCTTCCCATCTGCAATCCCTACCACCTGTAACAGTCTCTATGCATCTCTCTGCCTCATTGGCTCTCCGTCTCTTCCTCCTCCTCCCCTAGCAGGTTATTACTGAACACTGGGTATGGCTACATTGCAATCGGAAGGTGTGATTGCCAGCATGGGCTAGCCCTGCCCACGCAGGATGTTAGGTACGTACACATGGCCTAGCGCTAGCCCATGCCATCTCCCGTGCCGAACGGGCTTCGCTGCTGTTGTTACTGGAGCTATCTAGAGCAAAGCTAATTCACTTGTGTTATCATGCCTCTTGATGGCAATGCAGACATGCCTGCTCTGTAAAGCATTCTTGGACATGGTTTGTGGGAGATACCCTTGCTCTGCAAAATAACCATATTAGATGGGGATTGAACCCCACCGTTTGGCTCTGGACCTGAACAGTCACAAAGTCCAGGGGGTGGGGGATCTATGGCCCCATCTTAGACAGACAGAGAGAGGCCAGCCATGAAAATTAGCTCTGGGCCTGATCTTTCCTAATGGTCGGGGGTTTGGGATGAATATGACCTCCTTGGCAAGTGGAGAGATTGACTAAGGGCTCTCCAGCAGCTCTGCTTCCAATCCCCAGCACGGAGTGGACCAGGGGCACAGCTGAAGCATGCTACACAATGGTGAGCCTCTGCTTCCCAGGGGCCTTGGGATGCAGAGTGTGAGTTAGAGCAGCCTCAGGGCTGCTGTAACTAAGATGTGGCCCTAGAATCCAGAGAGTACAAAGAGGCCTTGTACTCACTACTCCTACATCCACCCCAGATCCCTCCACTCCTGCCACCCCCTCAAGCACAGGACTAGAATAATTGGGAATTAGTCCCCTTATTCCTAGACCAGAGATTCTATGCCAACACCAAAGAACTCAGAGAGGAAGGACAGTGTGTCTTGTCCGCCCTTCTTCAGCCACTTGCAGTGCTGTTCCATGCAGTCGGCACACCGTGGCGTCCTTTGCACAGGCCAGCATGAGCAACATTAGCTTTCGACTCATCTTGCTTTCTTGACGCTGCTCTTTAGCTTGCTGTGAAGTGCTCAGAATGACATGAACCTGCCCCAGCCTAGATGTGTGTTTAGCATCACTGAATGTGTATTTTGTGGCCTTCAACATTCAGATGGATGAGAGGCAGCATTTCCAGAAGGGCTGAGATGATGTCCCATTTTTAAAGATGACTTGGGTACTTAGGATTCTAAATCCCATTGACTCGACTTGGACTGCTGAGTGCTTAAGTCACATGTCAAAAATGTCTTGAGTGACTTACAAGCCCTAAGTTACTTTTGAAAACAGGCCTAAGGGTTCTAAGTCACTTGGACGCTTTTGAAAATTGTACCCTACAAAAACATCCTGAGTTATAACATGCGCAGTGGTGGGGGAGCCATGTCAGTCCCAGAGTATTTGGGGGAGACGGTGGGTGAGGTCATATCTTTTATTGGACCAACTTCTGTTGATGAGAGAGACGAGCTTTCGTTTCCCAGACCAGAAGATGAGCTCTGTGTAACTTGAAAGCTTGTTTCTCTCATCAACAGAAATTGGTCCAATAAAAGATATTACCAACCCACCTTGCCTCTCAGTGTTATAATAGAAAGGATTCAAAAATAACCAGGAGTTTTGAAAGGGCTGTAATACAGTTGGTCGGAACATGAATTTTGCATCCTGCGGGGGGGAAATGAGATTTCCAATTTTTTTTTTTAATCTCAAATCAGGATGAAAAACCAACATTTTGACATTTTTGACAAAGCCTGAAAAGATTTATGTTGGGTCAACCAAAACGTTTCCATTTTGATAAATGTGGAATGTTTCATTTTGATTTCAATCTCTTTTAATGTTTGTTTTTCTAATATAAAATAAGTTTTGAAATGAAAAGTCAGTCTACAATGAAAAATCAGAACTCTTCATTCTGGAAATGTCCACACGTCCCATTTTGACATTTTTAAACTTGACTTTTTTTTAATTTTTTTCTCCTTAAACAATCAATACAATTTCACAAAAAAATCACTTTAGTCAGAAGCGCACTTTCCAATAGCAAACTGTTTTAGATGAAAATTTTCTGACTTGCTGTAATAACAAACCCATCTTCGCCAGGCATCAGCCAACCTCTAACTGGCTGGAAAGAAACTACCCTATCTTTTCATGTGCTGTAGATTTATACCTGCCTACTGGATTTTCACTCCATGCATCTGATGAAGTAGGCTGTAGCCCACCAAAGCTTATGCCCAAATACATGTGTTCGTCTCTAAGGTGCCACAAGGACTCCTCGTTGTTTTTATCCCACCAGGCTATATTATCCTATCACGTCCTTGGACACATCTGACGCTGGTCAGAGATAAGATACAGGACTAGAGAGGTCCCATGTCTGATCAAACCTAGAAGTTCCTTGCTTTCAACAGCGTATCCTACTTGTGTCTTGAATCAAAATCAATCAAATGCAAGTGGAAGGATTTTTCTTTTTCAACTACAAAGACCTTTTTGATCCTGTTTCCTGTCTGGCCACGCACCGAAGTGGTGAAGTCTCAGAGATGGTTCATGAACCCCCCACCTTTGCTTTCTTCTCGCTTATAAGTGCTGCCCTTAGTTGGGTCCTGCTTGCTCCTTATTCGCAGTCCTGAGCCTGCCTAATTGGCCTCCTCCCCTGCAATTAATGGCAATTTCAAAGGGCCAGGGGATGGGGAAATAAACAAACACATTGCACAAAAATCTTTCAAGCCAAAGAGAAAACAAATTGTTGGAAGGCGAGGACGTTTGTTTAATCAGATAGGTTCCAGGAGGCTGCCTCTGGTAAGCAGAGCCAGTGGAAGGATGGGGGCAAGCAGAGAAGCCTGTAGTCTATTAAACTTCCTTTGAGAGCCTGCCAGACTTGACAACAGCTGGAAGAAATTAACATTTCAGGTCTGTCAGCCGGTTCGGTGGGTTTTCCCCCCCTCCAGAAAGCAAACAGCTTGATGACCGGCAGTTTCACCTTCTCACTCTCTGAGGTTTCCAGCTGCAGACCATAGCTGGTTTCATCAGATTAAAAAAAAAACAAAAAAACCTGCAAAGAGAGTAGAGTGCCAAAGTTCGGACAACATTCTAAAGCAGGGCTACCCCCGGGAGTGAGGGTGGAAATGCCACCTTCTTCTGCAGCATCTTGTGTGTGACATTTACTGACCACAGATGTGCATTGGTTCCCTTTAGGCCTGTCGATTTGGTACCTCCAAGGGAGCATTCTGCCTTACGCCTCTCAGCACCATGCTAAACAAAGAGCACTGCCAGTTAAAAATCTGACCTCCAATCATTAGCAGGATGTGATGGGATGTCCCCCCAACACATGTGCCCTGAAGGGGTTAATGGAGGCCAGAGGGGCCAATTAACCTATTAGGCCAGGGATTGGCAGCCTTTGGCCTGCAGCCCACCAGAGTAAGCCCCCTGACAGGCCAGGCCGGTTTGTTTACCTGCCGCATCCGCGGGTTGGGCCGATCGCAGCTCCCACTGGCTGTGGTTCGCTGCTCCAGGCCAATGGACACTGCGGGAAGCAGTGCGGGCCAAGGGATTTGCTGGTTGCCGCTTCCTGCAGCTCCCATTGGCCTGGGACGGCGAACCACGGCCAGTGGGAGCTGTGATCGGCCGAACCTGCGGACGCTGCCAAAGGTTGCCAATCCCTGTATTAGGCTGAAGGCTGAGAGGAAAGCCCTAATTACGGCAAGCTCACCTGTGTGGGAACAGATGGGACTTCTATAAAGCCAGGGAGCTGGGAGCAGGCTGAGGGCTGCAGGGAGGTGTCTGCAGTCACTCCCTGGGAGAAGGGAGGTGTGTTTGGGGTCTATAGCGACAAGTAGCCCAGGGTCACTCCCTGGGAGAAGGGAATACAGAGGCTGGCAAACCCCAGGAGTGCTGGGGTAGGAAGCAGCCCAGGAAGTAAGCAGCAAGGTTGGGGACTGAACAGACCTTGGCTGCATGTTGTAGGGTCCCTGGGCTGGAACCTGGAGTAGAGGGCAGGCCTGGGTTCCCCTGCCCACCACTGGGGAAGTGGCACCGGTGGGGCAGTCAACTGGAAGACTACCTGGGTCAAGGACACTTGGAAGGACTGTACCCCTGAAGGGGGGACGCTGAGCAATCTGGCCGGAGGGCTGAATCACGGAGAGGACGCTGCAGTTCCTGGAGCAAGAATAGAGCTGCAGACCAGAGAGAGACAGAGTGATGGTGTGCGACCACAAGAAGAAGTGTCAACCTCATGAGCTACTCCCTGGAGCGGCCAGGAGGAGGCACCAGCTGAGGAGTGAGTGAAGCACCCTGCCATAAGGGGGCTACAGCATTCAGTTACCAGTGCACCTAGTGGCGGCTGCGTGTGAATAGTGGAGAGAGTCTTGCAGTGTATGCAACACCCTTGAAAACGTTCATCCTTTCTCCGTCATTGCTAGGTGAGTGTTCTGTCTTCAGGACTGCTCATTGGCTGATGGCGACTGGTTCTTATGATGTCATGCTTTTCTTTTGTGTTTGATTAGCTAAGTACGCTGCCACTTAATATCCTGCTGGTGGAGTTATTTGAAAGCTGGTCCAAGCTGGAATGGCCTCTCCCCTGCTGATGTAGCTGAATTAAGTTGCTATATGATGCTCGCTGGTTTTTGCAACAATCCTCCCGAGACTGCTTAGACTCTCGATCACACTCCAAATGCAGCAGCCCCTTGGCACACCATTGTGTTGCATGGGGGTGGGGTCTCAGTCAGCTTGGCGTTGTGTTGGCCAGTAAAGAATACCGAAAAAATTATCTCATGGTGTCAGAAGCTGTCTGAACTCTGCTACATCTGAAGCGCGTAGAACTGGCAAAGTCCAGCTGATTTCTGTGCCAAACTGCAACCTATCTGACTACTTCAGCCAGCCTGTGTACACCGGGGCCTGAGCATAGACCATATATCTCCAGGTTCTGCGTCGTTCTGCATTGCTACCAAGTTGGAGAAGGAAAATACATCGTGGTTTGAGTTAACCGTCGCCTGTGTATGGTGAGGAAAGGGACCAAAGACCACGAGGAAGGCAGCTCAGAACATTCTATTCTGTATAGTTTTTTATACCGTGCTCCTCACAAATCTGAGCTTCTCAGAGGGATCTGATCAAGATCTACCAGTCCAGAAGTTTTGAGCACTGGGTCCCAAGGTGTCATGTCACACAGGAGAGATCACACTTATTCCAGCATTACTAGAGATCAGCATAATCCCCACAGATGTTTGCTTGAGCCTTGGAAGAGCCCTGAGAGGGAAGACAAAAAAGAGCAGTAGTACCTAGAGTCTTCAATTAGAGTCTTCCACCACCAGCAAGCCCGTTCTACCTGTACGTTGCTCTCTGGTGATTGATCCAGTGAGGTCAATGGAGAGAATTTCCCATTCACTACAGTAGACATAGGCTAGCCCCTTAAATCTCCTTCCGTTCTCTGTAGATCCCTTTCTGACCTAAATCTGTGTGACCCCATCCCAGTCTGTCCATTGCAGATTTATACAGCTCCAGATTTCTCTCCAAAGTGTCCTTAATCAATGAGAATTATAGAAACCTTGCTCCACTCTTAGCCTCCAAATTATTTGCTAATAGTTCTGAAATGTAACAAACAAACCAAAAAAAGACTCCATTCAATAATGGCATAAGCCAGACAGAGATGGCAATCTAACTGCTTTGAAAAAACTAGACCTGGATACACAACGGGTGTAAATCAGTGTAGTTCCATTGACGTCAACCGAGCCACACCCACGTACACCAGCTGAGGATATCATCTGTGGCAGTGATTGCTCTAAGGAGGTGCCTACCAGCTTAGTGGGATCTGGGCAAGTCTTTCTTTTTCAGTCTTGCTCAATGGCAGTTTGCTGATACGTAAGTTGACCTCAGTAGAGAGTCGTACTAACAGGTGTTCCATACTCTGTAGGTGCTCACTGCTGAAAAGCCAGGTGAGGTCTGCTCATGCCCCCAAGAGAGCTGCAACTATCCCCTGGATGTTGACTTCATCCAACGCCATTCTTCTTCCCACCGCCGATCACTACGCCTTGATTGAAGGCCAGCTGTAGGCCTACGAGTGAACATGCAGGCCCTGCATTCATATGGATGTGCCAGGCTTGATGAGACAATATATCAATACCGTGCTGGTGTCGGCCCTCCTGGCTTGGCTTTCTGATCTGGATTGCATGCTTAGGTGCCCTTCTCAAAAGATCCAGGGCCTGATCCTGATCTCAGGTACACCAGTGCAAATGCAGTTCATGTATACAGGTGTATCACTGACATCTGACTCCTGAGATTTTGTCCTGTGTATTGTCTCTCACTAAAAAGAGGTTGTCGTTGGAATGAGAGCTGTGTTTTTGGTTGCCCTTGGAGCAGGAGTTCAGATTGATTTTTTCCAGCACTGGAGAGGTTAGTAAAACAGTTGGTAGAAGCAGTTGCTACCAAATGAGTTGACGCTTGGTCTAGGTTTTGTATAGCGGCTGTGTGTGGTCTAGGCCTGTTCCACCATCTGCCAGCAGGAGTCACTGTAGGGAATGGCCAAAGTGGACTATTCTGGGTGAAACTCACAAGCTATTTCAGCAACCCAGCCTATCCCATGCATGCGGGAGGGGATGACAATGGTGAGTTGGCTGGAAGCAGGCTCACAGCTCCCCATGTCATGACCTCCCCAGCAAGAATAGCTGTAGGGAGTGGAATATTATTATTCTTATTCATTATGTGTATTGCAGTAGCACCTAGGAGCCCAGTCATGGACCAGGTCCATTGTGCTAGGAGCTGTACAAACACAGAACAAGTAATGGTGCTGAGGCCAGGTCTACTCAAGAAACTTTTGCCAGTGTAGCAATGTGATGTAAAGGTATAATTTTCTTTAAATGACATTTTTATATCGGCAAAAACAGTAGCATAAGCCCTTTGTCATACCCGCTGCCAAATTGCAGCTGAAACCATGGGATCGGCAGATCTCCTGCAGAAATGCTGCCAAAGGCTGCCTGACTGCCGCCCTCATAGCAACTGGCAACCTGCCCCCCGTGGCTTGCTGCCCCAGGCACATGCTTGCTGTGCTGGTGCTTGGAACCGCCCCTGCAGGAGTCTGATTTTTCTTGTGTACACCCAAGTTTCACCTCACTTAGAAACTAATTGCTAACAAAATCTGACATAAAAAGACAAAAAGCGTCACAGTGCAATATTACTGAGAAATTGCTGACGTTCTCATTTTTACCATATAAATTATAAAATCAACTGGAATATAAATATTGTCCTTACATTTCAGTGTATAGTACATAGAGCAGGATAAACAAGTCATTGTATGAAATGTTAGTTTGTCCTGACTTCACTAGGGCTTTTTATGTAGCCTGTTGTAAAACTAGGCAAATCTCTAGATGAGTTAATGTACCCCCGGAATTCTGCGTACCCCCAGGGGTACATGTACCCCTGGTTGAGAACCACTGGACTACACCTTACTCTCCAAGCTCCCGTTGTCCAGATTCTCCCAGCAGGAGTCGAGAATGGAGCAGCCATGTCAATTTAGCAAAGGCTTTTTCAGAGAGGATGGTCAGGAAGAGGTGCCTCATAAATCCAAACAGTGATTTCCTGCTGCAGTCGAGGGGAGTTGTTTTCTTTAAAAACGCAGCTGAAATTGGAGAGGAGCTGGTGTTAGTTTAAATCTCTCAGTGCTGGGGAGTTTGCTGTATGATCGAGACAGGGCCAGCAGCCAAGGTGCATACACACAGGCCCCCATTTGAAAGCCATTAAAAGGAATATTTCTGGAGGAGAATTAGGCACATATCTTTAACCCACATTGAAATACATTGAATGGGCTTAAGCCTGCTTGAGTTATAGAGTGAAAATATGGCAAAGATTCTGTTTTAAAACAGGAAGGCTAGAGAAAGTTGGCACGTTTCACACACATCCACGTGCAGCGCACACACGCTCCCATCCGTGTACAGCCCCACACGCATTCTTGCACATATGCACCCAGCCTCATGTGGATTCTCATGCCCGCACACATTTCCAAATGTCCACGCGTGCAGCGTCACGTGAGCGTGACCATCACAGGGTTATTATTTCTATTAGAGAGAAACTGAGATGCCCCACTGAGATCATGGGCACACTGTGCTAGGCACTGTATGTACACATACACACACACAGAGGAAGCGATGGCTTGGACCTTGAAACACTTACAGTCTAGACAAGACAGACCGGGGTGGGAGGGAAACCAGACTGTCACAAGGTCACACAGCAGCTCAATGGCAGAACTGGAAATTGAGCCCCGGTTGCCTTTCTACCACACCATGCTTCCTGCCTGCTCATTGTCCCTGGCATTCGCACTCCTGCCTGATCTCACCAGCAGTGCTGCATGTTCTTGCACATTCTCCCACACAGGCATGCAGTCAGTCCTGCACATTTTCTTTCACCTGGTCTTATGCATTGCCACACTCACACCTGCTATCCCGAGTCCTCACGCATGCAGACCCAGCACCCTGCTGTCACATATGCACACCCCACTGTCCCCAGCCGCATGCTCCCTAACTCACGTTGCCTCGTACACATTGTCACACCCATTTATAACCACAGTCTCACAAGAGATGACAGCCCTCTGTAGTGCTTAACTGAGCCCCATTACCATAGCACTCAGCACCTCAGTGTATTTATCCTTCCAACCCTCCCCCCCATGAGGTAGGGCAGGGTTATGATCTCTATTTTACAGATGGGGAAACTGAGGTACAGAGAGGCGGAGTGACTTGCACAAGGTCCCGCAGGGAATCTGTGGTTAAGCAGGGAACTGGACCCCAGCCTTCCTAGTCCCAAGCTAGCACCCTAACCAACCACTGAGCCAGCATTCCTCTTAAAGTTAAATTCAATAAAAAAAAGTAGACAAGGTCTAAAAGGTTAAGCACCTTTCACTGGGAAGCGTTCCTGGGCCAGATTTTCAAATGCTCCGCACCCACAGTCGAGGCAGATAGACTCATAGACTTTAAGCTCCCGTTCAGCCAGCCTAAATGACGCCGGAGTATCAGAGGAGCCCAGAACATTGGCTGTGCACTGGGTGCTGAGCACTTCTGAAAATCTGGCTGCTCATTAGGTGCCTGACTGGGAGTGGAGCTCTTTTGAAAAATCTGTTTTCTCTTAAAGACACGATGAGGGTAGGGGGTAAGAGGGGGATGCTCAGAAATGGACTTAAACCAGGCACTGATACAGGAGAGTAATTGCTGCTAGATGATCTAATTCATTCTCTTTACATAGGCTGATTTTTTTTTCTAAATATTTGATTGCTCTTATCTCTTCAGTTAACATTTGTCAGCAGCATTTTTTCGGAGAAGCTGGGTTATTTACAAGTCCCCCCGCCCTGATTTTAAACACTAGCCTGATGCACACGTTATCCCAGTGCAAACACATGGTCTGATTATCTTCAAATCCAGGGCAGGCCTTGCCTCTGATGATGGGCGAGTTTCACTGCTGCAGAAAGATTTAATATGTAGTTTTATAATAGACCCAGTCCTGTGCGTCATGGCCACCCTATTGGGCTGGGGTCAGAGCCTAGTTACCCTAGAGTGGTTCCACAGATGTCAATTTTACAGTGGCGTGAGTTAGCATAAAATGAAGCCATACAACAGTATTTGCTTTACCCACCACTCAGCTACTACCACCTCTGATTGAAACGCGGCTGTTTATTACTATGAATAACTCTTGGTACTTAGAACATTACAATCATGAAGAAGTTTACAAAGGTAAGGAAGGAAGTATTAATAGCCCTATTTTATAGATGCAGAAACTGAGGCACAGAGAGATCAAGAGTCTGGTTTTTAGAGGTCCTGAGCTCTCTTTGACCTCTGAAAATTGGCCTTTGAAGACCTCCCCAACATCAGAGACAGAGTCAGTAGAAGAGCATCCTGGTTTCCTAGCTTCCTATCCACTGCTTTAGTAGATGTTGTTGCCTCTTTGTTTAATCGTTCACCACAGAGCAGCTGAAGTAAGTTATTTTTGGAGTAAGAGTCAGATTCTCTGCTGCTCTTGGGTCCTCCCAGAACAGCAGAAGGTGGAAGACATCAGAGCACCAGTTACAGCTGCCTGATTCTCTGGCCAGTTCAGTCCCAGAAATGGGCCTGGTGGAGTTTAGAGGAACCTGGGGGTTGCGCTAAACTCCACCAGTTCATAACAATCCAGCTCGGAGATGGCTGATGTACAGTGTGCTGTGCCACTACCCGCCAGCCCCACCATGTCCCTTGCATCAATTTCAAGAAGGGGAGGTGATGTAAGAGGCTGCTGAGAACACCCATGTGCCAGGGAGAATTTTCGGGGGGGGGGCCCATTTTAGCCCCTGGAGCGCAAGCTCTGTATGCACCGTTAACTATTTTTTTGTGCCCTTGAGCATTGTGGGGAGAGCATTTTTCTCCCCTTTGATGGTTGTGAATTGCTTCATGCTGATTGCAGGGTATCTCAGAACACCTACTGACAGTGGGACTGTTTGAGTGAGAGAGATTTCAAGTGCCTCACTGAACCGCATTGCCGATCCCACTCTGCTTTATAAAGAGCCTCTCAAAGTGAACTGGAGACTGAATGCGCCATGGAAGGAGCCTGAGAAGTGTGTATTCAGCTGCTTTTGAGGTTTGGATAGGTCCAGTAATTAGCTGGAGCTGTATATTGCTTATTCAAGGCAGCAAGCCAACTCCTGCCCTCAATTACACCCGTGCAACCACACTGACTTAAATGGGTATAACTAAGGGCAGAATTTGGCCTACTGTGATATTTATACCTGGAGCCAGCTTGGTTGCGAGGTTCTTTTAATAATGTTTTCATTTGACTTGCGGGTCTGCTTTTTGATACTGCAGTGAACTAGCTTTTGTGTGTGTGTCTATTTTGGAGAGTGAGAGACAGCCCTCACTGCCCACTACTGGATGGAATCAGAACTGCTCAACTGTGTGTCAGAGGCCCCAGGCTGTTAATGGAGATTCTCCATTAGCTTAAATGCTAGTGATGATAACAACAATTAATATCTAGCTCTTATCTAGCACTTTGCAACAGTAGATCTCAAAGTGCTTTACAAAGGTCAGTGTCATTATTAATTACTATTATTATTTATTAGTAGATGCTGTGCTTTCCTTCTGCGGCAGGAAGACCAGAGTTCTACCCTCGAGTTCTGCATGGTCCTGGTGAGTCACAGATGTGCTGCGGCATCCTTTCTTGTCCATGTTTAAGTGCCTTTAGTGTCATTTTTAGCTCTTCACCCCAGGCGGTGCTTGACGTTATCTTGATGCTGCAGTTTTTGGTCTGAGAATATCTGGCTTTCAGTTGCCAGGCACTGCATTTATTCATGGTGCTGTGATGCTGTTGGTTTGTTTGTTCTCTTCGCCGAGTGGGATTGAAAAATGTTCCGTCCTATGGGGTGGATGCACAGATTCCAAGGCCAGAAGGGACCATTGCATAGCCCAAACTAGAGAACTGCACCAGAATAATTCCTAGAGAAGATCTTTTAGAAAAACACCCAGTCTTCATTTTAAAATGGCCAGTACTGGAGAATCCCCCACGACACTTGTTAAATTGTTCCAATGGTTAATTACCCTCCCTGTTAAAAATTCCCTGTGGAAAGGAGAGACTGGTGGTTTCAATAGTGCAATATATCTCCTTCGGCTGGTTGGGATCCATCCATATAACTTCCATTTGTTGTTAATTATTTGACGGTGGGGCCTCATGCGATGAGACCAATCGCAACATTTTCAAAAGCATCTAAGACCCATTTTCAAAAGAGACACGGGGCTAGGTCCTTTAAGGTATATCTGTGCCTAAGTCCAATCCCCAATTTGCAAATGCTTCCTTCATGTTATGGCGTGCCTAAGTGAACGCAACAGGCCCTCTTGCAAAACCAGTCTAGCTGTTGTACTAGTTCTGCATGTCACTATGGCGTTGAATATACTTCATAAATGGCTTCCAGATGTTATCAAATAATCATCTCTCTCCTGCAGTCTGTCTGTCTGTACTTTCATATACTGCCATGTGGGTCAGAACATCTCTCCGGTCCTCCAGCATTTGAAAGATGGCCTGGGTTGCTGCTGATCATGAACTCAATCTTTCTTAGTTTATAGTGTGAACTATCGATCCTTACCTTTTAAAAAGGATATTCGGTTGCCAATAATGTGTTCAGGCTGTAGCTCTGAAGGCATCAAGGCAATCTGTACCCATCCTGTCCGTGCGGAAGTGGTGCAATTGTGCCTAGATTTTGGGCCAGAACTTTAGCTAGTGTAAATGGGTGTAGCTAGGGAGCTAAGGAACTGGCCCATTATATACAGTCCTTGTATCTCAATAAACCATATTTATTAAGGTGTGCAGTTTTTCATCTGGGAGTCTTATAGCTTGGGTCATTTCAAATCAGACTGCAGAAAACCCTGCAGAACATTCTGTAGGGAACAAACTACAGTGACCTCTATGGGATGGAGTAGAGGACCACGCAGGTCCAAATTTTTCAAGGGTTATATATTAGTGGGGACAGTTTCCCAGCCAACAGTGCAATAATTTTGCTGTGCGATCTTCTTTTCCGGTCAATATATTTTTAGGGTGTGTGGGGGAGGGGTGTAAAATGAGGAGACAAGAGGCCTGAACTTCAGAGGTGCTGAATATCCACAGCTCCCATGGACTTCAAAAGAAATATGATGCAGCCAGTCACGCTAGGGAGAGTTTATGGAATTTGATCTGAAGTGATGTCTAGTCTAGAAGCACAGGGACATCTCCCCTGAAAAGAATCGTTACAGCAGTGATTAGAAAAAGTGTCAGAGACAGCGTAACCAATGCATTTAGACACCCTGAGTTCTACCGTGTCAGGAGGATGAGAGCGAGCGAGACATAGAATATCAGGGTTGGAAGGTACCCAGGGCCGGGGCAACCTATTAGGCGACCTAGGCAGTCGCCTAGGGCGCTAACATTTGGGGGGCGGCAGGTGCCCCGGTCATCGGCGGTATTTCGGGGGCGGGACCTTCCGCTGCCACTGTCAGGGGCGCCATTTCGGGGGCAGGACCTTCCGCTGCCTAGGGCGCCAAAAAGGCTGGCGGTGCTCCTGAAAGGACCTCAGGAGGTCATCTAGTCCAACCCCCTGCTCAAAGCAGGACCAATCCCCAATTAAATAATCTAACCAATTTTTGCCTCATATCTCTAAATGGCCCCCTCAAGGGTTGAGCTCAGAACCCTGGGTTTAGCAGGCCAATGGGCAAACCACTGAGCTATCCCATGGGAAAAACCAAGGGCTGTGTCTGAGATGGATAGTCTACAGGTCCATTCCAACTCTGCGCAGTAATGTGTTATGACTTTTTGGCCATGGAATAAGTCCCCTCATGTAGAGGGAGGCACTGATCGAACCTGAGGACGTTCTGTGCCTCTTCGGCGGAGCTGAGCCCAAATCAAAACCTCAGGTCCAAAATCTGGACCCAGATCTTGCAGATGGCCCCCATTTTTGTAAAAATCCTGGAGCTGAGTGGCCCTGAATTTTGGGGCGTTGGACATTTGAACTTTGCAGCTTGGTTCCCATCTCTGCTGCTCAGGTCTCTTGGGGCTGTCCAGGCTGTTCATGGATGACAGGCACGTTTCAGTCCAGCACAGGTTGAGTGAGGGAAGTTTTACCTTTGACTCTCTGAACAAGAGACCGAGCAAGAACCCGAGATGCTGGACTTCCAATCCCTGATGAAGGGACACTGTGAGTTTGGAGCTGCACAGCCCCAATTTGAATCCCAGTCCCTCCTTCTTGTATCTCAGATCATAATGGCCTGAGCAACCAGCAAACCCATGAGACTCAGAAGTTCCTGAAAAGTCCATATATACCAAGGGTGTCCAGAGATTGTCCAGCCAACGAGGTTGCACTGGCAACTTACCAGCAGCCAAAGGGGATGCCCTTAAAGTGCATTAATGGAATTCCTCTACTCGTGTAAAACAGCCTGGTTCTAATGACGCCAGTGGAGTGATGCCAATTTACACCAGTTGAGGAGCTGAGTCATAGACTGCAACAGCTCCCATCTTTAATGAGGGGACGCCACCCATGGAAACTACAGGTCCAGCGTGTGATGCCTGACATTGATCTTCTGCTGGCTGCTGGGCTTGAAGCAGAGCAGTGTATGCTGGGAGATGTCTCTGCAGACCACAGCTCCGAACTGAAAATGAGCATCTGTGAACCTCACTGGAATGTTTCTGTTATGTGCAACTCCCAGAGGAGGCGCTGTGGGGGCATTTCTCATTGGACTATTATTACTGTTGGGTAGACTTTGTGTAGCGGTAGCACATCGAGGCTCCCGTCAGGGTCCCATTGTGCCAGGTCCTGGGCACACCTGCAATCCAAAGTCCCTGTCCCAAGGAGTATACGATGGAAAAGAATTAGGTCTAATCCAGACTCACGACTTGAGAAGGCAGAAAGAAGCCCAGCAGTGGGCTCTCCGCCCATTCAGAACATTGGATGAAAATGAAATTCTCCATAGGACCAGGACTCACGTTAACGCCTTTCCCCGTTTGCTATCTGTGCAGCCACAGCACCTTCCTGCTCTGCGCATGTATCCTGTACAGACTTAAACGTCAGTTCATGTCTGTGATTCAACAGTAGCATCTTCTTGCCGTGGCTTCAGATCTTCCCTCCCAAACATGCAACCCGCTCCCCCCTGCTTTAATGAGCAGCTTCGATAGATTTCCCTCTGCAGGTGGGTTTTCTTCTTCCTTGTTTTCTGGTCCCTCCAGCTGTTGTTTCACACAGCAGATATTTGTTTTCTAGGAGCCACAGTGGGGATGGTGGGAGGGGATCCAGTCACAATTAATTTCCTTAAAGAGCCAGACATCGCTGCTCTGCCCCTAAATCTTTTGTGCACAGGCAAGATGAAGAGCGATCCCTGGGGTGCTTCTTTCGATCCTGGCCCATGGGCTGTTTTGTTGAAATAGTCTGATCCCAAGGTACTTTCCATGAGAGCTGAGATTTTCTTGCTTTGGTCTTCTGGCCAGATTCCAGTTTGAATGATTACATTCAGCCTCAGTCAATTCTCCACTGGATACAGCATTCTCCTTCACATCACTGTCCTAAACTGTTGTGCAGAGGAGCTGTGTACTGCACACAGCTGCTATTGTCTGTTCCACCCCAGAGGTGATGTCATTCCAGGGGCAGGCAATCCCTGTGTTTGTCAAGTGCCTCACATCCAACATGCTGAGCTCTCCTGAAAACTCAGCCACTTATTTAGGTGACTGTGGGGGAGAGGAGCCCTTCTAAAAAGTCTGTCCTAGGCAATGTGCCCAGGGTCCCACTGGAACTCCGGGTGAGGCAGGAACTGAACCCAGACCTCCTGAGTCCCAGCCTAGTACCCCACTACTTTTCATCCACAGAGGTCAGCACATGCTAGATAGGAGTGTAAAGCATGATTACCTCCACTTTACAGATGGGCAACTGTGACATTCCCAAGGTCGCACTGATACAGAGGAGCAGAGCTGGAAAAGGAACCCAGGAGTCCTGACTCCCAGTCCCCTACAGCAAACTCATGCTGCTGAGGCAAGCCAGGTTGACTTTTCAACTCCCTTTCCTTCAGGATGGGTTTTAGTGATTGTGCAACGCAGCAAATCTTGGATTACCCTTGCCAGTGAACCATGCAAAACAGAAGACAGAAAACCCCCATGTGGAAGATGCTCCCTCTCTGTCTCAAAAAAAACCAAAACTCCAATGAATTGTTACGCGACTTCACGCTCACCTTTCCCAATCACTGTTTCAGAACATTTGCCACCTTGCGTGCAACATTAAGAGGCATCTGGCAGCAGAAATCCCATCACCCTATACTTGACTTTCACAAGCAGCTAATGACCAAACTCCAGGAAGAGAGCGGCTGAAACTTCACTTGTGGTACAGTGACAATGTGACACAAAATTGTTGTGGAAACCATCTCCGTGCTTGGAGACAATCAGCGGGTGTAAATCAGCATAGCTCCATCAGTTTACAACCCGCTGAGGATCTGGCCCTGAACGTGAGCACTTCTATCCTATTGGTGACTAGGACAACTATGACAGCTGGAATAAGGGACTGGTCTATCTCAGGGTACCCCCCAACCTGCAGTTTTGTGCCTTCCCACTTACCTTGCCTCATAATGTAAGGACAAAGGGGCGTCCAATGAAACTGTCAGACAACATGTAGAAAACTGACCAGAACTGATGCTTTACAACACACACAAAATGCACACAACCTTTGGGACTCACCACCCCATGATATCATCAAGGGCAAGTGCTCCAGAGAATTTAGATTGGAGCTGGATTATAAGAACTTTCATAGAGAACATAGAATTGCCTTCCCAGATCAGACCTGAGGGCCATCAATCCCGTATCCTGACTCCAACAGTGGCCAATGCCAGATGCTTCAGTGGCCAGTGCAAGAACCCCAAAGTAGCCAGGTGTAGAATAGTCTGCCTCTGACAAAGGCCCCGTCCTAATCCCGGACAGTTAGAGATCATCTTAAGCCTTGAAGTATGAGGTGAGTTTATCCCTTCCAAAACTCTGTTAATATTAACTATTATAACTCTGGATACTCTTCCGATTCATATAAACATCCAACCCCTCTTTGAATCTTGGTAAATTATTGGCATCTATGATGTCCTGAGGCAATGAGTTCCATGATCTAATTATAATTCAGAGTATTATAAAATAAGATAAACATGTATAAGGGGTGTAAACCTTCATGCTTCAGGGCAAAAGCCAACCACTAACTGCTTTGGGGTTAGGAAGACATTTCCCCTACAGGCAGGTTATTCCATAGTTGTCCATAAATAGGTCTCTGGCAACTTCCTCTGAACGTTAAATGGCCTGCAGTAGGTCAGACTAGATGATCCAATGGTTGTTTCTGATGTGGCAATTCCTATTTAACACTACTGCCAAGGGAGAAGGGACATAGGCAACTGCATCAGTATGACAGAGATGGGACAGAGTGTTTTGACTATTCTGGGCAGCATTGGGAGCCACTATAGCCAGCATAAATTAGAGGGGCCACAGGGCTGCTCTAACTTATGCCAGGGGAATGGGCAGACCTTCAACTGAGCCCAGAATTTAAGAGGCACAAAGATGCCATAAAGTCACCTTTCTACCCCCACCCCCTGGGCTGGCCCGCTGAGCTTGACCGTTCAAAACGGGAGCCAAGGTGCTAGGCAATGGAGAACCTGGAGTCCTAGCTTGAGCGTTAGGAGCTTATGGAATTCTAAACTCTTCAGCAAGGATCTTCTGCTTTGTGCTATTCCCTGGGATCTGGACAAGCAGGCAGTATGTGTTTTGAGGGGTTCATGCCCTCTGCAGACACATGGATCCGGAGTTGCAAAAGTGCTGAGCATTCAGCAGCTCCCCATATAACTCTTACGGATAGATTTTCAAAAGCACTCAGCACCTAATGTGCACCCATCGTACTCAGCAGCCTTGGAAATCCAGCCTCAAATGTGGGGCTTGGAAAAAAAAAATCTGGCTTTTAAGGTATGTTCCATGAGGAGTCCCAATCTCTGATCCAAAGGGCATCCTTAGTGGAGGTACATCATGCTAAATAAACGCAGAAGAGAAAAAGCGGGTGGGGGGAGCATGAACCATCTGTCAAAATTCTTTTTTCGCCAGCATCCTGGAACATAAAAGGAAAAACTCTTGTCCCTTTGTCCCCTTACTCGCCCTCTACAGATGCACATGCAAAATCTAATTAAAATTTAGCAGAAGAGGGGAAAAATTGACACGGGTTTTTTAGCTTTAAAAAAAAAGCAGAGAGAGAGAGAGGATCTTTAACAAAGGCCATAATATTAACGGGGCTGATTCGTCAGCCGCTACCTGATAATGTAGAGTCGAGAGAGCTTTATTAACGTTGGAAGCCTGGGCTCTTTGTTAATTACGGGCTTTGCTAATGATTTGGAATATTGGCCGGTTCTGGGGGATGTTGATGAATAGAGACCTCGCCAAGATTTATTCCTAATTATCTCATTTGTCTCCCTCCATTACTTTTTATAGCTGAAATTTATGGAGCTATTACCGGGGACCTCGCTGCGGCTGTGAGATGATTTGGGAGAAGAGCGATGTTTAATAATAATAACAATAATAATAATAATAAAAAAGCCTGATTAATAGGAAACTGATTAGCCAACCATGGATGGAGGGGTCTTTCCCAGGTGACTGTCTCCCTTGTCCCAGCCTCAATGACTCAGGGTTGTCTTTAAGGCAAAGCCGCGTCCTTGCCAAGAAGCCGGAGGGAGGGCTGGGGCTGCTGAAAGCTGTCTGGAAATTCCTTCTGGCACCTGTAAGAGTCCCCCTCCTTGTCCCTCTGGCAAACTCATTGCAGAGGAGACAGCAGAAATCCTTCATGTTTTGCGTCTCCATCCAAAACCCTTTGCACTCTCCCTTTACTTACCTCCCCCCACCATTCCTCTCACTTGCAGGCTTGAGCCTCTTGCTCTGCTTCTCCAGTTGGAGCTGCTGGACAGCAGGAACCCAGGCAGGGTGGGGGGATGCAGGACCTGATCCAATCCCTAGTGAAGTCAGTGGGGGCTGAATCAGGCTCTCTGGAAACCTCATCTGGTGTAAATCAGCTTAGCTCCACAAACTGTGTTGAAGTCTGTGGAGCAATATCCGTTTACAGCAGCTGAGGATCTCACCTATGGTATCATTCCCCAGGTGTCTAATTACCATCAAGATGCTGGTAATAATACTACTACTAACTAGTGTTTATCTAACACTTTTCATCACTAGAGTACAAAGTGCTTTCCAAAGGACAGTAGGATCATTATACCCATTTTATAGATAGGGACACTGAGAAAATGACATGTCAAATATCATCTAGCCTGCCAGTGGTAGAGCTAGGCATTGAACCCCAATCTCTGGACTCCTGGGCTGGTGTTCTACCTGGAAGGTCATGCAGCCTCCTGTTAAGAGGGGTGTTGATTTCCTGACCCCAGATCCCTGATATGGGTCAAGCAGCACTGGGAGCCACTACAGCCAGCATAAATTAGAGAGGCCACAGAGCTGCTCTAAAGGATACAAAAGGTTAATACTACATGGCAGGGGGCAGTATCCACTAACTCCTGTTCCATAAATAGGACTGTATGTTGTTAATGCAGAAAGGAGTTGAGACACTCCAGTTTCCTTTTCTACTTTTCCACTGTTACTGCGTTTTTGGCACTCTGCTCTGATGGTGAAAACAGACTTGTCCATTTCACAGGTTGCATCAGGGAGCTTCATTACCAGCATTCCAGGTAACTGCCTAAATCGATTTAAAAAAAAAATCAGGAAAAACATCTCCCTGGCACAGCACCAAATATGGGGACTAGTCTTCATGGCTGTGCTCTGTTAACTCCCTTGTCTAATCCCTTTTCCTGTGATTATGGAAAACTGCAGACCACTGGGCCCCTCTGTGTAGTAACTACTATTGTTGTCTATAAAGGCATGTCTAGGCTGGGAGATGGGTAGCTGCAAAGTTCAAAGGTCATCTTGGAGGCCTCCCATTGGAGCAGACAGAGTTGCATGCTGAAGTAGGCTGTGGATTATGTGCCATTAGGTAAAGTATAAAAATCAAGGAACTTTGTTTAATACAAGCTGTCCTTGGGTCAGTATAGAGAGGCTCCCAAACCCTGCCTCTCGCTTCATACAGTCAGGAGACTAGCAAGGTTTGCAAGCAGGACTTGGCTAAACTGGTTTTGTTTGGTTGGTGGTTGGTTATTTTTTGGTGGAAACTTCAGGAAAAAAAAAAGTTGGGCTGTTTCCTAAGTTTCCTGCAAACATGTTTTAGAAAAGCAGAAAATGGGTTTTGGTTGGTTGGTTGGTTTGTTGGGTATTTTTAAGGGGAGAGGGTGTTTTGTTTGTTTCTGGCATTTGTTTGTTTGTTTGTTTGTTTCTGGCATTTGCTTGGTTGAAAAACAAGTGAAAATGTTGTTCTGATTGACAAGCCATGTTCCATTTAAAAAACAAGCCCAAACCCGGACAGTTTGTTGAAAGGGGTTAGACCCCTTCCTGCTTTTGAATAAACTGGGAACTGTGTTGTTTTCAACACAAATCCAGGTGGCATTCGTTGGTATTCATTTTGACGGCTTGCCTTTGTTCAAAGCAAATGGTACACCTTGCAGAACTGAAGGGCTGTTGCATTGGAGTGAACTGAAAGCATCAGATCTGATACGGCTGTGCTGTGAATTATGTTGCTGCTGATGGATGTAGTTATTGATCTATTTCTTATATCCTGTCACCGGGGTTTTTGGGTGGGTGTATGTAAGGGAGGAAGACTGGTCTTTTGGGAGTATGGCTCTAGACTGACATTTAGGAGCTCAGGGAGCAAATCCTGGCCTGCCTCCTTGGGTGAGACACTCAGGTCAACGTTTTAAAAAAGAGCTACTGATTTTTGGTGTCTAAGATGCTTATACCGTGGGATGGCCTTTCTGGGTGCTGAACCACTGCAACGCGCCCATTGCCTTGTTGTGGGTGCTGAGCCCCCCTTGAAAATCAGGCCCCACAGCCCTGATCCTGGGCGTTAGACCCCTCACTACCTTTGAGGATCTGGGCCAAGGTGTCCTGGGTTGGGCACCCAGAATCAGAAGCCATTTTTGGAAACGGTGGCCAGAACGTTCATGACTGTTTCCCTGTTTGTACTGTGGGGCTCACCCTCCTTTCGCAACTCTCGGGGGACCCCAAGGCTTAATTCATTAACGTCTGTGTTTGTGAGATGGAATATGCTGCATTAAACACACTACATGCTGTGCTCAGCCTTACCCAGACCTGCCCTGCTGCCCCTCCCCAGCCCTCTGCTAAAGAGTTTCCCCTCAGAAGGGATTCTTAATGGGTCCCATTGTGTATCTGCACTGGTGCCAGAGTCGGAATGAAATTAGATTAGTGTAATGGTCTGTGTGCTGCAAACTTTGGACAGCTAGAGCATCCAGGAAAGGATGGGCCACTTCTAGTCACAATGGGGACTAACCCCGGCAAACCTCTTCTCCAAATCAACAGCGAGAAGCCGGAGAAGCCGAGAGCAACCCAGACAAGTGGAGGGGAACTAAGACAGACAAAGGGAGGCAGAAACTGAACCCCCCCTGCCCTTTAATTACAATTCAAGGCAATTATTTCTTCTCAGCTGCATTGGGGACTAATTCCTTCCCAAAGTCTCCCAGTAAATATTTTCCCAGTGCTATCAAATTTGCTACACAAAGGAGAGCCAGGGCTGCGGCTTATCTCAGTGGAGTATTATTCCCCTATCTTCCACTGTGTAAACCTACTCGCCTGCCGATAAGAGGCCTCACACAAAAGATCAAAGAAAGCAAGACTCTTATGGAGAGCAGGGGGGGTTTCTTTTTCTTTTCTCTTCTTTTTTTTTTTTTGAAGTGTTGTTATAAATTTGCAGTCACAGAAAGAGCCGCTTTTCATCCCAATAACCCAGATTAAAATAATTACCCCAGGCCAGTTTCATTAGCGAAGTCTATATCAGTGTGGCATGCTGCCGAACCCCAAGTTATAGTCAGCACCTTAATTGTCCCAACCATCTTTTTCCTCCCTTGATGGGGAGGGCTAGCTCAAGACCTGGGAGGGAGGGGCTTAGCAGGCTAAGTAAGAGGAGGGCAGTACACTGTTTCTCTTGTACTCCTGGTTCAAATACAGTGTAACCTGCACTAAGGATGGATTCAGGAAGGTATTTAATCATGGGAGATTTTCTGTTGCAGTCAATGGGAGATAGGTGTCTAGATACCCTTTGAGGATCTAGGCCCATATGCTTAAAAGCTAGGTGGGTGGTTAAATGAATTAGGATCCAAGATAGTATGGGTCTTTGTCCCCCTCTAGTGGCTGATCCAGATACAAGTCTACTCGTATATGAGTACCTGATCCAGACACAACTCTGGGGGAGGGATAGCTCTGTGGTCTGAGCATTGGCCTTCTAAACCTAGGGTTGTGAGTTCAATCCTTGAGGGGGCCATTTAGGGAACTGAGGTAAAAATCTGTCTGGAGATGGGTCCTGCTTTGAGGAGGGGGATGGATTGGATGACCTCCTGAGTTCCCTTCCAGCTCTCATATTCTATTATTGTTACCTGCAAGAGGAGTTATTCTTTTCACTCAGGTAGTAGAGGCTCACACTGAAGATCCTAGGTTCAAACCCTCCAGCCATCCAGGCCTGGGTATTGATGTGGAAACATGGCCCCGCTCTGCCCCAGGAGTTGTCTATTAGCTGCAGGCTCCACTGGCATGAGAGGCTATGAATGGAGCATTGTCTTACTCTGCAGATAGTTCTGTGCAGGAGAACAAACAGCTCCCTGGAGCCATGTAACACTGCAGGATTTGTCTGTGTGCCCAGGTAAGGGCAAGGAGGAGATGGAGCAGTAACACATCCGTCAAGCGGCTGGCATTGATTTTCCTCCCTCTCTTCCTGTTGGCTCCTTTCACCAAATGCTGGTGCCAAGAATGGAGTCACGAGACACATGGAGAGGGAGCAATACAGGGAAAGGAACTACATGCAGGAAAGGACGAGGGAATTGATCTTCTTCTCCTGTGCCCTAGCACTAGGAGGCCTGCTTCCAGACTCTAAGGGACAGAGACTCTGAGGGACTCGCATACCAGTTTTCCCCTGGCAAAACTCCCCTGACTTTAGTGCAGATGCTTTTGATTTACACAAGGAGAATCATGCACCAGGTGTAATACTGTGGCATCCACACATATGCCAGACCCTCAGCTGGTGCAAATCAGTGTAGCTGACCTGGCTAGGGGTGTGGGTTAAAGCTCATGTGCCAGGTGGACTTGGGCTGGTCAACCGCCCGCTATCCAGTGTGGGTGCAGGCTCAGTCACTTGAATGATGATAGTCCTCCAGGATCTTCCCAGTTTGCCCTGTGGACCCAGAAGGACAGAGACGGTCACTTGCAAAGAATCCTAGAAAAGCTCAACTTATTGCAGCACCCAGAACTGTGGGATGTGCCCCTAGAAGTCCTAGCGATACACATGGGGGAGACAGCACCGGTGCAGAAGCTGTTACTCCAGAGTGGCTTTGCAGTGTGGCTGCTCACACCCAGGCTAAGCGAACCCGGGGACCAATCAACCACGTTAACTCAAGCAGTGAAGACAGGCCCTCAGTAAGTTCTTCACACCCACTTCTACTCATATACACACAATTCACCTGCTTGTGCATACAAAAGGAATCACACACAGACAAACTAGCAAACAAAGCTCCTACGGCCTGATTCTCATTCATACTCAGTCCCTCTGATGCCAGCACAAATGGATCTTAAAGTGAGCATAGCTGACATCCAATTTAAGATGAGAATCAGGCCTCTCAAAACTAATCACATGCTTTTTCTTCTACATGCTGTGAAAAAAGATAGAATAATGACAATCACTCTTTCTAGTTAGAAACTGGGGGGCTCAGATCTGACACTGGTGCCATGCCCAGACAGGGCTATACCTAGAAAGACATAGTACCTAGTACAGAGTTCTGAATTCACACCCTAGTGCACTAGCACTATGAGTCATCCTCATACCGTGGGAAGTAATGCTAGAATTCATATCCCCAGTGTCTGAGCACACTTCCAGTGCCTCCCCGCCCCTAAGTTCCTATCCTAAAATCCCTCACCCCCTCACACCTACAAACAGGCCAGACCCCGCTCCTTCTACCTTTAGTTCCCCCAGCAATGTGGTCCAGAATAGCCGTTGCTACAAATAGTTCCACAGAGAGATGCTGATTTGCAGCCAGCTCAGAATCTGGCTCAAGAGCGTCTCACGTGAGAGACAGCCCCAAAGGGAGCGTCCCCTTTCCATCCTAGCCACGGCCTGTCTGCACAGATGGCAAAACCTAAATGTTATGATAAGGTATTTCTCCCAAATTTCCATCTTAATAGAATTTTTGTGCCTGTAATTACCCTACAAGCTTGAAAAACTGCCGGAATCCCAATTAGGAATCTGACGACATAATTGGCCCCTAATTGGAAAGATTTGTCAAATGTGAACAATTTTTCTCAGCTCCTTCCCTCCACCCCTGCCCCCCGTGAAAAATCTGAATTATTTTCTCCCTGCCACCCACCACCTTTTCTTCATAAACAGGGAGCTGCATCCCCCCAGCTGCACCATGTACCAGAGCTACATTCTTTCAGGTCCTCATGAAAGACGAACACCGCAGCAGGTGTTAAGTCATTTTTATATTTCTTGGAAAACTGTGCTTAAAACAGAGACAGCGAGAAAGAAGCTTTCAAAACCGCTGCCTTGGGGGTTTGACTTTGCTTAGGCATCAAGGACAGGAGCTGCAGAACCAGTGGCAGGTTGAGGAAATGGAATCCACTTACAGAAAGGTTATTGGAGCAGAGTTTTAAGCAGTCAGACGTGGAAGAGGCAAAAATGAGTCTGAAACTGGTCTGCTGGATACTGGGGAGATTGGCATGTATTTTACCAGCCAGGATCCATTTGGGGCTAGAAAAATGTCATTGCTATCACATGTTAGGCACATATCTGGGGATCAGCTGCAGGGTGGCTGTAAATGCTGCAAGTGATGCAGCTTTTCTGTATCACGTAACGTTTACACATTATCGGGCATCTCGTCTGAAAAAAATCATAAAATCCCCAAAAGGGCCATAACTCATAGAAACATGGTTTAATTTTGACCAAAATTTGCAGAAAGCTTCTAAACACAATTGGTAATGCAACTATGTACTCAAAATAGTGCTGGTTTGGAAACGTTGGGAACTGTTTTGCCCCAGGTGATATATTTATGCATTTTCCTCTACTTTTTGCCACGAGTTAAAGCAAAAGTCTGTAGTCACATGGCATTTTCTCATTATTTATAGTATGAACTGCTTTGGGAGAAGCTTTTCTCTCTGCTGTTTTTATAAAGTTCTGCAGATAAAAAGACCCTTACCGCCTAATTATAAAACATGTATTTGATTTTTCCACTTGGCAGGAGATTGAAGTCTAAAACACACATGGTACAATTGTAATTATCTTCTTACTATTTCTGAATACAATGACAATACATGTAAACTACTTATATAACAGCAATGACTCTTAATAGAAGGACTGTAGAGTGTCTTGTATGAATATATCATGTGAATAACAAACTATAGCTACGGGTATGTACTTTTATGTAACCCTCACCTATAATTATGAGCTACTAAATGTCTAATGCAACACCACTTTGAGTTATATTTACTCACAAAAATAGTCAGTAATTTGCAGGTCGTTGAAACATTTCTAGTCGCCCTCAGAATCTGTGTCTGACGTATTCAACATGCGCTTGCTATGCTCGTCACTGTCACAGTTGCGTGCATGGAAGCCCTTCCTTGCGTATTTATAGCTCCTTGTTGCACAGGTGCTCTCATGGCTACACTGCCAAAACAGGAGGATAGCTGCAGGAGCAGGTGCCTGCACCATCATTGTAGGAACGAGATGTCCTGTGCTATCTATCATGCACCCCTAGTTGACAGAGGACACTTGAAGATACTGAACTGTTGCATGATTCCATATGTATGACTGATCATTTGCATCTTTCAGGTGCTGCCTAACAGAGGCTATTGTTGGTAGCAATTTCTTGCTTGTTTTGTTCTTAGCAAACAACTCATAATGCACCTTTTCCAGAGATGCTTGCTGCTTAGGTGCTGGTGATCCGTAGGCTACTGACTCTGAAAAAGCTGCAGTGGGCTTGGACTGCAGTTACCTACCTTCAAATCTTGCTAGCAATACTGAGCAAAGATTACTTGCTTCAGCTGTTGCTTGGGTCCTTGTTAATTCTCTAGTTCCGTCAGTGCTGTCCATGCCATGAATTCAAAGTAATGGTCCTAATTTATAAAGCCATCAACAGGCAGACACAGAGCTACCTCCTAGCCTGTCAGATCTTCTCTGATGGGTGACCATGCCTGAGAGTTTCTGCTCTTTGCCCTCGAAACTGCTCAGACTGTATGTAATGGGAGCCGGCTTATAAATTACAATGTGCAGTTAGGTAATTGATACAGCACAGCTGCTATTTCATGCTTTTTCTTAGGATGGGATGAAATCACTTTTCTTTTGCATAAAGCTAGAGCAAGTGTTCACCTAGAATGTATCCGACACGCCATCTCCTGAGCTGGCCAACACACAGCTCCAAAACCCAATAAGCCCAGCATTAGCAGAGCTCTACTTTGGGTCTACAACATGGTGCTGCTCTGAGCAAGGCCTGGAATGCAAACCCGTGCCAGAGGAGCACAAAGCCTGAACTAGCATTTTGGGCACCAGTGGTGGTACAAATTTGGGGTTATGCTCAAGGGACTGATGAGATACAGCTTCCTTCTCCTCCCAGCAAATGAGCTGTGCTTAATTTTAAAGTGCTGTAAAATGCAAATACAGAACAAGGTTGGCTTGAGAACCGGTATGCCACATGCAGAGCCAGAATACTGTCTGGATTTAGATTTTGTGTCAGTTGGTGAACAGAGCCTCTCCATTCCTCTGACCTGGGGAACTCTAGCAGCATTTTAGTTGGAGGTGCAGAGAGCACTGACGGCGCAGGCATGCAGTACTGAGCGGGGGAATGAACTGAGTGAGTTCATGCCAGAGGCACACAACCCAGCATTCAGGGCAGCCAAGAGTGGGCATGCACAGGCCATGGCATAGGCACACACAACAGATCCAAAGTCTCAGGTTTCGGCACTGCTGTGATCCACAAAACCCCTGCTTGGCTTCCGCCTGACCCTGGATGCTGCTCAATTCACTTGGTTTTTGCTGGATGCACCTCAATTCACTTGGTTTTTGCTCTGTGCATCTGCCTCTGAGCACATATCCTGCTGCCCTACTCTGGGCACCAGCTGCCTATATCGTGCCTGACCCCTGGCCTAATTCTCAAACCAGGGGCCAACAGTCATTGCCCTGCCTATCTTCCCAGTAGGGCTGGACTTGGGAGGCAGACTCAGCATCTGCCTAGCTCCACACAAGGGGGGAGACAGCCTCCCTTATAGCGGTTAGATTGAGGTGCGCACCCAGGATAGTGGAGAATCTGAGGCAATGTCCTCCCTCTGCCCGATGCACAGAAGGAATTGGGAACAGGGATCTGCCACCTCAGATGAGTGTCCTGAGAGAATGAGCTTTCCCTCACAACCTTTAGCACCAGTGGTTAGGGGCCTTACATGGTTTAATCCCCACACATACATCCTACAAGAAGGTAGATAAACAGGGATCTGTCATCTCAAGTGAACGCCCTAATCCCTGAGCTAAGGATATTTTGATGTGGGGCTGCTCGTCATCTCTTGTTGAAACTGTTCCACTTTAATTAACTCTTAATTAGGCCCCAGACAGCCTGAGAATCACTCTATTGTCCATGGTTTGGGCACTCACCAAGGCGAGGGAGACTGATGCAAAGCCCCTGCTGCTTGATTAAAAGGAATTTGTATAGCACCCAGGTACGTCTCAAGTGGTGGTCCTAACTGCTGGGCTATAAAGTATTTTGACATGGGCCTTCCCCTCAGTCTTTCCTGTTGAAGCTGTTCCACTTTAATTAACCATTAATGGGGGCAAAGCAAGATATAGTTATGAGAAGCCCTCTAGCTCAAGGGATGGGGGTTTTGCCTGGCATGTTGATAACCCTCGTTCAAGTCTTCCCTCTGCTTAGGGTGGGACAGACCTTTGGAGAGGGAATGTCTTTCCTCTTGCAGCTCTTCCACTTTAATTAACTCTGAACTGGGCCAAACCAAGGGCTAACACTAAGCAGCTCACTATAGCACAGAGGTTAGTGCTTGTTTCTGGGATGCTGAGGCTCCTGGTTCAGTTCTTCCCCATGCCTGGGGAGGGATAGACCTTTGAGGGGGGCATGGCCTCAAGCTTTCCTCTTGAAGCTGCTTCCACTTTAATTAACTATGAATTGCTCCAAAGCAAACTCCTCAAAAGAGCTGCCTTCTCTGGTGTAGAAGTTTGGGTATTTTCCTGGGATGCTGAGGACCCTGGTTCAATCCCTGTGGCAGGGAAGGGGTTTGCAACATGTATCAGCTGCCTCTGGGGCCTTTTACTTAAATATTTGTTGGGGGGGGGGGGGTGTACTGAAAAAGCAAGTCACTCTTTTGTCCCCCTCAGCTAGGCTACCTGCCCAGGCTGTGGGAGACCCCAGGCCCAACCCCTCCTCTGCAAGGGGTTGTGCCAAGGCTCTCCCACCTCCCAGGAGACCTCCCCCCTCCTGCCTCCCACTTACACCTCCCAGCCCCACCCCCAACCTGGCCCCCAGCCACCACCCCTCCCACCTCCCAGGACCAACCCCCACCCCTCCTGCCCTTGCCCCCACCCACCACTCTTGTGAAGTCAGCAATCTCTGTTCAAACCCCCTTCTGTTTCCAGAAAGACAAGGGCCTTCCGCAAGCGAAAGGGGACCTAAACAGGAACCTCCCACTTCTCCCCTGGGGGGTGGGACAGCCTTCTCCAAATCCTTTTAAACAGTCAGAGGAAGGATTTGAACCAGAATCATCCACCTCCTAAGCAAGCAACTTAACTGCTGGACTATAGAGTGACCCTAGACCTTGGCCTGGCCCAGTTCATAGTTAACTAACTAAAGTGGAGACAGTGTCAAGAGGAAAGAGAGTCAGAGCTCAAATCCCATCTCTGGAAGGAGATTTGAACCAGGGCCTCTAACACCACAGGCTAGGGCCTAAACCACCAGGCTATGCCAGGCTTCTTGTAAAGGTGCTTTGATTGGGATCATTTAATACTTAATTAAAGTGGAATGGCTGCAAGAGGTGAGGCATTTCCTGCTCAAACCCCTTCCCAAGCCAAGATCACAGGGAGGGTGTGCTGAGTCAGCACCCACAGCACATACCCTAACCACCAGGCTACACAAAGGCTGCGTATTGCTTTGGCCCAAGTAGCAGTTAATTCATGTGGCATGGCGGCAAGATAAATGGTTTCAAACAGAATGGCGGGGGGGCTTTGAACCAGGTGCTCTAGCACCAGAGGCAAAGGCCCCAGCCACCAGGCTATACAGGGCAACTTAGTGCAGGCTTTTGCTTTGGACCATTTCATAGTTAATTAAAGTGGAACTGCACCAAGAAGAAAGGAACAGGTGGCTCCTATCCCATCTCAAGGGGAGTCAAACCAGCATCACCAGCACCCCACAGGGGGCTTGTAACCACCAGCCTATGAAGCACTTCTTTGGCATGGCTTTTCTTTTGGCCCAATTAAGAATTGATTAAAGTGGAACAGCATCAGGCAGAGAGAAAAGCACAAATCCCTTTTTTGTCACAACCATAGCCAAGTGCAAACCAGCCTAACCACCAGGCTAGGGCAGGACTTTGCACAGAGCTGCTCTGTTTTGGCCCCATTAATAGCTAATTAAAGTGGAACAGCTTCGAGAAGAACAACTGAGGGAGTTCTTTCTTCAAACTCCTGCACCTCTGTAGTCAAGCAGAGAAAGGAATCGAACCAGGTTCTTCACCATCCCTGAAGAGGCCCTAAGCTTTCAAGCTAACAGGGTTTCTGACTTTCACTTGCTGCTTTGCCCCAGTAAATCATTAATTAATGTGGAATGGCTTAAAGAGAAAAGCCCAGTGGAGCCCCACAGCAGAATAACATACACCAGCAGTCAGGCCACTCCTTTCAGAGATAGGAGTTCACTGCTCAAACCCCTTTTCATTAGCAGAAAGGGGAGGCCTCAGAACAATGGGCTACAGTGTGAATCTTGCAACCTCTGTGGCCTAATTAGTAGCCTTAACTCAGACTTAGGAGTCCTGTTGTTGTCATCCCAGTGATATAGAAACACTGATATCACCACAGCTAAGTCCTTTTGGCAACATATGGAGAAGGGAGCTGAACCTGGGACTACTTGGTTGATATTACAGCAAACAGCACCGTGACTGTAAGGAACCCAAGAATGGGCATGTCTCAGGCATATAGCGCTGAGACCAAAGCAGAAGAGTTGCTCAATTCACACCACAGCCACAGCGCTAAAATCTGGACGCCACAAGCATTTAGCTCAGGGTGGGCAATGCAGAACAGACACCATCAGGGGAGGCTGAAGAGTTGAGAACAATCAGTTTCAGTGCATGCCCTAGCCACAGAGCCCTGAGACTGGGGAGTTGGGTGTCCAAAGAGGCATGTGAGAGACATTCTGGAGCTCCTCTTCCACCATGCTCCTGCTGCTGTGGGGGAGAAGAATGCTAAACTCCTTCATTGCCCACTTTTCTGGGTGCTCAGCTGCTGTTTTCAGCCATCTCTTTTTTTCCCATGCGACTGAGCAGGGAGTGCTCAGCTTCTTGATGTTGTTCCACTTTAATTAACTATCAATTGGGCCAGGAAAAGGCTCAGAATTGCTCTATAAACTGGTGGTTAGGGTGCTGATTGCAAGGGTTTCATATCCTGCTTCAGTGCCTCCTTCTGTTATTCAGGAACTTGGAATGAAGTGGGAATCTTCACTCCAGAGGAACTGAGCCTGGACAAAGCATAAACATAATTGATGGGCTACACATGCATTTTATTAATGCTCCCTGATTGTACACAGTTGCCTGGAGACACAGATGTTAAAATATTACCTTATTTGAAATAACTTCTTTCTTTATGCATCCCAATCTATGTGTAAGAGTTATTTAGCCCAATGTATGTAATGTGAAGTTGGACTTAATAAGGGAGACATGGGTTTGAACTGAAATAAATAACAGGCTTAAAGTCCATCATCTTGCAGCCTCTGTGGCCCAACTTAGGTGTCCTGTTGTTGTCACAACCACCAGGCTATCCAGTACTTCTTACAAGTAGCTCATCTTTTGGCCTAATGAATGTGGAAACAGCCTGAAGAGGCCAAAAGCTGCCTCTTTAAACCTGTTCTTAACAGGAAGTGGGAGGCATTGAGGGAGGATTTTTGACCATTGCAGTCAGCACCCTGACCACTGCCTTACAGAGCAATTCTGAGCCTTTTCCTGGCCCAATGGGTAGTTAATTTCAGAGGAACATCGTCAAGAAGCTGAGCACTCCCTGCTCAGGGGCATGGGAAAAAAAAAGTGGCTGAAAAAGTGGGCAGCGGAGGGGTTTAGCATCCTTCTCTCCCCTCCCCTCCTAGTAGCAGGAGCATGGTGGAAGGGGAGCTCCAGAATGTCTCTCACATGCCTCTTTGGACACCCAACTCCCCAGTCTCAGGGCTCTGTGGCTAGGGCATGCACTGAAACTGATTGTTCTCAACTCTTCAGCCTCCCCTGATGGTGTCTGTTCTGCATTGCCCACCCTGAGCTAAATGCTTGTGGCATTCAGAAAGCATGCCTGTGCTCCAGATTTTAGCGCTGTGGCTGTGGTGTGAATTGAGCAACTCTTCAGCTTTGGTCTCAGCACTATATGCCTGAGTCATGCCCATTCTTGAGTTCCTTACAGTCACGGTGCTGTTTCCTGTAATATCAACCAAGTAGTCCCAGGTTCAGCTCCCTTCTCCATATGTTGCCAAAAGGACTTAGCTGTGGTGATATCAGTGTTTCTATATCAGTGGGATGACAACAACAGGACTCCTAAGTCTGAGTTAAGGCTGCTAATTAGGCCACAGAGGTTGCAAGATTCACGCTGTAACCCATTGTTCTGAGGCCTCCCCTTTTTGCTAATGAAAAGGGGTTTGAGCAGTGAACTCCTATCTCTGAAAGGAGTGGCCTGACTGCTGGTGTATGTTATTCTGCTGTGGGGCTCCACTGGGCTTTTTCTCTTTAAGCCATTCCACATTAATTAATGATTTACTGGGGCAAAGCAGCAAGTGAAAGTCAGAAGCCCTGTTAGCTTGAAAGCTTAGGGCCTCTGCAGGGATGGTGAAGAACCTGGTTCGATTCCTTTCTCTGCCTGACTACAGAGGTGCAGGAGTTTGAAGAAGGAATTCCCTCAGTTGTTCTTCTCGAAGCTGTTCCACTTTAATTAGCTATTAATGGGGCCAAAACAGAGCAGCTCTGTGCGAAGTCCTGCTGTAGGCTGGTTTGCACTTGGCTATGGTTGTGACAAAGAAGGGGTTTGTGCTTTTCTCTCTGCCTGATGCTGTTCCACTTTAATCAATTCTTAATTGGGCCAAAAGAAAAGCCATGCCAAAGAAGTGCTTCATAGACTGGTGGTTACAAGCCCCCTGTGGGGTGCTGGTGATGCTGGTTTGACTCCCCTTGAGATGGGATAGGAGCCACCCGTTCCTTTCTTCTTGGTGCAGTTCCACTTTAATTAACTATGAAATGGTCCAAAGCAAAGGTCTACACTAAGCTGCCCTGTATAGCCTGGTGGCTGGGGCCTTTGCCTGTGGTACTAGAGCACCTGGTTCAAAGCCCCCCCCCGCCATGCTGTTTGAAACCATTTATCTTGCCGCCATGCCACATGAATTAACTGCTACTTGGGCCAAAGCAATACTCAGCCCAAGTAGCCTGGTGGTTAGGGTATGTGCTGTGGGTGCTGGCTCAGCGCACCCTCCCCGTGATTTTGGCTTGGGAAGGGGTTTGAGCAGGAAATGCCTCACCTCTTGCAGCCATTCCACTTTAATTAAGTATTAAATGATCCCAATCAAAGCACCTTTATAAGAAGCCTGGCATAGCCTGGTGGTTTAGGCCTTAGCCTGTGGTGTTAAAGGCCCTGGTTCGAATCTCCTTCCAGAGATGGGATTTGAGCTCTGACTCTCTTTCCTCTTGACACTGTCTCCACTTTAGTTAGTTAACTATGAACTGGGCCAGGCTAAGGTTTAGGGTCACTCTATAGTCCAGCAGTTAAGTTGCTTGCTTAGGAGGTGGATGATTCTGGTTCAAATCCTTCCTCTGACTATTTAAAAGGATTTGGAGAAGGCTGTCCCACCCCCCAGGGGAGAAGTGGGAGGTTCCTGTTTAGGTCCCCTTTCGCTTGCGGAAGGCCCTTGTCTTTCTGGAAACAGAAGGGGGTTTGAACAGAGATTGCTCACTTCACAAGAGTGGTGGGTGGGGGCAAGGGCAGGAGGGGTGGGGGGTGGGAGGGGTGGTGGCTGGGGGCCAGGTTGGGGGTGGGGCTGGGAGGTGTAAGTGGGAGGCAGGAGGGGGGAGGTCTCCTGGGAGGTGGGAGAGCCTTGGCACAACCCCTTGCAGAGGAGGGGTTGGGCCTGGGGTCTCCCACAGCCTGGGCAGGTAGCCTAGCTGAGGAGGACAAAAGAGTGACTTGCTTTTTCAGCACACACCCCCACCCAATAAATATTTAAGTAAAAGGCCCCAGAGGCAGCTGATACATGTTGCAAACCCCTTCCCTGCCACAGGGATTGAACCAGGGTCCTCAGCATCCCAGGAAAGTACCCAAACTTCTACATCAGAGAAGGCAGCTCTTTTGAGGAGTTTGCTTTGGAGCAATTCATAGTTAATTAAAGTGGAAGCAGCTTCAAGAGGAAAGCTTGAGGCCATGCCCCCCTCAAAGGCCTACCCCTCCCCAGGCATGGGGAAGAACTGAACCAGGAGCCTCAGCATCCCAGAAACAAGCACTAACCTCTGTGCTATAGTGAGCTGCTTAGTGTTAGCCCTTGGTTTGGCCCAGTTCAGAGTTAATTAAAGTGGAAGAGTTGCAAGAGGAAAGACATTCCCTCTCCAAAGGCCTGTCCCACCCTAAGCAGAGGGAAGACTTGAACTAGGGTTATCAACATCCCAGGAAAAACCCCCATCCCTTGAGCTAGATGACTTCTCATAACCATACCTTGCTTTGGCCCAATTTCAACAAGAGATGAAGAGCAGCCCACATCAGAATACCCTTTAGCTCAGAGATTAGAGCGCTCATTCAGGAGATAGAGCCCTATTCAAATCCATCCTATTAATTCTAGAAGGACACTAACCACCTCATTCAGGCTTTGAGGGTCTTACTGTTGTTCCAATGATTTCCTAAGCCTCTAAAATTTAGGGGTGGCAATGCTGTGTATTGCAACCCGCAATTCCCTTTGTGGGTCTGGGCCACAAGGCGGAGACAGAGGGGAGCTGAGGCCAGGTAGACTTGGCCTATATTACAGGCAAACAGCACTGTGACTGTAAGGGTGCTGAGAATGGGCCCACCGTGGACATATGAACTCAGACCAGAGAAGAGGGATTTCTGGAAGTGTGTATGTTCAGTTCATATCACAGCCACCTCACGGAGACCCAGGCAGCTGAGAAGGAAGATGCTTTGTGAATGCCAGAAGCACTCAGATCAGGGCTGGGAGTGCAGAATAGATATCCTCCATGCAGACCCCTGCCTCACACCCAAGACCAGAGTGGGGAACTGAGAACAAACAGACTCAGTGCATGCCACAACCCCTGAGCCTGGGAGTCAGGATGCCCAAATGAGTATGTGAGAGGCATTCTGGCACACCCTTTCCCCCACATTCCCCTGCTGGGGTGGGCAGACATGGGAAGAAGAGCTCTAAATTCCTTCTCCATTCACGTCTCTGGGTGCTCAGCTGGTTTCTTCAGCCATCTCTTTTTTCCAATGTCACTGAAAGCTGAAGTAGAGTCACATACACTGAGAGCATGACTGTTTGGCAGCCTAAGACACACGTCCATTCCCAGCTCCATAGCCACTCTGCGCCTGAGAATGAATCTCTTCTTTGGGCCCACACCAGTTTTGAAATGGAATTCATGCACCCCACGAATAGAGCAATATCTTAGCCACACAGATGCCATATCTGAGTCCAAGCACCCTGTTTACTCTGGGTATTTGCTTTGCATGAGCAACTTGAGTGAATCTACTTCCTTGTGAACTGCCTCAAGTTCCAGTATTGCAGAATGGTGGCCAGGCACTACTCGCACTGCTCAAACCCACCAGCAAGGTGCACTTCACAACCCGGTGACACTGTCTGCTCGCACTGCACAATCCAGACATCGAGGAGAAAGTTTGCAATGTTAAATTTAGCCTTTGAAGTTGATATCATCTTCACGTGTTGCTTTGGTAAAACGGTGTTAACACAGTGGGGTTCCAAACTTCTTGCATTTGAATGATTCTTCATTTGCATAATTGTCACCAAGAGCCACCTTGTATTCATGATTTAGTCTAACAACAATGTTCAGCGGCTGACCGGACAGCTCCCCAAAAGTTTTTCACTTGACACTACCAGTGGACACCACCTCCAGAAGCATGAGGTCAACAATAATGTTGATCATAAGAACAGCCATACTGGGTCAGACCTAGGATCCATCTAGCAGTGTCCGGTCTTCTGACAGTGGCCAATCCAGATATTTCAGAGAGAATTAACAGAGCAAGGGAATTATCAAATGATCGATCCATCCTCTGTTATCCAGTTCCAACTTCAGGCAATCAGAGGTGAGGGACAGCCACAGCATGAGGCTGCGTCCCTGACCATCCTGGCTAACAGCCATTGTTGGACCTATCCTCCATGAACTTATCTAATTCTTTTTTGAACCCATTTATACTTCTTACTTTCTAATGGGTTATGTATAAGACCTCAACAGCTGAGCAGGCGGATGAAGCAGGATCACCTCTCAATGGCTGCCAAGGCAGGTGAAAGCTGAAATGGAGGAGAAGCCCCTGGTTGTCTTGGAACTCCTTGCCACCAGACTACAGCTGCCTCTTCCACCAAGATTTGTGTGGCTGCTGGTGTGCAGTGGCTCCCCCTACATTAAACTACTCATGCGCAGGCTTCTTTCCCAGGAAGAACGTTCTCCCCACATCCACCTGCAGCGATGGGCGAGTGGTGATGGGGACAGGTGAAGTGATCACAAGGAGTCCCTAGTCACAGACCCACTCACAGGCAGTGACCACAAGAGGATTATCATTTGCCCCTGGACTGGGATAGGGAGGCATTTTCAGCAGCAGCGGTCACGACTGAACAGGGCATTGCTACTCGCTGTTTGCCTTGCTACTCACTGCCACCAGGACTGGTTTAACGACAACAACATTGAGATCACAGCCCTTTTGGACCAGAGGAGAAAAGCTTTCTGCAGCTGGCAAAACCATCCATCATCCTGTCAGAAGCAGAGCTCTTCCCATCAGCTCAAAGCTGAGGTTCAAAGGAGGATACGAGAAATCAAAACCAAATGGTGGGAGGACAAAGCAACACAAATCTAAACGTTCGCTGACAGACATGATATGCGGAGCTTTTTTTGTGAGGAGAAAAAGACCCTGTACAGAGCAAGGTGCTCTCACACCGCTGAGATCCGAAGATGGTAGTGCCTTCTTAAGGATAACGAATCCATCAGAGCTCTGGAAGGAACACTACCAAAAGCTTCTAAATCGAGAATCATCTGTGACTGACGACATCATCGACTCCATCTCTCAGCACTCAATCTGCGAAACTCTTGCCAACCCACCAACACCTGAGGAGGTCCGCAAAGCAATTAAGCATGTGAAGAACAATAAAGCTCCAAGTCCTGATGGCCTACCAGTTGAATTACTCAAAGTAGGGAAAGAAACACTAACTAATGTGCTTCATTTGCTGCTCCTAAAAATCTGGCGCACCGAAGAAATCCCTGCTGACTCACGTAATGCTAACATCATCACCATTTTCAAAAAAGGAGATAGGGCTGACTGTGGCAACTATCAAGGCATTGCCCTCCTCTCCATCGCTGGGGAGAGTCTTGCTAGAATCTTATTGAATTGCCTGCTCCCTCTTGCAGAGGAAGCACTTCCAGAGTCCCAGTGTGGCTTCAGACGATCACGAGGCACCACTGACATGATTTTTGCAGCCAGGCAGATCTAGGAAAAATGTCAAGAACAACACCAGGAGCTGAATATGGCCTTTATCGATCTGACCAAAGCCTTCCACTCTGTCAACCATGAGGATCTGTGAAAAATCATGTCAACGTTTGGCTGCCCAAACAAATTTACCACTATTGTAAGACTCCTCCACAACCAGATGACTACCTCCATGCTGTGCAGTGGCTCTAACTCTGAGCCCTTTGTCATCCGAACTGACGTAAAACAAGGATGTGTACTGGCATTCACCCTTTTCTCCATTTTCTTAGCAGCTATGAAAATGCTAACCCAAGAGCATCTACCATAGGGCATTGGCATCCAATATCAGACTGACAGCAACCTCTTCAACCTTTCTCGTCTCCGTGCCAGAACTAAAGTAATATCTGCAACAATAACCAAACTCCAGTACACAGATGTTAGTGCTGTTGTTGCACATTGAAAGGTGGCTCTACAAACAGCTGTTAGCTGTTTCTCTGAAGCTTACCAAACTCTGAACATCGGCAAAACTAAAGATCTCCACTAGCCAGCTCCTGGTCAATCGACAGACCCAGCAAGGAAGATCCACATAGACCGAGAAGAACTGGAAAATGTAGAATGCTTTGCCTATCTTGGCAGTTGTTTCTCACAGAGGGAAGACATAGACATCGAGATTCAGTACAGAATCCGCTGTGCCTGCCTTGCCTTTGCCAGACTGTCTCACCAGCCGTTCAAAGATCACAACATTGGAACACGTGCTAGACTTTTAGTTTAGTTTATCAGGCAATGGTAACCCCAACTCTTCTCTATGGATGTGAGACTTGGGCGACCTACAAAACAAGGAATGCCAGCACCAGCACTCTCTTTGGAAGATCCTCAGCATAAAGTGGGAGGATCGTCACACTAATGTCAGTGTCCTCAGGGAGGCCAACATCTTCAGTGTGGAGGGCCTGATTATCCAGCACCAGCTGAGGTGGAGTGGGCACTATGTACACACACCTGATGCACACCTACCAAAACAAGCGCTGTATGCCCAATTCACCAAAGGAGAAAGGAAATGGGGAGGCTAAAGAAATGCTTTAAAGACACCCTTAAGATAAACATCAAGAGATGTAGCATCGACACCGCACACTGGGAGACAGCAGGCTAGAATAGGGATAACTGGCAAAGACTTGTCAGAGAGGGAACGTCCACTTTTGAGGAAAATCGCCTTGCCCTGGTTACAGAAAAACGCCAGAAAAGAAAGGACGGACAACTGTCACGCAGAAATTGTGGCCCAACCCTATCTTCCAACACCACCTGCAATGTCTGCCAATGAGCCTGTGTCTCAAGGATCAGAGTCCTCAGTCACCAAAGGACCCATGAAAAATAAAACCTGTGAAAGAGATCATCCTCAACCTATCGCTGACAACTTTTGGCCATCACAACTTCCCCTGGCAAGGAGTTCCATAGGTTGACCGTGCATTGTGTGAAGAAATACTTCCTTTTGTTTGTTTTAAACCTATGTCTGTTAATTTCATTGGGTAACCCCTGGTTCTTGTGTTATGTGAAGGGGTAAATAATACATCCTTATTTCACTTTTTAAAGTGCTGCTGCACATGAAGCAGATGTTTTCAGGAAAACTATCCACGATGACTTCAAGATCTCTTTCTTGAGTGGCCACAGGTAATTTACACCCCATCATTTTGCACGGATAGTTGAGATTATGTTTTCTAATGTGCATTACTTTGCATTTATCAACATTGAATTTCATCTGCCATTTTGTTGCCCGTTCATCTATGTGTTTGATAATTCTGTTCTTTACTATGGTTTCAACCAGTTTGCCCAGTACTGAAGTTAGGCTTACTGGCCTTAATCGCCAGGATCAACTCTGTAGCCTTTTTTCAAAATCGGCATTACATTAGCTGTCTGCCAGTCGTCTGGTACAGAGGCTGATTTAAGCAGTAGGTTACATACTACAGTTAATAGTTTTGCAATTTCATTTCTTCAGAACTCTTGGGTGAATACCATCTGATCCTGGTGACTTCTTACTCTTTAATTTATCATTTTGTTCCACAACCTCTTCTACTGACACTTCAGTCTGGGACAGTTCCTCTGATTTGATCTAAAAAGAATGGTTCAGGTGTGGGAGTCTCCCTCGCACCCTCGGCCGTGAAAACCAATGCAAAGAATTCATTTAGTTTCTCCGCAACTGTTTTTTCTTCCTCAAGTGCTCCTTTAGCACCTTGATCGTCCACTGCCCCACTGATTGTTTGGCAGGCTTCCTGCTTCTGATGCACATAAAAAAAAAATTGTCATTTGTTTCTGTCTTTTGCTAGTTGCTCTTCAAATTCTTTTTCAGCCTGCCTAATTATACTTTACACTTGACTTGCCAAAGTTTGTGTTCCTTTCTATTTGACTTCCAATTTTTACAAGGTGTCTTTTTGTCTCTGACTGTCTCTTTTGGCTCCTGGAATGCTTGTAGCTCAACCACTGACAGCTTTTTCTCCAGCCAAGATAGGGTGTTGCTCTTTTGGGTCTTTCTTAGAGATCCACCCAAGTTGAAGAGGGAAAATGGGACAGGTGCCAGCTCATACTTCATCAGACCCTGGATATCAACAAGTCTGGTCTGGGCAATAACTGTCAGCTTGCTGGATATCTGGAGGACAGTAGTTATTGCTAGTGCTATCTGTGTCTTCTTTTGTTCGACTGCTTTGTTGAGATTATCCAATGATTTCAGATTATGCCTTTTTATGGGGTCAGAGAGGTCTAGCTCCCCCCTTTGTAACCTACTGGTTACAAAAGGCTTCATTTCTTGTGTGCCCTTCTCTCCGATCATGCACAAACTTTCTGCAGTTTCAGGTGAGGGCACAGTAGACATTGCTGTCGGTTGTCTGGATTTGTTCCAGGGTCAGTGCTCAAAGGATTTCTCATTCTTACAGTTGTGACTTTTATAATATTTGGACAGCAGTTTCAGCTGCAGCCGTGCAATTTGTGGTAGCTTCTTGGTGGAGCTGAAGGCTGCATTCCACACATTTGTTTGTCATAGCTGCTACCGCTGCCTTAAAATGTGCAGTCAGGCAATACTGGGTCAGAGCCTTATCCTTTGTGCAAAGATTCTGATGCTTCCTCAGTCCTTTCTGAGAGATTGCTTGATGGCCATGTCAAGGCACACACCAGAGAGCTTCTTCCGCAGGTGTAACTGACATCGTTCAGAGGGGTGGCTTTTCCACCAGAGTAAGCGCTAGCGTGTACAAGCCCTAAGACACCAGTACATTTCAACATAGGCACATGTCAATACATGTGCACAATGTAACACACCAGCACAGGGCCACAAGCTAACCTACCAGCATATGGGCACAATTCAACATAAGCACTTAGGCACACATCAGTACACAAACACACAGGCATAGGGACACATCAAAACAAGGTAACAGCTGTTTAGCATAGACACACCCCTCCACACAGGGGCAGACCCCAACTTATAAGCATATATGCACACAAAAAGCCAACACGTGTGCATATCATGCTAACACATGCAAAATCCACCCCATATATGTACACACCAACACATGAGCAAAACACCACCACTGAGAAACATATGCACAAAAACAACAAAAGGACAAAAAAACCCACAATGCACAGACATATGTACACAGTGACATACAATGCTCTACCCCAGTGGTTTGGCTGAAAGAGAGAGAGAGAGCAGCAGGGTGAGAGGGAGCAAGGAAGAAAGGGATGAGGAAGAAAGGGAAATCGACACTGAAATAAAGGGAAGAAGCAGAATGAAAAGAGAGGCTGGAAGGAAGAGAAAGGCGGATTTAAGATGGAAGAAGGAAAGATAGGAAGGAATGGACAAGTCAGAAACAGAAGGAGAAACAGAGAAAAGAGATGGGGAGAGAATTATGCCCTGACTATAGTGGGCGTGGGGTTGCACTGGTGTAAATATAACCAGTGCAAACCCACCTGCTTAGTGTGGCTGGAATCCCCATCACTGGAGGATTTTAAGAACACGTTGGATAAACATCTGTCGGGAGTGGCCTAGGTTTATTTAATCCTGCCTTGGCATGGGAGGCTGGACTAGATGATGCCTTGAGTTCCCTTCCAGCCCTACATTTCTAGGATTCTCTGACAATGCTGGTGCATGACAGGACTTTCCATGCCGGGCCAAGCCTCATTTGCCACTGCTACAGTGTGTCTACATTAGGGGTTTGCATTACTGTAGCGACATCAGTGCAAGTTCCCCTTCTCTGGACAAGCCCCAGAACACAATGTGCACCAGATAAAAGGGTTAAACCAACCTGAATCACCACTGAAAAATTGCAGCTCCTGTGTTTTTTTCACACCTGGAAACTTGGCAGGATGCCCGCTCTGGGCTAACACCTCCAAAGGAAACTGAATGCAGATGTGCAGCATGAGCCAGCTGGGAGTCTGCAACGGAAAGAGAATTAAAAATGAACCAGAAAAAAACGAGGCGGGCTGATGCAGCTGTGTCACTCGAAAATGACTTGGCTGATTTGCATCTAACATTTTTAGAAAAACTCCTCTTCTATGACTAAGCACTAGACAGTTTAAAGCAAAAGGATATTTTTTGAGGGGAAGGTCAGACGCAGAATCAATAGCAGGGCTTGGCACACAATGATCTACACAAAAGGTGCTGCTTTTACTCCAGGCGGCCATGAGCCTAGTTCCCCAGCTGGTGGAATTACAACAGATAACAATACAAACCACTGCCCCAGCTGTGGACCTGGCCTGGCAATTTAAAGGTAGTTACCATTGAACTGCGTAAACATCTCTGGGGTGTGCAGGAAGAGCTGAACATTCCAGCCTGGCACAGAGGGGGTTAAGGACCATGGGGCCCAGCTATGCAGCCCTGCACAGAAAGGGTTAATGGTCCACTCGGGGAAGGTCGATATGCTATGGCACAGTGCCATTTAACAGCTCATCATGGAAGCAGGTAGGCCAGCACACAAGTGGTTAAATGATTCTGCCCAGGAGGCTTTAACCAGCTCACTATGGGCATGGATTAAAAGGGTTAAGCTGGGTACCAGATAGGGGGCTGGGCAAGAAAGGGGTTAAAAGGTGCAGTATGTGGGGAGTGAAAACTGGCCAGCACTAGATGGGCAAGAACAGTCCCCCTGGTATGTGTGGGGTTAATCAGCTATGTCCTGGAAGAGTTAGAGGGAGAGACTGGCAAAGAGGGGGTTGAGCCGCTGGGCACAAGAAGTGTTAAATGATCTGGTGCCCACTGGTTCATTTGTAAGCTTTCCAGACCGGAGATTCCTTTGCTTAATACTAACAATTAATAATCATGAATGAATACTTTGCGCTTAGATCCAGAACACCTTTCACCCTAGGGCCTCATTAAACATCACCTGTTCCTGCCTCTGCCTATCTTTTTATGGGAGGTTACCCTTTGCAACCCCCTCCCAAAAGCCTCCACACCTGGAGCCCACACATCCACAGCCCTTGTGTGCAGAATCAGCAGCCGCTCTCTCCTGGGGCAGCAGGCCCTTCTGAAGGGGTATTTACCAGCTCTATTGTTCCCATCTCCTCTCCATACAAGAGGCTCTTTAGTTAAGAGACAAGGGGAGGCGGGGGGGCAGGGGGGCTGGTTTTCCTAATTAACAATTAGTGCAGAGTGTGCTGCTAATTATGTGGTTCCATGTAATTAAGAAGCTAATTAGTGCAATGTCAATTAAGATTTAATTAGTACCCTTGTCAAAAATACTTGAAAGAGCAGTTTATATGCAAGTACTTCAATATTTCAGTGGTCGTGATCTCTCCGGCAATCTGCTTGCCAGCCCCAGTCTGAGCACGTGAACAGCTCTTTGCAGATTATAGATATTGTCCTTTAAAATGCTGCCGCTTGTGTCTCTGTAATAGACACTTTCATTGATTCCACGGGAAGTTCTTTTGGAGATGGCTGATCTCCGGGGGCTTCCCTTGACATCAGTAGTTTTTCCCCACGGCAGGTGGAATTAGCAGGCTGATTTTGACACTCGATTTCAGCCCTGTAAGATTTCGGCTTGTTGAATTTAGATCCAGGGGAGGCGAGGGTGACCAGATGCTGCCTGGCCAAGATGACACATTGGCTACTAGCCAAAGGCAGGACTTAATTGGCATAACACAGAGCACAGCTGCCCAGGGATCCTAGCAGCCAGCCAAAGGATGTCATGGGCAATTTAGAAACAAGGGAAAGAGGATTGTCCAAACTTTACCCAGAAATGGGCCATGTTGGCAACCTGCCAGGAGAACAAGTGGGTTCCACATAGACTCATAGACTCTAGGACTGGAAGGGACCTCGAGAGGTCATCGAGTCCAGTCCCCTGCCCTCACGGCAGGACCAAATACTGTCTAGACCATCCCTAATAGACATTTATCTAACCTACTCTTAAATACATCAACATAAAATAGATCATAGCTGCCCAGAGATGTTAGCAACCAAGAGAAGTAAGGCACAGGTCTGGTATGTGCAAGAGAGGATTTCCATGCATCAATGGAGCTTCCTGGGTCTTTGATAAGGGGTTAAAGCCACTGGAGCTTATAAATGCCAGGTGATGGTCCAGCTTGATCTGAACAGTACCCAGGGTCTATCGTGAACTGTTCTGTCTTGGTCTAATTGCTCAGCCCTGGAGCACTGCAAGCTACAAACTCTGCATGCCTTTGCAGAATCACATGGGGGAGATCTGTGAGCCACGGTCATGCAGTTCCCCTGCACTAGCTCTCCTAGGCTATCAGTCAATCTCAGGTACTTATCTGACCCCCATCAGCACAGTATCTGAGCATCTCACTCTTTTCATTGTATTTCACCTCACAATCCCTGTGTGGTACAGCAGTGTTATTATGCCCTTTGTACAGATGGGAAACTGAGGCAAAGTGAAATCAATGGGAGCGAGGCACCTGAAGACCTTTGAGGAGTTGCCTGAGGTCATGCAGACAGCCTGTGGTGTAGCTGGGAATTAAACCCAGACCTCTTCAATCTTAACCTAGTGCCCAAGCCACTGGATCACTCAGTCTGCTGTGGGGTGTGTTAATGCTTTTCCCTACAGGCACTCTTGAATGATTTTCTGGGCTACTGCACGCTGGACTGCACATTTTAGTACTGAACCAGTGCTTTCGCTTAGCAACGAAGGGCTCAGTGTTTCTGCAGCGGCTGTTCAGGTGAGGCGGAAAACCACGGTATTCACTCGTGAGGCAAGGAACGCTGGCTTCCATCTCCAAAGCGCAGGGATATACAGAGAAGAGAGTGTAACGGATGCATAAAGGGAACAGTGCAATGAAGAGACATGTTCTTGGGAAAAAGAGGTGAAAGTCTGAGCA
Source organism: Gopherus flavomarginatus (assembly GCF_025201925.1). NCBI lineage: Eukaryota > Metazoa > Chordata > Testudines > Testudinidae > Gopherus > Gopherus flavomarginatus. The sequence goes on along the minus strand of NC_066621.1, from coordinate 17,301,600 downwards.
AAATTTCTGTGTCACAGGATTTCCTTGCCCCCATATGCACAAAATTCATGGTACAATAGCATAAGACACAGTGCCAAGGAAAACTGCCCCTGGCCGCTCTGAGCTGTGTCTTTGCAGAAGGCACTGCATTAGGCCTGGCCTGGTCTATGCTGTGATCATCAAGGAGTGCACCCAAAGAAGGTGCAGGAGTCACTGACTAGGGCTTCCCCAGGACTGGCTTTGAGCTCTGAGGTTAGAGATAGAAGGAAGGTCTTGCGGTTAAGGCCCTAGACTGGGACTCAGGAGATCTGAATCCTGGCTCTGTCACAGTTTCCTAGTGTAACCCCTGGGCTACTGTGTGTCATCTGTCCCATTCTGTGCCTGATTCACCGAGGATGTGAGCCGGTTACAGCTCCCAGCGCCAGGGCCTGGCTTGGCAGCACAGGCTGGAAAGACACTTGCAGTGCTGGCAATCTCTGGCACGTTGGCCAAGATGGCAGCTGTCACACACAGGCATGTGATCGTTCTGTGACTCAGTTTCCCATTTGTAAAACGAGGATAATAGTACTTCCTATCTCTCCCCCTTTCTGGGCCTGTTTCATTTGTAAGCTCTTCAGGGCAGGGGCTGGCTCTCACTCTGTGTTTGTGCCAGGCCCACCACAATGGGGCCCTGAAGCTCTGACCTGCAGCATCTAAATAATAAGAAAGTTGGAAGCAACCACAAAATCCACTAAGAGATGCAGGGAGAGAGAGATAAGGGCACCCAAACATGGCAGGATGAACTAATGTTAACTTGAGGGGTAAAGAGGAATAACAAGGCCTCTTACAAACTTATCTGGGGTGGGGGTCACACTGGAGAGGATGTAGGTCCATTCATTAACGATAAGGAGGAAATGAATGGGCCCAATTCTGCTCTGTTTTGTAGAGTCATGTGCAAATGGGTGTAAAACATTACAGACCAAATCCTCAAAGGCTAGAGTAAAGGCTAGCCCTCCTTCCATTTGTTAAACTTTTACATAGGTGCTGGAACTAGGGGTGCTGCTGCACCCCCTGGCTTGAAGTGGTTTCCATCATATGCAGGGTCTACAGTTTGTTTCAATTGCTTTCAGCACCCACCCCCCCCCACTATAAAAATTGTCCCTGCACCCATTTGAATACCTTATTTTTTATTGCATTTGTAGCCCATTTCTCAACTTTGATGCACCATTTCTGTACATGATTTATCCCTATCATATAAGATGGTAAATTTGCACACTAGGATCTGTAAATCTATATTTTTATCTCACTGAGGGACTGGCGACGCCCCGCCCCTTATCTACCCACAAGGGCCTGGCTGACAACATTCTAGGAAGTTTGAGGAAAATGTAGTTCTCAGAAAGTCTGGAAGGTTCCACAAGATTCCAGAAAGGTCCAGAACATTCTAGGAGGTTCATGAAAAGTGACTCCATGTACGGAATACCTGAAACATGTCACTTCAAATGTTCTATTTTCCCTTTTGTCACTAACAAACTAACAAAACACAGCCCCCCGAGCCCAGAGCCCCCCACACCTGGCACCTCAGCGGTCACCTGGGTGGCCTGCCCCTAAGTCTGGCCTTTCTCAAAGGTATTTAGATTCCTAAAGAGCAGGCTACATGGCCATGACTCAGCATTGCCCTGCAGGCCCAAGTCACCATGCCTCTGCTCAGCCCACCATGCGACGTGGATTCTGTGGACTTTTTATATTTCTCTCACAAGAGGCATTCCAGGGGAAAACACAGGGACCTCTGAGCCCAGTGGGGATGGTCTATAGTTGTACAGTCAGCTGGGTCTTCCCTAACCTGCACTCGCTCCTGAATACAGGAGGTACAAGATGCCTTCATTCTGTACCTGCTCTGGACAGGGCTAGACCCTAATACAGTGCTGCCAACTCTCATGCTTTTATAGCGAGTCTCAGAATATTTGGTGGTTTGGCTAAAGCCCCAGCTCCTCGAGTCAGGTGAGAATCTCAGCTTTTGTTAAAAGGGGAAAAGGTAAGTTTCTAGCCCTCACCACAGCAGAGAAGAGCTTGAAAACAGCACCTGAGTGCAGCTCAAAGGCTCATCAAACAGAAGGCAAAGAAAAAGAACTCAACATTCTTTTTTTTTTAATTTTACGATTCTGGGGAGGCCTGGCTCATAGTTTTTGAATGCCTGGGATTGGCAATACTGAGAGAATGAGAGAAGATGTCCTAACAGTGAGCTGCATTGGGCCAGGGCTTCATAGGCACAGGAATGGGTGGGAACTGCTCAAGAAATTTAAAATTAGGCTGCACAAAACCTAAGGGAGCAATCTTGGATTGACATGGATGAGGTGGCTGTTTTTCCATGTCTGTGCTGGTTTCTATCATACTTGCTTTGTGGTATTGTACTCCCTTGAACCCTGGCAGGTTAATGCAAACAAAATACTGTCACTCCCTCACTCACACAAGGCAAGCCAGCCACAACCCCAACTCCTAACCACAAGGAAACTCTGCAACGCCCCCCTTCAACAGCCACTTATAGTATCCAGGGGTGCCCAGAGGATTCAGGGGGCCTGGGGCAAAGCTATTTCAGGGGCCCCTTCCATAAAAAAAAAGTTGCAATACTATAGAATATATTCTCATGGGGGCCTGGGGCAAATTGCCCCACTTTCCACCCCGGGCAACCCTGATAGTATCTAGAGAGATAACATATAGATAAGATTGATAACATAATTTTCTTACCTTGGGTTTGTTCTCCAAGCTGCTTTGTTTGTGTCCGTCTTCACTGAGATTATTTTTTCCCAAACTGCATTGAATCTGTATTTTAACTACATACATGAATTTTGGAACTTTATACATAAAAAAATCCATTGAGTCTATTTTTTGAATTTATATTTGCCATTCGATTTTGCCATTTCTAGCCATTTCTTATTTTTAACAGCAACGTCATAGAATTCCAGACAGGAATAGCTAAGGCTGCATCTAATGCAAAGCTCACTTTTGACCACTTCAATACTTAGGCAATTCCTTTATTCAGTCTGAAGATTTGGTGGTGAACAGACAGCTGCTGTGTTTTCAACAGTTTTGATCTGTTATCACTTAAAACTGCAGAACTGGGAATACAGCAGTATCTTTATCTTGGACATGGAAACTTTTAACATTAGCTTCCCAGTGCATTGTGCTATTAATGCAAATCTTTAGACACATGTAAAACAAAAACCAGTAGATCAAACTCTTTTTCTGGCAATTAGCAAATCCATTAAAAAAAAAAAATAACCCAGCCAGGCTGGTCAAATACTAGAGTAAATGGTGGATTCTCTGTAACTTGAAGTCTTTAAATCAAGATTTGAGGACTTCAGTAACTCAGCCAGAGGTTAGGGGTCTATTACAAGATGGGTGGATGAGGTTCTGTGGCCTGCAATGTGCAGGAGGTCAGACTAGATGATCACAATGGTCCCTTCTGACCTTAGAGTCTATGAGTCTCATTATATGTCACTTGACTTTGTGTAAATACAATTCTGTGTAAATATACTCCACACAGCAAAGGGATTGCAAATCCCTCCTATGCTGGACGCCCTTCTGTGCCAAACTCCTGACTGCTTGGAGAGCCAACTAAAACTGTGTCTATTGCTGTGTATTCTAGCTACTTGGACTTTATCTGTTAATTAATTACGTGTATTGTGGTAGTGCTTCAGAGCCACAGCCATGGACCTCTCACGCTAGGTGCTGTACAAACAGGGAACACAGAGACAGCCCCTGCCCCAAAAGAGTTTGTAGTCTGCACTAGAACTTCCCCAGCGTGGGTCTAGCAGAGTTGCTAGCGACAGTAGACGCAACCGTGTCTGGCATTTTAATCATGTCATCTAACCTTGCTCTGAATTGCCACCCCTGGCAAAGCTGGAGCCCCCCAAAACTATTGACTTGTCTTCACATGAAACTATTCTGGAATAAATTAGGGTGTGAATTGGAAGCAGATTATTCCTGATGAACACCACGCATAGACAAACCCTTAGCGACAGATTTTCTACTGAGCTTAGCACATGAGGATTGAAGTCTGTTGAAAATCGAGCCTGACACAGTGGGAGAAGTGATGGTACTGCCGAGTCTGCATGTACCCTTAGTACTCATGCTGAGCTTCGTGGATGGGAATAAGGGCCAAGGAGCTGGTTGGAGGGAATCAGTGGGAGTTGCGATGAAATGTATTGGCAGAGTCCACCTCCTGCCCAGGTCACAATCACCTGTTCTGTATGTCAGGGAGTAAACAGGGCAGATTTCTCCCTTCTACCATAGTTGCCTCCCTGTGAAATGTTTCAGTGGCACAACAAATGGTTCAAGAATTCCAGGGGTAAACTCGGGGCTTTTCCGGCTGAGATCAAGGGTCAGACGTTTCCCCGGTGAAACCCCGCCGGTCATCGGAATCAATCCAGGAATGAAACCAACCGCTCGGGCAGCATCAGTTCACGTGGCTGATACCTCCTGTCCCATGGGTTAAAATAGACTGAACAGCAGGGAAGCAGTTGCTGCATCAGTAATAGAGGTGGGGAAACTGTGGGGCAACACCCAGGCCAGGGAGAGAAGGGGGCACATGCTGCTTACCGAAGCCAAGTGGGGATGGACATCTCCCCTCTGTTTTGAGCAGTGATGGGGAAGCTGTGCTCATTCTGGGCTCTCCATTACTTCATCCCTGGACCCCACACCTGGAGATTGTTTCCTGCTCGGCACTTACTGATCGAACAGGTCTTTGCCCTCTCCTGCCTCTGCTGTGTGACAAACACTGCCAGCCTCAGCTATGATGAAGCAGGGGGTGGAGGGACTTTGTGAAAAAAACAAACAAACCAATCTTTAGCCAGCTTGCGCTTTAGGACAGAAACGCTGCCAGCCAAGCCCAGAAAGCCTGTGCATTAAAGAGACGCAAGGACTGAGAGACGGACCCAGAGACCAGGGAGAAGTGCAGGGGTCTCTGGGATTTCTCCTTCTCTCCCCTTCCCCCTCCTCTCTTATATGTGAGTGAACCGCCTGTTCTCCCACCACGGCTGCCAAAATACAGCGAGACAGGGTATAATTACAGACACTTACTGCGGCCATTACACCACCGGCGCGGGCTGTGCAAAGTGACACACGACCCGTCAACTCCTTATTCACGCCATTAAGGGGACTCATTAGCATCTTCGCTAAGAAGCAAAATTACCCTCACTGCTCATTTCAAGATGTCATAAATTTTAATTTAGGACCCAAAGATAGCACAATGGGAGCGAGCCGGCTCTCTCCGGCAGAACTGCGCTGGCTGAGGGAGGTGGAGGGGACATGAAAGGGCTGGTTTGATAAAAGATGGTGGGTTTCTAAGGGGCAGAGATGGGGAAGGAGGGAGAGAGAGAGATGCCCACGGGTCTAGCAAGCAATTTCTCTCAGTCGTATCCAAGCCCCGTGAGAAGGAGAAGCTGCTGAAGGCATCAGTGCTGCTCTCAGGTTCCCCACAGTTCGTTCTCTCCAGGCCTCAGTGGTACGGATTCCCCCTTGAATATCCACAGGCCAACGCTGGACCCACTTTGGAGAGATTTTGGGTCAGCCTGGTCAGGGTGCCTCTCTCTCCCCTCAGAGCTTGCCAGGGACCATGCCAAGCTCTGCTCCCCCAAACATGTTGCAGGGGTGCGGGGACATTAGTAGCAGGGGAGATGGAAGGGTGGTAAATAAAGGACAAGTTCCCTCTCCAACATTTCACTGGTAGGACCACAGGGCCTCAGCCAAAGGCAGGAAACCATGAGTCTGGGCTGTCAAACCAGCCACTCCTCACACAGCTTCCATTCAGAGAAGAAGGGCAAGGGGATGAGTTAAGGATGCAGCACAGGGACATGTCTTTGGACCAGTGGGTATTTGGCAGGGTCCTGTGTTGGCTTTCCTTATTCTGCTTTATGTACCCAGTCAATGTACAGCCTACCTTTTAATGATATGAATGCTGGGATGTGCTCTGTCAGGTGATTTCATCCTGGGGGCTCTCAAAGCGCTTCACAATCAGAAAGCAAGGTGAGGGGGAGTGAGCTGAGTGCTGGGAGACAGGAGGTCCTGAGTCCTCATCCCAGCCCTGCCCCCAACTTGCTGTGTAACCCCAGGCAAATCACTTTCTCTTACTTGGTGCCTCAGTTTCCCTATCTGAAAAATGGGGATAATAATAATAATGAACCCCACTGTAGCAAGGCAGTTACCCCGCTCCTGGGGATAAGGGTAGGCTGTTTGGGAAAGCAGCCACAGCTGTGGCCACACCGAATCAGGCCCTGATATAAGGGCTAAGGGAGGCACTGGATCACTCCTACTCCAGCCTGGGAGTAGGAAGGACCTGGCTGCCTGGGAGCACAGGGTACCTGGGGCAGAGCTGTGCTGGGGAAGGGCAAGAGGAGCTGGGGAGTTCCAGCCTGGCAACTCCCCAGGCAGAGGCCTTGTTTAAGGCCTAAGCAGGTACTGGGGCTGCAGAGGTGCAGCTCAGGGATAGGCAAAGGCAGCAGGTCCAACCCCCTTGCCCATGATGAGTGGCCATTACAGACTGCAGTTTGCCCCAGAGAAAGTGGGACTAGATGATGACTGGCAGTAGCCACTGAGGCAAGGTGGGCATAGGGGGAGGGGGTTCCCCTGGGAAGCACCCTAAGGTAAGGGGCACTGGGGTCCAGGAGGGAAACTGGGCCTGTGGCAGGTGAGACACAGGCCAGCAGGGGGTGCTCTGAGGCTGAGGAGCTAATTCCCGAGGCAACCAGCAGGAAGCGCTGTGCCGCTGAGTCCACACCGCTACACCCACACAGGGATCTGTGAGGGTCAATTATATGCAGCCACATGGCCAAAAACAGAAGCAATAAATACAAATCAGTAGCCACAAGTGAAAATGCTGAGTTAGATGCTCACCTGGTGTGAGCCAATGTAGCTCCATCCATTTCAGTGGAGTGACTCCAGGATCTGGCCCCTAACCTTGAAGGTCTGTAGTGTGCTTCCAAGGTATGGCCAAGCTGCATAAGTGCCAAGGTGGGCCAGATGGCAGCTACAGTACCTCGGGGAGCACTGATGTGGGTAATCAACCTGTGGGGTCACTAGAGTCCCTCCTGGCCCGAGGCTGAACAGGCTGTCACCATAGCTCTCCAAATTCCTGCTAGCCAGGGGCTGGGCTGCGAAAATCAAACCAAGGCCTTCCATGGGGTACTGCTCATCAGGATGGTCGAGGAGCCCCCTTCTTACCCTTTAATTTCTTGGCCTTTTTTTAGTGCCCTTTTCCCCCCATGAATCCCCCTCAGGTGGCTAATCTCTCAGCCACCGTTAAGGTGCCGGTGGGGCCAGATTTTTCTCAAGAGCCCAGGACCTGGTTTTCAAGGGCTCAGCACTCAGATCAGGGGCCTGTTTTTTTCCCCAAGGTTTCAGCACCCGGCACACTGATCAAAGCCATTACTGAGCCCAGCCACCTGTTCTGCTCCCACAGTACTGCAACAGCCCCAGTGTGGCACCTACTGTCTTGGTTTCTACACCCACCAGGCAAAGTGGGTGTAGAAACAGGGGCCATTTCTTCAACTGCAGTAGAGTTACCTTGGGTCAAATGCAGGAGCAGATGTATCTAAAGATGATTAAGCCTTTGATTCTGAGGCCTTCATCTGCCACCTTTCAACCCAATGAACATCTACAAGGCAGTTATGAAGCTCCCCATCCGAACCAACACCATGAAATACTGGGGGGAAGGTCCTGGAAGGTAGGTACTACAGACCCACAACTAGCTTTGAGAAGGCCAAGTGGTCTACTAAAATAGCCTCTTCACTGTTGCTTAAAACTAGTGCAGGAATGGAAGAGAAAAACGGATATATTCAAAAAGCCAGATAAGGCAAGGATGGGACTGGAGAGGCAGGGGGCTGGGGAAGGAGCAGAGAGAAATGGAAGCAAATGTATGAAAAGAGAGAGGCCTGGGGGCAGGGGTGGACACAGGGAGAGGGAAGGAGGAGAAATGGGAGGAGAGGGGACGAGGAGGGATAGCAGGAGGTGGGGGTGTTTAATCTATGTATAACTATGCAGCCATCGAGATCTAAGAATGCAGAACAAAATGCTCCTTCCTGGCCCTGATGGGTTTGAGGGCTTGTCTTCAGGAGGAAATGGACTGCAGTGGCTATTCCAGATTAGTTCCCTGTGGGGATACAGTGTTCCGGAATAAAGGTGATTTTATTCCAGAATAATGACATCGCTTTGCGAGTACACTCATTTTTCCAGACAAGTATCCATATGGGGAGCTATTTTGGAGTAGCTCTTGCCGAACAGCTTCGGCCGCAAGGGCTATTCCAGTCCATTTCTCCTGTAGACAAGCTCTTAATAACAGGGTCTAAAAACCAAAAAAACCTCTAAGCATTCTCCCAGCCTAGACTCTGAGGTCACACCCACCCAGACACACACACGTGCACTCGCACACACAACATTCTGCATGTCACCCATGCCAAGAGGAACTGCAGTTTCCCAGAGAGAAGGCAGATTAATTCCCAGCTTCTCCCCACTGCCACACCCTCAGTCCTCCTCACTCTCTCCCGCCTACATGTGCCAACTTGAATATTCATGACATATGATATACCTCCCCTCTTTCCCCACCCCCACCCCGTCTCCCTAAAGAGACACACTGCCAGGACAGAACGCAATTACAGGCCTCTTAAACTTTACCAGCTACCAGGATCTGTGATTAATGCGTAGAAATGTCCACATCTTTAAAAAACAAGGGGAAAGGTTTAGAAAAAAGCAACTCCAATTACAGGCAGCTGAGGGAATTTGCCCCCCTCCTGCACTATAAGAACATATATCCAGAAAGGTTATGTTAATTTCTATGTACAAGGCTCTAATTAATTTCAGTGGCTGGGTGGATTAGCGGAGAGTGTAAATTTCAGCCTCGGCTTGGACTGCAGATAAACTAACACCAGGGAAGGCTATGGAGCAAGGGACTCTGGTCTGAAGCTATTGCTGGGTTTCCAGGGGCCAATTGGAGTTAGAGCTGGCTAGAAAGAATAAAAATCTTTCAAGCGTGTAAGTGCAGATTCAAAATGCTTCTCTACTGCGAGTACCATTGTCCCTGCTTGACAGAAGGGGAAACTGAGGCACAAAGGGGCAACGCCTTGCCCAAGGTCACATAGTGCAGGACAGAACCCAGGAGTCCTGCGTTCTGTGGACCATGCTGCCCCCTCACAAAACATGCTGGGCGGAAGGAGGGATGACATTAGAAAAGGTGTTTAGACAAGTCTTAAACCACTTTAAAAGGGTAGGTTTCAGTAACCCTGATTTACAGATGGGGGAAACTGAGGTACAGAGAAGGGAAGAAACTCCCCCAAGGTCGCACAGCATGCCAGTGGCAGCGCCAAGAATCCCAGAGTCCAAGGGCTATGTCCAGTGAGCCATGTTACCTATTGCCAAGCGGGGTTGCTTGAAGATGCACCCAAGGCTGAGGAGAGTTTATCTGGAGGCCTCCAGACACCGTCCTAACAGGGAGCCTCACACCCTTTGCAATGTCCTGAGCACTGCTCCCACTTGAGGGGCACTTGGGAAACAGGGGCCTCCGATATCACAGCTGCCTGCACAGTCACCAGCAGCGAGGAGAAATGCTCCCCGGAAAGTAGGATGTCCCGGCAGAGACGCGCGGGCAGGGGTCAGAGAACTATGTGAGGAGGAGCTAGCTGCTCAGATCCCCCTGCTGTACTTGCAAGTCAGGGGAGGGGCAGCCAGGAGGACATCCAGGGCAGATGCCTAAGCTGCAGCCTCAAGCAAGGGCATCACTGTGAGTGGGCCACAGCCTACCCAAGCCATGTGAAGTTCACCCGCTCCGGCCTCACGCCCCCTGCCTGCTACCCAACTCAACATGTCCACTGCCTGGCAGAGGGGGAGGAGGCACACTTGGCCCACTCCCTTCTGCAGCTAAAACCGGGTCATCAGGGCCCCTGTCCCATCCCAGCACCCTCCCCTTGGCAGACACACCTGGCCAGGTGTGGGGCAGCTCTGGAGTGGGGCTGGTGGGGAAGATGTGGGGCAAGGGCAGGAAAAGAGCCTGTCTGACTCCAGGGATCTGGACAGATCGTACCACCAGCTCATGGGTGGGTCCTGCCCAGTGGCAGAGGGAAAAGCTGCAGCATCTGCTGAGCAGCCACCTCCAGACACAGCAGCGTGTCCCTTCCCCGCTGCCTCTCTGCTCCCAATGCCCTCTTCCTCCCCCGCCACTGCCTCCCCAAGCTCATCGTGCCTCTGCCCTTGGAACAAACATGAATAGGGGAGTTTGGTCACTCACCCCCCAGGCATGCCCTGGGGACAGTTCATCACCCATGCACCACAAATTGGGAGTCCACCAAATTTCCACTTCTAGCTGTGCCACTGCTCAAGCCCAGAGCAGGGTAGTGCACAGAGCTTGCAGCAGTCTATGCTGTATCTCGAGGTCACTGGCAAGGTCAGTGTTGGGAGTTCGCAGTACAGATCCCTGCGCTGTAACAGGAGCTGGGAGTGGTGAGCTGGACTGCGTGTGTTGCTGATCACAATGTAGATGCTGTGGCAGAGCTGGAGGTGGGGGCAAGGGGAGTGATGCTGGAATAACAGGTCTGATGGAGGTCAGGACAGAGCTGCCAGGGCGTGAGTCAAGATTACAGCTGTGGGAGGGGGCTGCAGGTCAGGATTGAGGAGCATGCATAGAGCTGGGGCAGGGGGACAGGAATGGAATAGATGAGGGGGTGCAGCAGGTTAGGACTGAGGTACGGGGGACAGGACTTCAGTGACGGGATCTTGCAAGGGCAGGACTGAGCTGTGTGGGATGGGATGGGATGGGACGGGACACATGCATGCCCCCTGCTTCCAGCATGCCTTTCCCTCGCTGCTGCTTTCTCTACCACTTCCAGATACATACCCATATTTTTATTATATATATATAAACCCTCCAAATTCACTTCCTAAAAGATAAAAATAAGGATGACCTCTACTGTCTATGGCTCGAGTGAGACCATAATGAAAGGGTCTGAGCCCAGCAAGGCCAGAATGTGCGGCCTTGAAATACAGTAAGTTTTGAAAGGAAAGAAAAGACTCCATTATTCTTGCATTAAACTCCCTCTCCCTCCTGCTCTTGCTCGCTCCCTCTGTCAGTCTTCCGTTCACTCACTGCCTTTCCCCCAGCCTCTCGGAAGACAGATCGTTCCCTTAATCACTCTGGAAAAGAACCCCAAGCCGATATAATATTATAATTAATTAATTCACTAAAAAGGTATTAAATTTCTTTTCCCCCCTGTGGATATTATCTGAATTCATTGACCTTTAGAAAAATCACCCTCTAATTGTAACCAGGTTCAAGTGCATTTGCAGCCTGTCCCTTTTACATTAATAATATCTTCCAGGACTCTGCTATGCTGCTTAAATATTGTATAAATTTCACTGCCCCCTCAAAAAGGAGAAAGGCATGAAATGAAAACTACAGGCTGATTAAACTGGTTCTGGAATGTGGGGGAAAAGAAGGAAAGAATTCCAGTTCGGACTGTGGGATAGACAGACACCCTCCCCCGTGGAGCTTAGGCCAAGGAATCCACTGGATGCCATGTCCAAAGCTCCCAGTTTCCCAAGAGTTGGTGGGTCAGAGATCCTGGGACCCCAAGACCCATCTTTCCAGTGCAAATTTGAGTCCAAGATTCCTGGAATTCCAGCTTTCCTATGGGCCAAGGATACTGGGGCCAGTGACCCAGCTTACTAGGGGAACAAATGTACTGGGATCTCAATGGTTGTCTCTGCTACACTTGTACAGCACCCAGCACAATGGGGCCCCAATCTCAGTAGGAACCTCTAGGTGCTACCATAATCTATATACAACTAATTTTGAGACCTTGTTTCCCCAGGAGTCGAGGATCCTGGATCTAAGGATCTCAGCTTGCCTGTGAGCAGAAGAACCAAGTTCCCATTTTCCAAGACTCCAAGCTGAAGTCCAGTGTCTGGATTTTCTGGTGTGTGCTTCTGCAGTCAGAAAAATGACAGTAAAGATGGCATCAAGGGGTCCTCTGTTCATTCTCTCTCAATAATTCCAGAGCCATTTTGCTTAACTGACAAGTCAACAAGTGATTTCTCCAGAGACCAGTGCGGTAAGCCCCAGCCTAGGCTCCGAAAATCCAGCTGGGTTCTTTCTGCCTATCATCAACTATAATCCCTAGGCCAGATCCTCAGCTGGCGTAGCTCCACTGAATCCAATGGAGTGGTGCCAGTTTTCGCCAGCTGGCAATCTGGCTATGTGTGTCTCTTTTACTGCACCCATCCGTCACTGTAGTACCTGAGCTCAGCATCACCAGCTCTAAGGTTTCCCCAGTCTGTGGTTAGCACTCAGCTCTGCTCATCATGCATGAGGCAAGGCAGAGCAAGGTTGGCTGAGGTCTGATGGTTTTGGCACTGCAGGGCCCTTTTCTAATTGTCACCAGACTCAGCCCCAAAAGTCACACACAGGAGCTGATAGATTAAGCAGGATCAGGACATTTTTAATGTTAACACTCTGCAATTATACAGCCTCTTCCACCTGAGGAGCTCCAGGTGCTAATCAGTCAAATAGCAATTAATTTACCCTCCCTGTCAGTAGTATTATCGTCATCCTTATTTTGTGGATGGGAAAACCGAAGCACGGATTGATTAAGGGACTTGCCTAAAATCACACAATGAGTCATTGGCAGAGCTGATGGGCCGGGGAAGGGAGGGGTCCTGATTCCCAGGCCAGTGCCTTTTTCACCAGGTCATCCTTGTTCTCTGCCTTGACGTCTTCTGAACTGCACTGTTAAGCCTGAGCCTTCCTTGGTTTGCAAATTGCTCCCTCTCCTTAGTACCCTCTGAAATATACATAGGCATCTCCCTAAGAGAGCAGCATTAACCGCTTAGCTGCTGGCAAACTTTCCAGAGACATTGCTTGAAAGCAGCTGCTCTGTTTCAGAAGGCATCAGGCCTGTGGCAATGGAAGGTACAGCAGTGATTGGTGGACAGTGAGCAGAGCAATGGTTAACTAGTGTCAGGGCAGCAGTTGGGGCTCCTTTGGGTTGCTGAACCTGACTGTGGGTGCCAGAATAGGCCCATAACTGTCACTGAGCTCCCATGCAGCATTAGCTGTTTTTGTATCTGCTGCTTTCCTCATCACTGAAAATCAGGGTATAGTTTGACGTCATGAAGGGTGGATGAGCCCTTTCAAAGTCACCCTCCTGCTGCAGGAGGGAATCCAGAGCGTGCACCAGGAGGCAATTCTCTTCATATCTCCACTGATCTAATTCCAGGCTCTGAGGAAACTGAATCATCCAGCACCTCAGAACTAATGAGCTTGTTGGCCTGAGAAGGGGACTCTGCCACATGGTTTTTCCTCATGGCCTGCAGAGGGTTGCTAGACATCCAGGTTTTCCCAGGACCATCCCTTTTTGGAGGTAGCTATCTTGGGAACCCCATCAGGGTGCTCAGGACACATTGCCAGCCATCCAGTTTTAGGGGCTTGTGATCATCCTGGGTATCCTCTTTTTTTTGTACCACAGAGGTGGCATCCCTAGGCCTGCTTGCGCTGCAGTAAGAAACAGACCCAAGCCAGAGAGCTCTGATCTAGGTCTAAACAATTCCTACCAAAAGACAGCTGGCCTCTGTGATGGCAGCCTCAGCAAAGGGGCCAACGACTGAATGTGCTATATACACAATATCCCACCTACCCGGAGGAGACGTCTCCAGGTCAAGGGTGAGGTGCACTGGCAGGGCCATCGGCAGCTTGCCCTGCCACCAGTCATGCTGTACAGTTCTCATAGAATAGAAGATTAGGGTTGGAAGAGACCTCAGGAGGTCACCTAGTCCAACCCCCTGCTCAAAGCAGGACCAACACCAACTAAATCATCCCAGCCAGGGTTTTTTCAAGCCAGGCCTTAAAAACCTCTAAGGATGGAGATTCCACCACCTCCCTAGGTAACCCATTGCAGTGCTTCACCACCCTCCTAGTGAAATAACGTTTTCTAATATCCAACCTAGACCTCCCCCACTGCAACTTGAGACCATTGCTCCTTGTTCTGTCATCTGCCACCACTGAGAACAGCCTACATCCATCTTCTTTGGACCCCCTCTTTCAGGTAGTTGAAAGCAGCTATCAAATCCCCCCTCACTCTTCTCTTCGGCAGACTAAATAACCCCAGTTCCCTCAGCCTCTCTTCATAAATCATGTGCCCCAGCCTCCTAATCATTTTCATTGCCCTCCGCTGGATTCTCTCCAATTTGTCCACATCCCTTCTGTAGTAGGAGGGACCAAAACTGGACACAATACTCCAGGTGTGGCCTCACCAGTGCCAAATAGAGGGGAATAATCACTTCCCTCTATCTGCTGGCAATGGTCCTACTAATACAGCCCAATATGCCATTGGTCTTCTTGGCAAGAAGGGCACACTGCTGACTCCTATCCAGCTTCTCATCCACTGTAATCCCCAGGTCCATTTCTGTAGAACTGCTGTTTAGCCAGTCAGTCCCGAGCCTGTAGCAGTGCATGGGACAGACAGATGCTTATACTCTAGGGTGCCCAGATATCAAGTGTGAAAAATCGGGACGGGGGTGGTAGGATAATAAGAGCTTATATATAAAAAAGTCCCAAATATCGGGACTGTCCCTATAAAACAGGACATCTGGTCACCCTACTATACTTTCCAGGGGTGTGAAGCTGGCATCTCGACCGGTGCTATGTTCCCTGCTCTCTAAGTCTCCATCAGACATAGCACCAGAAGCAGTCTCAGAGGGATGCTGAGCTTGCCTCGTCCATCTCTGGTGTCATCCGTTTCTGCTCCAGAGAGGTTCACGTGAGCTGCTGTTCCAGTGGGCTAGCAGCCCTAGCTGCCTTTCCTGGCCTCCGTACCTGGGCCTCATTTTCTGTCAGCGCCAATCCTACTGCAGCATGCTCTCCTTCGCAACCCTTTGCCTGATGAGTCATAATCCTTTCGTCTCCGGATCTGCTGGTGTCACTGGCTGGTGGCAAGTTGCTACTGGGGCTCTGCTCGTTATTCCTATCTCTCCAGTAATCCTGGCTATAATTAAGCTGTCCACAAGGGCTCCATGTTCGCTAGCAGAATCCTAATGCCTTAAAAAGCCACATATGGTAAAACACTGGGCCAAATGCCTCTGCAGTGTAACTCCATTGGAGCCATGGACTCACCCGGAGAATCAACCTGACTCCTTCTTTTTGGAACCAATTCTGGATGGAGATCAGATATTTTCTCATCTCTCGCTCTCTCTTTATTACCCACGGAGATTTACAGGCAAAGAGCTACTCTTGTTTCTTCAAAGCGAGTCCAGCTTTGCTGCCTATTCCCCACCTGAAAATGTAATCCCCTGTTTGTGACCTCATTGCAACCGTTCCCACAACAATCCCCGGTGATGTCACCAGCGGAGGATTATGACTTCAGGCAGGGAAGGAGCAGCCGGAGCAGATTTACTCGGCAGCTAAAGCGGCTCATCTTTAGCCAGAAAGAAAGGAGGGTGAGGGTGGGTGAAGGGGAGGAAAATACAGAAATACCACAAGACCTAGAAGCAGAATAGCTTCCCGAAGGCATCTCTGGCCCTTCAAACCCAGGTCCTAAGATCCAGCAACTCTCAATGAGATAGCCCCTTGTAAAACCAGCCCCCAACCCCATCACACGTGGATTGGCCAATTCCGCAGTGACGCTTTCTCAGGATAATACTGGTCTTCCTCAAATAGCAGATCATTGCAGAGCCACGCAGCCCAAGCCTGAGGTCCTGTCTCTTAGTCCTTATTCAGGCATGACTTCCACTGTCTTCAAAGACCTGAGTGTTCAGCCCACAGAATCAGAGATTTGAAGTGTCTCTTAAATTGTCTCCGTGTCCCCTGGCTGTGGGATTGCTGCCACCAGGATACTGTCCTTTGCTTTGTCCACTCCAGTTTCCTGAGCGTGACTATTAGACTTTGAGGGGGCTGATTCTAGAGGTAAAGCCCTAGAGTGACCAGATAGTGTGAAAAATTGGGACAGGGGTGGGGAGTAACAGGCACCTATATAAGAAAAAGCCCTAAATATTGGGATAGTCCCTATAAAATTAGGACCTCTGGTCACCCTACTGGGCATGATTCTTCTCTTACTCTAGCATAAATCAAGAGTAACTTCACTGAAACTGATGGAATTACACTGATGCAGAGCTGACATCAGTGATATCAGAATCAGTCCCCTTGTACTATACCTTCCTGCGTAGCATGAGGCACAAGCAGGCCCTGGGATCTCAGAAACAAAAATGAAGGAAAACTTTCTAGCCTACCACCTGTTTCCGGTTTACAGAAGTGATCTCATCAAAGCTAGGGAGAGATCCTAGAATATACAAATAGTTGCATGCTTTGGATTCTGCCTTCCCCCAGCTATTAGCTAAGACAATTAGGAATGCAACTCCATGCTCTTGGTGTTCCTAGCCTTGGTTTGCCAGAAGCTGGGAGTGGACAACAGGGTATGGATCCCTTGATGATGGCCTGTTGTGTTCATTCCTTCTGAAGCACCTGGCAGTGGCCACTGTCAGAAGACAGGATACTGGGCTAGATGGACCATTGGTCTGACCCAGTCTGTTTGTCCTCATGTTCCTAAAAGCAGATCATAACCCTTGAGTGCCAGGAGGAAGAGGAGGCTCCCCGTAGGCTAAATATGCCCAAGGGCAAACAGCATAACTCCCTGGCAGAGTAAAGAGTTTAAAGGGGTGATGTGCCAAGTGATTTACACACATGTGCCTTTAAGAGGTGGGGGTGGGATAGGGTAGGAATGCAGCCGCCAGAACTCAAGGAGAGGGGAGTGCTTTTGCCATCGATCCCAGGGCAGGCTAGCAAGCCAAGGATATAACCAGGGATGGCTTTGTACTATCCTCACTAAAACCCATGCTGCTGGGCCTTCACTGCTATTTTTAGCCATGCGAACTAGCTCAATGCTAGTACAGGTATGCCTATCCAAGCAGCATGTCACTTTGGATTGCAGGAGGAGTGCCATCTCCTTGGGTTTCCTTCCTCGGCCCCATTTGGGTAGAATCCCAGCCCTGGAGGAGTGACATTGTGATCCAGCAATAAAGTAGTACATGGAGCATTTCACTTCCACCCCTTGTTGCAAGGAAGTGTCGGCTTTGCTCATACTCCCAGCTTCCAGGGCGCCTGTCCTGCAGCTCCTCTGTTCCCCGCTGGCCTGTTTCAAAACCAAGCATCTTTCAGGAGCAATGCTTTTCTCCCTAGACGTGCTGGCAGTTTACACAAGTTGATTTTTAAACTCTCAGAGCCTGATTTTTCAGAGGTGCCAAGTACCCACACTTCAAAGGGAGCGGCAGCTGCTCAGCGCCTCTGTTGTCTCCAGTCAGGTTTATTTTTAATCCTCCCATCCTGACACCTCATCTGGCCTTGGGAGGGGAAGGGGGAGTATGTGTTTGGGACATTCTGAGACCGCTCAACAGAAACCTCTCTGCCTTGTGGGTGGGGGGCTCTCTTTCCTGGACCATTTGTCCCTGTCTCTAATATAGTGCCTCCCTGTGCTTCCCGTAGCTCTCTGGGAAAGAACCTGGCCTGGCACAGAGAGCTGGCTTTCCAAATCTCCACCAGCAAGGACCTCAATCTCTCTTCTTGGTGCCTGTCCCCCAGCACTGCTGTTCCTTCTCCCCTCCACAGTTCCTGCCATAGTTATGGTCGAGCCCGTTGTCTCAAACCCTGAGCAATCCTGTGTCCATTCAAGGTTCAGCTGGCTGCCCATGAATCAGAGCTAAACTTGGGAGCCAATCCCACCTACTCTCCCTGTCTACCAGCCCAGCGTTGAGACATCCTTCTTGAAAGTGACCTCATATCTTTCTCCATGAAAACACATTGTGACATCATCCTCCTCCCCCAACTACCTATTGTGACCTCATACCCATCTCGGTGACAACAGGCTGAACTTGAGTCAGTGGCCAAGGAGACGGGCTTTTGCTTGGGGTAGAGGGGTGGGGGGGCAGTGGTACATGGAATGTATGTGACTGAAGAGAACTTAAAGCATCTCAGTACAGCATGGTTTGAAGTGCTTGCAGGGCTGTTCCTTTGGCATGCTGCCCCCTGGTGTACCTGGTGGGCATAGCATTCACGTCATCACCAAACCCACTATCACAAAAGCAGGGAAAGATGGTGGCAAGCCATAGGGGAGGGATTGGAGCCAGTGGCAGCTATCTGCCTTGCACCAAGGAACAAAGAATTTGTCTACGCTAAGGAGTTGGATTGGAAAGATGTAGATACACTGCTAGCTGAACCATTCAGTGCAAACACCTACCACGGACATGTTGCACCAGTGCAAGTCACTTTGTAGACCAGGGGTTTGCAACAGTGCAGCGATTTCAGTTGAAGAGAATCCAAGTGCAGGAAATTCCTTTGACACTGAGCAAGTGTGGTGGCAGGTCCCAGAGAGATGCCCCATCTGGGATGCCCCCCATGGTTCTTGTCCCAGTACTGAGAGGGCTAGCTCAGAATTCAGGGGGCCTGATTCATCTCCTACCAGGGTAGCATTCCCACCTGCACTAGAGAGGCACAGCGCTCCGCTGTGAGAGGCCTAAACAGAACAGGGGAAGAGGAGATTCAGGAGAAAATGTGCCCTTGATTGACCAATGCTAGGCTGGCTACTAAGAGGTGACTGACCTTACAGATCCAGCCAGGACAATGGGCCAAATCCTAGCTGCTTGTCTGATTTTACTCCATTTCTTCTCAGCACTTATTTGGGGACAGTTATGCCCCCTCCTTTCCCCCATTGGCTTCCAGTGGGAATTCGTGAATTTTTCACCCCCTCCCCGAGGAGTGAGATAGCTAAGCTGACCTGGAGTAGACCAGGTCTAAGGACTCTTGCCTAAGTAAGGGCAGATTAAGAACTGCATGGAGGGGCTCTGATACTGGGCCAGTGTGCCTTTCCCTTGGCAAAGCCAATACACTACTGTCATGCTAAGTATCAGGGTCTATCCCAGGGGTAGGCAACCTATGGCACGTGTGCCGAAGGCGGCATGCGAGCTGATTTTCACCGGTTCGGGGGGCTCTGAATTTTAATTTAATTTAAATGAAACTTCTAAACTATTTTGAAACCTTATTTACTTTACATACAACAATAGTTTAGTTATATATTATAGACTTCTAGAAAGAGACCTTCTAAAAACATTACAATGTATTACTGGCACGCGAAACCTTAAACTAGAGTGAATAAATGAAGACTCAGCACACCACTTCTGAAAGGTTGCTGACCCCAGGTCTATCCTGTTTCCCACATACCCATTGCCACTGTGTTGCTGAAGCTCTCTCCAAGAAGGGGTGCAAACCACCTCTGCCCTGTGACACTGGGCAAGTCACTTCCCCTCTCGGTGCCTCTTTCCTCTCCCTGCCTTTGTCTCTCTTCTCAGATTAGACTGCAAGTTCTTCGGGGCAGGGACAATCTCTTGATTGAGTTGGGGATTGGTCCTGCTTTGAGCAGGGGGTTGGACTAGATGATCTCCTGAGGTCCCTTCCAACCCTGATATTCTATGATTCTTACTAAGTGTAAATACAGCACCTTGCACAGCGGGGCCCTGACCTTCACTGGGGCCTCCAGGTGCTACCTTACTATTGCCAATACTACACTAGGAAAGTTATGACAAAGTTTGATTTTGTAACATATCATTCATACATCAAGAGGTCTGAACCCCCAGTGCAGAGCTAGTCCTAGATATCAACAGAACAGTGCTCGCCCGTCATTTTGATCCTTCCATTTGGTGGTGGGTGCAACATCACAGAACGTATGATCCCAACCTGAAAGAGATCGGCCGAGGATGTCATTAATAAAAAGTCTCTCAACTATCCTTGCAAGACAAGTACTATTAGTCTCATTTTATAGACAGAGAAACTGAGGCATGGTTCCGTACAGCAAGCCAGTAACAGAGCTGGGAATAGAAACCAGAAATCCTGACTCCTAGACCTATTCTCCAACTACTAGCCTATGCTCCCCTGCCACAGGTAAGTGCTGTATCAGTTTCCCCTCATGTATATCAATCACTGCGTATCAATCCAAACCTAACATCTCAGCTATGCTAGTCCTGTGCCGCACCTCAGCTCTGCCAATGCACTTCAATTCTGCCCTGCATAAACCAGCTGTGATTCCGGACCTCCCCTACCCAGCTCTGTCTGGGCACCACAGCAGTATCTTTCAGCTGAGCCTATCGTTCCAGATCTGAGACCCCATAATGTTTTGATGCTGCCCCATCTCCCTTACCTGCAGCCCCCCCTCTGCAGTAATTGCATGGTGTTACTGTGATTTGGAGAAACAGCTTCTAGGACAGCGGTTCTCACAGCATATTGTTTGGTGGCCTCAGAGTACAGCCACCAACTCTTGCTGGTGGGCGCTCTGAGAATTTTTCCTAAAATACTTAACTAACTTTAGGAAAAACAAATAAATATGCACAGATACACGTCCAGATCGTTGTAATTTATTTATGCAGGGTTCTTTTGCACTCAATAATAAAAATAATGTACAGTTTAACCTATGTAGACTGTAAGCGCTTTGGGGGCAGAGACTGTATTACTCTGTCCGTGTCCAGCGCATAGCACAGTGGGACCCTAATCTCAGCTGAGATGTGTCACATGGGGGCCGACAGTCCAGTTTCCCCACAATGCACCATGAACAAAGGACAGGCTAGAGCAGCCATGTTTTGGGAGGGCGCTAGGAAGTCTGGGATATGGGTGATTGAACTCAGATCTCCGTACCACAGGGCGGACGCTGGTGGGGCCTGGGCTCCAAATTTCTTAACGTAAGGTCAATATGTCAGGTGGATGCTCAAGCCCTGGACTTGGAAACCCAGGGTCCATAGACTCAAGGCCCATTAACCCTGGGCTTACACTGTCAGGTAGCTATATCCACAGATCAGGGTGCAACTTCAGAAAGCCCAAACCCCCTCCAGTTCAGCTCATCACATCTGTCTGCACCATGCAGCTGTCGCCGGGTGACACTGCCCAGCAAAATAACAAGGGGCCAAGAAAGCGTTACCAGGTGTGGTCTTGCAGTCACTACCTGTTCAGTACCAACAGCTTTCATTGCCCTCAATGGGGATGGGAGGGAGGGGATTCCCCATGGTTCTCAGCAGGGGGAGGGGTGTTCCCCATTGTTCTCAGTGCGGAGGGGGAGGGAGAGGATTCCCCACGGTTCGGGGGGCAAGGGGTGTTCCCCATTGTTCTCAGTGCCTGCTGAGGGGGAGGGAGGGGATTCCCCACGGTTCTTAGTTGGGCAGGGGCTGTTCCCTTTTGTTCTCAGTGGGAGCTTCGGGATACTGCATAGCCCTTTGGAAACTGACCTATTTAATCACATGCGTTTTCTTTTGGGTTCCTTTAGACTCTGTCCCTAGATGTCCAAAGGAGCTGAGTAACTAAGAGGAGTTTATAGCCAGGACAGTGACATGCATCCAGCTAGTAGAGATGGCCAGGGGTCCCCAACACCAGAGTCAGAGCCAAACATCAGCTTTCCCAGGGTTTGGATCCAGAGTTTAGGTCTTTCTATCGATTACTGGAATGCAGTCGCTCCCTGAGGCCTCAGCCATGACCATCAAAGAGCTTCAATGCACTAGACTCCATCAACAAACAAAACAAGGGAAATGGGCTGACATCATTCAAGCAACATATTGGGTTGATTCTCCCTGGCTGGTGACTTGCACGGGCATTTATCCCTGTACCCAGTGCGGGTAAAACACCACCAACTCATAGCATCCACAGCCACACCCACTTTGCACTGGTGCAGAAGACTGCTGGAAATGCACCATTGGCAGGATTAAGGAGCCCTGGTCCCCATTGCCCCGTGTAGTCGTTTACACCTGTGCAAAAGGAGACCATTGTGATTCACACACACTTTGCACGGCGGCAAAGAGCTTACACAAGCTACAGCAGTGACTGTGAATCTGGCTTAAAGCCCCACCACCACACCACCACCACCCTCATCCTGTCAGCATTGCTTCCTTGTCCCAGAGTGCCCCCCAAGGAAGAGAACAGCAACATGACTCCTAACCAGCACGCCACCCATGTGCTGCTATCCCTGCAGGGGAGTTAATAAGAATTGCAACCCCAACTCGCACGCTCCTGCCTTTTTATATCCTAGCTGGAGCCTTGACACTGATTTTTTTTTCCTTTGGATGGCTCGTATGTAGTAATTAAGAGCCCTTCTCTCCCGCCTGCCCAAGTTCCCCATCTTTGGCAGCTGTTGTTTAACTGAAGGAAACCCCCTTTCGTCCTCTCCCCCCACCCCCTTCTGAACGTAAAGGGATGACAGCGCTCCAAGCCAGGGTCTTTTGCTTTTCTGAGTTGGTTCTATTAATTGGAAGGAGGGTTAAGAATCTGCAAGGTCGTTTCAATCTACATCTGACCTTCAGAGTAATCCTCTATGCCAACACCAGAGCATGTCATTAAAATGAGGCCCTCTACCACATCCCGGCATCCCTTTATTCTCTCCTTGTGCACATTAATTGCTCATAAGTTGATTTGATCTCCCTATTCTGCAAGAAGTAAATTGCCCTCTTATTTCGCCATTTTCATCCTGTTTTCTTAATTAGGCCCTTAAAAATCTCTAGGGCCTCAGCCGGGCCGCAGGCCTCATCCTGGGAATAAATTTTGATCTCAGTCTGATAAAGAGTGAGCAAACCCAGAGATTGAACAATGTCATTCACCCCCCCTCCCTTCCTCGCTATTCTCTTGACATGAAAAGGCTATCAGTTTTTCTCTGTGTTAATATAGGAAATAATTCACACTTCAGGCGCTGTTCTCTATTTAGTGTTCACACTCCCCAGATAAATCAAATCAGGGTTTTTTTTGTAAGTGTCTGAAACTACTTTCTCTCTCTCCTCTTCACTCCCCCCCTTCCCCCGCCTTTAACAAAGTTTCCAAGATTAGCCTGTGTGATTTTTCCATCCCAGAAGTCTATTTTAAGGTATTCTTTTTTATTTTAGTTTTTTAAATTCTATTGTCAGTAAGGAGCTGACCCACAGCCGGAACTTTTCACGAGTGACAGACAAAAATGCCGCAGCTCCACTCGCACGAGTAGCTTTTTCCTAAAATGCCTCACTAGCAAAGAGCTCACTCGCTTGAAGCTTTAGACATGTGAGAAGTTTTGGTGAGCATATGCTCAGTCCCTTGCTTGTATGGTGCAGCAGGTTGTTATTGAGGGATTTGATTCTGGTTTGATTTGTGAGGTGGTTCATGATAAAACGGAACCTACCGCCCTTGGGTACTTAGCTGCCACCTTGACTGTAGGATCTGAGTGCCTCGCAGTCCCTAAGTGGATTTATCCTCACAATGCACCTGGGAAAAGCATTTATCTCCCTTTTATAGATGGTGAACAGAGCATAAGTTGCCCAAGTCACACAGAAAGCCTATAGTAGAGAAAGGAATTGTACCTAGGCTTTTTGAGTTCCTGACCAGCACCCTAATCCCTGGGCCATCCTCCATCTCCGGCCTCAAAAACCAGGGGATAACATTTTCAAAAGCAAAGTGACTTAGGAGCCTAATTCCAGTTTCAAAAACGATTGAGGAACTCAAATCCCCAGTGAGACTTAGGGCTTGTCCACACGACACCACAGTCCAGACTACAGGGTTGCGAGTTGTGGAGCACGTTAACTACCCAGCTTAGACCCTGCTGGTGCAAACAACAAGGTACCTCGTGCATATTACCATAGTCTTGTTTGAAAAGGGACTACATCAACCCCTTTTAGTTCACACCAGCAAGGTCTACAAGGTCACATCCCTGGAGTCTGCACTGCGGCGCCGCACAGACAAGACCTTCACTTAAGCGCTCTTGAAAAAGTTAACCTACAGGAATATGGAAAAGGCAGATTAGCTGCCAGAGCAGGGAGATGAGCTTGCTGATGTAGTCACCTAACAGAGGACAAATGAGAAATTAAAACAATATTGCACTTGAGGTCTGGCCCATTGATTGCAATGGGTATTGGATCAGGCCCTCGGTTCTAACCAAAAGGCCTGGAGAAAAAGATCCAATAAGCTAGTTTCCCCTACTTCCCTCTGCCTATAGATGGGCTCAGATCCAACTCTCGAACTTTACAGCACATGACATTTGCACCCAACTTTACAGCACATGACATCTGCACCCAGATCCAGATGAAAATTTTGTCTCATTGGAACGGGATGACCCAAACACTCAGCTCTGAACCACTCCTGTGAACTTCAGGCGGTTCAGATCACCTGATCAGAATGAGGCAGCTTCATCTCCTCTCTGCTCCTAAACTTTGCAGCCTGGTTGGAAGGGCTGGCATGTTCCCGCTGTAGACCCAGTCCCTCTGCTTCCATGGCTGGGGGAACAAGCCACTGTTAGAGAGAACCCTGCTAGGGTTGCTGCTGGGTAGACTCAGGGGAGGCCCTTAAATTTATCTCCAGGACATGCATGAATTTGAACTTTGAGGGGAGATGGCTGGATGGGGAGAGGCAAGCTCAAACTGTGTGTCCCTGCATGATAACATAGGAATACAAAAAAAATACCTGCTCCTCCATGGAAGTTGAAGGCAGCCCTCTCTGCAGGCTCTAACAGACACATGCACCACTCCTCAGGTAGGATCTGGTTTGTTTGAGAGACATGCACCCACCTTCCCAGAGGGTTTAATTAGCCAGCTGGACTGCTAATCAGAGGCCAGCAGCTGCAAGGTGTCACCATGGTTACCAGACCCAGCCACACAGCCCCCTCAGCCACACGGCAGGATGTCAGAATGGGCCCAATGTAAATGGCTGCTTGGTGGGAGGGGGAGTTTGAGGGGCTGGGGAAACTCTGCTTTTCTACCCACGGCAGCCCTGTGGTCCAAGCTGTATTTCACACAGCGATGGAGGAGCTTCATTTGCACTTAACACTAAATTGGCCAAATGCTGATCTTCAAAGTGTCAAGCTGATGAGAGCCGTTAGTGTCAGCACCTCTGAAAACCAGGCCATTTGCTTAGGGGCCAAGCCTTCGCTACCCACTATGAAAACTGTTGGCCTGATTGCCTGGTCCAAGATCACAGAGTGGTGCAGCTGGACAGAGAACCCATGCATCCTGCCTGCTTGCTCCTCACTGGAATGGCTAAACCAGGCTCCAGCCAGGAGCTGTTTGCAGCCTCCAGGAGTCCTGACTCCCAACCCCTCTGCTGTAACCACTAAAAGCTCCACCCAAACATGTTCCATCAGTAGATCTCACAGCCTTTGACAAAGGATGTCAGCAGCAGCAGCATCCCTATTTTACAGCTAGGGGAAACTGAGGCACACAGCAGAGCCAGGACTAGAACCCCAGGCTCCTGAAGCCAAGGCCAGTGGGCTATCCACTAAACCACATTCCCTACCACAGGGAGGCATAAAAACCTGTGTGTTTCAAGCTCTAGCCCCGCCCCAGAGCCCAGCGTGCAGCCCACAAGTCCTGCAGAAGTCCTGCCTCTGCAACCTTCCCTTTAACGACTGGGTCATGATTCCAGGGCATTAGCACCCAGGCTACATCGACCCTACAAGGGAGGGGTGAGAGTGCGCTGCTTGGGTACACACGTTAGCTCCCATCAAGCTTGCGTCAGCATAAAACAGCAGCATAGCACAGGTAGGGGCAGTGGAGACACAGCTGAGTACATGGGCATAAGCAGGGGAACTGCACCGTTGGTTGTAGCATGGATATAGCCCAAGAAATTTGAGGGGAAACTGGGCATCGCGCTCTCCCTTTATCCTCAGACACCCCCACTGTTCAGGAAAACCTGACCACACTGCGGGAGAACCCCTGAATATATTCAGAAGCCATTCCCTGCATCCCACCTGGAGAGCGTAAATGTTCAGATTGAGAGCTGCAGTCCCTGTGCTCAAGCCAGTTACAGCAAGGCTGAAGGTGGGACTCACACTTCTCCCCAGTAGCACCAGAAAGGGTGCTTTGCTCAACAGCCACCTGAAGTGCTTTAGGTAGAGAGAGATGATTACCTACATCTCTGGCAAGCTGGCAGTATGCCACCGACTCAGGCCCTGCCCACACCACAGCAGGGATGGAGGATGGCATGCGTCCATCACCCAGAGGGGTACATCGCCAGCATGCCGCGGAACAGAGCCAGGCCAGACTTGTCACGTTCATTGTGCCCGAGTCTGGACACACTTTCTCCATCAGCACCCCCCGGCAACTGCACGTACATATCAGAGATCTTCCCAAACTGACCCACTGAGGATGGGTGGCAGCTGATAACACCACAGAGCTGGTGTGCTTTGGAGAGCACAACACAAACTAGAGGGAGAATGTCTACACAGTTAGGACACTGGCCTCAGACACGAGACCTGGGTCTCTGCTGCAGACTCCCTGACCTGAGGCAAGTCAGAGCCTGCCTCAGTGTCCCCATCTGCACACTGGATATAATATCCCTGCCCTGCTTCCCAGGGGGATTGAGAGGGTTTTGTCTGTGTGGCTCAAAAGCTTGTCTCTTTCACCAGCAAAGTTAGCCCAATAAAAGGATATTACCTCACCCACCTTCTCTTTCTACTATCCTGGGACCGACCCAGCTACAACAACACTGCAAACAAAATTCTACGGCATTTAAAAATAACTCAAAATAGTCTGAATTCCCCCCAAAAGTTGGGAGTTATGTGCATCTTTACAGGGCTTCTGACTGTCACTATTCAGCACCCCCGACAAAGGAAAATAATTATAGACCAGTTCCTCTCATTGATTTCTTTGCAGAAGGCAAGTGAGCTCCAGCTTCAAAATCAAAACCTGGAACAGCTATGCCAACAGCACCATCTTGTGCTCCCAAGTCACAAGTGCAGTATGTTTCAAATGCAAAGTGCACCTGTATAAATAAGGATCCGGTTTTGCTCAGTAACAAGCATCACAGGGCAAAAATTACACCCTGGAAAAGATCCTGAATGATGGATACAGACACAGATTTCTCTATCACCAGGCATATTTAGATGTCAGGGTTATATTCGTGCATAAAAACCGTAGCATCATCAGAGAAAACGTGCATGGGAAGAGATGTGTGTAAAAAAAGCATTTGACAAATGGAAGGACAAACTGAAGGGGATGATCCTGATCCCACTGAACTCAAAAGTACCGGTGGCTGATGGCAGTCAAGATTTGAACACTAAGTCCACCGGTCACAAACTGTCCCAAAACTACTGACTCGTGGGACCAGCTTTCAGCAAAGCTCAGCTCTCATTCAGGCACCCAATTAAAAAACAGATTTTTAGCCCCCAGCAACTCCCCCCTGTGACACTCACGGCCAGATTTTCAATAACTCAGCATGTGCAGGGCTCTTCCAAAAACCTGGCTATGTATCTAGGCACCTAAACAGTTTCAAAGAATACTATAGAGTTTAAGGCCAGATCATTTAATCTGACCCTTCTACATATCCCAGGCCATTCAGTTGCCCCTTAATACCCCTATGTTGAGCCCTACGATTTCAGTAAAACTAAAGCATTTTAGTCCTCAGGACACTGAACTGTTGGGTGCCACAGGCAGAGAAAAGAGACCAAGGTGCCACCAATGCCCAAGACCCCTGCAATGTCAGGGAACTGACTAGGTGAAAAATGCCCAGGTGATCCCAGCAGACAAGTCACACTCAGTGCCATAAGGAAA
Source organism: Gopherus flavomarginatus (assembly GCF_025201925.1). Lineage (NCBI taxonomy): Eukaryota > Metazoa > Chordata > Testudines > Testudinidae > Gopherus > Gopherus flavomarginatus. The sequence continues at coordinate 17,274,093 of NC_066621.1, read as the reverse complement.
GGTGAAAAAAATCTGATTCCTGCTAATCTGACTTGGGGTGCGGGGAATTCCTTCCTGACCCCAAATCTAGTGACTAGAACTCTCTGGACAATCTGTCCCTGATTATGGGAGATGAGCCCTATTGAAAATTCTGGCCCATGTGACCTTGGACAAGTCACTTCCCTACTTTGTGCCTCAGTTTTCCCTTCTGTAAAATGGACATAAGTGATACTGATTTGCTTTCATAAACCACTTTGAGATCTCTGGGATGACAGCCACTGTGGAAATGCATGGGATCATCATGGTTGCTGCTCTTTGCCCCACACAAATAAACCTCTACACATAGATAGGCTGTAAATAAATATATTTTAATGATTTTTTCCCATTCTAGTTCATTCTTTTGTACATTTATTTATAAAACAGTAGTAAAATTTTTGAATCAGAGCACAGTGCATTAAAAAAAACAAAACACAAAAGAGATGAAAAAATCCTTGACTGTTCTCTCATGGCCTGGGGAGCACCCCACTTCTCACGCAGGCTGGAGCAGGGGATAATGGTGTGGCATGTTCTGCATCCCATAGCCATGAGCTGAGTGCAGTATATACTGTATCTGACAGACATTGACCCCATTCTGCATACAGCACACACTGCAACTCACAGTCCATGAAACATGCTGCACTACGGTATATACTATTGAGGAGCACTTCACAAAGTGTCTGGCTAAGTTGTTCCAAAGTGACTAGTGATTCTGGGTATCCAACTCAAGTTATCTTAAAGGAGTCTGATTTTCAGAGGGTGGGGTGCTCAGCACTGTCTGAAAATACAGCACCCAAAATCACTAGTCACTTTTGCAAACCTTGGCTTCCAAGCTTTGCCCTCCCAAATTCACATACTTTTCTGAGACGGTTGGGTCCGCATCATATCTGAAATCTTATCATGTCAGGTCTTCCCACACAAATCTTGGCTTCAGTCAGACTGCAGACGCTGCAACAGACCGGGGAAAAAAATCTTTCCGCTAGATGACATCACTTCCTGTCCCACCCATCAACAGGAAGTGTAAAGGCATGCCATGGTTTCAGACCTCAAGAACAGAAAAGTCAAGTGATTCAAGCTGACATCTTAAGTGAAGGTTACATATGTGCCCATCCCTAGTATGTACCGTGTCCTGAAGCCACTCAAGCACACGGCATAATGCACACGATATATCGCATCCTATGTTTGCTGAAGCATGCCGTGAACAGTGCACAGTTATAACACAGAATCAACCTGCTATGGGTTCAGAAAGAGCTTTGGATTCAAACCAGGCAGTTTTATTTTCCTCTAAGGGACTCTCCTCATGAGAGCACCTGAGCAACAAAGCACACTAGGCCTGTCTAGGTACATTCCTCTCAGCCCACTGGCTATGGCTCCACCAGAACTTCCAAGAATCTGACTCTCATCCCGTTTGGCACGGCTCCCCACCCACCTTTCCTGGAACCTTACCCTATCTCACTGGCTATAACTTCACCAACTCTTCCTAAACTGGCTCTGACCGTGCACCACTTCCAGTATCTGCTGGATTTTTAGCCTACATCCACAAGTCTACATGTGCGAGGCTCTGCAGATAGGCAGTGCATCCATAGGCACTTAATGTGGATCTATAAGGTTCTATAGGTTCTGCTGCAAAGGATGCATGCCACCTACCCACAGGCACTTAGCAGAAGTCCACAAGACTCTCCAGGTGATACTTTAAATGTGTACAGGTCACACTGCGTCCACACAGACGCTTGTGTTGCGTAAAGGAGTTTAATGGCTGTATTTGAGGATGAACACTGCACATCCGTAGGCACTTAACACAAGTCTACAGGGCTCCAGGGGCCTGCCCTGAAGGACTACTCCTGTTCATAGGCAGGTAATGGCTCACTCAGACGGAGCCCGTGCCCTGGTTTAACATGGCACAACGGACACTCTCATGACTCATCCTGCAGGCCCCACTCACTGAAAGAGCCACAGAGAATCCTGTCTGTTCACCTCCCACAGAAACCCTGCATTTATATCACTGACGTTTGCAAGAGCTCCCCTTGCGGGACTCCTATCTCGGGACACTGACCAGTCGTTCCCTCTCCTGTTACCAACTATACGGGCAAGGGAACACAGGCTAGGGACGTCCTTTTCCCCTGCTCTATGCTGACTCTCCTGACTGCCAGGGGCTGGGGACTGCCCATCTCAAGAGGTGAAAGGGTGCTGCCCTCTCTCTCGCTTTCTCTCACTCGCTCTCTTTGCCATCACATGCAAACGTCACTTCCTACTGGCACTTCTCATTGTCAGCTCGGGAAATGCCTACACCCTGGCGATCATCTCACTCCTATCACAGACCTGCGTTTGCCCCACAGCTGTACCCTATGGTCACGTGCACACACAGCACCCTACAATCCAATTCCCGAGCTCTTTCCTCCTCAGGGAGTTGGCAGGTTGAGTTTTCCCTTACGATTTTAGGTCCTGGCCCAGCACCAGTCACCACGGTTTGAAGTCAAGGGAGCATTGTGTGCGTGCAGGGGGCCCACCCACGCAGCTCTCAGTGCAGAATCAGGGCTGGAGATGGGGCCTGATCTAAAAAAAAGCCTGGATCCGAGTGCTCCTGAACTTTTGGGTTGAGATCCAGACGTTACTAATAAAAGAAAGATATTACATCATTCTCCAGTAAAGGCCCCAAACACTACAATTTGCTGTAGCCTTCCTGCAATACTTAAGGCAGTTACTGGGGTATATAATGTAATATCATTACTAGGGCTGTCAATTAATCGCTGTTAACTCACGCAATTAACTCAAAAAAATTAATCACACTGTTAAACAATAGAATACTAATTGAAATTTTATTACAAATATTTGCACTGTAAAAATGATAAAAGAAATAGCATTTTTCAATTCATCTCATACAAGTATTGTAGTGCAATCTCTATCATGAAAGTGCAACTTTCAAATGTAGGTTTTTTTGCTACATAACTGCATTAAAAACAAAACAGTGTAAAACTTTAGCGTCTACAAGTCCACTCAGTCCTACTTCCAGTTCAGCCAATCGCTGAGACAAACAAGTTTGTTAACATTTACGGGAGATAATGCTGCCCACACCACTTTCCCTGCAAATTTGATAAATGCAAAGAAGATACCAAAGTGAAATTTCTAAAGATAAGCTACAGCACTCAACCCAAGATTTAAGAATCTGAAGTGTCTTCCAAAATCTGAGAGGGATGAGGTATGAAACATGTTTTCAGAAGTCTTAAAAGAGCAACACTCTGACGTGGAAACCACAAAACCCAAAACACCAAAAAAGAAAATCAACCTTCTGCTGGTGGCATTTGACTCAGATGATGAAAATGAACATGCATCAGTCCGCACTGCTTTGGATCATTATCAAGCAGAAATCATCATCAGCATGGACGCATGTCCTGTGGAATTATGTCTGAAGCATCAAGGAACACATGAATCTTTAGCGCATCTGACATGTAAATATTTTGCGACGCCGGCTACAACAGTGCCATGCAAATGCATGTTCTCACTTTCAAGTGGCATTGTAAACAAGAAGCAGATGGCATTATCTTCTGCAGATGTAAACAAAGTTGTTTGTCTGAGTGATTGGCTGAATGAGAAGTAGGACTGATTGGACTTGTAGGCTCTAAAGTCTTACATTGTTTTATTTTTGAATGCAGGGTATTTTTTGTACATAATTATATATTTGTAAGTTCAACTTCCATGATACAGAGATTGCACCACAGTACTTGTATTTGGTGAATTGAAAACTGTTTTTTACAGTGCAAATATTTGCAATAAAAAATAAATATCAGTGAGCAGTGTACACTTTGTATTCTGTGTTGTAATTCAAATCAATATGTTTGAAAAAGTGGAAAACATCCACAAATGTTTAAAGAAACGGTATTCTAATTGCATGATTAATTGCGATTCATTTTTTTAATCACTTGACAACCCTAATCATTACTAAAGATTGCCCCATCTTCCCCATATACCCCTTAGGCTCTTACTGTAGAATACTGTCATGTTTTCTTTTAAATAAAAGTGATACTCCCACCCCTCTTCCCCACCCCAATTCTCCTTGTGGCTGAGCCGACATAAACAGCAGTGAGAAAGCAGAAAACAACTGAACTACAAAGCTGTGCAAAGAAACTCTTCAGTGGTTTGGCTCTTTAGGCCAAAAACTATCTGAGGATAGCCGACGGGAGAGGGGATTGACTCTTAGAAGCCAAAGAGCCCTGGCTAAGATTTTGGCAATCGTTACCAATGTACAATCCTCCTCCTGCTGCTTCACACCAGGGTGGCTGCCCTGTTACCCAGTCTCTATGTGGGGGCCCAGATACAGGTTTACATTAAGGATCCAGAAGACATGGTATAAAGACCGATTTGCCTTCTGTCTGAAGAGCCCCAACTCAGAATTATGACGACATGAATGAGGTCAGGAGCCAGTGCTGGTCCTGTTGAAGGAGTCCTCGATTCCATTCTCTTAATTGACCAAACCTTGTTTTGGTCAGGGATGGAAATATCTTCTTCCAATCAGCAAGAACATGGCTTGTGTTGACAGAAACATGGAAGCAACTGAAGGCGAGGGGGAAGACAGAGAGCCACGATGACGACACAGAAGAGACCTTTCCCAGAGTAGGATAACTCCTTAATATTTGCTTTTGACCTCAGCAAGGCTAATTTCCATGGTTTCTAGGATGCCACGCCCAACGAGAGAAAGCAGAACCTGAACATGAAGACACAGGAAGTCGAAGAGGGACTTGTTGGAGGGAAGAGGTTGTTTTTAACCTTCCCTGGCAGTTCCTCGTCAAAGGGATATTGGTTCTGGGATCAACCTCAAGAAGGGGCGGCATAGCTTGGAGGAGCACCCACCTGAGAGATTTAGAACACCAGTTTCCCCATATCACTGAGCTCCTCAGTGCTGCCAGAGAACCCTGTAGAACAGAGACCTTGTTCTCCTCCTCTTCAGAGCCAAGCTCTTTGAGCAATAAACTCAGATTCCCCCTCCATCCTTCCCCTCCACCCCATGTAACTTCCCCCAGCTTCTACCCCTGGCTGGCAGGGCCGGCTCCCGGCACCAGCGAAGAAAGCAGGTGCTTGGGGCGGCCAATGGAAAGGGGCGGCACGTCCAGGTCTTCGACAGCTATTCGACGGCAGGTCCCTTAGTCCCTCTTGAAGTGAAGGACCTGCCGCCGAATTGCCTCCAAAGAATGAAGTGGCGCAGCAGAGCTGCCAAAGTGCTGCCAATTGCAGCTTTATCTTTTTTTTTTCCGCTTTGCCACTTGGGGCAGCAAAAAAGCTGGAGCCAGCCCTGCTGGCTGGGTTTGTACTCTTTAAGGGCAGAAAAATTCCTTCCGTGGACATTTCAGCAGAAAGCATTTGGATCCAGGTCACTTGACCTCATGTGGCCATCTTCCACGTGTTCGTGATGACACTGAACAGAGGCCCCTCAACTCAGGCAAAACCTCCCACTGGCCCCAATGGGTGGCTTGCCTGAGTAAAGACTGAGAAAGAAAACAACTCAGTCAGGTCTTTCACTTATTTCACTGGGAGCAGAAGGCACTCAAAGCCTGCCAGGATTTGGCCCACTGAGTGTTTTAACGGAAGAGATCTAAGCTCACCCTGACGATAACTGAACCAGTTATTTAGGGTGCCTTCCATTAGCTTGATTTGCTAGGTTCAGGCACTAGGGATGCTGAGTATGAGGGTCCTAACTTGGAGGTTTCAGTGTACAAGGGCACATGCAAACCCCTTTTCCAGGTGTGCTTCGTAGGGGAGATTCCCACACACATATGCCCCCAGGTCTCAGGTTCAGATGCAGCCCAAAGACATACTTGGTAGTCACAAGTCACTCAGGGCACGGCTACAGGTGCAGATGGGAGCGCTCCTCCCAGCTCGGGCAGGCGAACACATGCTTGCTCTGCTCCAGCTAGCACACTAAACACCACAATATAAATGGCACGGCACAGACAGCAATGCACGCCAGCCTGAGTACAAGCCCGCCTCAACCCCTAGGTCGCAACGCAACCAGCACGTTACTGTTCTTAGCCTGTTCGCGTGAGCCCCGCTACCACGAGTCTGCCTGGGCTGGGAGGCTCACTCCAGCTAGGGTGGCCAGATGCCTTGATTTTATAGGGACAGTCCTGATATTCAAGGCTTTGTCTTAGACAGGCGCCTATTACACCCCACCCCGATTTTTCACCCTTGTTCTCTAGTCACCCTATCCCAGCTGCAGTGTGAACACACCCTTACGTGCATTTGAAAAAGCCGCCCAAGTGCTTTATAGTGCAAAATGGCTGGCACCAATAAGTGTGGGTGCAAAGCCAGAAGCTGGTATCTGGACACACCAATAAGGGTTTAGTTCCATACCAGGCGCACACTGATGGTTTTGACCGAGTATCACTTGGAAGTCTCAGGATGCATCTGAACAGACTGAGAGGAAGCAGAGATGGGCCCAAACCAGAATCCCAACCCCATTAGAGATGGGTTCCTAACCCCCATTACGCTTTCGAGGGTTAGGAATCCATCTCTAATGGGGCAGAAGTTGAGTGGGTCTCAAAAGGTAAACTCTCAAAGCCGGTGCCTTTACAAACCCTGGTGACAAATAAATGAGATGGTTGCATCCAAGTCCTGCTCCTGGCTTTGAAAGTGTCCCTCTGGTATCACTAAATAATTTGTTCAGATTACCCTCCTCCTCTTCCTCCTCCCCGCTGCACCTTCTTACCCAATGAGCCTTGAGAAACACATCTCCCCTACGCTGCGACGACCAGGGACACCACACCCTCCCTCAGGAAAGCTGCACATCCCTGCCCAGAAAGAGAAGGAGAAGCCTAATGCGGGAACACGGTACGAGGCAGTCTCTGCCAACGTCTTCAGGACGATAGCGCTAGGGCTTGGGAAGACTTTGAGGAAACGCAAGTTCAAGTGGTAAAGCTTGGCTGGATGCACATTTGCAGCAAGGCGCTCTGAGCGACAAGCCCCATTAGCCTCCACAAGGACACGAAGGCTCCTTCTCATACCTGATGGGCTGGCTTCCAGCCTCCACTCCTGCACTGTGTGTGGCTTGTGGGAAGTTTAGCTGAAAGGCAAGGCATCTGGGCTGTAAATCTAGGGTCATTCGAAGCCAGGGAGCTCTGCTCAGTTAATGGCAAAGCAAGAAAGTTTGCAGATCAAGCTGTAGCAACAAGGGTCTGACTTTCCCAGTGACTGCGACAACACTTGCATAAAGAAATGTATTTCTATTTACGCTCAAGTGTGGACTGGGGTCCTCTTGGGGGTGTGTGTGTGTGTGTGTGTGTGTGTGTGTGTGTGGTGTCTTCACAGACAAGCCTCACTCCTCGTCCTTTTCCTCAGGCTCTGAGCAGCTCCTTGTCACAGCATGTCAGCATCCTCCATGCTGAAGCTGCTCCTGCGACTGCTGGCCTTGGAGGCCTCGGGGGACATGGCGGAGAACAAGGGGTCAGAAGCCAGAGGTAACATGGTGTCCTCCATCAGCATCAAGTCCAGCTCCTTCTTGGATAAAGAGGGGAAAGAGACATTGTGGCTGGGGTCCAGTTGGTCGCGGAACCCTCTGGAGCCATCGTCAAAGCTCAGGCCGTGGGTCAAGTCCAGCTGGTAGGAAGACTGAGGCAGCAGCGGCAGGGGTTGCTGTTGCTGCGTCTCCTGGTCTGGAGGTAGCTGGGGCTGCTGAGACTCCATCGACCCGTCCTCTCCCGTCACTTCTTGCTTCACGACCTGCTGAACTAGTTCTGCCACGTTCACACTGGAGGAGGCGGGCAGCCCATGGAGGCGTGCCTGCATCTCCAACTCCTGTAGGACAGAGCACACAAGCCAGGAGTCCTTACTAGGGGCACCAATGACACACCAGGGAACAGAGGGAGCCAAGATGGTCTCGCCCCACTAACTGCTCTGTGCGGAACCCTCCCCCAGCCTGAGCTGAACTGACAGACTCTGGCAGCCAGGCATAATGGGTCAAAGGCGCCACTGTCAAAGGCGCCACTGTCACATTAAAGACCATAGGGTTTACAAAGCTGCCAGTGCAGACACTACAGGCCAAGCCTGTCCAAAGTGAGTAGTGATTTGGGCTCCCAACTTGAGATGCCTTCAAAGGGCCTGATTTTCAGACAGGGCTGAGCACCCACCCCTCTGAAAAACAGAACGCTTTCAGATGTCTTAAGTCAGGCACTTTTGACCACCTTCGCCCTGGCCACCACTCACTCCAAGTACGGCAAATAAGACCCATGGCTCCCAGAACCACTAACAGCATTTTTGTGGTTACTCCCACCTCTTCCCATTGCCACTAAGAGTGGCTCACTTCAAATCCTCGAGGTTCACCACCCCTTTCAAACATCCCTGTCAGGGGATCGAACTGGTGACAAGGCCAGATGGAAAAGGCAGACAGCCGGGGACCTTGGGAGGGAGGTGAAAAGATTCCAAGGGAGACAGCGGAAGAGGAAGATAGTAAACTACACAAAGAGGGGGAGTGGGAGGGGATGCCTGGGGAAAGAGAGAAGGAGAAAGAGACAAAGAAGAAAACAGCACTTCAAACTTTAACCCATACAGTCCCCAGTCCCTGCCAGGTTTGCTATTTCGTAGGCTGAATTCCAGCGGTCAGTGACCCAAGGGTAAGGTGAGGCAGACATTGCGGGCTCAGTGCTTTAGTGCAAGCAGGCTGCTCGCTACCCTACATGAAATTCCCAGCTAAAGCTGGTGCCAGCATCCCACCAGGTACCATAAACCCTAGGTCAACCTGGCAGCTTGGTGAGCCTCCTAAATCCACACCGAGGCTCCTTAAAATCCTCTCTTTAGGTGCCCAGAGATGGATTTGAAGCCTGCCATTAGCAAACAGATTTGAAAGCATTAGCCCAAGTGCCATAGCCCGGGAAGCACAGGCCACCCCACAGCAGGGACAGCTATGAACACAGCAAGCCTGGCTCCCACGCGAATGCCACGAGCTGCAAGTGTTCCTTGTGCCGAATGGAACTTCTCCCAAACTAACTCATCCCTATTACTGGTGGGCACCAGTCAGCTGCAAGCCAAGGGCCTGGCCTGGGAAGCAGCACTCACAAGTCAGAGTCACAAGTCACAAGACAAGAGCAGCCCCTACCACACCTGAATGTCTGCAGTAAGTGAGCTGTGCAAACAGCATTTCTGGGGGCCTGATGCAAAGCCCACTGAAGGTCAGTGGGAATCTAGCCAGTGACTTCATTAGCTTTGGCTCAGCGTGTGCATGGAGCATCTCAAAGGGACAAAAATGAATTTCAGGTGATTCCAGCGTGAGTCTGGACAGACTCCACTTAGGTCAATGAAGATGCTCCAATTTCAGGGCCCAGAATCTGGCCCAGACCCACTAGGAAGGGGCAGGAACAAGATTGGAGCCCCTGACGGTGTTTTAGGGTACGTCTACACCAAGAAAAAAAGAAAACGGTGGCACCTAGTCTCCAAGTCTGGGTCAACTGAGTCAGGCTCACAGAGCTAAAGACAGCAACGTAGGTGAGGCCGGAGCCTGCCCTCCAATGCCCTTTCCTGCACAGGGCTTCAGAGCCCAGGTTCCAACCCAAGACTGCACGGCTACACTACAATTTTTAGCATGCAGCTCTAGCTGCGTGAGCCCAAGTCAACTGACCCAGGTGACCCATGGCACGGCCATGGGTCTCTCATTACGAGGACCTACCCTCGGGCTGAGTTAGAACAGAGGGTCGGGGGGAAGATGGGAACCCACCTGGATACGGATCAGTAACTGCTTATTTGTCATTTCCAGACGCCGAGAGTGATTCTCCAGATCCCGTGACCTCTGCAGGTCCTTCTGCATCCTCCTGATGTAATCAACCGAGGCCTTCAGGATCGTCCCTTTGTTCCAGCGAACATCCCTGGGGTACAGCATGGGAGAAATTATTACAGTCTGTCCTGTCAGTTCCTTCTAACCAGCTCCAAGGCTGGACAAGTTCTGCAGAGCACTGCTGTACTGAAATGCCCCTCTGCAAATGTAATACCCTGAATTACTTCTTGGACATACTGATGTAAGGAATGGCACTGGCCTTGATCAATACACACATGCCACTATCCCAATCTCTGAAAACACCAAGTACCAGACTCCTAGGGAATCCAAGGTGGGACCAGACACTGACACCCGACCGGCCAGTATCAAAGCAGCTGCCCAGCTGGAAGATCAGATGAAGGAATGAAAATTCTCAGTGTGTGAAACAGAATGTGACTCGGCACTGGAACAACCTGTTACTAGGACACAGCAGACAATCATCTGTATCTAGTCCATCCTCTGGCCAGGGCAGGCTTGATCTCCACAGTAAATCCTCAGGTGCCTTGTCCAGTCAAGTTTTACATGTCAAACAATGGGACCACCACTGTTTCTCTGGGACGAACATTCAACAGTTGCCATTAGAAAGTTTTCTCCAGATCTACAGAATAAGTTGTCCCCCAGGGCAACATCATTTGGACCATCCTTAACAATTCCTCTGCCATGCACCACCAAATCCACGGGAGATATCTAAGACAAGGCGACTTGTACTGCTTGCAGTGATACTTACAGATCATTGGCTTTTGGGATCAGCATTCCGAGTTCTTTGATGCGATCATTGATGTTAAACCTTCGTCTTCTCTCAACTAAAGAGAGGGAAGAGAAAGAGAAAGATGGAAACTGACCCAAGTTTAGGAATTTGGGATCAGCCTCAACGCTCTGCAGTCTGTACCATGCTCAGCCCCCACTGTCCCCAGCCTGGATTATGGGAATCACCAAGTTCCCCAGAGAGATTTTCGTCCCTTGTTCTCCTCACCCAACTTTGGGCGAAAGGACTAGGAGAACTATTCAGAAGCTGGCCCGTCGCTGTCACCAAACATGCATTCTTAAATTCTGGAGGACTGCAGTTTACCTGTGATTGATTCCACGGGCACAGACAGTCAGAGGTGGGGTGGCAAAGGTCTAGATGGAGAAACATTCAGTGGGTGAGGGATGGTTTAGAGAGGAGGGTGGGTTGCAGGAGACGTTGGGAAAGGTGGGGCCGTGTAGAGCCACATTGGATGGGAGAGAAGTGGTTGAGGATAGCATGTGGTGTCACAGGAGGTACTGGGTAAGACAAGGGGGCTCGGAGGTGGGGTGGGAGAGATTTAGGGTGCTATTTAGCATAGGAAACCATTGAGACCAAGAGCTTAGCACTATTCAAACAAAGGAAGAGACATTTCTATGGAGAAAGAGTATTAGAGTTACATTAGACATGGTACCAATATCTATGGGATACAAACCCTCATATTTCAGGGCACAAGCCAGTGATGAGGGCCTGACAGTGCTCATGAAGAAACTTCCCCCAAAACAGGTTATCCCATAACTGTCCAGAAGGGACTGTCTCATCTTACTTCGATTGTAAGACCTTTGTGGCAAGAACTGTCTCTTTGTTCTGTATGTACAGCCCCTAGCGCAATGGGGGCTTGGTCCATGACTGGGGACCTGAGGCACTACTGCAATAAAAATAAAATAATCACAATAATGGGGTTTCTTATACTTTCCTCTGAAACATCTGGGGCTGGCCATTGTCAGCCAGGGTATTGGGTTAGATGAAGCCCTGCTCGGGGGATGCTGTGGGGATCCCTACATGCACGCCATGCACGAGAGGTGCTAGGTGGAATGGGCTGTTCAGACAGATGAGTAGGAAACCAGCGATACAGACAGAAGGGCCTCCAGGAAAAGAATGGGGGTTGGGCTGAAGGGAACTAGGGCAGGAGACCCAGCCATGCAGCTAGAATGAACCATCCACTCACTCAGGTTGTGATTGTCCTTCTTCTGACGCTCTTTAGCCAAGGCACGGCTCTCGGCATCTACAAGAAAGACCCAAGAGGTCACACCACTTGTGTTACAAAGCTGTGTTCTCACCATCTCTCCCAGCATCACTCAGTACCTAATGTCAAACGGGCTGGGCAGAATTCTGTTTGACCCTCACCCCACGTAACCCTCGCCACCATCAGTGGCACAAGCATTGACGCAAGATTTGGCCTGACCTGATAAACACGGACACACACATAGGCTGCAGTCAGAACTCACATGCGTTACCTGTCATGTCTCTCTTCTGAGTGAGGTCAGCGGGGCAGGAACTGCTGGTGACACCCACCAGGGGGGCCATCAGCTGGGGGTCACCACTATATACATTCATGTGACTGCTGGACATTGGAAGCTGAAAAACAAGGGAGCACGTGACTAGTACGGTGCTTGTCCAGGAGGAGGAGGAGCAGGAGATGGGATCAGGGAGGTAGAAAGCTGGCTTAGGGCTGGATCTCCAGGAAGATTCCAAATCACAAGGCCTAGCGTAAAGGGCACCACAATCTAGCAGCTGCATGCAACTGGGAGCTGGAAACTCCTGATTTCTACTCCCTCTTCTGCCAGACCTTAGGTGAGTCACTTCACCACTCCGTGCCTCGGTTTCCCTATGTGCAAAATGAGACCAAGGCTATTGACCTAATTCACACGGGCCAGGGTGGTGATGACTCGGACACTGAATCCATCAAGCTGAGATTTTCTAAGGGAGGTATTGACTTTCACTGGGCGCTAAGCACCAACTCCCTTAAGCCCCACTGAAAACCCCAGCTAGAAACATTTACAAAGCATTAAGTAACCTCATAGCTGCATGATACATTCTCACGGTGGGACGCTAGATGACGGAAAGGGAGAGGATGTTAAAAAAATCAATCAATCAATCAATCTTCACCTTGCTATGGTGCCTTCCATCCAAGGACAGGATCTCAAAGCACAATCAAGAAAGCCTCACCACGCACCCTGAGAGTTAGGTATCCTTAGCCCTATTTTACAGATGGCAACACAGAGGTAAATGGACTCGCCCACGGACACACAATGGCTGAATCAAGAACTGAAATCAAGACTCCCAATTCCCCTGCTCTAACCACCAGACTGTGATCCTCAAAGTCAGGCCAGAAGTTTAAGTGGCAGCAGCCTGTGCTGGGAGTGCAGGCCTCAAACCCTGCTGAGTTTGCACAATGCGGGACAGTCACGGTTGCACGAAACAGAATCTGGGTTTTTTTTTTAAATCAAGACCAGAAGTCTTTGGGGAAAAAAAAAAAAAATCAGGCGTCAGCTCCCGCACAAGAAACAGTTGAGATAAAAGGAACAGCTGGGAGAGGTTCTAGGGCTGTCGTAGAGGATGTCAGATTAGATGATTATAATGGTCCCTTTTGGGCTTGGAATCTGTTAAACGCTCCCAGCCCTTTGGGGCTCATTTAAAAGTAGGAGCATAAGGAAAGGGCTCGTGGAGTCTCACAGCAGTCAGTCATGCAACTGCACAGCTTTCCCCTCCCCCAGCCCACACACAGCAGTGCCAACCTGATGTTTACTGTCTCTAGGTCAGGCTGCAGCCAGCTCAGACTAGCCCTTGTTGCTGACTTACTCAACAATAATAATCACTACAACTCTAGGGGCTCGGCAAGGGGAGAGAGGCTCAGTCAGTTTGTACACACCATGATGCATGATTTCCCACTGCCTGCTGGGAAGAGCCAGCACTGACATATGGTGCAACAAAATTCCAGGCTGCGGCCTTGACAGCCAGAAGCAGCAATCAATGCAGGCACCCTGGCTGCCAGATTCTCAGGTCCAGCTGAGCTCCGCTCAGGGCAAGAATTGAGGGGGCAAGGTGGTAAAGGCAGCTTTATGCCTCCGGTGAGCCCCCCTATATTTTGAGCCCAGTCAAAAGCCTGTCTGGCCCCCAGTCTGAGTTAGAGCAGCCACTTAGGCTGCTCTAGCTTACTCTCTGCTCCCCACAGACCCGAGGGGTTGGCCTGGCAGCTAAGAATAGCAAGAACACAGCAGTGCTCCATCCACGCCCCCCGTGCCAGGTCTGCTAGACTGCACCAGTGTATAGCGGTTACCCTGGCTCTCAGCCACCAACAGAAGGGGCAGAGAGCCACAGACAATCCGGCCCAGAGGGTATGGGTAGCAGAGTCACTACTCTCCCTGGAGGGCCTCCTGCAGCTACCCTTTAGGGTTACAGGAGACTGAGCTCTTCCAGCTAGAGAACATATACTGTAATTGTTCCCTAGCCAGCACATGTCAAATGCAGGCTCCTCCCCTCCCTCCAGAGTCAGGATAACAGGCCAGGAGTCAGAGACACTCACGGTGTTGGGCATGTGCATCTCTGGGTTAATATAGCCCAAAACGTCATCCAGACGCATGATGTCATCAATGACCTCGTCTATCTGGAAGAGAAAGTTGCATTTTGATAGAGCACATGGCTGGAGGTGCGGGGTCACTGGGCGAAAACAGAGACAGCTGAGGGTTTCCTCGGTTCAGTGGTTTCATTTTTGATGCTATGTGCTACCTTGTCCATGAAATGCGCTACAGGCGAGTCTCATCTTACGAGGGGGTTCCGTTCCGCGGTTAGCGCGTAAAGCGAAAACTGCGTATAGTCAAAACTACATTGAGTTGAATGGCGAGTGGAATCGCCCACACTACAGGTACAGTATTAAAACTGTTATTTTTCTCTTTTTGGGAGTTTTTTTGTTTTGTTTTTGCCGACTGTGTAAAGCTGAAATTGCGCATGTTAAATGCGCATAATATGCGACAGACATGTACATGCTAGCTAGGTATATGTACCTCATGTCCCACCGCGCCCCCTGCTGGGAAATCCCAGCTCTCCGCTCTGCTCCTTATTGCGCCTCCTGCTGAGAGAAGCCAGGACTGGAGAGATCCTGATCACATGCCACTTTTAAATCCTTCCCCTCCTCTCCCATAGTCATCTTGGTGCTCTATAGCCAAGCCATTTCCTTACCTCCCTCTCCGGGTTGGAGCTGATGTTGAGCATAGCCATGGGACTGTTGGGGGCACTGTTGCCGGCTGAAGAGGACATGACATGGCCGGGCCTGATGCCTGGCGAGGCAGCAGGGGGAGGCTTCGGAGACTGCCGGATAGGACTGATTTGAGCAGCTAACTTGTTCCCGTAGGTTTCAGAGATATACTCCTGGACCTTCTTGTCCCGTGACTTCTGCAGATGATACGTGGTGGGGTTCTCCAGGTACGACTGAACCTAAAAATCCACATACACCCCAGGCAGGGAAAATCAATTAGAGCTCTCAACACGGCCAAGACTTTCCCCTCCCCTCCCCCAGCAGAGAAGGAAACAAACTAATCCGCACTGTACCTTTAAGACCTCTCCCGGCACAGAGGGCGGGGACTGGAATTGGACTGGAGTGTTGATGGCAGGTGTGGGGGCCAGCGGCATCTGTTGCTGCTGCATATAATGCATCACCGCCTGCTGCTGCATCCGCTCCCTCTGTTCCTCCTGCTGTGCTTGTTCCCGCATAAGCTGCATCCGCAGGCCGATGCGTGACGCCATCATGCACGTGTGGGGCAGGTTACAGCTCCTCCAGCGGCACAAAAGAATTGCTGAGAGAAACAAGATGGGTTGGATCATAGCAAAGGCTGCAATAGGATTAAATCAAGCCCAAGGGATCGGGCACTAATGGCAGTGCTCTTGGGTTGTGCCCATCACCGAGCTATCTCAAAGTGCTTCATGTGGAGAGGGTCAGTAATGTTATCCCCATTTTACAGATGGGGAAACTGAGGAACAGGGCAGCAAAGGAGTTTGCCCACGGCCACCCAGAATATTTCTCTGACAGCTGCATCCACAGCCAAGTGACCGCTACCACCCAGCCAAGATCAGGGCCCCAGTGTTCCATAAGGACTGCAAGTCTAGTCCTACTAAGGCAGCGCCAGCCTGTGATTATTCCCTGGGGAGTCGTTCTAAAAAGCGCGATATAAGGGTTAACTATGAGGACGTTAGGTGCCGTACATACATGTAATAAAGCCCCTGTCCGGAAGAGTTTACAATCGAAATACATGAGGCAAAGGAAGGATTATTATCCCTGCTTTATACGTGGGGAACTGCAGCACAAAGAGGCTGAGTGACATGCAGGCAGCCTGTTGTAGTGCTGTGAACTGAACCACGGGAAGTCAGTTCTCTAACCAGTGTGTCAAACTGCCTCCCCGACTCAGGAAAAGACCCTCTGACTCCCAGTCAACACCAAGCAGAACAGGGTTTCCATCTTTGGGCCCCAGCAAAAACAAACAGCCACAGCAATAAACCAACCCCCAAAAGAGGAATACACAAAAAAGCCATCCACTGTTTCCTATGACAGCTTCAAAAATTGTCCTTCGGTTTGTAAAATCCTGGGGGTTAAAAAACAAACAAAAAAACCCCCACAGCACTAAACTTGGGGCCAAAATCATCTTTCCACCTTCGGCCACTGATCTGGAATGACCCACCGAAGGCACTCGAATAAAAAATAATCTCTAGCTCTTATCTGGCGCTTTTCATCAGGAGAGCTCGAAGCGCTTTATAAAAGAGGTCACTGAACAGATGGGGAAACTGAGGCACAGGGCAAGGATGAGACTTTGCCCAAACTCACCTAGCAAATCAGTGGCAGAGTTGGAAATAGAACCAAGTCTCCTGAGTCCTAGTCCAGAGCTCTATCCATTAGGCCATGGTGCATGCTCCCCATTCACTGACCCAAATCCCTTTCCCAAGGGATGCTGCCATATCAAGGGAACAAAGGCACAGCCCTCTGCTAGGGAAGGGGGCTGACGAGTTTCCAGTGATTCAGGCCTGATGTTCTCACTCCACAGATTTCAATAGGCCATCTTCTGCTGAGGGACTGGAAATTCAGCCACGATTTTCAAAAATAGGGGGTCTAAAATGCAGTGCCCTAGTCGATATTTCGGCACCTAGATAAGCGATGCCTGATTTTCAGAAATGCCAGGCACCAGAAGGTCCTGTGGGCATAGCAGCTGCACATAGTCACATATCTAAGTAGGAGCCAAGGAGCCTCAGTTCAGGCCCCTTCATTTCTTTTCAATCTTGGCCTTCATCTCTCTAGTCCCGCTGTGCCTGGACTTGCTGCTGTCCCTGCTCTGGGAGAGGAAATGATTCAGGCCTGGACCCTGTGTGTACTCGGATGCCAGGCTCTTTCATGACAAACTCACTTTGCCTTGCTGTCAAAACCGGGCTAGTTGGCAGAAGAAGGGGAGAGAGCTCCTAATCAGAGCCAGAGCCTGATAGGTGCAAGAGAAAGTGGGTGGGTGAAGAAAACCAGCAGTGCGTGGAATTGTTGCAGTGAGGCAAATCCAGACCCCAGCACTCACTGATCTTTTTGTGCTGGTTTCTCCTGGAAGCTGGAAATCGATGCCCTGGATTGAGGCACTTCCCAGCTCTGAGACAAGGAACCAGTCACGGTTCCAGATATTCTGCCACCCACCCACCCTCTTATGTCCATGGAAAGGTTCCAGGTGATGTCTCTATTGCCACAAGAGAAACCCAAGGGCCAGGAACCCAGCTGGGAGTGGGGGTGGGAGCACAAAGGGAAAGACAAGAGAATAGGCCAGAGAGAGAAGAAAGAGGGTAATAGCCAGTTAGTTATTCCTGGATTTCAAGGGAAATCCCATTGATGTGCTGCTGGTGGAACTCAAAAGAAAGCTGTGAGGAGAAAGAACATGAGAGAGAGACAGCCAGAGAGAGAAAGAGGAAGAAAGAAAAAAGCCTTCCACAGGAAGTGGAATGACATGGTTTAACTGTCTCTTGCTGACCTAGAACGACTCATACCCAGTCTCCCTTGTCCCCTAAACCTAGAGGTGTTCCCCATAGCATGGTGGTGTGGAGACTGTCAGGAGTAATTAAACCCAAAGCCAGAGGGAAACCTTAACCCTGGAACAATGCAAACAATGCCCCTTCTGTCCCAGGAGCCTGCACGCAAGAGTCTGGAGGCGAGAGAGGCAGCACGAGGCAACGGAGAGCGACGCAGCCAGATACAGACAGGGCTCTTGTTTGTCCATACAAAGGGGATGGGAGCCCATTCGGGTGCAGCAAAGCAGTGCTAAAGAAGCCTGCAGAGACGAGAGGGCTCCAGAGGGAGCCGCCCTACCTGAGCCATAACTGAGTGTTACTGACTCATCCATCCTGGGAAGTAGGTACGGCTCAGTGTCATTACCCCCATTTTCCAGATGGGAACAGAACCCAGGAGTCCTGACATGTGACCGTCTGCTCTACCCACTAGACAAGAGTCGCCCAAACGGTGGGTCCCAGGAAGGTTCTAAGTGGGTCACCACATCCAGGGCCGGAGTAACACATCACAGGGCCCTTGCCTAAGCCAACATACACTTCCCCTGGCCTGAGACAGAAGGGAGGTCCTGCAGGGGTGGGGGTGAGCCCACCGTGAACCCAGAGCTCGGCCCGGCCCGGCCCTGAGGGACAGGAGCTGCTGGGTCAGTGCAGGCATGGCTCACTGGGGTTAGGGTTGCAGTGCCAGGGCAGAGAGTGCATGTATGTAATGATGGGTCGCAAAAACAAATATATTATGCAGTTAGTAAGTCACCTTAGGAAAAGGTTTGGGAACCAATCCACTAAACCACCCGCCCATGCAGGCTGTGCAACTGAACCCAGGGGTCTTGACTCCCAGTGCACTGCTCCAATTGCTAGCTCACACTGGGATAGCCCATCATCCATAACCTGGGGAAGATGGTGAGTGGTTCAAAGCAGAATTTTCCCTCCAGACTGCAGTGGCTGAAGACATGTCGGGGGAGGAGGGGAGAGGAGAGATATTAGTAGAGATGAAGAAGGCAGGAGGTGCACAATTCAGCAGCAGGAGCAGTGAATCTGCCAATGTAGGGAAGGGATGCTTCCCTGTATATTTTGAATGGACTTTTAAGGAACTGAGTGGGGTCAGGGGGAAATGAGGTACCTTTCCCACTCAGCCAAGACATGCCACTCCCATGAATTGTGACAATGCAAAAAGTGTCCTACAGAGGCCAATCCAGAGCAGAAAAATGCAGCAGGGGGAGAAGACTTGTCTAACTCCCATCCCACACAGTCCTGTCAGCGCTTCACTTCTGACACTTGCTTCTCTCTCTTCTCCAAGGTTTGCACACTTGAACACCTGGGAACCCATGATGCTGATAACCAAGGAAGCAGGAGAAAGGATGATCTTCTGTTTAAGGCACAAGTCTCAGAGCCAGGACCCCTGAGCTCCATCCGTGGCTTTCGGACCACAAGCAAGTCCCCTAAAATTTCTGCGCCTCATTCTCCCTGTTTGCAACGCGTGGCTAATGCTACCTATCTGATGTGGAAGGTGCGGGGTACATGGAGACACTGTCTGAACAGGTGTATTGTTTTTAAATACCATATCTTTGCTCCTCAACACACACACATCAATCAACAGCTCTGGATAATAATCCAGTCCAGAGGAGTGTTTTTCATTCAGAAAGGCCCCAAAGTATTTTAATATTCTAGGGGGTGGGAACACATCAAAACCGGGCTCAGAATGGAAACTGTCTCTGCCCCTTCACTACAGAGTTGCTGCTATAATAGCAATCAGTTCTCGCACCACTAAAACGCAGTCACCTCTGAGGCAAAATACAGGGTGCTGCTTAAGGATGCCCAATAACAGCAGCACTGCATTTTGGAGAAAATGAGTGCAGTGGAAACTGCAAAGGTATTCGTGGAGGCAGGATGCAATTAGCTCAAAGGGAATTTGTCCAGGACACCTGAGCTAACATCACAACGTTTGCAAAAAGAGCCATACATGACCCAAGGGAGATAGGGCACTGGAGTACAAATCAAAAGACAGTGGGGCTGAGTCTCAGTGATATCAAGGCCCTTCTGTGCTATTCTGGCAGCATAAAGGGGCCTCAAAGGGTGTGGAACGGGCCCCTGAGAAAAGACACTGCACGACCAAGTGTGAGCTAGTGAAAGGGCTCCATACGGCCTCTGCTTCCAGCCCCTGACATGGGGCGTCAGAGGCATGGGCAGAGTGTACTGTGCTGTAGTTATTCTTTGCTTCCCGAGGTCTGTAGGGGACTGGGCAGGCCCATGCATGGCTCCAGAATCCAGGCAGTGCAGAAGTGGCTTAAAGCCCCCTTCCCTCCAGCATGAAAATGGAGCAACTGAGAATCAAGCTCTAGGGTCTGGTCCTGGCACAGCCACTGATTTACGGTGTGACCTAAGCCAGGCAAGTCACATCCTCATTTTGTGCCTCAGTTTCCCCCATTGGTAAAACAGGAACAATGATAATGACCCACTGTTATAAGAAACTTGAGATCTATGGGGGTGGTGGGGGAAAGAGAGATGCAGCATCATCTATCCTTGGCACTTACTGCACCATATATCTGAGCACCTCACAGTCTTTTCTAAAGCATTTCTCCTCACAACCCTCTGTGATGCAGGGCAGGGCAGATGAGGAAACTGAAGCACAAAGATGCTAGGTGACTTGCCCAAGCTCTCACAAGAAGTCTGTGGGCAAGTAGGAAACTAAACCCAGGTCTCCCAAGTCCCAGATTAGTACCCTAACCACTAGGCAATCCTCCCGCTCTCTCATGCCCTACAGGTGGGCAGGGCCGGAGTTTTACATCTCAGGCAAAAGACACAGGCCAAGAGTTTCAGAAGTGCAGTGGCGCTCAACCTTTCCATACAACCGTACCCATTTCAGAAGTCTGCTTTGTCTTGCCCGCCCTCAAGTTTCACCCCCCTTAAAAATGATTTCCTTACAAAAATCAGACCTAAAAATACAAAAAAAGTGTTGCAGCATACCGATACTGAAAAATTACTTACTTTCTCATTTTTACCATATATTTATAATACTAATCCACTGGAATATAAATATTGTACTTGCATTTCAGTGTACAGTATACAGAGCAGTATAAACAAATCATTGTCTGTATGACATTTTAGCTTGTACTGTCTTTGCTAATGCTTTTTATGTAGCCTGTTGTGAAACTAAGCAAATATCTAGATGAGTTGGTGCATCCCCTGGAAGGCCTCTGCCTACCCCTGGTTGAGAACCACTGCACTAGAGATTTGGGGGCCTAACTTGAGACCTCTTAAAGGGGCCTGATTATCAGTCAGCACTGAGCCTCTCTGCCCCTTTACGGTGTCTCTAGCTAGGCATCCAAAAGCATTAGTCACTTCTGAAAATAAATAAAACAACATAAATAAATCGAGGCCAGGGTCCATGGGGGCGGGGGGCGGGGAGAGGGAAACAGCACCAACTAGTAGCTTATTTGGTCTTTTTTCCCATTCATTCCAGGGCACAACCTGTGCCAGCCTGATACCAATTTTTAAAGAGGGAACAAAGAACAATCAGGGTAAAGACCCTCTTTGTGCATTAATTCACATCCTCTACCAAAAGGAATGAGGAAATATTTAAAGGGGAAACATAGAAGCCAAATAACCCAGGTTTACTTAGGAATAAATGTAGTCAGACAAATCTAAAGGGTTTTTCTATTTAGACAAAATACATAATGTTGGCCAGAGGAGATGTGGTGGATACAATATATCTGGATTTCAATGAGGCATCTGATACACAGTGCCACGAGATATCCTAAGGGGGAAATTAAATCAAGCCGGCTTGGACAGAAATACGATTACATGGATCAAAAGCTGGCTATTGAACGGCAAGAGGAAGGTAATTAATTATACATGGTGGCTTATCTCCCTGGGGGTGGGGGGAAGAGTTGTGAGAGGTGCCCATGGGGTCCCACTGGGAGGGGGATTAAGTGTCATTTCGGTTAGATGACTTTTGCAAACTAGCTAGAAGACAGAGCAGAGAACATGGCGAAATTTGTAAGATGATGCTAAGCCTTGAGGGGCAGCAGAGTCAAGGGAAGTGCAGAAATAAACGCCATGGAGATGGAGAGACAAGAGTGGACTGGAACTAATAAAATGAGGCTGACTGTGGACAAGTACCAGCTAATGCAAGTGAGGAGTAATAATCATAAACATTAAGTGTCCCATGCAAGGAAAAGCCTTAGAGTAGCAATGACAACAAATCATAGGTGCCCATCTTTGGAGGCACCCAAAAGCATTTTGGAAACGGTCTTGAAATTGCTTCCCTATTAAACAGCAGCTGTTTAAAAGCCACACACCGCAACTCTACATAGCCAGGAGAGCAAGTGAAAATGAAACCCTGAACCGGAGGAGCACATTTCATGAACATACCTGGGCCACGCTTTGGCAATGAAGCAGTTAATAATCCCTTCCACTGAGGACAGGGTGGCTTGGGGAGGCTGATAGGAAAACAGTTGTGCAGGTGAGGGATTTCAAATCCAGCCCTTGTGAAGTTGCTTTGTCACCTTTGGGATGAGAGTGGGCCTCAGTCCATTTCCTTGCATACCGGTATCCACAGCACAGAACCCACCAGCACTCGCTAGCAGCAACCAGGTCAAGGATTGCCTGGACCAGAGAGGCCCAACTGCCTTCTCACATGCACAGGTGGTCCCCTTGGGTCAGGGAATAGGAGGAATTAGTGCTGCCATTGGAGGCTCTGAATCTGCATCCCCAGCTCATGTCCAAGACCAGCAGGGGCTGGAAGAGCCCAAAGAGGGGGAAGCTGTAGGGACAAACCTAGAGATGAGCAGGATGGGAGAGGGAGGAGTAGGAAATGAAAGAACAGAATGGCTCTCAGCTTAGAATTGAGTAAGCTCTGCTTCCGCTCCAGGATGAGTCTGTCTCTTTGCCGAAACAGAGGCTGGGTCCTACAGGATGCCAGTAGCCCACTCTGGGCCCTTCAGAGTCAGAACAGGCTATCTACTGGGGAGGAGGGGGTCATGTGATGTGCACCAAGCTATGACCACCCACCTCAGATTACAACGCAGGCTTGTCCCTGACAGTCACCGTAAACCAGAACCTGCTTCCCTTCCTGTCCCGTCACTGCAGCCCAAAGTCCACATTCCCATGGGAGCAGACCCAGGCGGTGCAGACAGAATGATGGCATCCGTCCCTCATGCCCAGCAACGGGGCCAACCATCTAGTCCAGACCCTGCTTTCAACGACCCTGTCATAAACGTGGAACAGCTGCACTGACTTCAGTGGAATTACTCCAGATTCATGGCATCGCAACAGAGCACAATGCAGCCCCTCTCCATCCAGGGTCTTACATGGCCCCTTCATCACTGCAGTACCAGAGCCCCCAGCAATGTTTGCCTCCTCACTCTGCCACATGATGTCCAAGGGACCCTGCTCCTCCTGACTCCAGGTTTCTGGTCGGGTTTGCATTTCTCCCTCCTTGCTGATGCAACCAAGAGATGAAAGAGAGATGACATGGGGGGTGAACTCTGTCAGGTGCCGAGTGCCTTCACGTTCCTTTGGGGGGCTGAGGGTACTCTGTGCCTTTCAGGATCCAACTTGGAATTGCCATGAAAGCAACTGAAATATCGGCAGATCAAAGACAACTGGAAGCACTGGGGAGTCTACACGGAAACATGCACCGGCACAGAGGATCAATGCACAGATTAGCAGGTAGCAAGGAGGTTACCTCACACCACTGTAAAATAAGCTAGGGGACAGGAAAACCATCCATGGCGTATCTTGACTGAAGAACTTATTTACATGCCCTGAGTCAGCCATCAGTGCCTAGCAGTCGGTGTAGCTGGGCCAGGGCTGGCCCCTATGCTTAGGCAAGTCATGCCCTGAACATTGTTGATAAGAATGCTGTAGCTTGGCATGACCAGCATACATCACGCAAATAAATACAGTTTAAGCCCAGAAGAGGCCACAAGATCCAGTCAGACCTCCTGCATATCACACGCCACCCCCACCCCCCCCACCCCCAAGAGCAAGCTGGGGTTTGCATCTAGTGAGCTAACCAGGCATTGATCTTGATTAGCTCAGTGGGTGCAAACTCCTGCATATCCATCTTGATGCTTAAGAGGTCACCATTATTGTTCATTATTTCTATGAGTGTAGCACCTAGAGGCCCTATACTAAGGTCAGAGCCGCACTGTGCTGGGTGCTGTACATACACAGAGCAAAAAGGCAGCCACTGCCTCAAAGAGCTTGCACTCTACATACAGGATAAGAGATAACAAGCAAGAGTGAAATGACTGTGATTGCTTGCCACTGGTCTCTCAGTGGGGCTGCCTGTGAACACACTCAGGGCTTAAGACAACCAAGAAATCTACGCCACTCAGTGCCTCCCTCCTTCCCCTAACTGTGAACTTGCTTTACAAGAAACAGGGGGTGTTGGTCAGTGGAGAATTCTGCTATTTCCCCTTAGGAAATTCCTCAGCCAATCACCTGAGGAGAGGGAGAGGTGAGGGTGAGGGGAAAAGGGAAGCCGAAGTGAGGGCAAGCCCCTGATGTGAAATGGGGAGGGGGAAAATCAGGCTGGTTTTAAAATAGCCCGGCCGGTTCTGCTTGGCTTCACCCTCGGCAACGCTCAGCAGCTTCTGCTTTCGCTCTGACTCACCCGCAGAGTGCGGGGAGGCTAACAGGTCTGACAGAATGAGAATGAAAACTACTGGAGTCACAAGGGCCGTGAAAACCCAAGGCAGAAAGCTCAGCCTGGAGAATGGCCACCACAGACTAGGGTCTCATGAACCCTCCTGAACTAAGCTGCGGGAGGGGAGCTGTCACCACTTGGAGGAGAGACCTGCCCTAGGAAAGCCCAAGGTGCCACAGGATGTGGTGCTGGTGATTCACTAGGGAGTGCTCTTCCCTCTGAGAGCCAACGAAACCACTGGCCCAGAGCAGTGCTTTCTTTCAGTACAAGTGAGGTCCTGGTGAGCTGTTGACCATTAAAGATTCTTGTTATTCTTTGCAAGATGAGAGGCATTAGCCTCAATGTCATCCAGTAACATCTAGATCTAGAGACAAATAGCCACAACAAACGAGATCTAAGTATAGCTAGACATAGATGAGGTAGATTACAGCTCAGATCGTTCTCAGGTTCCAGCTCTCACCCAGCCACCTTGCCCCCTTCCCTCCACCACTCCAGCCACATTCCCCACTTCTGTAACCCCTTCCCTATCTCTGTTAGCTCCGTCCTTCCCTGCTGGTAGAATGTGATATCCCATTTACTAGCTCCTACTCCGGAGCAGGAAACAAGTGACTCGCAGAAGGGCAGGCCTCTGGCAAGGGGAAAGAAAAAGGACCCTTCCTCGTGCAAGGTCTTACAGGCACTAGTGCAATCGCATCCGAGTCTAAACCCAGATTAAACCTGGACAAGGCCAGGGAGAGGGCCCATCCCAGTTAGGCAGGGCCTGACATGAATCTAAGCAATCGCTCCTCCCAACCAAGCCAAGTCCTCAGCCGAAAGGCACCACCTGGCTGCTCTGTCTTGGGCAGCAGCCCCCAGGCCCGTCCTCGGGGCTTGTAGGGTGCATCAGTAGTCAGCCAGCAAGGCAGCCCTGCCAATGGGATTGGGTTTCCTTCCAGCCCTGCGACCCGAGCACCTGTTCCCACTGGCCCCGCTCAGAGCAGTGCCTCCTGTCAGTCACTGGGAGGTAAGGCCAGAGGACTCGCAAAACAAAGGAGGGGAAGGGGAGGGAGTGGGAAAGCAGACAGGAAGAAGAGAGAGTGTATAGACATGGGAGGAGGAGAGGAGAGAAAGGAAGAGAAGAAGAAAATACAGAGGAGAGGGGCAGGGAAGGGAAGAGAGGGGGCAAAAGAGAACGAATGGGGAGTGGAGAAGGAAAGAAAGGAAGAGAAAAAAAGAGGAAGAGAATAGAATTTCTTTGCCTTCTGCCCCAGAATCTGGGACAGGATCATCTGAAACAGAGCTCTGGACACCCGCCCCAGAAGCCACCCTCCCTGTTGGAAGCTCAGGGCAGGGGGCTCCAGCAAGCAGGGCAATTCCTCCACCACCCAGGCAAAGATCATGTTCTCAGGTTACAATGGGTCTCAATGACCCCTGGGCTGGTGCTGCTGCTGCTGCTGCTGACCTGGGGCTGAGAAACCGAGAGGAAGGAACTCAGAGAGATGAGCCTCCAAGGAGCTGTGTGGCTGCCCCAGGGCGGGAGCAGGAGAGGCAGGGACCCATCATGCTTCTGGGAGTGATGCTTTCTCCCTGCAGCAGCATCTGCTCTTGCACTGCAAGAGCCTGAATGGCACAAACGGGGAGCTGCAACCAACCAAACAGCCCAGGTGCCTTCTATAAATCACTCAGCTCATGCTGTGTCCCTGGATGACCCTTCGCTGGATTCCAGGCTTCTATATATTTAGGAAGACACTGGATTTCATGTCAACAGTGGGGCAAGGTAGAGGCGCCAGGGTCGGAAGGAGGTCATATGAGGGCCCCAAGAACACTCACCCACACAGGTGTAGAGGTGCCTCGGGCCAGATCAACCAGTACCACTCCCCTCCCCATTATCAGGTACCTCCAGCCCCAGGATGGGAGACCACTTTACAGGGAGAGAAAAGGTCGTTTCAGAGGCCGACCATGCTGCTTACAGGGAAACATTCATCCTTGTGCCTTTAACTCACCACCAACCACATTCTTGGTTACACAGCAGGCACTAAGGGGTTAATACCCTGTTCCTGTCCTGTTAGGGTCACTACCTGTGGGCTGGTCCTTACGATCACTAATCTGTCCCATGCTGGCAGGGTAATTCTACTACCGGACATACACCCATATCCATGTGGTCTGTGAACTTTTCTAGATAGCATGTGTTGCTACGTCTGGTCTGACCCCACACCAGATGTAGGATAACTTCCCCTTTCCCTTAGCTTCACTGCATCTCTTGCACCATGATAAATTATTGTTTATTGTGTGCATTACCACAGCACCTAGAAGCCCCAGTCACAGGCCAGGACCCCATCACGCAGGGGTACATTATGTTTCTCAGAAGACCAGATCCTCAGCACATGTAGATTCATGTCAATAGAGCAATGCCAATTTACACCAGGTGACAAGACAGCACAAGCAGCTTTCAATAGGGGTGAGGGATTTACATCAGATTCTGAAGATCACCTCACAGCCATCCCAGCCAGACTGCATTTGAGCTGTTTCACAAGGCTCAGTCTCACACTGTTCGGACAAAGTCCAGAGCTGGGAAAATACAGGCGTCCGGTAACCTACGCCAAAGGGAAGCCTGGAGTTGTGCAGAGGGCAAGCAGTAGGGACAGGGAGACGGACAGGTCTGGTCAGCTGTGGGGCTGGAATACCTGCACAGGAGTCCTGTTGGGATCTCGGAAGCTGGAGTCTTGTTCACACACCCCTACAGACATTGCCCAGCCTATGAATGGTGAGCAGAGGGTGGATCCTAAACTCAGATGGATTAGGGAACAGCAGGGAGGCGGAGGGTCCAGAGCAGCATGGGAAGTGGAGGAGGACGGGAAGCAGGTGCAGAGCAGTAAGGGAGACAAAGGAGGAAAAGAATCCTGACCAGCAGGAGTGGGCCCAATGTGCACTAGGAACTCGATACCCAGGGCCTGGTCCCCAACTACACTGCTGAGGACTGGTGTCTTGGCCCCTTGTATCATCCTGCTAGATATCCCTGAGCTAAAGGGCTGCTCACTCCCCTACACAGTCTCCAGTGACATCCTTGAATTTGTTCCCTGCCTGGGGGACGGAGTGGCCCACTCAGAAGAAGCGATGCTCTGCAGTTGACATGCTCTGTGTCCCAACCCCACTGGCTGGAGCTCAGGCTAACAAAGGCACTATGTGTACAGCCTTGAGCTACAAATGGGAGCCTCGCAGAGCTGCAGCTGGGGGTCAGGCCAAGAACTTGACAGTGCAGAGAGCTGCTCCTCCCTGGCTTGCAGGGCCTGTATCAGACACATCGTGGTGGGGACTGGCTGATTCATACCTCACGCTAACACAATGCTGATCACCCACTGGGTGCCAGCCAGGGACCAAGAGAGGAAGATTCATTCCCTGAAGAATCTGGGGTATATTCCTTGCCTGAGCCAAGGTGCAGGGAGGTTGCTGCTATCACCTGTTGGGGAATTTCCACGTTGATACCATGATGGCATTTGCCCTCTGGCAGGTGGGACTCTAGGAACAACACGTTGGGCCAAAAAAGAGTTATGGCAGGAGAAAACTGACCTATTTCTCTGATTCTCCTCACTTACCCCTGATACTAATGTGGTTACTCCAGATTTACACAGGGATAATTTAAAAGGACAATCAGACTCAGGCCCATCGCATTTAAAATCCATTAATCCCAAAGGATTCCAGTGAGCTTTAGAAGTTGATCTTCTAATACTACATGGGGATCACCTCACTTAACACTGAAACGGAGCTGTCTCTGGGGTGGAATGCGGCAAATCTGTAACAGTTCACACAAGGGTAGGTTTAAATATAATATCTGTACAGTTCTGAATTTGGATTCAGATCCAAATTTAGCACTTTAGAACCTATTTCCAAAGTAAAGAGAAAAGAACACACAAAAGCCCAACAGTTTGGATTTATATAGCATGGATCACTGTTGGAGATCTGCTACACTAAGAATCAGTTTTTCTAAAGAGCTGTGTTCCCATTTAGGTAGCAGAATAAATGGCCAATTTTTCCAAAAAGACATAACACATTTAGGTGCTGAGCCATTTAGAAAGCCTGGCCCCAATCCTGGGCGCTGAGCACATGTAAATCTGGCCTTCGGATCTTTGGAAAAATCTAGGATATACCTACGCTAGAAACACTGCAACAGCACAGCTGCAGCACAGATACTTACTACAGCGATGGAAGCGGTTCGTCCATCAATGCGGTAAATCCACCTCTCCTAGCAATGGCCACGCTGGGTTATATGGTAGCTTAATTATATCGCACAGGGCGTGACATTTTTCACAGCCCTGAGCAATGTAGCTAAGCCAACCTAACTTTGCAGTGTAAACCAGCCCCTAGTCATACAGGTTTGCAGGACCATGCCCTAAATTTGTGAAGCGCTTTGGGATCCTGTGGGGAAAAGTTGCTGTGTAAACATAAAATACTAGGCTTCATCCCAATCTCATCCATTTTACACCAGAGTAAATGAGACAATCACACCCACTGCGATTTTGCAGAGAAGAAGTTTGTAGCATGGGAGCTAACCGCTTATTTTTGATATCCCCAGTAAATTAAATTAATGGACTGAAATACAACAGATGATGCCAGAATAAATAATTAATCTTCCTTAAAAGTATCTCACTGTTATTTACTGATGTACATTTTGTTGATGGATCTTTTTCATTTTCACGGGGGTCGTAATCTTATTGTTCTCTCATTTGCACGAGTGTCCATCTGGAATAATTCCACCAAGAACAGAACTGGTGTAACCAAGGACAGAACTGGCCCCCATCTGTCTATGATCGGTTTTATACAGCATGCGTCACCATGGAATGAAAGCCCGCAGGGTCTGATTCCCTACCTGAGTTGTCACTTGCACCTGTGCAAAGTGAGTACAACACAGGTACAAAAACGTTACCGGTAGTGGGAGTGGAAGGCTGTGCTTTGGGAGGACTTTGCACTCCCTATGCACAGGTGCAAATGACACTTGTGATGCACCAGAGAATCAGACCCCTGAAGTCGTTTTTACTGACCGTTCATGCATCTACCAACAGAGAGCAACTCCTGGTGCATCAGGACAGTTGCTTGGCAACAGGGTGTATTTTCCAAAGTTGCACACAGCCATAGCTCAGCAACTGACCAGATTTGTGGAGCTGCCTGTTACCAGGCACCGCTGCGCTTGCCGAGAAGCTAGTTATCACTCAGTTGGCTCAGTACGCCCCGTGCCATTATAAAATATGCCCTGCAGTTATTTATACAGAAGGAAAGGCAGCCTAACACCCAGCGCTGCTTATGGCTCAGCTTCTCCTTCACACAGCAAGGTGTTGCCATTTTGAACTACCCACACCCCCAATCTCCTACCGTCCAGATCTCCCAAGCAATGGGACCCTCCTTGCCACCAAATGCCCGTGGGGAAAATCTGAGCCACATAGTCAGTGGAAGCAAACAAAATAAAAATCAGGACTAAAAATAAAGCTTGTAACGAGCCAGTTTCCAGATATAGCACATGCAAAGCACACAGGATGGCTCAGGTTACAGGCCCCCACCCTAGCCAAGGGGAACCAACTGCCAGCCTTATCGTGGTACTCACTGGGAGGCTGAAAAGGAGGTATGACAGACACTCCTGTAGGCCTCATGCAGGGTTCCCCTGCACAGGGGTGAATATCAAGGTTCATATGAGATTTCAGCAGCTCTTCCTGCTGGCCCCTCCACTCTCAATTTCATTCTGTGCGTACAGCGTGTTCAGGACAGAAGGAGGGGATGCTGCCTCTCCAAGCACTATCTATGCTTCTGGTAATGGCTGACAGAGATTCACACAGGCAGGAACTCTGTCCTGCATAGCAGAGGAAAAGCTGGGCCTCACCATAGAAGATACATTTAATGCACCATAAATAATATATCCATAGAAGGACCACAGATAAAAGCTGTAAGGCAGAGGTACCAAGCAGACACTTGGTGATAGGGCCCCTGGATGCAATATCCTGGGCACGGTTGCCTGTCCCTGCCACGGATAATATACATCCAGCTGCCAAGGCACATGCACAGCACCATTCTTTCAGGGCACAGTCTGACTGCCCAGGGCAGAGCAGCTGTGCCGTTACAGGGAGGTGAGGTTGTGTGATCTGGTGTCACTGATACATCAGCTTTATTAGGAGTCACTCTGACTTACATCCCTGGGCACCGGATGCTACGCACAGGTGGACAGGATCCCCTGCGGAGTAACAGATTTGTGTGGAATGCCCCACAATCCTAGAGCACAGGCATAGGTGCTGGAACTAGGGGTGCTACCGCACTCCCTGGCTTGAAGCAGTTTCCATTGTATGCAAAGTTTACAGTTTGGTTCAATGGCTCTCAGCCCCCCGACTACACAGAACTGTTCCAGCACCACTGAGCACAGAGAGCCAGAGTGCCTGCCCCAGAGACTGATCCACAGTGCCACATACAGCAGGGCAAGCTTCCTACATAGTGCCCCACAACCCTACTCTCAAAAGATCTCTGGGGAGCAGGTGGAAGCCTCTCTGCTCAGACGCCCAACCCAAGGGACTAACCGCGGTGCCTTCAACGCCTTTCTGCTGGAGACGGAACTACAAGCCACCAAGCTCATTCCACAAAGGCCTGCTGAACAGATACAAACTGGAGGCCGAGAACGGGGAGGCTTGATGGCCCATTGCTAATCCCCTGAGCCACTCAGCCATGGTTGATCATGGCGTTCTATGAATGGAAAGATCAATTAAAATATTGACTCGCAAGCAGTGGAAAGGTTGCTACAGGAAGCCAATGGGGAGTGGGGAAGGCCCGGTGGGTGGGGGGAGATCTGACCTTTGACACTCAGTTTGTGCTGCTTCACTGATAAACACAAGTGTTTAGGAAAGGAAACAGAAAAGAAAGAAATGAAAATAACTGTTTCTTTATACAAAAACAAAAAAGCAATCTTCCTTCCTTGTTTCTCTTTTCTGAATGCCACTAAGGGAAGGAAAGGGCAGTGCCCCACCAAGGGGTAGCCCGGCTCGGCACCAAAAGCCTCACACAGTTTTGGCAGAAGCCCAGCAAGCAGACCCAAAAGATATACAGACACACCTAAAACACCAGGGGCACCCAAACTCACCCCAGCCAAGCAGCTGCTACTGGCTCAGAGCCACACCCAGTTTGCAGGGCCCCAAAAAAAGCACAGGCAATCACCACCATCCTCGAGTTTAAAACTTAGGCACAGCCACAGAGACCCTAGGGCACAGTGACGCAGGCCCCAGCTCACGGTTAAAAAGTTGGGGGTCACATCACAGGCTCATGGGGCGGAGGAGACAATCTGAGCGTCCCTGCTCTAGGTTTGTGTCACCAGCGATGGGCTCACAGGATACCAGAGCCAGGAGGAGTCAAGGAGGGGGCTCTACTCACAGCTGGCACAGAGGTCACTGCACGGTTGCATCTCTCAGCTGGTTATTCCACACTGAGCTCACTGCCACCCTGCATAGCTGTAACAAACAGGCCCTGCACCCACAGATGGCATGGAGCGTTTTATCCCATGGAGGTGTTCACGCTCTGCACGTTACACTGCGAAGGTTGCACTGCACAGCAAGTGTAGGCAGAGCTGCCAGCTGCACCCCCGCACCACCCAGCTGGTGCCCAGAGGGCACTGCAGTGGTGCTGGCATGCACCATGGAGATGAATAGGGAGCAACAACGAGGGAGGCACACAGACGTAGGGGTGATGAAATTTCCCCTATTCCCTTCTGAACGGAATGCTTGTTTGTCTGGTTCAGGACGCAGAGCCAGTAAGAACCAGCAACCGAGACAGGGTGCAGAGCAGAGACGCTTACTCTGCATTGAGATTTGCTCTGACAGGTGCCAGGCCTTTCCCATCCTCACCCCACCATGACCAGTGGCTTTGGTTTGTTCTTGTTTTCCCCACTATGAAATTGTAATGACAAAAAACAGCTGAAAGCTCGGACATCCGTCTTCCTCCGGACAGCTCCCCCTGCCATCTGAACCCCGGTCCCACAATCACAGTGCTCTCTGGGGGCACCACGAAGTTGCAGAGCCTTTTTCCTCTCCACCCAGAACTGGCTACTCTCCTACAAGGAGTCCCACGAACAAAGCCCCCTGGCACTTTAAACCACACCCGCTTTCAGCCCTCCTTCCAGCATGGGAGAACCAACAAGCTCTGTCATCACATAGTCCCACAAGTGCCCCCTGCACCCACACCCCACTCTCCTGTCCTGCAAGGGCAGCCACTTGCTCTGCTGTATCTGGCACCTATTGGGCGTGCGCCCGGAGGAACGTGCGACATGCCCGCTGCTCAAAATTATCATTACCTGAATGCCGAGAGTGGCTCCTCACAGCCAGGAATAGTAGAGAGATGAGATCAGATCCTCACTAGTACAGGGACACCCAGCAGCATCCCCCTCTCACTGTTTGGGTAAATCTGTCCGACTCTTAGACCGCGCCTGCATTTCCTCATTTCCTCAGGGCCTCGCTTTTAATGTAGCGCCCGGCAGCAGCGGGAGAGAGGAAGTTGCAAAAGGCCCCTGGGACCACTTGTCTCATTCTCTTAACAAGACGAAGAAATTACTAAGCCAGGCTAAAATAAATAAACAAACAGACCCAACGGCCACGAGGTGTCACCACATCTCCTGCCCTCCTACCGCACGGACTGTGACTTCTCCAAGAAGACACACACATTTCCCGCACCTCTCAACTGCTGCCCGCTAGCTGGAGGGGATGTGAGCAGCTACCTGTGACATGTAGGAAGGAGGCAAAGCTTCTGCAGTCACACTCAGATGCCCCTTGCTTGGGGACAGGAGGTCGAGGGCGCATGTCTATAGTTCCTCTCTGCCAGCACGTAAGGCTTCGGCAGCTCTGTTCAACCCAGGCATAGTCTTATCATGGCACTCATAACAGCCAGGCACTATTATTACATGGTATTATCCGAGGATCTCACAGTGCTTTGCAGTCATAAATCAATTAAGCAAGCTTCACAACCCACCCCACCAGACAGGTCATTATCCTCCTTTTACAGATATGCAAGCCAAGACACGAAGCAAAACTACAGAAATTGCCCAAAGCCACACAAGAAGTCAGTGGCAGAGCCAAGAATAGACCCAAGGAGGCCTGACTCCCAGTCCTCTGCTCTAACCACTAGGCCCACACACCTCTCCTAGAGGCTAATGAACCTCTATGAAATAATAATCTGCCCTTCCTTTGCAACTTCTGCCCACTGATATCAAAGCGCTGCACAGACATTTATTAACCAAGCCATGCAACACCCGTGTGGCAGGAATTATCAGCTACATTTTACTGACAGGGAAACTAAGGCAAAGACAAGTGACTTACCCAAGGCCAGGGGGAGTCTTTGAGATACCAGCCCCCACACCTGTGCTTTCAGCACTAGACTTGCCCTTTGTTTAAATGGCACTCAAAGCGCTTTACGAATTTGGAGGACTCAGCGTTCCCACAGCTGAAATGCAGCTGCCTCTGGGGAAGGAGCGACTTGTTTAACAGCTGCATAGCAATTCTGAGCAGCAGCAGGAAGAATCGTGGATCTTACTGAAACTGCAGGGAGAGAGGGTGGAATTTTAATAGGAAGGATCCAGTTACCCAACTTAGAATTTGCCCAGGACCCTGACACTAACACCCTTATTCTTGAGAAAAATTCCATGTGATCCTTATTGACCAAGAGGTCAGTGCCTTGATTTCACATCTCACGCCAAAGATGGCACTTCTGGCAGCAGAGAAGCCCCTGACATGATGCAATCAAGT
This sequence comes from Gopherus flavomarginatus, assembly GCF_025201925.1. Taxonomy (NCBI): domain Eukaryota; kingdom Metazoa; phylum Chordata; order Testudines; family Testudinidae; genus Gopherus; species Gopherus flavomarginatus. The sequence goes on along the minus strand of NC_066621.1, from coordinate 17,240,098 downwards.
GTTACTCTGGGTAGAGGAGGTCAGTGAAAGGGTTAATGAAACAGAGGCTGCTGAGCTCACATGGCCACAAATGGTGAGAAGCCATGGGACCAACTCCTCTCTCACACTATGCTATCTTCTCCAGTAAAACTCCCCTGATTTCCCCCTAAAACTCCCTCTTGCTACCACCTGCGGGGCTCTATCAACAGAGCTCTATAGTAGACAGAGTGACAGCATTTTAACCCTTGCGTCACCTAGACTTGCTCTGAGCAAGGCTAGGCATCCCAATGGCCAGACCCTGAGCTGCCAGAGTCCTGTCTACCCCTGTTGTCCTATCACCAGTGGGATCAATGATGGGGAAGCAGTAGGGAAAGACAGCTAATATGCACCCCGGCATAGCAAAGCTGGGGAATTCAAAGGGAAACAAGGTGCATTTCAGAGATGAGTGAGCTCTGCTATTTGCGTTTGCCCTTGCAAATGAATCGCATTCTAGTCCAGTGGCTAGGCATATTTGGTCAGATCCTGAGCGAGTGTAAGTGAGCATAGTTTCACTACTTTCAAGAGAGCTGTGCTGATTTACAGCGGCTGAGGATCAGGACATGAGCTGGGTCCCCGGCCAGCAGTTAGGAGTTAATGTAGAGCTAAGCCAACACCCCGAGCCAAGTCCTGCTTTGCCGCCTGCAGACTCAATGCCACCTAGGCAAAGAGGACATTGACTGTTGCCCCGAGTGTGAATGAGGGAAGAAGCCTGGTGTGCTAAAGTTTTACATCCACCTTGCACAGGTGTTGTCAGTGATCACACCAGGGGCATGATTCTCCCTACACCTCGGGGGGTTATTTCCACCAGAACAGAGCAGATGTAAATCCTTGCCACTCTCATTCAGTAGTGTTTTACACTCCCTTTTGTGGGATCACAGAGAATCAGACCTTAGAATTTCCAGTGGCCCGGGGCATGGCTGTCAGCTCCCGACCCGACAGGTACAAAGTCCGGATTCAGGTCCAAACTGGCCCCCAAGTTCAGGGTGCCTTGATGGGGGGGGGGGGCCACGTTGGCTTGGCCTCATCTCTGCTCCTAACAACCCAAGCCCCTGTCCATTCTGAACATACAAACCTGTAGGCTGTCTCATGCCTTGGTCTCCTGCGCACCCATCATTTGTGGTTTGCATAAGCTGGGGGGGAAGCACAACCGTCGCAGCTTTTGCCCCCAACCCACGTGAAAAGGCACTAACCTGTCAGGGGCAAACGAGCATGCAAAGCTGCTGCGCTCAGAAAGACAATGCATGTGGAAAAGCGGGGCTAAGCAGATGAGGAGCAGCTGTGGCTACAAACCAAAACCCCATTTGCAGCATTTCCCCTGCCCCTAGGCACACCCACAGCTGACAGTGACCAGGTAATGGTGCAGGACATTCACAGCTAGCTCCCATACTCTGGGGGAAGGATGACGGCTCTTGCACGCACACAGTCAGCTGTTTCTTCCCCAACCCCCCTGCTACACTCTCATTAATATCGCCCCCACCTAGACTTCAATAGCAGGAGCCTCGCGCTCCCTGTGGCCATCGGAACACTGCAGAGACACAACGGTAGCTCAGACAGATGCGGCATTGACACCAGGAGCCTTTCACTCCAAGCTGGCACCAGCGGGAACCCCCAGGGCGAGAGTCCGATTCAGAGGGGGACAGCGACAAGGACTCTGTGTGAAGGCTCACACAGCTGGCTCCACTGCCCAGGGACTCCAGTACACACCCTCCCTTGTGGAGAGTCTATTTACTACCTCCCCACTTTGTGTTTGGTGTCAGAGAGGCCCCTACAGCAGGGCTCCCGCTGCCAGTATTCCCAGGCCAGCTGAACTGAAGGCCTATCTTTATCTTTTCACTTGTATGTGGATTTAAATAGCTAGGAGGGACACGGAAGGCCTCTGTTTATTTATCAGTTAATGCATACAGACCTGATCCACACGCTGCTGGAGGAGGGTGCGGGGCTGAGAGCCCTTCTCATCAGCAGAATCCTTCAAGGTCCCGTTCACATAGATCAGAACTGGGCACCTACAACTGCAAGCCAGGGGCTAGTTCTCTCCCCGTGTGTATGGAGATGGGCACAGATCTCTTGGGCATCCTATGCCCCCCTCGGCTGGGGGGCCTCCTAGGGTTTAGGAGTCCCCCATTACGAGCACAGAGCAGGGACAGCACTGGCAGCCGCAAAGCAAGCTTCCGTCATTGGCCCCAGCCTTCCCCTGGCAGGACCCTGTGGGGCATGAGTGGGGAGTTCAGTGTGACAGACTTTCCAGTCCTTGTTCCTCCTGTTAGACTGACACAAAGGGCAGCACTTCCCACCCCCCTGCTCCCAGCCACATGATGGCAACCTATGCGACCTGGGCACCTGTCTGCTACCCCACAGACCGACTCCCATCTTGATCACATAGCATAGCCAAATGCAAACAACTCTGGTCTCTACTGACCCAGGTGGGATCAGAACCAGTGCCAGGCTCCACAGTAGCCCATCCCCAAGCCAGTCAGTTTACCGCAACACGCATCTCTCAGTGAGCCACAGCAACAAAGGGGCCAGTCCAGCTAATCCTGCCACCTCTCCAAAGGCCTGATCCTGATGGATTCCAAACTGCCATGCCCTGCAATTCCCAGGATCAGGCCCAAAATGAGCAGAGAGATGAGACCACAAGCTGCGGAAAGCCTCCTCACCCAAGCCCTCTGAAACAGAAGGGTCAAAGCAGCTAGCACCAGAGGTACATCCCACCCCAGGCAGGCATGAGAGGGGCACTGTGAACAAGAGGCTAGCGTCCCCAAAGGACTGCAAGTCTTGTTTTACGTAGGGGAGCAGAGGGCAAACCTGAGGAGACGTATCCTATGAGCCTACACTGAGACAACGACTGACTGCTGTCGCTTGGGCTATTTACAGCCCTTGGCAGGCCCTGGAAGGCTGTATCATCGGAAAGCCATCTCTGTGGCTCAGGCAGCTTCCCGCGAGGCTATGTCTCTTCGCACGCTGAACACTGAAGGGAGGGCTAGCCTGTGAGACACAGGAGGTGAGATTAGATGATCTAATGGTCCCTTCTGGCCTTAAACTCTAGGACTGATCCTTACTATCTTCTCCATAGCGCCTGCCACCTTTGTGGTACTTCTCAGTCACGGGAAAGCCCTCCCAACCCCAGAAAGGCCAATGGCAATAGGGGTTTGCACGCTCACATTGCCGGAGTCCATCTCATGAGCTGGTGGCATGCTGGAGTGCCAGCAGAGTAGTTTGGGTGTACTAATAGTGAAAGAGCCAACTGCTGGTGCACTGGAGGAGCAGCAGAGGCATATTTCTGGAAAACTGGTCGTGAATTGGCAGGGTAGCCTTAATATGCTATTTATGTACTGCCGGTTCACTACTAGCATACTAGTAATGCACCGCTGGCACACTTGCTGTGCACTAAGGATGTACTAGCTGTGTACTGACATAGTAGTTGTGCATTGGTAGTATATCACTGGTGTCCGAGCTCTGCACCACTTGCACACTCGCTGTGCATTCATGGTTCACCACCAACATACTATTATTATTTTTGTCACACTAGTGACGTTTCGTGACGGGCACTACCGACAGTTCAACCGAGTCACTCTCCGATCCAATCCCATCTAGTGCAGGCCCCTAGACTAAGCAACGTGGGCAAAACATGGGCCACACACCTATGTGGAAACAATGCCCTGCTGCTCACCAGAAGATGGTACAGGAATGAAACCTGCCAGCCATTCACTTGGCTTTGTGAAGGGGCTGAGATGCAAGGGGATGGAGACCAAAGGGGAAAGCTGATTGATGTTGCTGTTTCCAAACATCCTTGGCACCCAGCTGCATAAGCCCAGTGGCAAACTGTGAAATTCTGCCCTTGCTACCTCACAGCTAAAGCAGGCAGGAGCGGAGAAATCGATTAGGCAGATGGACGGAAGACAACCGCCCACAGCCGCACGGGCGGCATCCTGGGCTGGGCCCCCTTCATGTCACCAGAGACACGCAGCCTTGAAAGGGAGAAGCGGCCCTTTAATAGGCATGGCAGGCCCCCCAGAGCCCCTCAGGAGGGGAGACCTTAGCAAATAAGGGCAGGAGGCCAACGAGCGACTGAGTCACAGGGCCTGTTTTTAGCTCCGGCATCTCAGCAACGTGGACCACTGTGTTGTTAACAGGCACTTGGGTCAGAGGCCAAATGTTTTCCCTTCCCTTATTTTAAATATCACAGTCAGAAGCAGCCCAGACATTTAGCACAGTGAAAACGTTACCCTCCAGGCGGGCGTGGAACAGCAGGACCTGAGCTGAGGGGGACATGCAAGCCCTATTTACCTTGGGTGCACTTGTGTCAGGGTTTCCGGAGCATCCACAGACACCTGAACTGGACAGGTGTTGCCCCAGGCACACAGGAGGATCTGGTTCTGACTCAATGTGGCAGGTACATCCATCCCCTTGGTCAAACCGCCATGCCCCTGGCTGCTCTCTGTGGTATCAGCAACAGAGTTAACAAAAGCAGCTCTCTAAACCTGCCAGTGCCCCCATCCTAGGTGAGGGAAAGCAAACCCAGGGCAGAGAGATCAATGATCAATCACACTTCAAAGCATGGCCCCCAGCACAGCTGGAGGTCGTGGCCTCCAATGTGCCTATATGTGGGAGGAGGAAGGAGTAGGATCGGCTTGGCCCCATGCCCGTCCCTGGCATCTGGTCCTCCTCGAACACTGGGTGCCTTCGCACTCATTCCCCTCATCCCTTGACTTAGGAACCATGCAACTGCTGCAGAGGATTCTGGGTACGCACTCAAGTTGCTGGAAGCGGGAAGGCGGTACAGAAAAACACACAGGGATCACCGTAGCTGATCATCCCAATGTTCCACTCTGCCTGGGGAGCCGTCCATCAAAGGGAGAACTACTCTGTAGTCCACTTGGCTAGCTGTGCACTCACAAGGAGGGGTGGCAATCCCCCGCCAGAATTAAACATCACAAGCCAGGCAGCGGGGGAGGGAAGGGGACATGTGAGCAAAGCTCACTAAAACACTGTCCTGACCAAGTCACAAGACCACACACCCTGGAGACACAGTAGGAGATCAATCCTCCATTTAAGATAAATCAACTCGAGCTCAGTGACCCAGGAAACGAGGCAAAGGGAACCAAGCAACACTCAGGGACCGAGTGTTTAGAACACCCCCACCCACCCCCATCCTTTTTATCCTTGAGCAAAAGGGCAAAGGGAAAAATCAGAATGACCTTGGCCAAACCCTTGGGAAAGGCTCTCCCCACAGACACGAGGGAAATGGCAGCTCTTCAGATTAATTTCAGCAAAAGCCACACTTTCTAATGGCTACCCCGAGAGGAGCGATCCCTGTACAGCTCATATGAACGGAGCGGGAGAAGGGGGGGAACCCTACAAAAAAAAAAAAAAGATGGATCATGGTCCAGTAGTTAGCACAGAAGATCAGTACTCAAGCAAAATCTGAATCTGCTCTGATTCGGACAGGTTAAAGGAGATACAGCAATGTAAACTAGGGGTAATGCAGATCAGAATCAGATCAGTATACTAGCTCTGAGCTCGCATTGGGACTCCTTGAGCTGGAAATTACAGCTCCAGCTAGAAGCACAGATATACCTGTAAGCTCCTGGCAATCTCAAACGAAAGGGACAAAGCAGCCAATTGTTGAAGGAATCTTCCTAAGGGAGATGGACCTACATGAAACTTCCATCCATCCCCCTCATCTCCCCTCACCTTGGCTGTTTTGGAAGATGCATCACAGTGCTGGGAAGCAGGTAGTATTTATAAATGTGCATCAGCCAGCCCCTACTGGGCTGCTGGGAGGGTTAACACAAGGTGGATTGCATGTAATTGTACCGTGCCTGCGTCGCTCTGTGAGTTCTTGGCCTCTCTGGACACAGGAGCTGCAGCTGTTACTCACACCCAATAATAAACAAGTCAAAAGGACAGAGTGTGACTTGACTTCCCAAATAGCCCTTACAACTGTCCCTGCTTTCACACCCGGATCTACCTTTGTCCCAGCCCGGAGCCCACTTCTCAGGCATGTTAATTAATGGAGGGCAGAGTTCTCAGCTGTAAAAATGTAACTGACAATGGAGAAATCAGCAACACCAGCTTTGCTCCTCCTCCACCTCACCCCCAGCCCTGCATTTTAGTGTTTATTGAAGGTGACGTTTGAGTCTGACCTCAGAGTAATCCCACTGAAAACTATAGAGTGATGCTGGCACAACGAAGATCAGGGTCTAGCCCTAACAGGGCACCCTCTAGGCCTGGGTTCTCAGTGGGGTCGAGAGCTGCCACAAGGCTCCAACTATCAGGTGCCAACTCAAATCACTAGTGAGCTGAGAGATTCTGGCCCAAGCAGCTGGGTCTGATTATCAACATTGTCACTTAGCTTCCCAAGGAGGGTATACTGAGGAGAGGCACGAAGAGACTGAGCCTATGAAAGGAACAATCCAGAGGAGCAGAAGGGCATAGATTAGAGTCCTGAAAGACAAGAGAAGGGCCTTCACTCGGAGCAGATGGATCAGCCCCCTGTGCCCTGAACCTGTTGCAGACAAGAAAAGAGGTGAGGTGACAGGGCTGTATTTCCCATATTAATGGCTAATAAAATATATTTAGTGGTTTGGAGAAATATCTGGCAATTCGACTGACCCAGAGTGGCTCGCATCATTCTCCCCATGCCCCTCTGGCCTGAGCTAGAGCTCTGCAGGGCAATAGCATGGAACAGCTCCCTCCACACAAGGTTACACAACTCTGCGGTCCCAATTCATTGAGCATCTTCTGGGAGCCTCACCCCATGGATAGGGTAAGGGTCTCCTCTCACACCCCTTCCTCCCCCCCCAGTCACTCCATGCTGAAACCAAACCTCACCCATTATCTTCCCTCAAAGGACAAGGGAAGTAGCCTTCACACTAGGAGGAAATGGTCTAAAGCTAATGCTGTCCTCAGCGATTCAGGAAGCTAGAGGAATCTCTTCCCATTCCCTCCCACCTTTCCAAAAAGTCCCCTCTCTGTTCTCTGGCTGTAAACATGTCTTTCCAGTCAGGGGAGGGGAGCATATCTGTTCCTATTGCCTCCATCCTCCTCCTCCCCACCCCCGGCTTGCCTGTGGTTTTTTGCATTATCATCTGCTAATATTACAACACACTGTTTACCTCAGTCTTGCTGCAGCTTTGAGGCCTTTCTGAGAGTTCCCACCAGGCTGCTAGGGAATCTGACAAATCAGTCAGGTGACTGGCTGCTCTGATTCCAGCCTGCACCAATGAGGCACCCTGCTCTCAGAAATACAAAGGATGAATCAGCAATTCCCTCCTCAAGCAAAAACTCACCCACATTAAACACTTGATTGGCTCACTTTTCAACACTGATGGCACAAGTGCTGGCAGTACCATCTAGGGCGCTAGCTCCATATACAACCCTGAAGCCAGCCTGGTCAGTTTCACTTTCTGTTTCTACTAAGTTTCCATTCCTGGTTCTCATGCAACAATTGCACAGTTGTGCTTAACTTTCAACCCTCTCGGGGGCTATTTAAATCCAAAACAGAGCTACCCACATATCACAGTGATGGGGGAGGAAGACGGATAGATTAGATTAGATGCATGCAATATAATAAAATCTTCGTGTAGGTATCCTGAAATATTCTGGAATTCCTCCCTTTAACATAAATGACTACCTATAACTTCAGTTTCAGGATTCTTTATGTCTGAAGCAAATTTTCAACAATAAAAGTGGGGAGACACTCAATCTGCATGAAACATTAGTGTCTCTGGGTCTTGGGGTTTACCTCTACAAGAAAGTTGCACCAGCTTAATTTAAAGTATGAACTTAAACAGATTAGACTGTAAGCTCTTTGGGGCCGGGGCTGTCTTTTTGTTCTGTGTCTGTGCAGTACCTAGAACAGAGGGGGCTGGATCCCAGACTCAGGTTCCCAGCTGCTCCCGCAATACAAAAAATAATAATTCAGTTCAATTGGTCACACCCCGTGTGAATATTCTTATTCCAACAAAAAAGTGGCATTTTTCAGTTTCACTTACATTGACTGGGCACAGGTTTCAGACAAATCAGGCTAAGCCACTCTTAAACCAAAACAGGACCATCAACAATGGCATTCACACCAGTTTAATTATATTAGTTTAAAAACTGATTTAAGTTAAACCATTGCAATGTTCTCATGTAGACAAGACCCAAGACGAGGGACATTTGAAAGGCATGGATAGAGAGATGCAGAGAAATGCAATTAAATCCATTTCATGACTATTTCCATTAGGTTTGAGCCCACCTTTTTTCTTCTGTTGGACCCACTACCCAGGTAAAGTCTCTTTAAATCCTGGGTGTCCACATTCTGTTCTCCATTACAACCGTCGGACCACAGCAATGTCCGTAGGAACTGCACCAGCACTGCATTTGGCTCTAAGTTGTTTGAATTTCTTAAGAACTGTATTGTAAGCCAATTTATTTATAAGCCGACCTCCACAAGATAGATAAGTAAATATGGCAATTTTTTATGACCCATTCATAAACCGACTCTATAATTCAGGGGTCAGCAAACTTTGGTTCCCGGGCCATCAGATTAAGCCGCTACAGGCATGGAGGTAAACCTTATTAAACAAAGTGTCCTGGCCTGCCAGCGGCTTACCCTGACGGGCCGGGACAGCAACTGGTGGGGAAATATTTTAGAAGGGAAGAAGCTGGAGGTCAGGGGAGTAATCCCTGTGACCACCGCCCACATGACCCGACCCCTAACCTGGAACCTCGGCACATGACCCCTCCCCATGTAGCCCCTCCCTGTCCCACCCCTAGCCCAGGACCTCCACACTCTCCCCATCCCATCCCTTCCCACCTTAGCTGGGGTGGGCCAGGGAAGGATGTCTCTGGCTTGGCCGCAGCGTGCTCCAGCAGGCGGGACTGGGCGGCACGGTCACAATATGCTCCAGCAATCAGGGCCGAGCAGCACGGCCGCAGCCTGCCAGCCCTGAAGCTGCAGCTGCTTCGGAGTCTAGGGGAAGAGCAGCGTGGCCAGAAGAGGAGAGACTCTGGCCCCACCTCTTCCCTTCTGGCTCTGCTGCCTCTCCTTGCCCCCTCTGTTGGGGGATGGGGCTGTGTCCCACGTCTCCCCCCTTTTATACCAGTTCATAAACCAACCCCCTTCTCTGGTGCTTCCCTTTTTTACTAAAAAAATGCGGCTTGTGAAGGAGTATATACGGTATATATTTTAAATAAAAGCTTTAAAAAAGCAAAACCACCACAAATCACTGAATTACCACCCCAGGTGTTTTGCTTCTAAAATTAAAACAAAATAAAAATAAAAATCACTCCAAAGCCTCGTGCCAAGTTTTCCACACCATTTAAGTCCATAAAAGCAAGGATTTATACCACATAACCTAAATTAGAGCCTAAGAATATCCAATAACCCCCAAAAACCTGCTGGATTTTGCTCTTGTTAATAATATATGATGAAAGCTGATAATACATAATCAACAATAATAATAATACCTCGAGAGTAACTCTTAGCCAAGAGCCTCAAGTCACTTTAAAAATAGTAATGAAATCGCACACGTTCCCTGGGATGCAGTTACGTATTATCATCCTTATTTAGGTGGTATTATTATCCCACTTAGGAAAACGGAGGCACAGACAGAACAGAGAATGAGCAGCATCCTGGAGTTAACCTACCCAGCCAATGAAGGCCTCCCCAAAATATACTTCAAGGCTGGAATATGGTCTAGATCCACATATTTTTAAAATCAGAAGGCATTTGTGATCATCTAATCTGACCTCCAATATAACACAGGCCCAAGAATTACACTTCTGTATCAGACTCATAGACTTCAAGGTCAGAAGAGGCCATCATGATCATATAATCTTAGCTCCTGCACATCACAGGCCACAGAATCTCACCCACTTGCTCCTGAAGTAGACCCATAATCTCTGGCTGACTTCAAGAACTTATGTTTGACTAAAGCTTATCTTTCAGAAAAGCATCCAATCTGGATCTGAAGACACCAAGAATGGAGAATCACCACTAGTTTGTTCCAATGGTGAATCATCAACACCGTTAAAAATGCAAGCCTTATTTCTAATGGTCTAGTAGCTAGAAACAGAGCAAGTTAATGATAGAATCTTGAAAAGAATCCAGGAGTCAATTCAGCACCTGTGTCCAGTGCTAAATTCACTTAAACTTTTCTGAAGTTACATTCTTCTGAAGTTCTTGTACTGTTCTCATCACCATAATACGAGTGCTTCCCAGACATGCACTGAGCAATGTGATTAACATCTGTCACGTGTGGTTCTTTATCTCTCTCTCTTCCTCTATTCACAGGGAAATTGTGTGGCATTTTTCTTTCTTTATAATGTACTATCTATAGGTACATTACTTGTTTACATCAGCAAAAGCAATGTTGAAATGCAAAAATTTCAAAGAAGTTTGTAACAAATTTTGGCATTTTTCAAGGTGACAGGTACTATATAAACATGAGATATCGTTGCTATGGGGCAGTCAGCAGATGGCAATGTAAAACTGTGTAACACGGGGGCGGGGTTTTTAGTGTGGAAGCAGTGTCTCTGAAGATATGCGATATTTGTACTAGCTTTTTGAGGCAAATTACCTGGAGGGAGCTGTTGCATACAGCAAGAAGGACTGGTCTCTCCCTTTCTAGAGTTAATTCTCAGTGCAGGATTGCTTCTGGAGAACAGGACATAGGTGTTTGATCTGAGATTTCTAAAAGGGATTGCCTGTATGCCGTTTGTGACCACCGGGGTTCCCAGACTAGTGTGTCTTTGTGTAAATAAAGAAGTCACACTATGAAAACGCCCTGTCTCAGTCTCACTGATTTCTCCTCCAACAGGAAACCTGCAAGGCCTCAAAATCTGTCAGGAGGCAAAGGCATGGCATTATTATAAAATCACAGGGGATCTTCCGGGATCTTGCTGAGGAAGATACATGAAGAAAAAAAAAGTTAACTCATACTTCTTGTCACTGTGATACATCAGGGAAAAAAAATCCCTTTGTCTTCCAGCACATTAAAGCCCAAACTTCTCTTTCTGCACTTCAGAAAGCATTTCCTGCTATTAAAATAAGAACAGCAAATTTGGACTCTCTACCACGGCCCCCTCCAGCTTTCATCTTCCTCTCAGTCACTATGTGGCTCACCAGAAACCTTTCCTGGGAAACAGCCATCAGCCAACCGGGAAGCAGGACGAGGCAGTGGGAGTTGCCTTCTGGTGATTTAAAAAAGTGGGAAGACGTGCTAACAAGCTTCTTCATGCTGATGCAACACAGTCCTAACCTAGAAGGTGCTAATATGGTACGGTTGGGGTACCATGGTTTTCTATGCTGGCATAGAGTCCTGCAGGCATCAGTTGCCTTCCAGAGTGCGCCACTCAGAGAGCCATCAACTGCAATAGAGCGATCTCTTGTTATCACTATGGGGAAATGCAGTCTCCATATTCATCCAGTCTTCAGCTTCCACTGAAACCATGTTGTTTCCCCCAACATGACACCAAGCTCGAGCTATGACCTGAGCGGACTGTCCACACCTGGTGCAAGAGGAATCCAGTTGCTCATGAAATCCTAGGTTCTCTCCTCCCCCTCCCCGCATACTGTGCTTTACCAATATTGACCATGAGTACAGGGACAATTGCGTTGTCTGACTACGCCATCTACAGCTTCAAGAGCCGGTACCCCAGCACGTCTGCTTGCCTGTTGCGTAGCCCAGCTGCGATGCAGTGCTACGTTAGACGTGCGTCGAGCCTCAACCCATGCACTCTTGTACAATACCGTAAAACGCTGAGTATATCAGCTTCTGCAGCTTGTACAATTCCTTCTAATTTCCAAAAACAAATATGGCACCATGGCAGCCCCTCACCAGAAACGGTGACCGTGAGCTAGCATGAATCAGACCCGGGAAAACACAATCCCATGCTTTCTCCAGCCGGCCTTGCCTTTTTGCACTGGGGAGTGCTACAAAGAGAGGCATCCTGCCCTGGAAAATCACAGTTCCTGACACCTTGCCAGACTTGGAATAATGGAGTAATCAGTATCACTGACAGGCAGCATGGGCTAGTGGCTAGGGCACCAAACTGAGACTCAGGAGACCTAGGTTCTACTCCCAACTCTGCCACTAACCTGCTGTCTGATCTCCAGCAGGTCACTTCCCCTCTGTTTCCTCTCCCACCCTTTTCCCTCTAGGTGCTGCCACAATAAATATGTGTAACAATAACAAACATTACAATAGATGTCTGCCCCCTGGATACGGCTAGATTAGCCCGCCCAGAGAGTATTTATCCTTAGGGCTCACATACCCATGGCAAGGGAGCATTTTCATTAAGAATAGGCCAGGATACCCCAGAGTCTTAACTCCCACTGCCATGACTTACAATTGCCCACATTCTCTCCTACCAGTATAATTCAGATCCTCCTCAGGATCAATTCCAGCAAATGCCCTAAACAGACTTCTTTCTGCCAGCTGGTGCTGCCTCCTTTCTTGAGTATGAGGAAACATCATTGGTTAAGTGAGGAAACAAAGGAATGAAACACACTTACCCAGGACAGGGGGGTTGTTAAAGACTAATGACTTGGCCCTTTAAAAATCAATGGGAGTTTTGCTATTTATTTCTATGGAAGCAGCCATAGTTTCTTGAGGGGGAATTTCTGTGGGAACCCTTTGATGAATTATCAGCAGCATGTGGCAGGGTATCAAAAGTCTGAGAGTTGTTAAGTCTAAGAGGCCAAAAAAATTACTGATGTAGCACACACAAGAACTCCAGTTGGATTGGTCCTGACTACCTGAGAGGTGATCTCTCTCTCTCTCTGGAACCCACACTGCCCAGAATGGGTACATCCCATCAGAACAATGAAATGATTGACCAACAGGCAAAGGCTCATAAATGCAGGAGATGGAACTTTCACATGAGATTGACCTAGACTGTGGAACTCACTGCCTCAAGAGACTGTCTCATTCCCTGCACTCCCCTATCTGTCTGTCTGTCCCTACCTGTCATCTCTTGCCTTATACTTTGATTGTAAGCTCCATGAGGCAGGGACCATCTTCTTGTTGCATCTGTACAGTGCCTAGTATAATTGGGTCCTGAGCAATGACTCCAGCTCCTAGGTACTACCACAGTACATAGATAATGAAGAACAATGAGATTAGACACATAGGCCTCACTGTGCTCAGAACTAAATGCAAAGCTTAAGACTCAGCTTCCTCTTAGTAATCATCTCACGCACACACACACGCAACACAACACAACACAACGCAACCACATGAACACACAACACACCCACTTGCTGATACACAATCAGGCCATTTCTCCTACAGGCCAGGAGGAAGAAGGGAGATTTCAGTGCTATTTCTAAACACACTTGGGGAGCGCTCAGATGCTATCCAAATGTTGGCCATATAAGCACCTAGACAGACCAAAATCTGGATTGTCAGTGTTGCTAAAGGAAATCTATATGGAGAAGAAAGTGAGACTCACCCTAGTTTTCTGTGTTTAATGGAGGCCTTTGGACTTTAGCTAATCCCAGTGGGAGATTTACAAATACACCGTATCTATGGACAGAAACAGGAAGAAAGTGACCGAGAGCTAGCAACACAGACACTGATGGAAAGAGGGAGCTGGATCGCCCTGAGATGGAATCAGTTTGGTGGGTGTCAGTCCAGTGCCTTCTGGGCCCCATCCCAATTCTATTCCAGCTAAGTTCCTTTATTGCCCTCCTCACGGCAGTGCATGGGCACCTTCCAGCAGTGCATTAAATGACATGACTAATAGGTGTGGTTCGCTCACTCTCTCATCCTTATCCAAGGGGAAGAACTGTGCCTGGAGTGGAGAGTTTTGTTTTTGGGGGGCTGGCTTTTTCAAACGTCCACGCTGCTTTGTGTTTACGTCAGAGAAGGCAGGTTGAAGAAAGACAACCTTGCAGAGGGAGGGGAAGATAGTGAGGTCTGCGACCATTCTGTGGGAGTTCATTCCACCCCTGTACCTGGCCTCATCAGAAGGGAAAACAACCAAATAGGCCATGGAGAACTACTTGCTAGGGGCCGCCTTAAAAGCCAGTTGATGCATCGTGATGGAGACGCTTGCCCTGCCACGGCCCGGGCCGTACTCTGAACTAGAAGCTGTTATTCTCCAGGGCTGTCATTCTAGCAACTTTCACTAGGACTAAATTAGATTACAAGGAATAAGATCATATCACAGTCTGCAGTTCACCACCTACGTTCCTCTCCAGAGCCTCCCTGTCGGCTACAGGTGCTGAGAGACTCTATAAACCTCAGCTAATCATGCCATTAAAGCAATAACCAAACCCCGGGGAAAGCCATGCTGAGCCAGCGTTCCAGAGATCTGCAAAGAGCTGAATGCATCTTAACTGCCAGAGCAGCCCCAGCACCCTCAGCCCAGGGCTGGCATCACACCCTATGACTCAACAACCCCGGACACGGCACAACACTGCACAGAGCTTCCCAGCACATCACACAGAGTCATGTCACGAGACAAGAGGTCAACCAACACAAAGCCACGACAGGAGAGCACCGGGTTTCCCAGGCTGAGCCCCAGCTTCATACTTCTCGGCAGGTGGGGAAAGGTGTAGGGGAAGCAGAAGGGCGTTTACAGGAGTGTCCCTTCAACCTCTTTCCCCAGCGTGGCGCGGGGGAAGTCCCCTGCACTGCCTCCACAGCCTCTCTGTTTTAAAATATACAATAGGTTTTGCTGCTGCTACTGCTGCAGGTCAGGCTTTACCATTACATCCTCCAAGCACTGTGGCTGACCCTCACCTCCAAACACACACAATGACTAATCACTTCAGTTCCTATGAAATACATGGCTCTCTCTCTTCCCTTTCCAGACAGCGTTGCAGAGAGTTTGCTGACTCCCCCGGCCGGCTTTGCAAACCTCATTGCAGGGTGGGAGGCGGCGCCCAATTTCAATCGCTGGGACATGTGCGCAGCAGACCTGCTGCTCTGCATCGAAAAACGGAGGCTTCAAACAAAGCACCCGGAAACTGGACTCATGCTGTCCCACCGAGCCACACCTTGGTGTAATTTCCTACTGATAAGGGCAAACCCTGGAATCAGGCGAGCCCAGTGTCCCTTTGAAAACATCCCTGACTTCCCCTGCAAATACCCTGGATGTTAGAGTGTGTACTTTCCAGCTATGTAGACACACAAGTTGACCTGCTACCCTTTTGCTCACCCTCCCACAAGGTGATCGGCCCACAACGCACAAACTGATCACTCATACAGCAAGAGCCTCTACAGCAAAGGTGGGCAAACTTTTTGGCCTGAGGGCCGCATCAGGTTTCCAAAATTGTATGGAGAACCAGTTAAGGGAGACTGTGCCTCCGCGAACAGCCAGGTATGGTCCAGCCCCCCAGCCCCCCGCCGACTCCCCACTGCTTCTAGCCCCCAACGGACCCCCCAGGACTCCTGACCCATCCAACCTCCCCATTCTCTGTCCCCTGACAGCCCCCCCAGGACCCCTGCCCCACCCATCCCTCTCTGTCCCCTGACCCCCAGCCCCTGACTGCCCCCCACCGCCCCATCCAACCCCTCCTCTTACTATTGACTGCCCCCTGGAACCCTGTCCCATCCAACCACCCCTTCTCCCTGACTGCCCCCAGCCACTCCATCCAACCCCTCCTTCTCTTCCTGACTGCCCCCCCCCCCGGAACCCCTGCCCCCATTCAACCTCCCTGTTCCCTGCCCTCTGACCACCCTGATCCCATCCACACCCCTGCCCCCAACCACCACCCCGAACTCCCCTGCCCTCTATCCAACACCCGCTGCTCCCTGCCCCCTTACTGTGCTGCCTGGAGCACTGATAGGTGGCAGCACTATAGCCGCACCACCCAGAGCACCAGGACAGGCAGTTGTACCGCCCGACTGGAGCCAGCCATGCCACCGCGCAGCATAGAGCACCGGGTCAGGCCGCGGCTCTGCAGCTGCACAGCCCAGCAAGAGCTCGCCGCCCCCGTCCCCAGAGCATTGCACTGGCAACGCAGTGAGCGGAGGCTGCGGGAGAGGGGGAACAGCGGGGAAGGGGTCAGGGGGTAGTCTCCCAGGCCAGGAACTCAGGGGCCAGGCAGAAGGGGGATAGGACAGAGATCTACAGAATCATGAATGGCATGGAGAAAAAGTGTTATTTACCCCTTCATATAACACAAGAACTAGGGGTCATCCAGTGAAATTAACAGGCAACAGACTTAAAACAAACATAAGGAAATAGTTATTCACACAGCATACAACCTGTGGAACTCATTGCCAGGGGATGTTGTGAAAGCTAAAAAGTATAACCAGGTTCAAAAAAGAATTAGATACCTTCATGGAGGATAGGTCTATCAATGGCTATTAGCCAAGATGGTCAGGGGTGCAACCACATGCTTTGGGTGTCCTTAAACCTCTGACTGCCTGAAACTGGGACTGGATGACGGGATGGATCACTCGATAAATTGGCCTGTTCTGTTCATTCTCTCTAAGTATCCGGCACTGGCCACTGTCAGAAGACAGGCTATGGGCTAGAGGGACCATTGGTCTGACCCAGTCTCATCATTTTTATCTTCTTAACAATTCATGGAACAAGCTCCGCCCCTTTTTGTATTTGCAGATTATCCACAGTAAACATGTTACTAAGCTGCTTGCCAAGGAGTGCTCCCTGACTACTGCTTCAAGTACTTGGGATTCATCGTTTGCTTTTGGTGCTGCACAATTGGTCACCTAAATCACATGGCTTCTGCTGTCCAATTGGATTATTCCCAAAACCTAAAAAGCTTTCAACAGTGGCCACTCCCTAGCCCTAAAAGTACATGGCACCACTTTCCCTGCTGCCTGCTCTGTGGTTAGCCTGCAGGGATGTCAATCCAGACCCTTTCATTGACATGAACTCTGCATAGTAGAAATAATCACTTGACAAGTCCCTGATCCTGCAGTTAGATCCACTCAGCCAGAGCCCTAAGCACAGAAGCCCAGCCCACATGGATCTGACTGCAGGATCAGGGCCTTAGTAGTCCTGTTCTAATTGTCTTTGAATCGGAGACACAAATGCTCTGGAAATAAAGCAAGCCACTACTGCTATTTATCAGATCCGCCCACCTGACAGAGAAAGAGAGTCATGTTTAGGTGTAGATCCAGCATTCATAAACAGAAGTACAAGGAGAAGCACTAAGCAGGGATCTTTCCACCCAGCCCCAGTCCAAGCCCCCACAGACAGGAGCACTGTGGCATGAAGTCAAACAAACATGGCAGAGGAAATTAAAAGGCAAAAAAAAAAAAAAAAAAAGAAAGAAAAAGCTAACCATTTACCATCTGTTCAACTCTCTTCAATAAAAAGGTCTCAGGCCCTCAGAGAGGCAAGAAGCAACCCAAAATCATGCAAACAATTCAAGGAGAAGCCCTCCTGGTCACATGAAGAATCTGTTGCATTTTAAAAGAAACAATAAAAAAAACCCACATTTTTTTAAAGGGAAATTTCTCCATCATCTGACTTACTGAGGTTCAGTGGAATCAGGAAACATGCTGGAGGGCTGTTGCAATCCTTCCTGCTTTATAATTAATCAATCAGAGGCTGTAGTTGCACCCAATCTGAATCTGGCACAGTGTGGTCTCACCACTAACAGCGCAAGACTGGAAGCCAGGCACCCCTGCATTTTATCCCTGACACTAACACAATTAATTGCTTATCAAGTAACCAGCTTCCCTAGGCCGAACTCACAGTTGACCTGTACTTTGTGGAGTCATTTACGCCAGTGCATCATGGATGTGAAAACCACACCAAATCAGAAGGGCAGCATTTTACATCCACTCTACACTGGTGTAAATAGCAAGGTGCAGAGTAACAGCAAATATGGATTCTCTGCCTCCGTTTACCCATCAATAAAATGGGGATTAACAACACTTGAAGTCAGTGGGAATCAGTACAAGCAAAGGGGCTTACATTAATGGATCCCAAGGCAGGACTGGGGCCTTCTACTTCAGAAGGGGTTGGTGAGTACTAGCTAGCTAAGGTTTGCAACATGTTTTGAAAACATGTTAAAACTGCACACAGATTAAGGCTGACAGTGTATCTTCCTTTGTGTCCGGAAAGTGCCTGCAGCTATCACAATCTAAATAATAACAGTAGTATAATAGCAGTGCTAAGTTATTATTAACAATGCTATTAATAATGAACTCACATACAATTTTAAACAATAGCTCTAATACAGCCCTTTGGGTACGATTTGTTTTGTGTGTTAAAGGTTCTAATCTTGAAACAGGATCTGCACAGGCACCACTCACCTCTTCCCTGACACAACTGCAGGATCAGGGCCTCAGATTCTAAACATTAGATGCGGCATGCATCACCAAATGCGTACACTCAATCCTTAGATAGTAAATAATAAAGCACAGACCATGTTTGCAGAGTGCTTTAAAAGCAAAAAGCACTGTTGCATCCACACTGCGCCCATTGCGAGCTGGACTCTCAAATCAGCACTAAATATTTATTCATCATTCAGTCTAAACATCCCACTGCAATCACACAACAACTGCCTAGAGAGTTTGCCACCCAATATTTTCCAAACACTTGTCAGTATCAATGACAGCAGAAAGCTCCTTCCTGCTGGACTTCTGGTGCTGTTTTCAAGCACAGGGAAGGACTTTCCAAAGTTGATTTCATCTTTAAAGAAAACCCTGAGCAGTCACTTCCAGAAGGCAAAAGGAACAAGTACGAAACAACTCTGCTGAGCAGCGCAGCCCTGCCTGACGCTCATACACAAGCGCTGGCTTCCCACCGTAACAAGTTACATAAGATCCATAAGACTCACTTTTAATCTGCTTTCTGCGCGGCTGCGAAAGCAGACACCCCCCCCCCCAAATACACCCCCCCTCCTGCTTTTCCCCCTCCCACAGCCATGGGGTCTGCTGGGAAAAGGGGTAACTCCCGCCCCGTTTGCTGTGATCAGCTCCGAGCCCCTGGTTCTGGCACTGGGTGTCCCCCCCCCCCCCGGGAGGATGTCCCATCTACCCACTCATGCCTGCCCCTCGGGTGCTAGTACCGGAGTCCAGCCTGCCCCCTCTCTCCCTGAGCGGCTACAGACCCCTGCTGCCACCACCACTCCGGCCCCCGGCTGCACCCCCCTCCCCGGGCAGGGAGCCCACCTGCCCGCTCGCCCCCAGCCGGTCCCGGGTCCGCCACTAGCTCCAGGGCCGCTCTCCGGTCACGCACCCTGCCCCACTCGGGGGCGTCCCCCCAACACCCCCTGTGCCCCAGCTGCGTTCGCCCCCCACCCACCCCACGGGCTGCTCTGCAGGCAGGGGCCGCCGCCCCCGCCCCGCGCACTTACCCTCCCGTGAAGGTCAGCGCCCGCCGCGGACTTTCCCCAACTCGCTCCAAGTCCCGGCAGCCCCGCGCGCCTGGCCGGACAGCCCGGGGGGGCCGCTCCAGCCGCTGCCGCCCGCGCTGCGCCTCCGGCCGGGCTCGTCACCCCTGCTGGGACCCCGGGCAGGCAGCGCTCCCCCCGCCCGCTGTCAGGCACCTTCTCGCCCGCCTCCTCGCGGCACCCAAAAGAGGGCAGCACTCCCCGGGGGCGCGCCGCCGCGGGGCATGCCGGGCCTTGTAGTTCGCCGGGGCCGCTGAGAGGCGGTTACCCTTCCAGAGCCACCCGGCGCCCATTGCATGCTGGGACTTGTAGTTTTGTCCTTGTTCCCTGGGTTTTTTTTTCTTTCCTCCCCCCCCCCACATAACTTTTCTTTTAAATTTTTCATTTTTACTATATTTTCCCGCAAAATTGATTTTCATGGGGAAAGTTTTAAGAGGTATTGAGGCCTCTTTTTCTTCAGGGTTTGTACAGCGCCAAGCACAGCAGGGGTCCAGATCTGAGACCAGGGATCCTAGGTGCTATTTCAATACGAAACAAAATAATAATAATAATTAATAAATCATAGTTAATAATGAATCATAATAAATAGAGATGAGACAAACAGGGAAATACATCCGGGACATTTCTTCACACCGGAGTCTGGTCTCCACTACAGCCCTCTTTTGTTATAACTACATCGCTTAGGGAGTGTGAAAAATTCACACCTCTGAGTGATGTAGTTATACCAACCTAAGCGCTATGTCAGTGAGAGAGCTTCTCCTGTCCCCAGAGGCGGATTAAGATTTATTGGGGCTCTTGGCACGAAGAACATTTGGGCCCCTCACACCCTGGGGGCCCCGGGGTGCCAGAGCCAGGGACGTCAGTGGGCTATGTCTTCCCACACTTTTGAAAGTGGGAGGGCCATGCCTGTCTACTTTATAACATGAGTGTAGTAGCCTCAGGCAGGCACAGAGCAGTGGCCGCATGGGCATAGTTCAGGGGGAAAAGAGGCATTGCCCCCCCAAAGCTGCAAGCCTCAGGCCAGAGGCAACAGGAGGAGTGGTGCTGTACATGGTTGCTGCCTTGGGCACAAATCCCAGCCGGCAGCGGGGCAGCCTGTCACTGGGAGCAGGAGGGACCTGGTGGCGGGCAGCCTGGCAGCGGGAGGCCAGGAGCCAGCTGCAGACACTGAGCAAGCCTGGGCAAAGTGCGGTGGCCGCTAAGGCTGGGCCAGTAGCAGTGGGAGCTGTCCTGGAAAAGCCCTCCCTGTCCAGCTTCTTGCTGCCTGTGACCTTCCCGGGGCTCCCCACTGCCTCCAGCCAGGGCAGGGCCTCCTCTCCCTGCTGTGTGTCTGCAGACCCCAGGGAGGTGACAAGAGGCTGGAGAAGAGCCCTTGCCCCTGGGTCCCACCAGCAGCATCGTGCCTTGGCGGGGCGGAGACACAGGCTGGTGGCTGCTTTTGGACACCCCAGCCCCCGTCCAGGGCAGGTGGAGGGTCCAGAGCGCCCCACAGCAGCCTAAGCTCCCTGGGCAGTTCTTACCACTGCCTGTCTCTGGCTTCTGGCCTGGCCAGGGGGCAGGGCTTTGTAGGGTGACCAGATGTCCCGATTTTATAGGGACAGTCCTGATTTTTGGGTCTTTTTCTTATATAGACTCCTATTATACCCACCCCCTGTCCCAGTTTTTCACATTTGCTGTCTGGTCATCCTAGGGCCTTGGGGGGAAGAGGTGGAGCAGGGGCGGGGCCGCAGTGGAAGAGGAGGTGCAGGGGGCAGAGCCACAGTTCTGGCGCCACTGTCCCCCCACTTCTACCCAGGTTCCAGCGTTCCTATGAGGACTCTCAAATTGGCTGGGGGCCGTGCATTAATGCGCCACTGCCTGTCACATAGCTACTGCCTCTCGGGGAGGTGGATTAACTAAACTGATGCGAAAGTCTTCATTAAAGTGCTACAGCAGCATTTTAAGTGTAGACATGCCCTGGGCCTGGTTTTTAAACACCTCACAAGTCACCTCACAAGTCAATGGGGGCTGCACGTGCTTAGCACCTCTGCAAATCAGACCTAAACAGCCAGCTTTCCAAAGGCGCTCGCCTCCCATTTAGGCCTCTCACAAGAAGCTGTTAGCGCTTCAAAAATGCTCTCATTAGCTCCCATTGTTCTCGCAGGGTGGGAGAAGTCTCTGTTGTTCTCAGTGGCTGCTGCTGAGCCCTTTTGCAAGTCTGAGGACTGGTCTACACTTCAAAAGCTGCACCGATGCAGCTGCACCGCTGTAGTGCTTAAGTGAAGCTGCTCCAGAAACTCTCCCGTCAGCATAGTTAATCTATCTCTGTGAGAGGCAGTTGTTGTGTCAGTGGGAGACGCTCTCCCGCCAGCATAGCGCTGGCTATACCAGGGATTAGGTCAGTTAAACTACATCACTCGGGGGTGTGGATTTTTCACACCCCTGGGCAGCGTAATTATATCGATATAGGTCTGTAGTGTAGCCCTGGCCGGAGTATTTTTATTAGGTGTCTAAATGAGTGCTGGGCTCTTTTGAATCATTTCCCTGCCACTGCAGAGCCTCGGGCACTGGTGCACCTGAGTCCCTCCTGTTCCCTGCCTGCAGCACATAGTAGTCTAGTCTCCCGTGGTTTAATTTCAGTGGGTGGGTCTAGTGGGTGGGTGGTGTTGGTGGCCTTCGGCAGGAGTTCTCAAACTGTGGGTTGGGACCCCATTTTTATGGGATCACCAAGGCTGGTGTTGGCCCTGGGCCCCAGCAAGTCTCGAGCACAAGCTCCACTGCCCAGGGCTAAGGTTATGTGCCCCCCGCCCCTCCCTGCATGCCCAGGGTGGTGGGGCTCAGGCAGACTCAGTCTTTGGTCCCCACTCCTGGGGTTGTGTTGTAATCTTGTTGTCAGAAGGGTGGGGTGGTCACGATGATATGAAATTTGAGAACTACTAGCCTAGGGTGGCCAACTAGCAAGTGTGACAAATTGGGGAGAGGGTAATATGGTCCTATATAAGACAAAGTACCTGATATTGGGGCATCTGGTCACCCTATGGTGGCCTGTGCTATATAAGAGGTCAGACTACATGAGCTGATAGTTCCTTCCCAGCCTTTTGATTCTTTGACTATAAAAACGGGGCTATAGTGTGTGGTTGGCCTGTGGAACTCCATGCCACAGGAGGTAATAGAGTCAAATACCAGCGGTTAGATTTTTTGTAAAGGATGGGATACTTTTATGACCAGTATTAATGTCTGTCATTATGCAGATAAGATCCCATGTAAACTGATCACTGCAGGGAGCTGGAAGGAAGTTCCCCCTCCCACTTGTAACCCTGCCCAAGAGCAGTGTGGGAGAGTTCCCCATCATGTGACGCATCAGGTGTTGGATTTAGCAGGAAGCGGGAGACTGGGTTTCATAAACTGTTCACCTGATCCAGTTTGTGTCATACCCCAGTGCACGCTAGTGAAATTAAAGGCATTTTTGTCTTCTCTTTCCCCTAAATATCGCTATGACTATAGGGTCAGATCTCACTGCAACTGTCTGCAGCTGTCCTGCTGCTTCACCAAGTTGGTATTGCAGTCTTTGCTGTACAGGTTACTTCTGGTCACCCACTCGGTTGTATGCAGTATTGTTGTAACCCTGTTGGTCCCAGGATATTACAGTGACAAGGCGGGGAGCAGGAGATTTTTTTTTACTCTCTCATCAACAGAATTTGGTCTAATAAAAGAGCCACCTTGTCGCCCTTACCACTAGAGTATCAGTTAGGCCGCTAGATGGCAATATAGCAGCATTGATATCACCTTACATAAGACATTGCCTACAGTTACCATCTTCTCCAATTGTCCTATAGGACAAATATCTGGACATTGCAACATCTAGATGTGGGGTTGCATGTTGGGATAGATTCCAATACCTCCAAACTTTGGGGAAGTTCAAATCCAGAGTCAAGTCATGAAGCTCTGCCCCGCTCTGCTCCCCAATTATTTGCAAATACACATGAATGATTAATGAAAAATTCATGCACGCACTCAGATATTTGGGCACACTTAATGAATTGTTCAGGAACAACTTGTGAATAGCTTTGAGCAGGGGGTTGGACTAGATGACCTCCTCAGGTCCCTTCCAACCCTGATATTCTATGATTCTATGTGATCATTCCTGTGTATTTGTGGCAAAGCCACAGACACTCCCATAGGCTAGTGAACAATCGGCGACTGCTCAGGGGTTCGAGAATGCTGTGCAAGCTGTTTGCAGGGCAATTCTGCATTAAGGTCCCGATTCTGCTGTGCATTTAAGCACATGCTTGAACATGGACCTCAGTGGGACTTTAGCATGTGCTTAAATGCTTTGCTGTTTGAGGGGGTCTTAAAGCAATTCTGTGGGTCATACTGCTGCCTCAGCAAAGTGATCATTTATCTGTGATAGCAGAGCAAAGGTTGCTGTACTCTTCACTGGCCTTTTGATGAGAAGCTGGCAGCAGCGTCTCCTTCTTCCAGACAACAGAGTGGCAAAGATCCACGGGGAAAAGATAGTATGTATGTTGAGGCAGACCATGAAAGGGAAAGGAAGGGGAACTTGCAGCATGGAGAGACTGAGGCTATAGAGACCCCAATAACCTCTCCCAAACTCTTTGTGGCAGGTGCTGAGTGTCAGCTTGGCTGCTGTTATCTGACCTTGCGGACCATTACAGGTAGAACCTGAGCATTGTAGCAATACGTGTTGCTCTCTCGCACCCCCTTGGGCAGGAACAGACTTTGAGACAGACTTTGAGGCATGCATGACAGACTTCGAGGCATACATTGCTTTTAATGATTTATTGCAGCAAAGGTTATTATTACTGTTTGAAGGAAGGAAAAAGAGAGCCGAGAGGAAGGTTAGTTCAGAAGGATCCATCCACAGGAACTGAAGGGTGTGGGAAAAAACAGACAAGCTGCCCAGCCCAGCTCAAGTGATGATCTGGAGGTCTAGGCAACGGCAGCAAAACCAATTCTGTTGTTGCCCATGTCACAGACAGAGTAGTACTGCCTGAGGAAGACGTCTCCCAGGATCCAGAGGGGCTGCCCGTTCTCAGAAGGCAGGTACGTGGGCTCAACCCCAACGGAACAGTAACCATTGTTCTGTGAACCAAAGAGGTAGGACATGATGAGTGAGACTCAGAAGGGTTGGGACATCATGAGCACAAGGTAGCCCTGGGTGGAAAACTGAACAAATTACATCCAACTCGTATAAACACTCCCCTGTTTCAGCGCCCTCTGCGGGGATTGAGAGAATGCAAGTGACAGGCTGGCCATTACACAATGAGCAAGGAGAAGAAAAACAGGTGACTGCAGCATCCCCAGGCCCATACAGCTCTGCTGACACCCTCTTCCTTGCAGGAGCCAGCTCAGAGCTGCCCACCTCATCTGTAAAATGCGCCACAGGCTTGTTGCTGCCAGCCTGATATGTGATTTATTTATTATATTGCCACAGCGCCCACAATGGGCTACACATACTCCAAACACACAAGGAGAGAGGATCTCAAACTTCTGCCTTCTCTATACCCACTGTTTGCGTAGCATCAGCCTCCTCTCTGCCACCCCATCCAACCTTCCAGCACTGTAGCTAACTAACTCCCGCAATATGGGTGTGGTTTTTAAAAGGCCCAGCTGCTGGAATCTGGAGAAAGCATGCAAGTCTAAGCTTTTCTTTTTTTTTTTAAAGTACATTTCGAGTTCTCATGGTTGCAATGAAAAGTTGAAAACATGAAGCAAATGGGCCTTAAAGGCTCAGAATTCAATAGGCAAATAAAAAGCACCCGAAATGTATTGTTTTAAAATTCTCAGGATTTGTAAGTGAATTTCATGATATTTGCAGTCTCACACATGATTTTTATATGCTGGTGGCTGGCAATACTGAAAGTTTCTCTCTATCTAGGTATTTATACCTCACTCACCACAGCTTTATCTGAACTCCTCACAAACGTCTATTTTATATAAACAAAGAGTCAGATTCTCCATTGTTGTCTATGCAGCTACACCAGTTTACACCAGCTGAGGATCAGGTGCAAAGAAATCTGTTATTCCTACTCTTCTGTTCCACCTGTCATGATTCTTTGCAGCTCCGAGTCTGGTAATCTGGAACTAACTGCTTGTGCTTGCTCTTCATTGATTCTCCATCTCATGCCCAGACTCAGCTGGAAACATCCCTTTTCTCTTTTGCCTGTGTCAGCTAATTTTTTCCTCCCTCTCCTAGTGATTATTTAGTTGTGTAAAATTATTTGGAACACAGTTATTGTGTGAAGAAGGCTATGCTAAACTAAGTTATATTAACATGCATTCAATTTTATTCTATTGCATTGCATTGTACTGTAGTGCATTGCATTGTTCCATACTGCTTCGCAGTGCACTGTAATATACTCTGTTGCATTGCATTAGTCTATATTGCAGTGCATTGTACTGTACTGCATGATACCGCGTTGCATTGCTTTGCATTCTGCTATGTGGCACTGTAGTGCACTGCACTGTATGATATCATATCATCAGAAATATTTCCACACTGTCCTATTACTGACTAAGAATCACGGCTCTCCTCTCTGTCGATTAGATTCTAAAGAGATATCAGAGGAGCTTGTCCCTTCCAAACCCATAATACGTACGTTGAGGATGTAGGCCGAGGGAGGCAGAGGAAATGAAACTCCATTGATGGTAAAGGAAATGGTGGGCAAGCTCTGGACACTGCTGCAGTCAACCACATACTGTGAAAAGAAAGGCAAGGTCATCTGAACAGCCTGTACCAGCAGAGAGCTGGGACTCTGGGAGGGACACTGTAGCACTGACCATGAGGAGGTTCCCCAGCCTTCACAGTGCACTGAGCACTTTTGGCAGATAGAAAAGCTGATTATCAGCTTCATTCCTTCCTCTACCCAGGCTCTCATAAGCACTGGGGGGGCGTACTCAGCCTCACCAGGCCCAATGTGCTGTGCTTCTCAATTCCTGGCATTCCATGAGCATAGAGCAGTGGTTCTCAACCTCTTAACCATTGTGGGCCGCATATGCAGCTCTCTGTGTGTTATGTGGGCCTCATCCACACAATATATATACTACCTCTATGACCCTGAGGACCTCACATGGGCCACAGCTGTGTGCTGATTGGGCCTCAAGTAGCCAGAGGACCACGGGTTGAGAATTACTGGCATAGGGATACCATCAGTGACTCTGTAGTGCAGCTGCTCCACCTATCTCGCCGTACTTATTCTCTTGAGCACCTACATCCTGCAGGAAACTGTTCATGAGCTGCTGTGGGACGGTGAGGAGAGAGGTCCCTGTGTCCACGATGGCCCGGCAGCCCTGGCTGCACGACCCTGTTGCCTGTCCACCGATGGCGAACCTAAGGAGGAGAAAAATGCAGCTGGGCTCACGGTGCAAACGTTGAGCCAAGTGTGAGAGGTTCCCCATATACACTAATGGCTTAAGGATCCTTACTCAGCATTGCCTACCTGCTAGGAAGCCAGGCTCCAGTACTAGCTCTTGGGCCAACTTATGCATTGTGTCGCACCCCCGAAATCCCACTGAGCTCAGTGGGAAAAGTATGAGTCAAAACAAGAATTCAGCTCCTTATTTTGAACCCCTAGAGCCATGAGTTTTCCTTGCTCATGGGGGCATCAATGCATTTTATACTGAGGATGATAAAGTCCCCTCCTGAGCTGCGTGCAAGGGTCAGACCGAGCAATATGGCCCCATATGTTCAGTTGCAGAAGCCCACTACAGACGATGAATGATTTTGAAATTAGAGATCGGAAACTCAACTCACTCATCAATGCCGATCTGCCAGTATAGCTCTTGAGTGACGGGAGCCCAGTAAATCTGCCTGGAATAAAGGCTGCTGTCCACTCCTCCAAAAACGACCTCCCCACTGTATTGAGAGGTTGACTGGCTGTGAGCACAAAGGGAAAGGATCAGCTACACACAGTAATCTCTAAATGATCTAGCAAAGACACTGTATATCTGGCGGGATTAGAGGCTTTCAGTAGCTCTCCAGACTTAAAAGGACAAGAACATCATTCCCTGCCTGGTGATGGGGATTTGTCAGCATACAGAAAAGCCCCTTCTTGTTTGTCTTTGGTTTCCCAGCAAAGCACATGGGTCTGAGACAGATCGACAGTTAACACGGGGATGGGATTTCAATTCAAGGTAACTTAAATGAAAACACGCAAAAAAAGAAAGCATGTCCCTCTGGCTATTGACATTACCTACATTCACAACACAATACAGCCAAGGCCAGTGGAGTACAAGGAAGGGAGCGCCACATGGGCCATCACAATCGACACTGGTTACATCAAAAGTGATGATGTCCTTGGTTAGCATTTCTACAACTGACTAAGTTACCAATGAGAAGAGAAAGGAGACACAGAGAGCGAAGAGTGGTTAGCTGAGGCAGAGAGAAACAGAGGGAAAAAGAAAAATAAAGAAAAAGAAAGACAAAATAAAAAAAAAGACAAAGCAGGGAGAGAGACATGAGAAAACACAGGGAGATGGATCCAGTGTGAGCGATTTGGGGCCTGGACTGCCTTTATTTCTTGTCACTAAAATAAATAATAGGATAGATGGATGGTTCGATTGCTCTGTTACCTGCTCAGATGGAAACTGAAGATTGGCTGAGAAAGCAGGTTTTCCTGCAGCATCCCTTGCAAAGCAGTGGTAGCACCTCCTACCGCCAGGCTAGAGTAAGCCATACCCAGAATGCCGTCAAACTGAGCATAAATGAAGTTGGTGCCAGGCTCGTTTTTGCTCAGACCGAACTCCTGGTTGGTGACGGCGATGTTCTGGAGCTAAAGAGAGGGCGGGAAAGTGTCACTAAGTCTGTTTGCAGTGGTGGTGTAGCCATGTCAATCCCAGAATATGAGAGAGATGAGGGAATAGCTTTTACTGAACCAACTTCTGTTGGTGAGAGAGACACGATTTTGAGCTACACAAGAGTTTTGGGTAGGCTGAAAGCTTGTCTTTCTCACCAACAGAAGTTGATCTAATACCAGATATCACCTCACGCACCTTATCTCACTGATACAACCTGTGAGGTATGGAGAGGTAGAATGCTTCATGATTGTCCTATGGCCAAGTGGCCTCACTAATGCCATTCTAAGGTCTCCTTGTCACCATTTCCACTAGTGGTGGGAGGGGGGGCGCAGGGAGCAGAGTGGCTACCACAGCAGGAAGGACGAGGGGAAGCTTCCTCAGCGGTAACTCACATCAGTACTAAGGGATTGTGAAAGGCCTCAGATTAGTAGCCACAATATGCCCTGGGGCCTGGTTCTCCTCTCACTCACACCAGAACAACTCCATTGTGAGAGGGAGGGAAGGCCTAGGGATTCGTGGCGGAGTGCCGCCCCAGGGTTCTGTGTTGGTAGGTTTCAGCCAGAAAGATCCTAATGATTGTTAGTCATCACTAGACTGACTCACTCGACGGATTGTTGTGTCACAGAAATAACACTTACTGTCATGATGTCATAGCAGAAAAACCCGGTGAGACTGCCACTGCTATACTGCAAGGAGAAGGTCTGCCCATTGGATGAGTAGGTGGAGGACTGGTTGGGGTTGAATCTTGCATGATTGCCTAGAAACACAATACAATTTTACCACTAGTTGTCCCCCCATCTTGCTTTCCAAATAAATTTGTATTCATACATTCTGTGGTCTCAGAGTTAGAGGATAGAAGTGGGAGACCAGAATCCTGGGTTTAATTCCTAGCTCTGAAGGGTTGAAGTTAGGGTTGCCAACTTTCTAATTGCACAAAACCAGAAACCCTAGCCTACCCCTGCTCAGAGGCCCCACCCCCTTCCCCAAGGCCATGCTGCCACTCACTACTTTCCCCTTCCCTCAATGGCTCACTCTCCCCCACCCTCACTCACTTTCACTGCGCTGGGGCAGGGGGTTGGTGTGTGGGAGGGGGTGAGGGCTCTAACTGGGGGTGCAGGATCCGGGGTGGGATCAGAAATGGGTTCAGGGTGCTGGAGGAGGCTCCAGGCTGGGGCAGGGAGTTGAGGTGCAGGAGGGGGTGACGGCTCTGAGATGAGACTGGGAATGAAAGGTTTGGGCTGAAGGAGGGGGCTTCAGGCTGGGGGTGGGGCCGAGGGATTCGGCATGCAGGAGGGGGCTGTAAGTTGAGGCAGGGGATTGGGGTGAGGAGCAAGGGCTCTGGGCTGCGGGTGTGGTCTCTGGGGTGGGGCCAGGGATGAGGGATTTGGGGTACAGGAAGGGGCTCTGAGTTTGGGGGCACAGGCTTGGCTCAGGGCTGTATCAGGGGGTTAGGGCTTGGGGTTGGGACATGGGCTCACCTCAGGCACTCCCGGTCAATAGTATAGTGGGGCTAAGGCAGGATCCCTGCTTGTCCTGGCTCCACGCTGTGCCCCAGAAGTAGCCAACAAGTCTGGCTCCTAGATGAGGGGGCTAGAAACTCCATGCGCTGCTGTTGCCCACAGGCACTGCCCCCACACCACACACCTGCCAGCTCCCATTGGCTGCAGTTCCTGTGTGGAGCCAGTGCTCGGGGTGGGGCACAGTGGGTGCCAGGACAGGTAGGGACTAGCCTGCCTTAGACCCGCAGCACCGCCAATCAGACTTGTAATGGCTTGGTCAGCAGTGCTGAGCAGAGCCACCAGGGTCCTTTCTCAATGGGGTGTTCCGTTCGAAAACCGGACACATGGCATCCCTAGCTGAAGTGGGGGAGCTGGGAGCCCTGACTCCAGGGTTCTATTTCTGCTCCATCCCTCTGGTTACCCATCTATATATTGGAGGTAATAACACTTCCTGATGCCTGGAAAGTGTGTTGCAGCCATCTGGTGAAAGGGCCAGGAATTTATGATTCATTATAGGGGCTATTATAAAGAGATCGGCCTTCAGAATCCAGTTGGTTGTGGCTCTTGACTGATGAGAATTCAGTATGAATTCAGTTTCTCAGGAATCGAGCTGTCCTGAGGACATGTCTGTGCATTAACTGAAGGCTCTAATCACCTAGAAGCAAAATTCTTAAAAGACGGCCGGGATGGATTACTCACTGCAGGCCTGGCTCTGGCAGTACACAGATGGCACCCACAGGTTGGATGAGCCGGTGTCGAAGAGGACCAGGAAGTTGTGGGGAGGGGTTCCAATACTGATCTCCCCATAGTAGGATGCCTAGAGAGGGCACATTGCAATATGAATTTCAACAAAGGTTCTCCCAAAGAGGATGGTGAGCTGGACTGAGTTGTGGTGTAACTCCCCGTGCAGCCAGAGAGTTACACCAGAAATAATGCTGGACCCTTGTACACTCTGGAGAACAGACAGTAATCCCCAAATCAGATAAATTTCCTGTTTCTTCAGGATGGTCACTGAGGGCTGGGTGCTCACAAAGGGAATGGGAGATTTGAGTTTCAGATGCACCCTTTGGCCAAATGAGCATGAAATGTGACAAGATGCCTGTCAAAGATCTTGCAAGTTGGGGGCATCTTCTCTGGCACATGGTACAAGCCATGTCCCTTAAAGATAATGTATCCTGTGGTGACAGGGCCTATGGAAGAGAGATGAACAGAGAGTGATTTGTGTAGAAAGAAAGAAACCATTACTCACACCCATATACACCATTGGTTCAAAAGCAACATTGTACTCATTGAAACGGTACTTGCTTGCTGGATCGGTTTTGTGGTGCTTCAGATATTCCACCAGCACTCCCTTCTCCTTCATTACCTCTCGGATAGTCTTGCCTTTCTTGAGGGTCAGTCTGCACAGAATGAAGAGAAGAGGCCAGGGACTCAGCAGGGAAATTGCTCATCCTTCAAGCATTTGTCCTTTTAGGGACCTACCATGATGCTGTTCCCTACATTTGGGTCCCCCCACCGCTAATTATGTTGCCACTCACAGGGCTTGAGAAGTTGTGGCAATTAAAGGTTAGCCATGAACTACCACTCACTATAGACAGGGACTGTTGTGTTTAGTATCATGTCAGCAGCTGATAGTTAATTGTAGAGTTTGCCCTTGGGTTAAACATGACTAGCTGGTGCAATGGCCTTGTCTTCACTGAGAGTTTAACATAGTATTAGTTACCATGGCTCTTCAAGGGTGACTTCCAGCATGACCTACTCTGCTAGTGATAAAGCCAGGTGCTGCCTTGCTGCATACATGTGCACTGCTCCAGCTATCTGGCTGGCTAGTGAATTACTCTGACCGCAATCACCACCGTAGCCTCTGAGCTGAGATATTCACCTCACCAGCCCCTCTGAGAGCTGGAGGCAAACCAGGGCCAGGATGAGCCACTTCATGGTGACTGGTTTCTCTACGAACCAGCTCCTATATGGGACACTTTGGGTACTGCAGCAGAAGTGAGTTGAAGTCTAGCATCCCTACTTTTACACCCTGGGCATTGTCCCATGGTGCCCTATCTGTTTACACTTCAGTTTCCCATATCACTGCACTCACCCAAGGGCAAACCTTTGTGTGTGTTTTCTTTCCTTAAGTATGCTGAGAAAGTCCTTTACAGCGCCACTGACCTTTCAGTAAAAGCAAGTATTGCCAGTTACAGTAGCATGAGGTGATTAGAATCTGATAAGGGGGGGACAAACTTGCTGATAAATTAGGAAGAAAATTGGAGTGATCAAGAAGTCAAAAGACTCAGGTATTTTAGTCACCTCAGTCCAAAGTTTCTTTCAGAAAATAAAACATCCACTAGATGGTGCATGTTTATAAAATTAAGTGAAATGGATTTTATTTATGAGATACTTCACTAGAGTTTAAATATTTTAGTCCTTGTCCATGTTGTGAGGTGAATTGTGTTCTCATTTAAACCAAAAAGAGTCTGGAGTAACGGCACTGAAGATAATGGCATTATAGCCAGATTTATACCCTCAATCAGAGCATTCAGCTCCTGCGGCTTTTAAACCATGTAGATGAAAATAACATGTTTTTTAAAATGTTAATGTAAAATATTTGTAAAGTATGTAACTCAGCTGAAGCAAATTCAGCCCTCAGGCTCCCCTCCTTACACACTTCTTTAGTATAAATGTTTGGTCAAGAGAAGAGAAAGAAGTACAAAGTTTGCTCACCTGGGCAGTTCATGAACCAGCTCCATTCCTGAAACAGGCTTGCTCTGTTGGCTGCAGCTGGGTCCTGCTCAGACCTCAAGAGCATCTCTTAAACCGTCTTCTCCTGATGTCCCAGCTACCTCCATTGATTAGGCATGGGAATCAGTGCAAAGGATTCTGGAAACACACCCAGAAAGGGTTGGTGGGTGGCTGAATGTGGAAGGGATCAGGGGAATAAGAAATACTGAATCTGTTTGTAATTGTATCACATAGGAAACCCCACTATAGTAGTGCGAGATCAAACCTTCCAGAACATGGTAATATCAATCATCAGTTATACATAATAAGCAGGCTGTTCCTGGTGCCTTGAGCCCATGATACATCTCTCAAAAGAGTGTGATCAGTGAGCCAAAGCCAGCTTTCAGTTACACTCATGTCACACGCTGAAGTAGCAGAAGAGATAGGAGAACACCTGGTCTCTGTTCCCCATTTTGTCACTGATTCACAGTGTAATCTCAGGCAAGTCAATTCCATGTTCTGTGCCATGGTTTTGCCCATTGTAAACTATTTACCTCCTTGCAGGGAAGAGGAGAAATTATCTCACTATTGAGATCCAAAGATGAAAGGCCTCTGTCTCTGCAAAGTATTAATAGAACCTTCACTCTCCCCCATGGGTCTTTAGAGTTAACTTTTCAGTGTTAGTATTTGAAGACAGAATGGATTCTCCTGCTGGGCCCTGAGCAATCTTTACCCCAGTTTAGGTGAATACAGCCAGCTGCTGAGGCTGGAATTTTCAAAGGAGTGTAATGGAATTAGGAGCCCAAATCTTACTGGCTTTCACTGGGGTTTGGACATCTAGACCTTTCAGACTCCTTGGAAAATCCCACCCTGAATGCATAGGACCTGATGTTTATGTGCAGAAAAGCACTGAGGTTTTAAGACGATAAAGGGATGTTCATGTCACTGCTCTGTCTGCACATCCAACACCTCCCAAGTTATGCATATTTCCATGTGGACGGGTTGCTGAGGATTTCCATGATGATGCTAAATGGTGTATATGATGGCTCACTCTGTTTCCTCTCTGCTGTAGTACCTAGCCAAATTAGCCTGCAAGCTGCTTGCAGCTGATGAACCAGGTGGGACAGGGATCGTAAAGCCATTCGCCCAACGCTGTGATTCTGTTAGTAATAAAGAGACAGACTATGAGGACTGAAGAGGAGTCATAGAGTGAGGCTAGCAGTTCAGAACCAAAGCCAACTTGTCCCGAAGTTTGGGTGGCTTAGAACTTTCCTCTCCCCAATTTAGGCTCATCTCGAACTGAGAGCAACTGTTCAGGATGAAGTTTTTCAAAAGACCTTCAGACAACCCCTAAAATTATATCCATACATTTTCACCTCTACGTTTTTGTGTGTGCGCATGCAAACACCTGGACTTGTGTGTGCAAACTGCATTTACACATGAAAATCAAACAGTTCTGTATGTTGCGCCCTGATCTAAGCAGTCACACGGTAACAGCTGACATTTTTTCAGCTGCGTTGCAGCTGATAATCTCAATGCACTCTACAAACATTAACTAATTTAAATCTCTCAATCCCCCATGAGGTCAGTCAGTGTTATCCTTGTTTTACAGTAGGGAAAATGAAGCCCTGATAAGTAATGGGTCAAATCCTGAAAGGTGCTGAGCACCTGCAACTCCCATTGAATTCGATGTGAATTCAAGGTATTCAGCAGGTTTAAGATGTGATCTCAAGTGGTCACACAGGGAGTCTAAAGTAGATCAGGAAACTACAGCCCAATTGTCCTGAGCCCTAATCTTGTGCCTCAACCACAAGGTTTCCCCTTCCCCAATCCGTTTGTGTGCAAAGATGCAAGGGCCAGATCCTCAGCTGGTGTAAAGTGGCTCAGCTCCACTGAAGTCAGTGCAGTTAGGTTGATTTACACTAGCTGAGGTTCCAACCTGATATTTGTCCATGTAGAAACATAGACCTGGAAATCCGCTAGTGCCATTTCAGAGGCTGTTTTGGAAAGTCTGGCCCTTAAAATTAAAAGTCAACTAGGAAGGACCATATTTTCCATAATGTTCAGTTCCCATTTAAACACCTACATGAAATGGCAAGAGTTTTACAAGTGCTCAGCGCAGAGTAGCACCCATTATTCCCAACAGGAACATACTGGAGATTTTCCACTGTTCGCATTGGGAAGCTACTGAGGTCCCTGCTATTTTGAAAGTCTGGCCAGAAACATATGACAGAGGGATTAATTTGCCTCTTTATACCCACTGATTAGTTTGTGTGCAATAAGAAGGCTGCAAGACTCAGAAATAAACGGCTGTGCTAAATCTTTACTCAACAAAACGCCAAAGAAGACAAGAGATAATTTGACTCATTGCCATTTTCTTGCAACAATAGATGTAGAGAGCACTGATTAATATACAAAAGCAGAAGGCAGGTTCACACAGTACCCATGGTACATTTAGAATGATACACTCTGTCCATATAAACTTGGTATGATTCCATCAGCATCCAGGAGAGAAGATTAGGCAGGAGAGGGAATGGTGTGGTCCTTTCCAGCTGACTCCTGGCTGATGGGGCAAAGCCCGCTCTGTTGATGGCCATGTCATAGACAGAAGACCATTCCTTGAGAAGGACATCACCCAGGATCCAAAGAAGTCACCCGTTCTGAGAAGGCAAGTAAGTGATCTCAACCTCTGCCATGTTTCTGTAAGAGAGAAAACAGAGAGGGGCAGCTTCAGTGCTGTGATTTGACTATGTAGCCTAAACCCTGAAGCCCTGGCATAAGCACCAGGAGATTTAAGTGGCTTTGATGGGAGCAGGAGCAGGTTCCTAGAAAGTCACATTGCTAGAAGACTAACTCCATCATTTAGAGAGCTGTTAGAAAGGACAATCTAACAGAGCTGCAGCATGGGGGAAAGGTCTCTGAATCTGCACCGAAACTCAAGGAGGCAGAGGGAACTGGGATCCATTAATGAAGAAGGTGATGGTTAGCATGTTCTAGACATTGCTGCAGTCAACCATGTTCTCTGGAAGCAAAGAGACAGAGGGGTTAAGTCTAACAAATGAGAACAGAGGATGCCCTTGCAGTGCCTATCAACAGAGGAGATTGGCACTTCCAGGTATCAATGTTTCTATCCAGCAAAGGGGAGAAATCACCCTGCTGCACTCTGCCATCACACGGGCAGCAGCTTCTTCAGCATCACACATGCTCCCTTGCCCCCTGCCTTGCATGGGAACAGCAGCAAGGTTATGTTCACCAAGCCTGCTTCAGATATCCTGCTGATTTTACACTGGGCCAGCTGAGGTTAGTCAACATAACTCCTCAGGCTTCAGCAGAGCTACGTGGATGTACACCAGTCAGTGATAGGCCCCCTGGGCTTCAGTAGATTTATTTTTGATTTACAGCAATATAAGGGAGGTCAGGATCTCTCTCTCCAAATTTAAACTCAGAGAAGGACATTCTGAACTTACTTGCAAATGTAGTTAATGTTGTTACCAGCTTTAAGCCTCCAGCTCCTGGGCTCCTCTATGAATCTTTGCCTGAACATACCACAGCCCAGCTTTATGGTCTTGGAGTCCTTGTATCATGCCTTGCAAAAACCCTCACAGGACTTCCTCAGTATCTGTGCAAACCGCTCGTAGCACCTACATCCTGGTCGTTCTGCTGAGCACCTACAGCCTCCAGGAAGACCCTCATGTACTGCTCTGGGTTGGTGAGCAGAAACGTCCTGGTGTCTACAATAGCCTGGGCTGGCAGCGTTGGCTGCACCAGCCAGTCACCTGCTGTCCAATAGTGAACCTAAGGAGGGAAGCCCAAGAGATTTCACTGTACACGTCTGTCAGCCACTAGAATGCCTCTGATGCAGGCTGAGCCAAGAGCACAAGGCTTCTGATTTTCAACCTGCAGTTCAGAGACCCTTATTCTATAGAGCCAAGCACTGTCATGGGCCCTGATTCAACACAGGGCAGAAGCACTCACTTAACTTTCAAGGCATGCTTACCTCCCTCTCTGTTCATCAAAGCATGCAGCTAACTTTAAGGGCTTTCATGTATCTAAAGTCCAGGACATGCTGAAGAACTTTGTTGAACTGGGGCCTAGGATAGAAGCTTTTTATCATTACTGGCTCCAAGCACCTTTTGAGAGTGTCTGAAATCCAGATCCCGATGCCAAGCTCACCTGGGCCAAGTTCAGACCACTCTTTAAGCAGTAATCCCTCCATTTTATCTTGAGGTTGGCACAGGGGTTTCTTCCTTTGTTCTGCCTCCTGCCCAGAGAGAATGGGTTGACACAGGGCAGCTGACTCCACTGATGACATCTGGAGAGCCTCCCCAAAGGACAATAAGAAGGAAAAGTTCATGCCCACTTTGATAACAGGGATTTGCTAACAGGACTTACTCCTCAGTACTGAACTGACAGTAATGGATGTCCATGTAATCTGACCAGGGAAAGGCTGAAGGTTAACACCTCCAAACATGATGTCCCCTCCATAATTATACGTTGGCAGACACAGAAGACAGACAAGCAACATTTGGTGATATAGAGAATTATAGCAAGAGACACAGAGATCTTACCGGGAGAAATGGAAATTGTAGATGGGTTCAGTAAGCTGGCTCTGCTTTGTACCATCTCCTGCATAACTGTGTTGTGTCCTGCTATCACTAAGACAGACTAAACCGTTCTCCAAATCCCATTGAAATAAGAATAGCAGAAGGGGCTGGAAAGCTCATCCTCATTCAGAGCAAATGCCTGGTGTTTGCAGGGCCGTCCTTAGGATTTATGGGGCCCTAGGCAGTATTATTAAACTGGTGCCCCTATGCCGGATGGCAGCCCAAGCTCACAGCCTGGTGGGGGAGGGGGAGGAGGGACTTGACAGCAAAGGATAATGAGATGCCCGGCCTGCCTCATGGTGGCGGAGAGTCACAGTTCCCCACAGAGACTTCCATGCACTCTCCCTCATGCAGAATGGACATGAAGAAAGTACCTAATTAAAAGCACTAAAATTTGGGAATAAAAACTGTCAGTCACAGGTTTTTTGATATGCCCTGAAGTTTGTCAGAGATTTATTTGCAAAAACTTCATAGTAAGGGTGAGTCAGCTGTCCTGCTGAATACAACATTACATATAATGGAATACATGATGCAGCTCTTCTCTGTTTTACATTTCTTCATCAGTATTTCTAAGTTGAATTTATATTTTAAATGTACTCAAATCTTAAGCCAGCATTCCAAATTACTACATATTTAACTCATTGAAACAAAGACTTTCTTTTAAATTAATCAGAGAGGTTTAGTGTGTTCATAACAATGTTCATTGCTTTTAGAAAAAGGGAACAGTAATTTACTTTGTGTGATCTCCATAACAAGAGACATGGTTATGAAATTTCACCAACTTTAAAAAAATATGTTTCCAAAGATTTTAGGTATAACAAGGATTTTGTCTTACTAAGGTACTGATTTTGCTGGAGGGTTCTTTTAAAACTAGTTTGTCGGATAGTCAGAAGTAAAGAAAGGGAACTCTTTGTCCAGCTATCTGGAAGGGAAGGACTGTTGTCCCTTTAAGGGCTCTCTTCAGTGGGGAGTGGGGGGAGAGGTGGTGAAGGGATGGACAGAAAGAACAGGAAGACTTGGAAGCACTTTTTTTTTAACTATAGTAATTAAAATGTGTATTTTAGATAAGGGAGGTCTTTTGAAGGATTTATTTAAAAAACTATGTGTGAAGATCCACACATTTAAGGCTAAAGATGATTGTGCATCTAAAACTCTATGCAAGCATTTTTTAGAAATGTGATTTTATAATCTTCACCAGCTCACTAATGAAATATTTTTAAAGCAAATTTTAAACTAAGGTCCTGTAGACTGACATGTTCTGTGTAAATATTACATTAATGCACAACTGTTTTTGTCAGTAAAGTCAGAAACTGACAGTATAAAAATTTATTTGGGCATAAGCTTTCGTGGACATCTGATTAAATGGGTTCTAGTCCACAAAAGCTTATGCCCAAATAATTTGTTAGTCTTTGAGGTGACACAAGGACTCGTCCTTGTTTTTGCTGATACAGACTAAAATAACAGGACTATCACTCTGAAACCTGTCAGTATATACCTTGGGGTTGGCAAATGCCTGTTAAATGGCTTTATTACCCCTTGAATGTCTCTTTAACAGTTTCAATGTTGTGCTAATAGGTCTGGCAGGCTGGAGGTTTTTTCACTTTTAACTACTAGATTCCCTCCCAAGGAAGACTCACCAGGCTAGAGCAGCCATCTGTGGGAGCCTGCAGGAAAGGTCAAAACAGGGATAGGAAAACAAGAGGGTGGACACTAAGACCCAGTGGTGCCCCAAATTTTCAGGTGCCCTACGCAGCTGCCTATGTTGCCTATGCCTAAGAACGGCCCTGGGTGTTTGAGGACAACGTTCTGGACCTAGAGGGGAAGAAAATAATTGCTCCCAACTAGAATTTTACACAAAATTATGGTAACTTAATAAAATGACTGTCTCATTATTAAGGGTAAGTGATGCTCAAAAAAATGAGATAAAGCATCTCACAAAGGTTAGATGCTGATCTGATGCTTTTCTTAACAGCTGCATATACTTGATCTGGGGCAGGAGTTAGTGGAGACCACACTGTCTCAGAGAAGAAAATTCAAGACCATTATATAGACGAAAAACAACAAATAAATATCTATATCTTTATATATACAGACACTCCCTGGGTTACGCAAGACCTGACTTACTCAAATTCGCACTTATGGAAAAGTTCCATAAGCCAGAAATAGGATTTTCAAGTTGCAGAAATTTTTGCGTAACATATGGGTATACGTTTCGGGCTTACACAAAATTTGAGTTACTCAAGGCTTTCCGGAACGGAACTATTGCGTAAGTTGGGGGGCATCTGTATAGCTGTGGAACTTATGCCTAGTAATGGTCAGTGTAGCTAACATTATTCCTAACTGACCCACGCCCTGGTTAAGTCAGAGCTTGGCTCCATGAAAAAGTTGCACTAGTTTAACTTAAAAAGCTTTTAAAACCAATTTAATTAAACCACTGCAAACCCCTCGGTGAATGCTCGTTTCGATAAACAGTTAGCTTTATTTCAATGTAGCTTAAGCAAATTAAGCCAGGCTTATGTTTCAAAGATAGCGAGGTCAAATGATTGTGATCCAAATGGCTGCTCAGAACAGAGAAAGCTCCTATCAAAATGTCAGACCATGGGCATGTTCTCTCTTTGCTTCAGAGGGGTTAATTTGCTGCTCTGGATCTTATGTATCTGTACAGCATCTAGCACAATAAGCCTCAGGGCCGCCCAGAGGATTCAGGGGCCCTAGGACAAAGCGGGGGAGCTGCGGCACTTGTACTCACCCCTGCGGTGGTCCGGGTCTTTGGTGGTATTTTGGCGACTGGGGGTCCTTTAGTCACTCCGTGTCTTCAGCAGCACTGAAGGGCCCCCCCTGCCACCGAAATGCTGCCAAAGATCCGGACTGCCGCCAGGCCAGGGCACACGGGGCCCTGCGGGGCCCGGGGCAAATTGTCCCACTTGCCCCCCACCTCCGACGGGCAGCCCTGATAAGCCTCAGTTTCAATTCAGGCCTCTAAGTGCTACTGTAATATCAATATTAAGTAATGATAACGACAACAAGGCCTCTAGGGAAAATCCTTCACCTTATGAAAGTGCCCTGGAATCAAACCACCCTGATTTTTAGATCTCATCCAATGGACCCCACACATATTGAGTGGAACATAATAGCAGAAAAGCCACATTGCACCTTCTAGGAATTTCTTTTCTGTAGAGGTTCTTATCCCATGCTCATCATTACAGTGTCTGAGCACCTTCTAGTAGTGCAGTAAGTGACGACGTGCTTTGGACACAGACTGAACCACGTTGTATACTGTAATATCTAATCTCTCTCACACTCTCCAGGCCAGACGCCCCTTTTAACTGGTGCCCAAAGGCCAATTAACTAATGCTGCATTCATGGCTGATGGAGTTTTCTCGTCCATTCACTGGTAAAGGATGAAGTTTTAGTAGCCAGCTCCCCACCATCAGCTTCATCAAATAACAGAAACTTCCTCTGTCCTGAATCCTCAGCCACTCCGGCAGCTCATTGGTGCTGTCTGCTTCTGTCTGCGCTGCACCACCGAATCCTGAGTGCATTGAAGTCAACGGCAGAACTCCCAGAGACTTCAATGGGGGCAGGGTTTGCACAGCTTCTGCTCATGGTTTCTTCTAGTTCATCGCTTCTTTAAGGCTGAGCTTGTGTTTCTGTATTATGTTCTGCACTGGCAACGTGTGAAACAGTAACGGGTCTCAAGCAAAACTAAATCTACAGAGGTGCAACTATGAGAAGGCAGGGGCACCACAAATCACTCCACTGGTTAGGATAGTCTTGTCTAGAAACAGAACCAGAGCCTCAGGACGTCCATGCAGTGTTACAGCATGTGAATTATACTGGCATTAGAAAAGGTTCAGAGAAGGGCAACTAAAATGATGAGGGTTTTGGAAAGGGTCGCATATGAGGAGAGATTAAAGAGGCTAGGAATTTTCATCTTGGAAAAGAAGATACTAAGGGGAGATATGATAGAGATATATAAAATCATGAGTGGTGTGGAGAAAGTGAATAAGTTATTTACTTGTTCCCATAATATAAGAACTAGAGGCCACCAAATGATATTAATGGGCAGCAGGTTTAAAACAAATAAAAGGAAATTCTTCTTCACACAGCTCACAGTCAACTTGTGGAACTGCTTGCCTGAGGAGGTTGTGAAGGCTAGAACTATAACAGTGTTTAAAAGAGAACTGGATAAATTCATAGTGGTTAAGTCCATTAATGGCTAGTAGCCAGGATGGGTAAGGAATGGTGTCCCTAGCCTCTGTTTGTCAGAGGGTGGAGATGGACGGCAGGAGAGAGATCACTTGATCATTACCTGTTAGGTTCACTCCCTCTGAGAGACACCTGGAATTGGCCACTGTCAGTAGACAGGATACTGAGCTGAATGGACCTTTGGTCTGACTCAGTATGGCCATTCTTATGAATACTGTACATGCATAAGGAACATAGAGGGTCCTTCCGTCCTTCACCACAACCACATTTTGTCCTGTTATGCCCTCTCCCATCTGAGAATTTCAGAATATATTACAATCATCAGTGAATGAAGCTTCCCTGTGTAAGTTAGGTAACTATCAGCCTCTCCATCACAGCTGTGCAAAGAAAGAGAATTCAGAACTTTGGTTTCCAATAGGAATATAGGAGGAATTCTCCATTGTCCTCAAAGGGTCTGTCTACACTGCAATGTAAGCCCAAGGTTAGTGGGATTCAAGTCAGCTCACCCTGGTTTAAAAACTCCAGACCTTGAGCATCTACACCACTAGTTCCCAAACATTAACAAACCCGTGAACCCCTTTCACTAAAATGTCAAGTCTCACGAACTCCCTCCTAAAAATGACTATATTTCCAGGGATTTTCTCCTTTACCTGAGCATAAATTATAAAAGCAGTGATCTTGGAAATCAAAGAGTATCAGATGTGAAACAGCATGAAGGTATTTAAGAAGCGAACTTAAGAGTTCCTCCTACACAAGCATTCAGGTCTTAAACAGTCCAGGCAGACAACACATGTTACAACAAAGCTTAAACTTGTTCTTCATAAGAAGTTTAAAAACAATACTAGCTGACAATTTCATTTTAAAAACAGCAAAAAATATCCACTTCCCTTTCCATTTCTTATAAGGAGTCTTGAAGTTTAAATCTCCTCAGTGTGATCGATATACTTGCTTTTATCTGCTGGGCTCTTGGAAATCCAGGGGCTCTGGGCTGCTGGCCCCATGCTGTCCGGAGTCCCTAGGGACAGCTCTGTCCACCATTAGGGAATTTTTTCCCGAGAACCCCCAGTAATATTTCACCAACCCCCATTTGGGAACTACTG
Source organism: Gopherus flavomarginatus (assembly GCF_025201925.1). NCBI lineage: Eukaryota > Metazoa > Chordata > Testudines > Testudinidae > Gopherus > Gopherus flavomarginatus. The sequence continues at coordinate 17,197,845 of NC_066621.1, read as the reverse complement.
ATCTACACGGATGGTTAACCCTACTTTAAGTATTTTCTAATCTGGGTGCAAACCTGGAGCTCTGGTGCGCACACTGTAGCACGCAGACACGCATCAAATCAACCATTCCCTGGACTTCCCAGCACCCTGCTGAAATGTGGCTGTTCTAGTCCTTTCACTGTGGTGTAGAGTGGGAAATCTTGCCTGTCCACCCAGCGTGTTACAGGAAGTTTGAACAGCCCACCAAGACAACCTGCCGGGCCGCCATTTTGTTCTGTGCGCTCCCATCTACAGGTGCCAGCAACATGGAGGAGGAGCCTTTTGAAGAGCTTCTGTGGCTTGCGCGTTCACTTCTGTGTCAGGAAACGGGCAGCGCTTCCATGACTTACTGGTGGACATTTTGACAGCGGACATTTTGACATCAGCAGACATGAACTGGCTGATGTGGCTCAACACAGCCGGTATAGCCACTGATGCCCCCTGTGCAGACCAGCCCTTCTGGAACAGGGCCACAAACACAGACTGGTGGGATCACATTGTCATACTGACCTCAGATGACCAGCAGCAGGTCCAGAACTTGCATACAGAACTTTGTGAGCAGCTTGGCCTAACCCTCCTGTGTAACAATAAATGCAAGGGGGCAGCATTACCAGTCCAGAAACGGGTTGCTATAACTGTCTGGAAGCAGGCCCTCATAGACCACAGAGGTTGATTTATAATGGGAAAGTTCATGATAGGACCCTAGGTCTGGGACCGAGTTTGAGGGATGTGTGTGTAGACAGAAAGGGGTTTGGGCTCAAGTCTGGGTCTGAGCCCACGCTTGCACTGAAGTGTAGACATAGCCTAAGTGCCCAGCTCTTTCAAAAGTCTGGCCCAGAGTGTATAACAGAGGGTACCTTTACACTGCAATAAAAAACCCAGAGCATGGCCACAGCTGGCCTGGCTCAGCTGATTCGGGCTTGCGAGGCTCAGGCTGCGGAGCTAAAAATGGCAGTGTAACTGTTCAGGATCAGGCTGGAGCCCAGGGTCCAAGACCCCACGAGTGGGGAGGGTCTCAGAGCCCAAGCCTGAACCTCTACACTGTCATATGTAGCCCTGCAGCCCCAGCCCACGTCAGCAGAGCTGGGCTCAGAGACTCGGTACTGCAGGGTTTTTACGGCAGTGTAGAAGGACCCAACAGATTAACTTGCTGCTTTGTGTCCCAGTGAGTAGTGTGTGCACCATCATAAGGTTGCGGGACCCACAAACAGACAACTGGGCTCAACCTTCACTCAACAAACTCCAAAGACGACACAAGACAATTGGATTCACTGCAGTTTATTTGTAATGATACATTTGGAGAGCACTGATTGTTGCATGCAAACCAAAGAAAAGCTATGCAAGGCATATGAAGAAGGATGCAATCTGTCCATATGAAATTAGTCTGATTCCATCAGTGTCCAGCGGAAAAGAGGAAGGGAAAGGCTTCGTCCGCTTTAGGTGAATGAACTGCTTGTCTAGGCTGATGGGGCAAAGCCCACTCTGTTATTGGACATGTCATAGACAGAATAATATTCCTTGAGGAAGACGTCTCCCAGGATCCAGAGGGGCTGCCCATTCTGGGAAGGCAGGTACGTGGACTCAATCCCAACTGTGCAGTAGCCATTATTCTATCAGAGGGAAAAACAGAGAGAGGTGGCATCAGGGCTGTTTGACTAGGCAGAGGGCTATGTAAGCTAGCCATGGAAGCCCTAGCAGAATTAGTGGCAGCTTTGTAGTGACTGATGAGAGTGGCAGCAGGCCCTCCTACAAGCTCACAGTGTTGGAATGCAACCACCCCACTCTAGGCAAACAGAGCTGCAGTGCAAGAGAAAGGTCTCCGCATTTGCACAGAAATTCTGGCTTCCTGCTGGGTCACTGTCTCGGTGAGATAAAAGTGTTTTATGCTGTTAAAATAATACATACGTTGAAGACATAGGCAGAGGGGGGCAGCGGGAACTGGGATCCGCTAATGACGAAGGTGATGGTAGGCATGTTCTGGATGTTGTTGCAGTTTACCACGTACTGTGGAAACGAAAGACAAATGAGGGTTACAGCTGTGACAGTCGAGAGCAGAAGCTGCCCTTACAGGGCCTTCAGTAGATGCAAGTAGCACTGCCAGGTATCAACCCTTCTAGCCAATAGAGGGGAGAAACCACCCTGCTGCACTCCGCCCTCACATGGGTAGCAGCTTCACCAGCCCCACACACGCTTACGTTCACCATGCCAGCTTCAGATCTCCTGCTGATTTTACACTGGGCCAGCTCCTCAACTGAGGTAAATCAGCACAACTCCAGAGCTGTGCTGATTTACACCAGCCAGATCTCGGGCCCACAGATGTCAGTAGAGTTACTTCTGATTTACACTGGAAAAAGGAAGATCAGGAGCTCTCTCCCCAAACTCAGGAGAGACTTCCTGTTCCCCAGCTGTAATTAGTGCCATCACCAGCTTTAAGACTCTGTCCTTGAGCTCCTCTAGGAACCTGTGCCTGATCACCCAAAAGTCCATCATTCTCATCTTCTTGTGTCTCAAATTCCTCATGTCAGGCATTGCAAAATCCCTCACAGACGTCCTCGGCAGTGCGGCAAGGCACCTGTTGCTCCTACCTCTCCATTGGCTTCCTGAGCACCCACAGCTTGCAGGAAGTACTCCATGTACTGCTGTGGGACAGTGAGCAGAAACGTCCCAGTGTCCACAATAGCCTGGCAGCCTTGGCTGCACCAGCCAGTCGCCTGCTGTTCAATAGCGAACCTAAGGAGGGAAATACAAGAAACATCATTATAGCAACTTGTCAGCAAAAGGAACTGCTTCTGATACAAGATGAGACCAGGTTTTGGATACACGATAACCTGCAGCCCTGGGACCCTTATTCTATACAGCCAAGCATTGTCCCTGGCCCTGATTCAGCAAAGCACAGAAGCACATGCTTAACTCTTAGTACAAGCTTAAGCCCATCTCTGTTCATCAAAACACTTAAGCATACACTTCACTTTAAGTAAATGCTTAAGTCCCATTAACATGAATGGGATTTCCTCATGTGTTTAAAGTTCAAATTGGTTTGCAGAATAGAAACCTAGGTTAGGAGCTTTTATTATTAGAACCAAAAACCTGGATCCAAACTCCTTTCGAGGGTGCCTGAAATCCAGATCTGATCCAAATTCATCCTCCTCCAGGGAGAGTTTGAGTTGACACAGGGCAACTGATTCCACTAATTACAGCCAGAAAGGCTCCCTACAGACCATAAGGAGGAAAGGCTGATGCCTATGTTAATAAAGGGTAGGGGGGGTGGAGGGGTTGCAAACAGAACTTACTCCTGAATACCAATCTGCCAGTAAACCTCTTGAGTCACGGGTGCCCATGTAATCTGGCCAGAGAACAGCTGGGTGTCAACACCTCCAAAGATGATTTCTCCTCCATAATTATATGTTGGTTGGCTGGAAACATACATGGTTATGCATCAGACATGTGTTACACAAACTACCCTCCTATGGAGCAGGAGTTGTAACATATATGTGGATGGGGAGTGGGATGGTATGTGTGGGGGTCAATGGTTAGACAGACAGAAAATAAACAGAGGGGTACTTGTGGTAGTAGACCGACAGACAGGACATAAGAATGGCCATACTGAGTCAGACCAAAGGTCCATCTAGCCCAGTATCCTGTCTTCCAACAGCGGCCAATGCCAGATGCTTCAAAGAGAATGAACAGAACAGGTAATCATCAAGTGATCCATCCCGTGTCACCCAGTGGGAAAAGAGACATAGCGGTGGGTGGGTGGGTGAGCAGATGTATAGATACATAGAGTCAGATAAAGAGTGGGTGAGTGAGTTGGTATATGATATATAGAGAGATAGGTACAATGTGAAAGAGAAATGGGAAAATAGAGTGTTATATGTGGTAATGGAGACAGAGAGAGGGGTAGCGAGAGAGATCTTACCGGGAGAAATAGAAACTGAAGATGGGTTCAGTAAGCAGGCCCTGCTTCAACATCTCCTGCATAGGTGTATAGGAGCCCCCTACTGCCATGGCAGGATAAGCCATTCCCAAAATCCCATCGAAATAGGCATAGTAGAAGGGGCTGGTAGGTTCATCTTCACTCAGACCAAATTCCTGATTGGTGATGGCAATGTTCTGGATCTAGCAGGGAAGAAAATAATCGCTCTAACCTGGAATTTTACACAAAATTACAGTAACAAAATCAGATGACTGTGCCCTCTTATGTTTCTGATCAATTCAGCTATACCCAAATAGGCCACTCTTAAACAGACATAGGACTGTAAACACTGGAGTTTGCACTGATTTAACTAAATCGGTTTAAATTCACACCTTAAGTTAAAACTGGTGCAAGCTTCATGTACACAAGCCCTTATTTTGTCCTGTATTAACAGGGTCCAATCAACAACATAAAAATCAAATGTACAGGACCAAATTCATCCCTGGTGTCACAACACTGAAACCAATGGAATCCAATCATGGATTCATTTAGCTCATGAAGTATCCTCAGATAAATGTCCCCATGTCCCATGCAGTAAAACTAGAGCAATGTATCACATATTCTAGAGAAAAGTTTTATCAGTGATTTCTGCTGTTTTTAATAGTAACGCAGTCTGATGATTTTAGAGATGCAGCCCAAATAGATTAGAAAACATTCCTTATAGCAATAGACTCAAAGAGCTCCATCTGTTTAGCTTAACCAATAGAAAGTTAAGAGGTGCCTTGATTACACCCTAAAAGTATCTCTGGGGGAACAAATGTTTAATGACAGACTCTTCAAGCTAACAGAGGAAGGTCTAACATGATCAAATGGCTGGAAATTGAAGATAGACAAATTCAGACTGGAAATAAGGCATACATTTTTAACCATGAGGGTAATTAACCATTGGAACAAGTTACCAAGGGTTGTGGTAGATTCTCCATCACTGGCAATTTTGATATCAAGATGGGCTGTTTTTCTAAAAGTTCTGCTCTAAGAAATATGTTGGGGAAGTGCTGTGGGCTGTGTTATACAGGAAGTCAGACTCCATGATCGCAACGGCCCCTTCTGGTCTTGGACAGTGTGAATGGCAATGCAGGATAGGACGGTGCGTATTTCACTTACTGTCACTGTGTCGTAACCCAAAATCACAGTCAGGCTGCCACTCCCGTAGCTCAGGGTGTAGGTCTGTCCATCATTGGAAAAGGTGGATGACTGGTTGGGGTTGAACCTGGCATGATCGGCTGGATTAAAAACAAGATCATGGTGACTCTCTTGGATTTGACCGCCTCCTATCCACCCGGTGACTGAATAGCCTGACAGGGCAGCACTTCCCAACAGCTGACTTCCCATGGAGTGAAAGAACAGAGCCAAGAGTTAGCCCAGGAGTTTCTGTATAACAGAGAAGAGCACTAATGCAAAGCGCATCACCTCATTCTGTATGTAACTATCTGTTAGGAATCAGGGCTTGTAGCAGAGCCCTGGGCAACCTAACGAGCACAGCTGGCCTGTGGTAGGTTTCCTGATTGCTGTGAAGAGTCAGCAAACTAGTTGCCTAAGGCAGCAGCAGTGGCACAGCATTTGCTCAAAGCATCTGCCTACAGCTGTGATAGCTCCTGTGCCTCCCACCTTGCCTTGCTCCAGGAAACCGGGTCCTGACTTTCCGCTCTGATTCCTAACTTCGGCTCTCTGACCCTTGCTTCTGGCATGGGGCCACTGACTCTAGTTCAGATCCTGAGCTCCAGTTCCTGACTACCACCTTCTCCTCTAACCTGACCCCTGCACTAACCACTGAGCATGAGTTCGTACGTCACCAACATTATCTATCTTCTTATCTCTATTGCACCCAACACCAGAGTAGCTAAGGAATTTGGGCAAGGTCCTCTGTTGTAAATCAATGTCACTCTTTTGAAACCAATGCACCTATGTCAATTTACATCAGCTGAAGCCTGGCCAATAGTTATGCCATTCAAAGCAGTAGTTGCCTCCCAGCGTGACTCCTTGAACTTCAGAACACACTACAGCACCACTGCTGATGTTGTTAACAACAACTTTAGAATACCATAGTACCTTTTTATGAGGAAAGAGCGATCCATATTGTCGCCATAGCTTAGTGAAGCTCTCCAGAACAGGAGTAGCAGATAGGGGTGTATGACATTCCCAAAGCCTGTCTGAGAGGACCAGTTCTTCTTGCCTGGTTGGAATTTGACTATGCTTCTCAGGAACAATGCACCCAGGACATGCACCTATGCTAAGGAGCCGAGCTGTACTCACAGCAGGCCTCGCTCTGGCAGTACGTAGAGGGCACCCACAGGTTGGAGGAGCCAGTGTCAAAGAGAACCAAGAAGTTCTGGGGCGGAGTTCCAATGCTGATCTCTCCAAAGTAGAAGGACTGTAAAAAAGAGAAAAGACGTGGGGGCAGGTGGATTCCTTTGCACTATTAATCATTTTAAAATAACATTTTGTCCTTCTCTAACTACTTCCAGCTGAGGTTCCTAAAGGTTTTTAGTGCCATTAACAAGCTAAGCTTCACAAGGGGTGAGATAAGATGTTTACCATTATTCCCCTGATGCATACTGGGCAAAGGAGTCATGAAGAGGGGAAGTGACTTGCCCAAGCTCACCCAGAATTCAGTAGCACAGCCAGGAACAGACCCCAGATCTGACTCCCAGTCCATACTACAATCCTAACACCTTTCTCTGGAAATGTCCCAGAGAACATACAGCAAATACTTGAGAGTAACAAAGCAGAAAATAAACAGCAGAACCCAAGCATCCCTTTTTCTACAAATACTTACAGTTTTCCAAGGTCTGAGACTAATGGGACCATACCAGTACATAGATGCATTAGGTAATTGTGTGGGTAGGTAGGTAATAAGCAAGGAATAGCTAGTTAGAGCTATAGAACAGCCAAGGAAGAGAGAGAAGGAGCCTTAATACTCACATCCAGGTAATTGGCTATTGGTTCCTCAGCAACATTGTAATTATTGAAGTAGTACTTTCTGGCTGGATCTACTTTGTGGTTCTTCAGGAAGTCCTCCAGCACTCCCTTCTCCTTCATCGCCTCTCGGACAGACTTGCCTTTCCTCAGTGTGACTCTGCACAGAATGAAGAAGAGAACTCAGAAATCAGCAAGGAAAGCGTTCATCCTTCTGTCACCTGTCATGTTGTCCCTGCCATGATGCTGTTCCCTCATCTTATGGACCTCTTAGTGGTCAATGTTCTACCGCCCAAAGTGAGGAAGGCCATGCAGAGGCATAAATAGATTTGCCCATATCACAGAAATTATAGACGGTCTAAAGAAAGATAAAGGCATGGCTTAGCTGAATACAGAAATGCTGACGTATTTCTGTTACCTGTCTAGGTACTTCTATGTCCTCATCACTACAATACTGGCACTGGGATACTCACCTCACCAGCCCATCTGAGAGATGGAGGCAAACCAAGACCAGGATGAGCCGCTTCATGGTGCTCGATTTCTCCACCAGCCGGCTCCTGTACAGAATGTGTCAGTCACCACAGCAGAAGTGGGCTGAAGTCTGTGATATGGAGTCCCTATTTTTATACCATGGGTATTGTACCCAGGATACCCATTAATTGCTGACACCCAATTTCCTATCTCACCGCACTAATCCAATGTCAACACCTTCTGTGTATTTAAAAATTCATTTCTTTTCTTGGGTGCTGAGATTATAAAGCAATTAATGCCTTCGATAGCAAGATCAAATGATTGAGGTCCAATAAGAAGGAAACTTCTGCGTCTGACAAAGGAATGTCTTATCGAAAAATCAGCACACTGGACTATTATCTGTTCGCTTCAAACACAGGCCCATTCTTTTCAAAAACAAAGGAAAACATTCTTTAGACATTCTTTAGACTGAATGGAAATTGATAATACTAATGAAGGGGCAGTTATGTAAAGTGTATAAATGTATATAAAATTTATTTTTCCTACAAAAAATGTTAATGAAAGGGAAACATTTTAATTTGCATCAAAATTTCTTGACCTTCCATCGAAAAGCAAAAACTTAAACAAAAAACAGTGTAAAGTGTTTGCGTTTCTTTTCTTTTGTTTAAAAAATTTTAAAAATTAAGATCAGAATTTTATTTGGAGCAAGCTTCGATTTGCTCATTAAAAACAAAACAAAAACAAAAAACAAAAAAAACTTAAGACAAAAACTTTTCAACCAGCTCTAATCTGAAGTCACTTAGTGCTGGAAGGCCTTGTCACCACTAGGAAAAAGGTGTGTTCTTACCTCAGAAAAGCTGACACGTGGTATTAAGGGATTGTCTACATGGCAAACTACTGTGGAGCAAGCCAGGGCGTGACACTGCAGGGCCTCATCTTCCTACGCAGTAATATCCCACGCAAACGCTGCTCCGGCACACTGAAAGTGCGAGAGTGTGGCTTGGCTTACTATTTGAAAGCACAGTGCACCAAGCTGTACCTGGAGACTTTCTGTGCACTGTAGCAGTAGCCATTACTGCATAGCAAAAAGATTCACTGTAGATCGACACCCTCGCTTGCCATACGGTAATTTACCACGTAGATAAGCCCTGAAATGAGGTAAAATCTAGCAAAGAAAAGGTGTTGTGATTTTAACACGTGACCAGGAAAAGGTAAACTGTAGGCTCTACCAACTTCTTAATCTTGAGCTGCTCCAACACGTGAAAACCCCTAACTGCCTTGTCATCGCTAGGATTTTACCGTCCGTCAGCAAACACGAGGCAGGAAAACCCAGGATTCAAATTCTGTGGAACTGTTTTCCCAGGACAGGATTTCAGCTATTCCCACTGATTGCAGCTGAGGGCACTGTGCTTGACATCACAATTGGGCCCCAACTTCCTAAGGAGTTACTTCAAAACAGGTAAGTGTCATTGACACCAACTCACCTTCTGTAACATGAACTCAGGGGCTAAGTCCCACAGTCCTAGATCTGCACAGGATCTGAGGACAAAGCTCATTGTGAGAGCATAAGAACGGCCATACTGGGTCAGACCAAAGGTCCATCTAGTGCAGTATCCTGTCTTCGGACAGCGGCCAATGCCAGGTGCCCCAGAGGGAATGAACAGAACAAGTAATTATCAAGTGATCCATCCCCTGTTGCCCATTCCCAGCTTCTGGCAAACAGAGGCTAGTGACACCATCCCTGTCCATCCACGCTAATAACCATTGATGGACCTATCCTCAATGAACTTATCTAGTTCTTTTTTTAACCCTGTTGTTGTCTTGGCCTTCACAGCATCCTCTGGCAAGGCACTCCACCGGTTGACTGTATGTGGTGTAAGCCTTCCTCTTCTTGCCACTTGAAATAATAGGAACGGTGAGGCCTCCAGGAACTCTCCAAGATATCCCTGTAGCTACACAGGTGGACGTTTTTAACCCCTTCTTGGATGCTGGATCACACATGCCCTGACAACAGCTTTTTACTGATCCTCTGTTTGAACAGATGTAATACAAGGAGGCCCCAGGGACATTGGACAGCAACAGTGGCGCAGGCAGCAGTGCATTGGAAATAGCTTTACCCAGGGTTTTCAGAACCCACAGCAATGGTGACTTAATAGGTTCACACCAGTCAGCATCAGGAATAAATCAATGGTAACACAGCGCTTTCAGCTGATGAAAATTGATACAAGTCAGCATGCTCTTATCTAAAACTATAATTTATTAGATTTATGCACACAGAGACATAAGCAATAGGCTTAGAACATCCCACATAATTATCTAGAATCTGAGATGGTATGTTAGAAGGCTTTGCCTGCACCCTCTCCCCTGGTTCTTGTCACGTAGACAGAAAGCAGAAGACCAGAAGTTCGAAGCGCAGACAATGCAATGTTTATTGAGGTTAGTTTCCAAGCAAGCATATTCCAAAGCCCTTCACACCAGTCAAGCTTATCTCTATACACCGAAAGAATCTGTTCCCCAGTGTTCCCTTCTCCGCTCTGACACCACAGAGCCTTGCCTGTGTCCCTGTTCCCTATTCCCGTTCCCTCCCAGCAAACATGATTCCAATTTCCCTTGCCCCCACTTCCTGTTTGACCCCAGTTTATATGGTAATATTCTCAGCTATACCTTAATCAATCATTTTACTGAAATTTAACTAACCAATCCTAACATATGTTACAATACATAATTTGGGCTTGAATAGGCACTGGGAGTGGCTGGCTCATTACAAAAGCAGTTTTGCCTCTCCTGGAATTGACACCTCCTCATCTATTATTGAGAGTAGACTACATCCACCCTGATTGAATTGGACCTATCATCACTGGTTCTCCACTTGTGAGGTAACTCCCTTCTCTTCATGTGTCAGTATATAATGCCTGCAGCTGTAATTTTCACTCCATGCATCTGAAGAAATGAGGTTTTTTATCCACATAAACTTATGCCCAAATAAATCTGTTAGTCTTTAAGGTTCCACCGGACTCCTTGTCGATATTGTAACATAATTCTTTAACCAATTATATCCCACTATCCTAATTAACTTATATCCAGCAAAATTAATTATACAGCAGACAGAAACAATTAGAGAACCAGGCAGATTAACAATAGAAAAGTGGGAGCCATAAAGATAAAACAATACAGAAATGGAGGTTTCACAACCACAACCATTGATAAGTGATTTCTTCCTGGCAGGATGCTATCAAATGAAGTTTTCTTTAACCATCTTAAGATCTGTTTCTTTATCTGCTGGTGATGGGCATTATCAGGACCAGATCGTCTTCCTAACACCCCAATGCCACATTATTTCAATGTGACTGGTTTGGAATGTGAGGATGGCCGGTGGCTTCCCCACTGCGGAGTAAGGTGTCAGGAAAGAGTCTCACAGGATAGCTTCAGAGAACTGCTCCAAAGTACGCTCTATTATCTAGTATTTTTATAACTTTACAAAACACACACTGACCCTTTACTGCAGTGGATCTCAAACATTTTTACTGCTGACCCCTTTCACATAGCAAATCTCTGAGCGCAACCCCCCTTATTAATATATAAACAAGTGTTTTTAATTTAACACCATTATAAATGCTGGAGGCAAAGCGGAGTTTGGGCTGGAGGTTGACATCTCACAACCCCCCGTATAATAACCTCATGTCCCCCTGAGGTGTCCCAACCCCCAGTTTGAGAACCCCTGCTCTACTGGATCATCACCTCTCCTAACTTCAGTAAACTACTTATCAACAAACATTCCTAACAATCTTAGTCATAATAAGCTTCTCTCTCAAAGGCATCCAAATTCAAGCTTTTCATCCCCTTATTTTTTTTCAGTCTCAATATGTTGACTCTTTTCTCCTCTCCTCCCATTCCAATTAGCAGAAACTGCAAACCTATAGGTAACATTGAACTTGCTTCCAGGAGCTCTGCTTCTTCAAATTAACCCTTAACGATGTGGAGTTCTGTTTTATTAATTCATGCTGGCTGAATGCACACAATATGGTTTGTGCACCAACCCCCCCTCTCAAATCTGGGGCAACATTAGCACGCTCTCGCAGTTCTGCTTTGGCACATTCATGCCTTCTGGCTAGTTTATGAAGCACTTTCCTTTCCCAGCCTTCAGACAAGGAAGTTCCCAACCCGCTGCTCCCTATAGATTCTGCCATAGCAATGCATGCGCCTCAGCATGCCACCACAAGGGGCCAAGATGCTTCCTGGTGGCAAACAGTTGGCTCTGAAATGAGGGGCATTGGAAACTGAAACAAAGTACCCCAGTTCACAGCCCTTGCCCTGGCACATGACTACATCTAAAAGCTTTTCATGCCCTTCCTTGTGCCAAATATAGAGGCCCAGGGACATTTCTCAGTGGTAAAATGATGAAGCCAAATTGGGCTTTCTTGCATCTGTGAAAACTGTGAGTAAAGGAACCTCACTAACATCAGTGGAATCTTGCTGGTTTTATGCAAGTTTAAATGAAAGCAGGATCTGACTCTTTGGGTCCTTTATGCTGATCGTTTGCATTCAAGCCCTCCGGCTTTGAGGTCACTGTGTGCTTACTTTCCCTCAGGCAAAATGGGCCGAAGAAGAGTGGGCTGGGAAACCAACATTTATAGACAGACTACCAAAGCACTACCAGAATGCAGCTGCTTCTGGGATGGATGGCAGCAGCTAATTAGCACAGAACACAATACACAACCATGAGGAGAAAGGATATTTTGACCAAGAGGCAGCGGCTAGTGCACTGGGACTCAGGAGACCTGCATTATTGCCACAGCTCTGCTGCTGACCTGCTGTAGAAATCACCGCGCCTCAGTTTCCCCTCCTACCCTTTGTGTATTTAGATGGTCAGCTCTTTGGGGCAGGGACTCTCTCGTATATGTCCATACAGCACCTAGCACAATAAGACCTCAGTTTCAATTGAGGCCTCTAGCTGCTACTGTAATATACATATTAAATAGTAATAAGCAAGTTCTCCAGGGTAAATCCTTAACCTTACAGAAGTGACCTGGAATCCAATAACTGTGGATCATAAAGTCTCATCCAATGGACCCAGAGACATAGTAACACACATACAATGCTGGAAGGGCTGCATTGCATTTTCCTGGAAATTCTAGTCTAGTCTACATAGATTCTTATACTGTGCTCATCACCATAGTATCAGAGCACCTTCCAGTAGCACACAAAGCGACAACATGCTTTAGACACGAACTGAACTATGCTGTGGACTGTAGTATATAATCTCTCTCACACTTTCCTGCCCAGGATCCCCTTCTCCAGCGGTAGCCAAAGGCCGATTTGCAAACGCAGCATTAGCAGGTGAGGAGTTTCAGCGGACAGCTCCCCACACGCATCAGCTGAGAGAACCCCCACCCGCTGAGTCCTCAGCCATCCTGGCAGCTCTTCTGCCGGCCTGCGCTGCCCCTCCGAATCCTGATCCCCCTGAAGTCAATGGCGGAACTCCCAGAGACTTCAGCGGGAGCAGGGTTTGGACAACTACTGTCTGTTTTCTTTCCTAGTCCATCACCTCTTTCAAGCTGAGCTTGTGTTTTCGTATTAGGCTCTGCACTGGCAACATGTGAAACAGTAACCAGCCTTAGGCAAAACTAAAGCTGCAGTCATGGGAAATCAGGAACTCCATGTGCTAGGGCTGTTGATTAATCACAGTTAACTCACATGCTTAACTCAAAAAAATTAGTCGCCATTAATCACAGTTTGAATTGCATTGTTAAACAATAGAATACCAACTGGATTTTATTTAAAAAAAATGTGGGTGTTTTTCTACATTTTCAAAGATACTGATTTCAATTACAACGCAGAATACACAGTGTACACTGCTCACTTTATATTGTTATTATTGTTATATTGTTATTGCCAAAGAGCCACAGTAATATGTCAGCAGCCCCCCAACAGCTCCCTCACCCTGATCCCAGCACCTCCCACCCACCAGCAGCCCTGCCAATCAGCGCCTCCTGCTCCCTCCCCACACCTCCAGATCAGCTCTTTCGTGGCATGCAGGAAGCTCTGGAGGGGAGCAAGGGCACTGCAGGTTCAGGGGAGGGGGCGGGAAGGGGTGGAGTGGGGGCAGGGCCTGTGGCAGAGCCAGGGGTTGAGCAGTGAGAACCCCCCAGCACATTGGAAAGTTGGAGCCTGTAGCTCCAGCCCCAGAGTCGGTGCCTATACAAGGAGCCGCATATTAACGTCTGAAGAGCCGCACGTGGCTCCAGAGCCACAGGTTGGCCACCCACCCCTGCTTTAGCGCATCTAACATGTAAATGTCTTGCAACACTGGCTATACCAGTGCCATGCGAATGCCTGTTCTTACTTTCAGGTGACACTGTAAACAAGAAAAGGGCAGCATTATCTTCTGCAAATGTAAACAAACTTAAAAGCAGCAAAGAATCCTGTGGCACCTTATAGAGTAACAGACGTTTTGGAGCATGAGCTTTCGTGGGTGAATACCCACTTCCTCAGATGCATGAGACTAACACGGCTACCCTCTGATACGTAAACAAACTTGTTTCTCTGAGCGATTGACTGAACAAGAAGTAGGACTTAGTGGACTGGTAGGCTCTAAAGTTCTACATTATTTTGTTTCTGAATGCAGTTTTTTTTTGTACATAATTCTACATTTGTAAGTTCAACTTTCATGATAAAGAGTTTGCACCACAGTAGGTGAATTGAAAAATACTATTTCTTTTGTTTTTTACAGTGCAAGTATTTGTAATAAAAAATAAATATAAAGTGAACACTGTACACTTTGTATTCTGTGTTGTAATTGAAATCAGTATACACCTCTACCGTGATATAACATGGTCCTCTGAAGCCAAAAAAAACTCACGGCGTTATAGGTGAAACCACGTTGTATCCAGAGGTTAAAGCAAGCCATGCTGGACTGGACCGGCTTCCCCAGCAGCGATTTAAAGGGCCCCATGCTCCAGCCACTGCAGGGAGCCCTGGGCCCTTTAAATCACCACTGGAGCTCTGGCAGTGGGGCTCAGGCAGTGATTTAAAGGGCCTGGGGCTCCACACTAATTCGGACATGATGTGGTAAAGCAGAGGGGCGTGGGTGGTACTTCAAAGGGCCTGGGGCTCCCTGCTGCTTTACCGTGTTATATCCAAATTCATGTTATATCAGGTCACGTTACATTGGGGTAGAGGTGTATTTGAAAATGTAGAAAACATCCAAAAATATTTACGTAAATGGTATTCTATTATTGTTTAACAGCGTGATTAATTGTTTTAATTGCATGGCTAATCACAATCAATTTTTTTAATTGCTTGAGAGCCCTACTACATACTATTCCACTGGTTAGGGTAGTCTTGATAGGAACAGAGGCACAGCCTCAGGGTGTCTATGCGATGGTAATAGCGTGTAAATACAGAGCTTAAACAGGATCTTTACCTCCTTCACAGCAACCACATTTTGGCCTGCTATCCCCATCTCATCTGAGAATCTCAAAACCTATTGCAAACATCAGGGGATGAAGTTGCCCACATCCCCTTGCCAGCTAGTCAAGAATCAGCTTCTCCATTACAGCTGTGCAAAGAAAGGTCATTCTGTGCTGCAGAAGATTTCCTAATAGGAACAAAAGAGGGGGTTAATCCATTGTTCTCAATGGGAGCTGCTAAGTGCTTAGCTATTTTGAAATTGGGGCAGAAATGGATCACTGAGAGGTTAATTTCCTCCTTTATACCTGAGTAGCAAGTGGTGTGTGATGATAAGGTTGTGATACCACCAACAAACAGCTGGGCTCCATCTTCACTCAACAAAAAGGAATTTGACTCTTTGCAGTTTATTCACAATAATACATTTGGAGAGCACTGATTGTTACCCACAAGCCAAAAGCAAGTTATGGCTGTACGCAAGGTACATTAAGAATGATTCAATTTGTCCATATGAACTCAGTCTGATTCCAACAGTGTCCAGGAGAGAAGATTTAGACAGGAAAGGGAATGCCTTTATCCGGTTCTGGTGAGGCCTGGCTGGGCTAGG
Organism: Gopherus flavomarginatus; assembly: GCF_025201925.1. Classification (NCBI taxonomy): domain Eukaryota; kingdom Metazoa; phylum Chordata; order Testudines; family Testudinidae; genus Gopherus; species Gopherus flavomarginatus. The sequence goes on along the minus strand of NC_066621.1, from coordinate 17,182,453 downwards.
CTGATGGGGCAAAGCCCACTCTGTTGTTAGCCATATCAAAGACAGAATAATATTCCCTAAGGAAGATGTTACCCAGGATCCAGATTGGCTGCTCGTTCTGAGAAGATACGTAAGTGGTCTCAACTGCAACACTGCAGTAGCCATCGTTCTGTAAGAGGGAAAAAGAGTTAGACACGTCTCTAGGGCTGTGTAGGCTGCCAGCAGAATTTTTAGGAGCTTCGCAATGGTTTTGATGGGAGCAGGAGCAGGATCCCATAAGCTCGCATTGTTGGAACACAAACACCCCATCGTTTTTTGAGTGTTGTTAGAAATGACAGGCAAACAGCGCTACAGTGGGGTGGGGTGATGGGGGAAAAGTCTCTGCCTTTGCAGAGAAGCTCTGACTCCTGATTGGGAAACCATGCATGGTTCATTGTCTCTGTAAGATAGAAGTTGGTTTTGCCTTTAAAGTAATACATACATTGAGGACGTAGACGGAGGGGGGCAGCGGGAATTGAGATCCGTTAATGATGAAGGTGATGGTCGGCATGTTCTGGACGTTGCTGCAGTCAGCCATGTACTGTGGAAGAAAAGAACAAGAGCGGGTTAAGACAGTAACAACCTAGAGCAGAGGCTGCTCCCAACAGAGGAGAATGGCCACTATATGGTATCTACAGTTTCACCCAACTGAGGGTAGAAATTAGAGCTGGGAGAAGCGTTTTGCTGAAAAATGCAGTTTCAGGTAGACCAAAACTATTTGTGAACTTGACCCGATAGTTTCAGCTGTGGAAAGTTTTTCAGGGCCAGGAAACCACATGCCAACGCTCAGACATGTGTTCCCTCTTTATAACTTTTAGCCCCATGGTGAGGGCCCTTCCTGGGAGATGGGAAGTCTACATTCAAATCCCCACCCGGTAGCTGGACTTGAACTCAGAGCTCTCCTGTGCTGAGTGCTCTAACCACTAGGCTATTACGGGGTGTGTTTCTCTCAGTCTCTCCTGTTGAAGCTGTTCCATTTCAACATGAGAATCAGGCAGAGAATGATTTAAATCTCTTTGGCATTATAAATATTTAAGCTTTTATACAAAGGGGAACAAGCTTCAACAGAAGCAATCGAGAGCAACCCAGCCCTGTAAGCCTGTGACTTGACTCACCCCTATACTAAACTAGCCTTGATCAGCCACTAAAATTGAGAAAAAATTACTCCAGTGCTTAAGGCATCCCCACCTCAGGAATGCCCCCACCAAGAGTTATAACACCAAGGGCTGTAACGTAGCGACACCCAGGCACTGGGAAGTTTTAGGGAGGATACAGAAAGACCCCAACAAACGGTGAAATAGATCAGATAAGCTCTGACCCGAGAATTTATGCTGATCATGTGCACAAACAAAGAAGATTATAAATAGGTGACAATTCGGGCATGAAAGATAAAGCACGAAAAAGATCTGAGCAGGGAGGAGGAAACATAGGTACTAGTGCACGACAGGTTACATTTTGCTACCTAGGGGGATCGAATAATGTCATAGATTTAGTGAAGTTAAAGGTGGTCGCTAGTTTACCTATGTAATGCAAATAAAAAGCAATGTTCTTTGGGAACCAGAGCTAGAACTCTGAGCGCTCTGCATGACCATGACGTGCAGAGGCATCAACTGGCACTCCCGGATGAGTGAATCCTGACTGGGTGAAGTTTGTCTGTATATTGGGAGTGGTGAGCATAAGAGATTGGCTTGACATATGTGTTCTCTGTACATTGCTAATAAATAGAGGTTCAGAGCACAGCTGTGTGAGGGTCTTGACGGGGAAAAGATCCCGCAGACCCGTATGGCCCTGAGAACCGTGGGTAAGGACGAGTACTTAAACTGACCAGGTTTTCCTTGAGCCCCGTGAGTAAGGGTAGGTGCTTTATACTCATCCCTAAGCCCTCGGTAGGGAGAAGGTGGGGGTACCTAAATTAACCGGGTCATGCCGTGAGCCCTCGATAGCGTATAGGCACAGTGCCCTAGATTTTTGCAGGTAACAGCCCAGAATAGCCTGGCCCTGGTGGTTAGAGCACTCCCTTGGGAGAGAGGAAACGCTGATTTCAAGTCCCTGCTCCAGAGCAGCAGTTCAGACCTGGGGCTCTCCCATTCCCTAACCAGGGGGCTATCGGTTATCAAGGGAAATGCTCACACCAGATTTGATGGCTTGACATGAACTTTACCAATCTGCTGAAAGATGACGACCATTTTTGGAGCAGAACCAAATATCTCCCCGGAATTTTTGGTTGTCTGGAGAAACTGCAAAACCAGTTATTCACACAGCTCTAGTAAAAACCCCTCTGCAGCACTCTGCCATTACATAGGCAGCAGTTCACCAGCTTCACACATGCTCTTCTGCCTGATGTGTGGCCACCCACAATGGTACACCCACTCGGCCTGCTTCAGATCTCATGCTGACTTTACACTGAGACAGCACCTTAGGGTGTGTAAATCAACGTCACTCCAGAGCTACGCCCATTTACACCAACCAATGATCTGGACCACTGAGTTCAGCAGACTTGCTTCTGATTTACACTGGGGAAAGGGAGATCAGAAGCTCTCTCCCCAAACGCAGAGGAGACTTTCTGTTCCCCAGATGTACTTAATGCTGTCACCAGCTTTAAACTTTTGGTTTAAACCCCTGAGCTCTTCTAGGAACCCTTGTATGATCACCCAAAAGCCCATCAGTCTCATCTTCTTGTGTCTTGGATTCCTCGTGTCAGACATTGCAAAATCCCTCACAGACGTCCTCAGCAGTGCGGCAAGGCACCTGTTGCTCCTACCTCTCCATTGGATTCCTGGGCACCCACAGCCTGCAGGAAGTCCCCCATGTACTGCTGTGGGATGGTGAGCAGAAACGTCCCAGTGTCCACAATGCCCTGGCAGCCTTGACTGCACCAGCCAGTCACCTGCTGTCCAATAGTGAACCTAAGGAGAGAAACCCAACAGAGTTCACTGTGCACGTCTATCAGCCACAAGAATGCCTCTGATGCAGGCTGAGCCAAGAGCACAAGGCTTCAGATACTCCGTAACGTGCAGTTCAGTGACCTCTTATTCTATAGAGCCAAGCACTGTCACTGGCCCCGATTCAGCAAAGGACAGCAGCACACACTTAACTTTCAGTGCATGCTTATCTCCCTCTCTCTTCAGCAAAGCACGTAAGCATGCCCCTATCTCTAAGTTGCTGCTTCAGGACTTAGACGTGTTTAAAAATACTGCTTAAGAGCTCTGCTGAATTGGGGCCTAGGAGAGGCACTTTTAGCATTATTTGAACCAAAACCCTGGATTCAAAATCTTTTGAGAATGTCTGAAATCCAGACCCAACCTTTATCCTGGGCCAAGATCAGATCTTGTGTAAGTAATAATCTCTCTAGGCTAGCTAGAGAATGGGACAGAAACCCTCCTTTGTTCAGCCTCAAGCATGGAAAAGTAGAGTTCACCAAAGGCAGCTGACTTCACTAATTGCAGCTGGAAAGTGCCCTTGGACAATAAAGAGGAAAGGCTCACGCCCACGTTAATAAAGGGAGGATTGCAAACAGAACTTACTCCTCAATACCAATCTTCCAGTAAACTTCTTGGGTAACAGATACCCAGGTAATCTGGCCAGAGAACAGCTGGGTGTCAACGCCTCCCAAGATGACTTCCCCTCCGTAATCATACGTGGGTTGCCTGGAAACACAAAATGGTTAAAATATCAGACAGGAATCAAATTCTGCCCTGTGGAGCATGGGGCGTAAGATACATGTGGATGGGGGGACTGGGTGATGGATTGACAGTAAGAAACCAGACTAAAGGGTAAATATATGGTAAGGAGAGAGAGAGAGATGGAAATATAGACTGAAAATACAAAGGAGGGGTGTGAGAGAGAGATCTTACCGTGAGAAATAGAAACTGAAGATGGGTTCAGTAAGCTGTCCCTGCTGCAGCATCTCCTGCATAAGTGTGCTGTACCCCGGTATGGCTACGGGAGGATAAGCCATTCCCAAAATCCCATCAAAATACGTATAATAGAAGGGACTGCTAGGCTCATCCTGACTCAGACCAAATTCCTGGTGCTCAATGGCGATGTTCTGGATCTACCAGGGGAAAAAAATCATTGCTCTTGGCTAGAATTTTATTCTAAATGTTGACAACAAAAACAACCAACCATTTCATTCTCAAGGGTGGCTGACACTCAAGACAGTCTGATAAAGCACATCATTAGGGTTAGATGCCGACCTAATGCTTCTCTGTGCAGCTGCATATACTCTATATGGGATGGGAGTCAGCTGAGGACAGTGTCTCAATCAGAAAAGAAAATTCAAGGCACAGCAAAATCGAATTTGTGCCAAGTAATTGTCAGTATAGCTAGCATTATTCCTAACTGACCTATGCACTGGTTAACTCAAGGCTTGTCTACACAAGACAAGTTTAACTTAAATCATTTTTTAAACCAGTTCAGCTAAACTGGTACGAACTCCTTTGCAGAAGCTCTTCTCTCGCTTTAAGCGTGGCTTTATGTCACTTTGCTTAACGAAGCTAACCCACTCTTATGTTCCTGATCAACTTCAATGACACCAAAATAAGCCATTCAAAATAACACAAGGGCATCCACCTTGGGGTTTGCTCCGATTTTACTAAGTTGGTTTAAACTCACATCTTAAGTTAAAACTGGTGCAAGTTTCTCATGTACACAAGCCCTTATTATGTCCTGTATTAACAGGGTCTAATTAACAACATAAAAATCGTATGTACAGGACCAAATTCACTGCTGGTGTCACAACATGGAGGCCAGTGGAATTTAGCTCATAAAGTGTCCTCAGATAAATGTCTCCAAGCCCACTGCAGTTAAACTAGAAAGGCAGATCACGTATTTCTGCTGCTATGTGGGGTACGCGCTTCAATAAGTTGCATTCAAAACAAGACTTTATTATCCACAACCCCACATGTTTTTAATCCCAATGCTCTCTGACGGTGCCAGAGACACAGCTCAAATGACAATGTGTGACGGGGGTGGCGCAACTTTCACTTACTGTCACTGTGTCGTAACCTAAAACCACAGTCAGGTCTCCAAACCCATAGTCCAGGGTGTAGGTCACTCCAATATTGGAAAAGGTGGATGACTGGTTGGGGTTGAACCTTGCGTGATTGGCTAGATTAAAAACAAGATTACAACATCATGGCCATTCTCTTTGGTGGCTGCAATGTGATTTGAGCCGGTCCCATCCAACTGCGGACTGAGTGCCCTGACGAGGCAGCATTTCTCCAACAGCTGACTTCCCATGGAGTGAAAGAACAGGACCAAGACTCAGCCCAGGAGTTCTTATATGACAGAGCAAAGCACGGATATTAAGCCAGATAACCTCAGACTTTTTTTAATGCCCATCTTCTTTATTTACCTATATTGTACCTGTAACCATAACGTTTAAGAATTATGTGCCAGATCCTCAACTGATATAAATAAGTGTAGCTCTGTTGAAGTCAATTTATACCAGCTAAAACTCTGGGTAATAATTATTCCATTCACAGCATTTGTTGTCTCCCAGCACGACTGCTTAAACTTTAGTATACACACTACACTATTCTACAGTGCAGTATCTCAGCTGTAGAGTTTTGGACTACCACTTTAGAAAACTGTAGTACCTTTTATAAGGAAAGAGTGATTCATACTGTATTCAAGGTTTAGAAAAGAGCTTTAGCAGGCTAGCAGATATTTTAGTATGACATTCACAAATATTGTCTGAGAGGATCATTTTTGGTTTGGAAGATGCTGTAGCTTCTTGCCTAGTTGGAATTTGACTCCACTTCTCAGAAGCAATGCACCCAGGACACACATCTACTGAATATTTAACAGCTGAGAAGTACTCACAACAGGCCTCAGTCTGGCAGTAAGTAGAGGGCACCCACAGGTTGGAGGATCCCGTGTCGAAGAGAACCAAGAAGTTCTGGGGCGGAGTTCCAATGCTGATCTCTCCAAAGTAGAAGGACTACAAAGAGAGAAGACTTGTGGGCCGGGGGATTCCTTTGTGCTCTTAATCAATTTCCAAAATTTTGATTTCTCTAGCATCTTCCATTTGAAGATGCCAAAGGTCTTTACAGCTTTTAAGGAATTAAGGTCCACAGGGGTGGTCCATTATTTTGCATATGGGGGAATTGAGGTATGAAGAGAAGTGACTTGCTCAATTCACCCAGCAAGTCAGTCAGAGCCAGGAACAGAACTGTGACTTCTTGACATCCAGTCTCTGGAGAAGACACATGATGTGTCTCAGGGAACACAGCAAACACTTGGGAATGATAAAGTGGGAGTGGGAGGAAGCAGGGCAATCCAGACTCTGCTTTTACTCCAAACGGAAATACAATTGGAAGCAGAACCTGTGTGTTCATTGTATTCTGTTAGATTTTTTCATCCAAACCACTTCAATATATTTACAGATTTCCAAAGACTGAAAAGAGGGATCTTTTGACTTATAACCACAGAAGTACATAGATTGACTAGGTAATAAGGCAGGAAAGAAGGCTAGGAAGACTACATAAAGAAAGGAGACAGGGAGAGAGCTTTAATACTCACATCCAGGTAGTTGGCTATTGGGACATCAGCGACATTGTAATTATTGAAGTGGTACTTCCTGGCAGGATCAACTTTGTGATGCTTCAGAAAATCCTCCAGAACTCCTTTCTCCTTCATCACCTCTCGCATAGACTTTCCTTTCTTCAGAGTGACTCTGTAAGAACAAGAGCAGCTCAGGAAATGGTTCGTCCTCCCAAGCATCTCTCATGTTGTTCCTCTCTGTATCCTGCCATAATGCTGTTCCTTCCTCTTAAGTACCTCTTACAGATTAGTGTGTTACCACCCAAAGTGAGGACACCTGAGCAGAGGAAGAAATATATTTACAAATATCATACAATTAGTAGCACTTTGTAAGGAACATAAGGACATTACTTAGCGGAATACAGAAATGCTTCATTTATTTACTATGTGGATACTTCTATGCACTCCTCACTACAATATTTGTTCTGGAATACTCACCTCACCAGCCCTTCTGAGAGCTGGAGACAAACCAGAGCCAGGATGAGCCACTTCATGGTGCTCGATTTTTCCACCAAGCAGCTCCTGATCAGAACACGTCGGTCACTGCCGCAAAACTAGGCTGACGCATCTAATCTACAATTCCTACTTTTATATCCTGGGCACTGCCCCCTGCTCCATTATGCGCTGGCACCCAAATTCTCATATCACGGTGCTTACCCAACGTCAACACTTGGTGTATTTTATTTCTCCCGTGAAGTATGAAGATGTTTGTTTCTTTTGTCGGGTGCTGAGATTGTAAAGCAATTAGCACCTTTGACAGCAAGATCAAACAATTAAGGTCTGCTCAGAAGCAAACATCTGCTCACAACAAAAGAAAGGTGTTGTCAAAATGTCAACACACTGGAGCCTTATCTGTTTGCTCCAAAACTTCCTTGCCAAAAATGAAGAAATCCATTGCTGGCTGCAATGGATAGAAATTTGATACAGTTCTCTCTTTTTGACCCTAGCGGTTAGCCAAAATTCAAGGCCTTGCTGATTGTTTTGCTTAGGAGAAGAAAGTCATGTTGGAGTCAGGTATTTCTTTGATGCAATCTGGTTCACTTGCGAAGACCATACAAAGTCCTGTTTCCGTGAAAACAACAGGAATCAAACATCAGGAGAAAGTTTTTTTGCTCACAGTTCCAAGCCATTTTCTAGCTAGCACTTAGCCCCAAAATCTCCCTCTTTCTATGCTCTGTCTCAGAGCCACTCTCCCAGGACTTTCCTGAATTTGTTTCTGTGGTGTTTCTCTTCTTCCCTCACACACACAGACACACCACTCCAGTCCAATCGATCCCTCAATCCTGAGTTTATCGGATCACAGTTAGAGCTGTGTGAATAACTGATTTTTTTTTAGATCATTGGATCTTTAAAAAAAATTTTGGGGTCAAAGTGCATTGTTTAACCCAGAACAAAGCCTTTGGTTTTGCTTTTGAGCTTATTCATGAATAAATAAAATAAATAAATAAACTAGGAGTACATTTCTAAACAAAATTTGTTGTGACTCACTCAAAAAGCTTCATTTATAAAATGTCATAACTAAACACTCGTTTGTTTTTTCAACTGAAACAATTTGGTGAATTTAAAACAAATTTTCAAAATGTTTTGGTTGAAACAAAACTGCATTTTTGTGGAAAAATTTCAGCCCAAAAATTCTGTTCTGCTGTGAGCGCAACAGAACTCCCTTTGGGCCTCAAAGCTGGCTCCTACTCCCGTCTTGCCTGTGGTTTTGCTTTGGGTGGAGGTTTCTATTGTTTCAGCTATTTATGCCTTGAAGGAAGTCCATTCTGTTTTACATTTATCCTGAATGAAAGACGGCCATTATGCCTACCAGCTTCAAGAGGTTTAACCCAAACCCATAGCAATCCTAATGGTGGAGCCGAGCAGTTATATGAGGTTACATTCTCTAGATTCTGCTCTCACTTACCCCAATGTAAATCTAAGTCATATCTACACTACCACATATGTCAGCAAAACTTATGTTGCTCAAGGGTGTGAAAACGTACACACACACACAAACCGGGGTCACATAAGTTCCACCGGCTTCTCCCACCAACATAGCTACTGACGCTCATTGGGGGTGGTTTAGTTATGTTGATGGGGAAGCTTTCTCGCACTGGCAAAGAGCAGCTACACGAGAGATCTTACAGTGGCACAGGTGCATCGGCACAGCTCTGCCACTGTAAAGTCTTTCATATAGACATTGCTCTAGAATAGAATTGGTTGGTTCATTTCTTTTCCTGTAAAAAATTTCCATGTAAATGGAAACATTTTATTTCCATCAACATTTCTTCCACTTTCTTAAAAAGAAACTCCAAACTTTTAAATATTTCAATTGAAAGGTGTTTTGGGGTTAAAACATACAAAATTTCAAAGAAATCCTGATTTTTGAGGGAGACATTTTCCATTTTTGTCAAAACAACATTTCTTAATAGCCGCGGACGTCGATCCCGCGCCATGAGGGCGGGAGGTAAGTTGAAATAAGATACTTCGACTTCAGCTACGCTATTACCGTAGCTGAAGTTGCATATCTTACATCGACCCCGCCCCCTAGGGAAGACCAGGGGTTTGGCTACACTTGCAACTGTACAGCACTGGGAGTTAAAGCTGTCTTCGTACAGCTGTGTAGGGAAAGCACTGCAGTGTGGCCACATTTGCAGCATTTGCAGCAGTGTTGGGAGTGGTGCATTATGGGCAGCTATCCCAGAGTTCAAGTGGCTGCAACGTGCTTTTCAAAAGAGGGAGGTGGGATGGAGTGTGACAGGGAGCCTGGGGGAGGGAGAGAGAAAGAGAGAGAGAGTGGATTTTTGGAGCCGACACTGTGTCAGCAACTGCCTTGCAAATTCCGACCACTTCCCCCACCCCTCTCTCATTCACTCTTAAATGCAAATAGCCTTCAGACCAGACAAGCAGCTGCTCCGAGGGACTCCCTCCCCCACCAGCCATGCTGCTTCCCTCCTCAGGCAAACACTAGCTGTGGACATTCCCTGTCTGCCTCTGCTCCAGCAAACAACTGCTGTGTTTGTTTTTTAGATAAGCAGCTCCAGGAGCCCCAAGTTCACAACAAAACAAAGAGAGTTCTTTAGTTAAAAGCATTATGGGAAAATTCCGGAGGTCAGTTACAGTGTAGTAAGATTAATCACTGTTTACACTGGCACTCCAGCGCTGTAGCACCAGCGCTGTTCTCTTTATTCCTCTCGTCCATGTGGACAGGGCCGGCGTTTCCATTTAGGAGACCTAAGCAATCGCCTAGGGCGGCAGGATTATTTTGGGGCTGCATTTTTCTGGGGGGGGCGGCAGGCAGCTCCGGATGACCTGCTGCAGGTGTGCCTGCGGAGGGTCCGCTGGTCCCACGGCTCCGGTGGACCTCCCGCAGGCACTCCTGCGGCAGCTCTACCAAAGCCGCGGGAGCAGCGCGCGGGATGGTGAAATGGCCTTGCGCCTAGGGCACCAAAAACACTGGCGCAGGTCCTGAATGTGGAGTACAACCAGCGCTGTTGCCTGGGAGATACAGCGCTGTATGTGCCTTGCCAGTGTGGACGGGGCGTAAGTTGCAGCGCTGTAAAGCCACTACCAGCACTGCAACTCTTCAGGCCTTAGGGCTTGGCTACACTCGAAACTCCAAAGCGTTGCCACGGGAGAGCTTCCGCGGCAGCACTTTGAAGTGTGAGTGTGGTCGTGGCGCCAGAGCTGGGAGAGAGCTCTCCCAGCTGCAGGTACTCCACCTCCCTGAGGGGATTAGCTTGCAGCCCTGGGAGCCGCAGTCCCAGTGCTGGGGCACTGTTTACACTAGCGCTTTGCAACACTGTAACTTGCTGCCCTCAGGGGGGTGTTTTTTCACACCCCTGAGCGAGAAAGTTGCAGTGCTGTAAAGCGCCAGTGTAGTCAAGGCCTAAGATTTACCAAATCCACACAACCCAGTTTCTATAACACCTCACTGGTTACCCAGAAACCAACAACACAGTTCCCTTGAAGTAAACCAGCCTTAGGGCTTGGCTACACTTGAGAGTTTCAGCGCTGGTGGTGCCTTTACAGTGCTGTAACTTACTCCCCGTCCACATCTTATACTCTCTCTTATACACATCTTATACCACTCTCTCTCTCTCTCTCTCCCCCACGCTCTGTGTCACACTCCACCCCACCCCCCTCTTTTGACAAGCACATTGCAGCCACTTGAATGCTGAGATAGCTGCCCATAATGCACCACTCCCAACACCGCTGCAAATGCTGCAAATGTGGCCACACTGCAGCACTTTCCCTGCACAGCTGTACGAAGAGAGCTTTAACTCCCAGCGCCATACAGCTGCAAGTGTAGCCAAACCCTTAGTCCTCCACCCAGACATCTAAGTCAAATATGATGAGGATTACTGAAAATCTTATTCATCATATAAAAAAGTTCTACCAATCCCAAAGGATCGGACACATTACCTCCCAGGTTAATGAATGTTCCAGACCTTACCCAAATACACTCTTACAGCCAATCCTTATCAACTAAACTAAAATTTATTAAAAAAGAAAAGAGCAAGAGTATTGATTAAAAATCAGTATACATACCGACAGGAGAACAGTTCTGAACTCAAGATTCATAGTAGAGCTTTGCAATTACAAAGAGTTCTTTCAGAAATAGTCCATAGGTTATAGTTCAATGTCTATATTCAGGGTGAATCCAGTTTAAGACTGGAGATCTCAGCCTTGTGGCTTAAGCTTCCCCTGCATGAAGCATCAAGCAGATCGGAGATAAAAAGAATTGGGACCTAAGGCATCTTTATACAATTTCAGGCTGCCTCGTGACAGCTCCAAGTCCTTTGGTGAACAATAGGCACTTATGGGGACTTTTGAAGTAGATCCATTTCCTAAGCATTACTGGTAATTAGCTACGGATTAACTTAGACAAGTGCCAATTTTCTATCATTCTCGGGTGATTTGCTATACGTTTCAAAGAGAAACGAACACAGTGATGTTAATATGTATACAGTTCATCTAAATGTTAGTATGTTCTTTTGGTCTCTGAATCAATAGCTATAGTGACAGACAAAAACTGCCTGTTTACATGGCTAACATCAAACAAGATATGAGTACACACAAACAATTAGCATTCCCTCTAATTTCTAACACTATAGGTTTGCATTTCAAAGTTCTAGCCTACCTACCATGGAATGGCCTTAACTATCATTTACATATTGTTCTAACATTTCTCTAATGGGGTTGGATCTGAGGGCTTGGCTACACTGGCACTTTACAGCGCTGCAACTTTCGCGCTCAGGGGTGTGAAAAAACACCTCTGAGCGCTGCAAGATACAGCGCTGTAAAGCCTCAATGTAATCAGTGCCACAGCGCTGGGAGAGCGGCTCCCAGCGCTGCAAGCTATACCTGTAAGGGATGTGGTTTACATGCAGCGCTGGGAGAGCTCTCTCCCAGCGCTGGTGCTCCGATCACACTCACACTTCAAAACGCTGCTACGGCAGCGCTTTGAAATTTCAAGTGTAGCCATACCCTGAGTTACTACAGAGAATTCTTTCCTGGGTGCTGGCTGGTGAGTCTTGCCCACATGCTCAGGGTTTAACTGATCACCATATCTGGGGTCGAGAAGGAATTTTCCTCCAGGGCAGATTGGCAGAGGCCCTGGAGGTTTTTCGCCTTCCTCTGCAGCATGGGGCACGGGTCACTTGCTGGAGGATTCTCTGCACCTTGAGGTTTTTAAACCACTATTTGAGGACTTCAGTAACTCAGACATAGGTTAGGGGTTTGTTACAGGAATGAGTGGGTGAGATTCTGCGGCCTGCATTGTGCAAGAGATCAGACTAGATGATCATAATGGTCCCTTCTGACCTTAAAGTCTATGAGACTCTGGGTCAGTTATGCTGCAGGATGCTTAACCCTTTCTGGCCATACATCACACTTTGCATAAGATTTGTTGCAATTATATAACAGAGGTAGCAACAATGATTTGCAAGGTCATATTGTAATTAGACAATGTCACACTCCCACACATGAAAACCATGTATTGTCTTGTCGCCACTAGGATTGTACCTCATGTTAGTTGCCTTGTGTTCGCTAACATGAGGTAGGAACATACCATTTTTTTCGAGTGAGCAAAATCACAACTGGTGATGAAGATAGGTTCCTAATCCTGGGATGCCTGCAACACAGGAACTGGTAGTGACCTGCTCACGTAGATAAAAGAATTACTTTATAAATGTTTGTATGTCTGGGTGACATTTACTTGTCTGATTGCTCAGCAGAGGGCTGAGCTACCTATATTGCAAGACAGGAACAGTTCACATAGCTAACAATATCTATGATGAAAAAAAGTTGGTGGCTTTACTGAGCGTAATGGCAGCTGAAACCCATAACTTGCTGCACAGCCTTACACTTGTTTAACCGACTGATGAAAGATTTGCTGAGATTATGGAAATTCTGTCAAGTCACTGCTCCCCAATGCTTCCGAAAGCAAATATAAGACATAAAAGCAAAAATTGTGCTTAATGATGGGAGCTCATCGAGTAACCTTTTGTGATAGGGCCAAAAGGTAGAGGAAGAGCTGCAGCAGCTACAGGAGGCTGAAATTGTATCCAAGGTTAACTGCAGTGAATGACGCACCCTTATAGCGTCAGCAGGAAAAGAATGGGGCTGTCGGTATTTACAGCGATTTCAAGGTAACACACATGAAAGCAAAAATTTCACCGGAGGGCAATGCCTACATTTTTTCAAGTGCATCCACTACTGTTTGCAATACAGCCAGAGACAGAGACAGCTCTGGAGAGCTATCTAAGGTTAACTGGAGTGAATGCAGCACCCCCTATAGAGGCCGTTTCAAGAATCCCATCAAGTAGGGTGACCAGATAGCAACTGTGAAAAAACGGGACAGGTGGTGGCGGGGATAATAGGTGCCTATATAAGAAAAAGTCCCAATAAACAGGATTGTCCGGCCCTATAAAAATGGGACATCTGGGTCACCCTACCATAAAGCCCATATTGCATGCGGATCAGTGTACTTTACATGGAAGAGAGATTAGATTTGCCTCATTTGCTATGAAGAGCATTCCTCCATGATCAACCTCGCTCAACCCTGTCTCCAGATTAAGAGGTAAAGGTTGACCCAATCTAACCAGCTAGTGTTTGGAATCATTTGTGCACCTGCTATTTGGCAGTGAGCCATGGGCTGCGTATCATAGGTCATTCCTGGGACGCAGTTTTACTAAGACAATATACTAGTCCTGGCGACAGTTATGAAGAGCATTTTGAGACCCTCCAAAAGTTACTTGTGAGGCTGGCTGGGCAGGGGCTTAGAGCAAACAAGGGGAACTGTGAACTTGTCACAGAGTCACATACATCTTGTGGCCACACCACTGACCAGACGGGTTACACAGATTCCAAGAGAAAGCTGAATCTGTTCTTAGCACAACCTAGCCACAAAATGTGCCCTACGGTTACGTGCCTTCTGGGGCCTGGTCATTTAGTACTATCAGGGCCGGTGCAACCATTTAGGCAACCTAGGCGGTCGCCTAGGGCCCTGGGATTCGGGGGGTGGCATTTTCTTCGACAGTGACCGCAGTGGCCAGATCTTCAGCCACCGCCGGCATTTAGGCAGAGGGAGCTGGGTCAGGGGAGCGCAGGGAGGGCGGCCTGCAGCAAGTAAGGTAGGGGCGGCACGCAGCGGAACCCCCCGTCCCAGCTCACCCCCATCCCACCTCCTCCCCGAGCACGCCATGGCTGCTTCACTTCTCCCGCCTCCCAGGCTTGCAGTGCCAGTCAGCTTAGGTGCCGCAAGCCTGGGAGGCGAGAGAAGTGAAGTCGTGAAGGGGTGCTCGGGGTGGAGAAGGGGCAGGGGTAAGCTGGGGCGGGCGGGGTGTGCCTCAGGATGGAGGGTGGGGAGCTGCTGCGCGGGGGTGGGAGGGCAAGGTGAAAGTTTCGCCTAGGGCGCAAAACATCCTTGCACCGGCCCTGAGTACCATCGGTTCTTACTAGAGCTGGTGGGAAATAATTTGTCTGAACCATTTCCCAAGAAAAACACCCTTTTTGCAAAACCATGGGAAAACTTCAGGTTTCGCCAAAAAATAGTCAACTCCCTGTCAGGAAAATCAAAGTGACAGCTCCCCGGCAGGCAGGCAGGCTGAGACGCTCTTGTCAATTTCATTTCTGCCTGCCTGCAGCTGAAGGGGGCATGGAGGCTGAGCACCCAGGCTTTCTGCCCTGCCAGTCCCAGATCTGGGTGGGGAGGTTAAGCTGAAGTCAGGATCCTTGTCTTCTATTGCTGAAGCCACTGGAATCCTGCCCAAGCAGCACCATCCCATGTAGTCGTCTTTGTCTATCTGCATGCAGTTAGTAAACCTGGTTCTTTGGAACCCAGTTGGGGCTGTGTGATTTCCACATATTCTTAACATACAGAGAGCAAAGACACAACCATCACGTTCCCATATGACTTATTTTTCTAGCAAGGAACAGCCCGATGCTGAATTATTCTAGGTTATGGTGGTGTAGCGGAGATAAAAATCCACTCTTCAGAGTTCAAAGTGCCTTCACAAATGTCAAAAGAGGAGGCTGCAGGGTTGCCCACCCTCCAGGATCATCCTGGAGTCTCCAGGAATTAAGGATGAAACTTTAATTCAAGATTAAGTCATGTGATGAAGCCTCCAGGAAGACGTCCAGCCAAGACTGGCAACCCTAGGCGGCTGTGAGGGTAAATAAGTAAGGAGGAAAGTGTTCCTATCCCCATATGGCAGAGAGGGAAAGTGACTTGCCCTCTGTCACATCAAATGTCAGCAGTACAGCCAGGACTGAAATTCTGGGGCACCGTTACCCCAAAGCAGGATACGAGTGACTCCCACTGATTGCAGATGAGCGCACTGTACCTGAGAGCAAAATTTGGCCCCTAGATTTGCCCGTGCTCAGAGTAGCTCATCAGGAGTGTCTAGATGTTTCTGCCCATGAGTTCAATGTCCCATTGACATCAACTCGGATTCTGTAGCAGAAGATTAGAGGCCAACAAGTCCCCCCGACCTCCAGGGTGTTGAAATGTGCCAGGTTCCCTACGGTTCCACCTTCCTGGTTCCGTTGGCTCTTTAGTGAAATTGGGCCAGATCTGTGAAATGTTCTGGTCTTGCTGAATCGGCAAATTGTTGAATCAGAAGTTTTTCTGACCAGCTGTAGCCTTCAGTTAACAGATGGGTAAACTGAGGCCCACAGCAGGAAAGTGACTTGCCCGAGTTCAGATACGGATTCATTGTCACGGTCAGGAATGGAACCAGCACTCACGATTCTCAGGCCTTTGCCATAACCACCAAACATTCTTATCAAACTTAACTAAAGGCAGGATGATCATTTTCTAAGTGACCAGGATTCTGCTTAAACCTCACCCTCCCTGGGCCTCTGTTTCCACATCTCAGAGTCCGTTGACATCTACAGATTAAACGAGCTGCATATTATCAAGCAACTAGTCCCAACAAAGGAAGGGAAGGTGTAGTGTGAGCCGAGTGTTGTTTAAACTTGGAGCTGCAGCATGGCTATCCTATAACACCATGTTAAGTGTGGGTGGTATTTATATAGAATTCCTATGGTTGGGTTAGCTTTATATTCGCCCCTACTCAGAGCAGCTGCATGTTTGTGCCCAGGACATACCACTTTGATGCCATGCTTCCCTCAGCCATGTGTTTATTTTGCACCAAGAGATCAAACCAAAACACATTTGCTTCATGTTTTTAATGTCTTTTATTTATTTACAGTCACCTTTGAAGGGGAGCCCAGAGTTCCATAGCACAGATTTCACTGGAGAGAGGCTTCAGAAATTTGCAGAAGTTCAGTACAGAGAGACATTCAAAATCCTTGGAAAGAGGCATGGGGGGACCAGAGTGTGTCAGCCCAGTAGGTTGGAGGAGAGACAGGAGACGGTTCGGAGCACCATGGAAGACAGTCGGTGGTGCTTATGCTGCTGGGGCAAAGCCCACCTGACTGTTGCCGAGATCGTAAACAGAGTAATATGACCTGAGGAAGACGTCACCCAGGATCCAGAGGGGCTGCCCGTTCTGGGATGGCAGGTAAGTGGGTGAGATACCCACGACACATTCGGTGCTATCGCTCTGTTGAGAAGAAGATAGAAAGTTGAGTTAAAGCCCTTTGGTTTGGAAGCTCTGGTCATAACCTATCACATGGATAACACAAATACGGATGTGCCCAGCAGACCCATATCAAATCTACAGCTCTCCAGGAGCCCACCCAGAGGAGACTATGCAAGCAGAGGAAGGTGAGGATAGTGCACTGCTATGAGAATCCATACCTGGAGCACGTAGGCATAGGGACTCAGCGGGAAGCTGGTTTCACTGATTGTGAAGGAGATGGTAGGCATGCTGTCAATGCTGCTGCAGCTAACCACATACTGTGGAAAGAGAAAGCATGAGCAAGTTTGCGTACTGTGTACAGCCACTGCAGACAAAACGCTACATCCCGTGTGACTCTCAACCCCCCACTTCTCCACACAGAGCCGCATTCCATCAACCTGGGAAAGCTCTTTATAACAATCACCTGGAAAAGGAAGGAAGACAAATGTTTTACTGCAGTCAAAAGGCCTCAACAGCCTGAACAAGCAGAGATTATTAGGTCCCCCTTACAGATGGGCAGACAGGCACAAGAAGGTTAAATGAGTTTCCCAAGACCCAACTGAGAGTGAGTGGCAGATCCAAGGATAGAATCCAAGAGCCCAGACCACCAGTCACTTGCTTTAACCACTAGACCACACTTTCTCTGAGTTGCTTCACCTAACAGAAACCTGCTTAGCAGCAAAGTTCTTCCCTCTTCCACTTTTAAGCCTCCCTGTGGCCAGCTGTTCTCCGTACCTCACCGTCGCTGTTCTCCTGAGCGCCAATGTCCTCCATCAGCTGCGAAAAGATTGACTGTGGAGCAGTGAGGAGGGAAGTTCCAGTGTCCACAATCCCCTGGCAGCCACTGCTACACCAGCCACTGGACTGTCCATCAACAGAGAAACTAAGAGAACAGAACACAGGACACTTCAGCAGGAAAATTCGGCAGCAATGTACCCATCTCTTGTGTGACGAACCAAGAACACAGGGGTCCTTCCATTAGAGATGTTAGAGCCACTGTTTTGTGTTCTCGTGGTATCTCTGGAACTTTTTAAGTGTAGGTTATCTAAGGTCCCACAGATACTTGGGGGCAGAGTCAGGAGTAGAACCCAGGAGCCGAGTCAGGAGTAGGAGCCAGGAGTCCAGGTCTTGGCTCCCAGAGTCCTTTGTCTGATCATGGAGGACAGGTTCATCAAAGGCTATTAGCCAAGATGGTCAGGGATGCAACCCCATGCTTTGGGTGCCCTTAGCCTCTGATTGCCATAAGCTGGGAGTGGATGACAGGGGATGGATCACTCAGTGATTGTCCTGTTCTGTTCATTCCCTCTGAAGCACCTGGCATTGGCCACAGTTGGAAGACAGGCTACTAGGCTAGATGGACCATTGGTCTGACCTAGTATGGCCGTTCTTACGTTTGTTATTATGATCAAAGCATGTTCCAAAGCCCATTGAAATTAATGGAAGGACTCCCACTGATTATGATGGGCTCAGGATCAGGCCCTACATTCCTCAGAAAATACCAATGACAACAACCTTACCCTTCAATTCCAATTTGCCAATAAGCATCCTGGGTGACAGGCGTCCAGACAATCTGACCAGAGTACAAATCGGAGTCAATCCCTCCAAAGAGAAGTTCGCCACCATCCTGAATGCCCTCTTGCCTAAACAAACGCACAGGAGAGAAAGCGCCTGGTTATTTATAGCCATCTACAGAGTCCAAAGACAGCCTGTGACTGGGACATCCAGGATCCTAGCTGGAGTTATAGCACAAAAACCTTCTCAGAGATAGACCAAGAACCCTGGTGACAAGGGGTTGGGGCGGGGGGAAATCAAGCTTATGGAGAGCTTTCGATCATCATGCACCAGACACATTGGTGCTGTGACACCTGCACATTCTCCAGTGAGCGGCAAATGTGGGCAGTCCCCAAATACCATGATGATGGGTGGGTGCCAGTCAGTTTGCAATGAGGTGTTTCAGAAAAGCCTCATCTACTGTTTGAAGGAAATGAATCATCTTGTAACAAGGGCAGAATTGTCAATCTAGTGCCCAGCATTCAAAGGTGCCATGGAAGTAACTGTGGGTACTCAGCATCTGGGAAAAAGCTGGCATTGAGTGTCCAGAGCAAATCATAGACCTGGAAGGGACCTCGAGAGGTCAGCTAGTCCAGTCCCCTGCACTGGTGGCAGGATTAATTATCTAGACCATTCCTGACAGGTGTTTGTCCAACCTGTTCTTAAAAATCTCCAACGATGGAGATTCCACAACTTCCCTAGGCAATTTATTCCAGTGCTTAACCACCCTGACAGAAAATTTTTCCTAATGTCCAACCTAAACTTCCCTTGCTGCACTTTAAGCCCATTGCTTCTTATCCTGTCCTCAGAGGTTAAGAGAAACAATTTTTTTTCCTCCTCCTTGTAACAACCTTTTACATATTTGAAAACTGTTATGTCCCCTCTCAGTCTTCTCTTCTCCAGACTAAACAAACTCATTTTTTTCAATCTTCCCTCATAGCTCATGTTTTCGAGACCTTTAATCATTTTTGTTGCTCTTCTCTGGACTGTCTTCAATTTGTCCACATCCTTCCTGAAATGTAGTGCCCAGAACTGGATACAATACTCCAGCTGAGGCCTAATCAGAGTGGAGTAGAGCAGAAATAGCACAGTGAAGCCTAGTGACTGTAGCCCCTGAGGAACATGTTACGTCTGATTGGGTAGAACCTTCACCACAGGGAGGAGAAGGTGAATGACCTCAGTGAGCTTCCCCACACTGATCGGTTTGCCCAGCTCTGAGCGGGAGAAGAAGGGGCTGCAGAGAAGCAGCACGCATTTCTAGGGGAAGGGATGAAATCTGATCCTAACCATTATTCTGCTGTTGGCCCTCCTCAGAGTATGGGAGCCAGAGGAGCCGACACAAAGGGAAAAGGATCATGGGAAATATAAAGACAGCAGATGGGCTTAAGGAGACAGAGGAATGGCCTCCTCCTCCTACTTACCCGCTCAGGTAGAAGCTGAAGAGCGAGGCACTGATGAGGTTCTCCTGGATCAGACCTTGCATCACGGTGGTGGCACCACCAGCAGCAATAGCAGGGAAAGCCAGACCGAGGATCCCATCGAACTGAGCATAGACAAAGCTGGTGCCAGGCTCGGTCTCACTCAGGCCAAACTCCTGGTTTGTGATGGAAACGTCCTGGATCTGCAGAGCAAGAGATGGGAATAGCCATTACAACCAGACAAAGCAAGCAGGCCACTGAACCTAGCAAACCCAGGAAGGAGAACTTTGGGTGCATTTATCTAACCAGCCAAGAAATCTCAGAGCACTTTCTGTGGGTATCATCACCTCCATTTTACAGATAGGGAAACAGGCACAAACAGGGGAAGCTATTTACCTACAGCTTATCCAGCCTGTCAGAAACAGAGTTGAGAATAAAAACCAGATCTCCTGACTCCCACTACTAGACCACGCTGCCTCTTACAATAATAGGTTGTTACCACTAGCAAGACCCACTGAGGCTCAGACGTTCCTCCAAAGCTCTGCAGCTAGCGGATGTCCAACTAAAGAAAGGCTTCCCAGCTACAGGTGCTTCGCCATACACAGCCCAGGAGCCCGAAGGTTCACGGTGTTGAAAAATGAATGCTGAGTGCCTTGGGTTTTGTTTGAAATAATCCCAAAAATCCAGTTCCCCAGCCACCTCATTTCTGAAAGCCTACTTCAAAAGCCCAGATTATATCCTTATCTGGAGACTAAAAGTGGAAAAAATGTCTCCGTTCTGGGTCTCGGCAAGGCACTGTTTGAACAGAAAATTCCCCAATGAGTGATGGGCCATATATTCACTAGCTAGAGTGAGTGATCTCAGCCCCTTTGTGGCAGAGCCTACAGGGGAAATCAGAGACTTTCTACCGCTGCCTGCTGAAGGAGTTTGGATGCTAGCACCTACCAGCTCATGTGAAGCTCTAATAACTATGTCATCTCCTCAGCTGATGCTATTACTTACTGTCACGGTGTCATAGCCAAAGACTCCAGTGAGACTGCCACTGCCGTACTGCAGAGAGAAGGTCTGTCCATTGGAAGAGTAAGTGGAGGAGTCGCTGGGGTTGAATCTAGTGTGGGTGGCTAGGAGTAAACACAGATCAGCATCAGTTGTCAGCTCGTGCGAATGACAGATTCAGACTCAGAGTTGAAGCTCCCCACCCCGAACTGAGCCTGCCACTAATCCCCTCTAGAAAGGTCCAATAATGACAAAACTTGACTTTTCTATAGCACCTTCCCCCTGCTGTTCTCAAACACTTTCCACCCGTTACTAATCAATTAAGCCACACCGCTCCTCTTTGAGGCAGGTCTAATCACCCACACTTTACAGGTGGGGGATGAAGGCACAAAACTGGGCAGTGATTTGCCCAATGGGACACAACCCAACCCCACAATCCTGTTCTTTAGCCACATGACCATCCTTCCCTGGCTTGCCTCTTTCTTTGCAAGCAGCCATCTGAAACTGTCACATGTGCCTACACTGATTGAAACAGCTTTTCGGGATTCCAGACACCTCAGCAGTGAAGCCATTATGGGACTGAAAGCATTTGAACAGGAATTTCTCCCCTTTTGTAATACATGGATTGATTTTATTTTTATAGACATATAAACAGTGCAAGAAATAACGCTGCTGCAGAAGAGCCAAGAAAGACAACTGTGAAGGTCTGGACACATGTTAAGAATAGACACAGAAAGGATACCAGACAGGGTGAAAGATACCAATTTGCAAGCAGGTAGAAATAGAGGAAGAGCAAGGATGCACTGGACGGACATGGTAGAGACTGACATACAACAAAAAGATTTAAAGATGAACAAAACCACGAAGCTGGTACAAGGTAGGAAGTGGTGGACAGACTTTGTTTGGCCTCAAGGGTCACAGCTGAGCTGATGGATGAGAAGCAAAGAAGAAGAGAAGAATAATGTGTGTGTCCATGTTGGTATTATATAATTAAACAGTATCTATTTTAAATTATGTGTGAGTGTATATCTATAAATAAATCTATCATTTGAATTCCCGTAAGAACCTAGGAGCCCCAGTCATGGACCAGCCCCCACTGTGCCAGAACAAAAAACAGAACAAAAAGAGGGTCCCTGCCCCACAGAGCGTCCAATCTACGTAAATGACATGAACTTCCATAGCCTCGGCTATCTTTCTGTTTGCAGTGGGACTTCAGAACACTCCTAGCATATTGGGATTTGAAGGATGTCTACATTATTCCTGACAAACAATCTGGATTATGGCTTGGTCAGTGCCCAGGATGGGATAGTGTGATAGAGAATTTCCCTCCATGGTAGAGACATTTCCCTCAGCCCCTTGTGCATGGGGATTACTCACTGCAGGCCTGGCTCTGGCAGTAGATCGAGGGCACCCACAGGTTGGATGAGCCGGTGTCGAAGAGAACCAGGAAGTTCTTGGGTGGGGTTCCAATACTGATTTCCCCATAGTAGGACATCTAGAGAAAAGGGTGCATTCTTTTCATCACAGGTTCTCCTCCTCATGATCTATGTCACTTGCCAACCAATAGTATTGTTGAGCCTGCTGGAGACAGTTACTGCCATCTGCACCACATATGTAATCTCAAACCAATGGGGCTGCCAGGTGGATGAATGGTGATAAAAGACAATGGAATCACATGCAGTTAGAGGTTTTGCAAACGACTCCATCTATGCTAGAGGGTTTCCAAAAAAGGGAAAACTTCCCCTGCTTCCATTTTAACCCTTCTCTCTTCCCCAGAGAGATTCAATTTCTTTAATATATATTCTAGCTAGAGGGCAGCCTGTGCTCTTTATTAGGGCCGGGAGAACTGTTGGGTCTTTTATTCCTCACGGAAGAAAATCTATGTGGAGGAACCACTGGGCATAGCTGAGTCCCAAATAACTGTGTTTACTAACTACAGCAGAACCTCAGAGTTACGAACAGCGGAGTTATGACCTGATTGGTCAGCCACACACCTCATTTGGAACTGGAAGAACACAATCAGGCAGCAGAGACCCCCCCCAAAAGCAAATACTGTACCGTATAGTACTGTGTTAAACGTAAATGACTAAAAAATAAAGGGAAAGTTTAAAAAAAAAGATTTGACAAGGTAAGGAAACTGCTCCTGTGCTTGTTGCAGACTGGCTAAAAGCAGGATTTTTCTTCTACATAGGAAAGTTTCAAAACTGTGTTAAGTCAATGGTCAGTTGTAAACATCTGACAGAACAACCAGAACGTTTTGTTCAGAGTTCTGAACATTTCAGCGTTATGAATCACCTCCAGTCCTGAGGTGCTCGTAACTCTGAGGTTCTCCTGTAGACACAAACATGCAAGGCTTAGCTACATACATGTGGCTGCTCTGGTTGGCTGGTCTAGAACACGGTGACCACCACGAGAGGGCCCACAAACTATTTAAAGGGATACTACCCAATTCTTGTATACTACAAGAACCGTCCTACAGACGATGGGCTGGTGCAAGTTGGATATCATATTTTCCATTTGAATTCTCTTGCTCCTCCCATTCCTGCTCCACGGTTGACAGCCTCCATCTTTCCTCATCTCTCCTCCATTTTTGTCATTTTTTCCAAATCAGGCACATACTTACATCCAGATAGTTAGACAGGACCTCATAGGTAACAGCGAAGTTGTTGAAGTACTTGCTGGCTGGGTCAGACTTGTGGTTCTTCAGGTAGTCCCTGAGTACGCCCTTCTCCTTCATTACCTCCCGCATGGATTTGAATTTCTTCAGGGGAATTCTGCACAGAATGTAAAGACAGCAATCAAGTCTCCCCTCATCATTTTTGCTCTTCCTATTCCCCCTCTCTCCTTTTTGGTCTCACTCTTCCTGCTTCTCTTCCATAGCTTCAATAGGTTTGGGATGGGGTAGTTTAGTGGTATGATTTTCCAGCCACTGAAAGAACCCAATGCATTGGGACTAATTAGTGGGGTTCCACAGGGACGGACTTCATTGTAATTACAGCAGGGATAAATTTGACCCCCTCTCTTCCATAGACTTGGTTCTCTTAAGACCAAGAGAACTTGGCTCTCTTCTTGAAGTAGGGAAGTAGCACACTGGAAAGCTAAGAATGGGAGATGGACACTAGGGTAATGGTGTCAATGTTCAATGTTAAGGTCAACCTTGAACTATTGTTTCTTTGGACTCAGGGAAAATGCAAAGCCATAGAAGAAAAAGCCGATTATTCCTAAGAATAGTACTTAGCACTTGTACAAGCCCTACTGATTCACTGATCTGCAAGTCTAGTAAGGTCAGTAGCACTGTCCCCATTTTACAGATAAGTAAACTAATGCCCGGAGAGATTAAGTGATTTGTCCAAGGTCACAGAGCCTGTCAGTGGCAATGCCAAGAACAGAACCCAAGAGTGCCACTCTCCTTTTCAAACCACTCCCCACTACGTTCCTATTCTTTCCTTCACACCAGCATAGTCAGCAATTGCTGTCAAGTGGCCATGCTGTTATTCCATGCTCACCTCACCATCCCCTCTGAGAGGTGGAGACACACCAAGGCGAAGATCAGCCACTTCATGATGCTCTTCTTTTGCAAGCAGTTTCTAAACAGTCCCCCGGTTCAGTCCTAGATACCAGGCTGAGGTTTGAGTCCCAGGCTCCCTGTCTATATACCCAAAGGGTGCACTGTTGTCTCCACCTCCTTTTGCGACTCTCTCATTCACATATCAGAAGCTTATCAACTGTCAATACCACTTCATGCTGCGGCTTGCCCTAACAGGGCTAAGGACCCTTTATCTCAAGAACAGCTGCTTAATCAGAAGGTTATTGCCATTTTATTCTTAAATTACTCCTTGCAAGGAAATGTTGGAATGATAAGAGGAATCGAAGTTCTTAAACTCCCAAAGCACCCAACAACCCACCAGCTTGTTCTCCTTTATCATCCACTTGCTTGCAGTCTGATAGTTCTATCGCACATTTTCTCCAAAGGAGGAAAAGTTTGATCACACACGGCAGCTGGCTTATAATGGAAAGAACAAGATTATAATTGCTTTGAGTGACCTGCATTGTTTCCGTCCCAGTACACACCTGTAACTTTTCAAGAGGCCAGACAAGTACAAGGGTATATAACATCCCTCAGAGAACAAAACATGGTGGTGTGGGTTGCATATCGAAACAGTCTCTGCTGATTAGAGGAGCTCCATTCACCTTGAAAGGCAGGAATGTCCACATGGTGGCCTTTTAAAAACAACCAAAGGTGAATTTTAGGGAAGGATTTTTATAACCCCAAGTTGTGTGTGCAGCTGTGTGTTTAATTTGCATTTGCAGTTAGACACTGAGTGTGTGACAGTACATCAGATCTTTGCATGTAACTACAGTAAAAATTGTAGTAGTGAGGCTAGCTAAGTACTTAAAAGAGATTATGCAAGGTTAGGTGAAACTCTTACATGCAAAAGACCAAACATTTAAGTCATCATAAGCCCCACAAATTAATTTTCCCTTAAAAGTAATTGCAGGTGCAGTGGTAACTCTTAATCTTAACTCTGCCCAGTAGTTACACTAATGGAGCTGTGGGAGACACACAAAAAGCGTCTTTAAAAATCAGTTTTGTCTAAGCTGGGATACCAAACACTAAAATGCCTTAATCGTAGTCTTATTGCTATTAAATGGTGCCACTACAGAGCAGAGTTAGTTATTTGGGTGCCTTCACCATGCATTTCCATTTCTTAATAAAAATCTTAACTCTGAATTTCTTGGGTTTGGAGATGATCACTATCATGTTTTTCAGCTTGCCATACGGAGATGCACTCTAAAGCTTAATTCCATTTTAAATCGCTGTTTGTCTGGGACTTAATAGAATACTTAGGGTTGCCAACATTGTATTTCAAAAAGAAAGGGGGAAGGGATAGCTCAGTGGTTTGAGCATTGGCCTGCTAAACCCAGGGTTGTGAGCTCAGTCCTTGAGGGGACCATTTGGGGAACTGGGGTAAAAATCTGGGTATTGGTCCTGCTTTGAGCAGGGGGGGTGTGAACTAGATGACCTTCTGAGGTCCCTTCCAACCCTGATATTATTATAAAATCACGAGTGATGTTGAGAAAGTGGATAAGGAAAAGTTATTTACTTATTCCCATAACACAAGAACTAGGGGTCACCAAATGAAATTAATAGGCAGCAGGTTTAAAACAAATAAAAGGAAGTTCTTCTTCACACAGTGCACAGTCAACCTGTGGAACTCCTGGCCTGAGGAGGTTGTGAAGGCTAGGACTATAACAGCGTTTAAAAGAGAACTGGATACATTCATGGTGGTTAAGTCCATAAATGGCTATTAGCCAGGATGGGTAAGGAATGGTGTCCTTAGCCTCTGTTTGTCAGAGGGTGGAGATGGATGGCAGGAGAGAGATCACTTGATCATTACCTGTTATGTTAACTCCCTCTGGGACACCTGGAATTGCCCACTGTCAGTAGACAGATACTGGGCCAAATGGACCTTTGGTCTGACTCAGTAAAGCCGTTCTTATGTAAAGGCTGGTTTTCATAGCACGCAAACACATTGATCCTGGCTGACACTGTTGAGAGGTAGTAATTTGGGCCAGGATGGCAACCTGACAAAACTTGGTGTTTGTAATTTGCATAATTTATTATTATTAAGCAACACTCACCAGGGTATTTCTTGCTGCTTTTTTGTAGCACTCAGCAGCTCCTGATCCTGTTGTGCGGCGAGGAAAAAAATCTCTGCAGGGTGCCATTTCATATTTCAATGCAGCGTGAAGGGCCAACTTTCAGCAGGGGATCCAGAGGCCACTTGGGCATGACAGAGGAGCAGCCGGGACTAATTTGAGCAGCATGGAGAACCCATACAGCCAGGTCAAGTTGCCAACTGGCGGCCCTGTTCTTCCCCTGATTTCAGGTGCCAGAGTGATGCTCCAGACCACTCTGGCTGCAGGCAGTGCTACACTCCTGGTTGAAATACGGGATAAAAAGCACTCATACTGATTTTTTATTTAAATAAGGGGCATCCCTTATAACATAGGACTGTTGTTATTCCTTCAGAGGCACAGCCCAGCGGACCACCAGGGGAGGAGAGCTCTGATCATAAACTCGATCACCCTTGGATCTGCAAGGGAGACTTTATCAATGGCCTTGCTCAGCATTGGAGTACAAAGCCCCACTATGCACAGGACAGGAACAGCAAATTGTTTCCCACTCCTCAGCAGCATCTAGCTCAACTCCTGTGTTCACCAGCTAGGGCTACCACTTCATCATCCAGCTCCCATTGATATCCTTCAGCATCAATCCCTGTCCTGATCATTATCGGTTTGCTCCTGAGCCCCAAGTAATGTGGATTCTGACACGAGCTGCTAGGGGAGCAAATTCCAGATATGTATCACTCACTAGGAGATAAAGCCCTCTGGACATTTCAGCCAAACTTCAGAGGTTCCAGTTCCAAGGGCATCTGTGTTGTCCTGTTGCTGTTAAGTTCAAAGGGAGCTTCACTTGCACCCTTGTGATCAACCGTGATGGGTTTTGCAAAGATTTCACAGGGGACAGGGCCAAAAGGGACCATTTTGATCATCTAGTCTGAGCTCCTGCATAACACAGACCAGCGCATTTCACCCAACCATTCCTGAATCAAATCCCATGTCTGGATCAAACCACCGGTGTGTAGCCCTGTTCTGAGTGCATCGCACCTACTTCCAGCAGATAGCTGGAGGTGGGAGGCATCTGTCTCCCCTTTCCCCCACCCCACTTTCTTTTTAAACTCACTTTGTCAACATTTGAAGAACTTTTCACGCCAATTAAGTCTTATGGAATTGCTTCCTCCATAGTCTCTTTTGCTACCTGCAGATGGGTAAATTCTTCAGCCTATTGACCTAAGAGCAGTGCCATACTTTGCAGCCGTTTAGCTGTCTGATCACCTTGATATCTGTGGGACCAGGGAGAGGTGCAGAGCAGCAAGGAGAAGGAAGACACTTAAGCTTAGCTATGCAAGCAGCAGCCCTTACCCTCCACCTCCAAGGACTGTGACTGTTCTCAGCAGAGGTATATGCTACGTGGCCCACATCCTGTTATCTGGATTTTCATTATAAAAGGGCAAATATAAATATCAGCTCACTCAAGGGGACCCTTATCACCAAGGGCCTAGATAAACAGTGGAAACTGCTCACCCCATGGGCCAAAATTACAGAAAAGCAAATTGAACATGGGTGGGAAAAAGGCATGGAATGAACCCTGTTACCCCACCACACACACACAGACCTGATTTGGTCTTGCAGAATGTTCCCTTCTCCTTCAAGCTCCGTTAAAAATGGGCAAGAGGCCAGGTGCCTAGCTGCATCAGCTGAAGCCAACACTAGAAATGTAAGAATTGAAAAACTGGTTCAAATCAATGATCTGTCTAAGTCCAGGATCATTAGCAGATGCTTCATGGGTCACTACAATGAACATCATAGTGGACAATTATGGGGTAACCTGCTCCTAAAGGAACTTTATTTCTGACCCCAGGCAGTAGTGGTTGACCGATGCCCTGAAGCATGAAGGTTTATAGTCCTCATGCATTTTCTATCCTGCCTGTCACAAACATGGATGTTCTCATTATTGATCTAAATATCTACTCATCTGAGATCCTACCAAATTTTTTAGGTTCAACGATCTTCTGTGGCAATGAGTCCCATACGTTAATTACATACTGTGTAAAACATATTTTCTTCTATCAGTTCTAAAATGCACTGCCTTTCAGTTTTTGATATTGATTTGGTTTTGTGTTAAGAAAGAGGTTACTAGGGTACATAGGAGCAGCTGAGACTCCTCCTCTATTGCATTCATTATTTCATATTCCTCTCTCATGACCACTTTTATTCATCTCCTCTCCAAAGCAGATAGCCCCACGCTCTCTTCACACCGAAGCCTTTCCAGGACTCATCATTCTATCACCCAGCTCTGCCCCCCTTTCTGCTAACATGCTTTTTGGAGACAGAGAGACCAGAATTGAACAAATCTGTTAACTTCAGAGCCATCCAGGCAATTTGGCTACACAACATACACTCATTTCAATTACAGGTGGGTGGATGAATCGTAGTCAGCTTTGACAATCTCAACCAGAATCCCAGGTGCAGATGTAGCGTTAATTGAGAATTCGGCATAACTGCACAGTACTATTTTCAATCTCATTCTTTAGAACACATTGTTTAGTTTTCTGGCCACTATTATACACCAAGCAGGGGTTTTCATCAAGTTGTCCTCAGTAACACCAGGGTCTTTTCTTTGCGTCATTTCCATCAATTTAGAACCTAGTAAGCGGAATTTTATATGCCATCCTTAGCTTTTTGCCAACTTCTCTGGTCTTAACTAACCTAAATAATCACTGTGTCTGCAAGTGTTGCCACTGCTTCGTTCATCCCATCCCATATCATTAATATATTAAACACTAGCCTTAGCATAGAACTTTGTGGCACATTGCAGTGTTAAACTTTTGACAGGTTGAAAATTTGCGATGGACGCCTCCTTCTTTTCTGTTTCTTAGCCAGTTTCTGATCCGTGACAGAATTTTCTCTCTCACTCCTGTGATCATTCAGTTTTCTTACGAACTTCTTTGTGAGAGACTTTGCCAAAGGCTTTTTAAAGGCCAGATAAGTTCTATCAACAAGGCCTCCTTATTCACTACTTAGTCAAAAAAGCTCAACAAATTCTAGTAGATTAGAGAAGCATGATTTTCCCTAACTGGAACTGTCCCCAAGTCTTGTGATATGTGGTGGTTTCTTTAAAGATCACACCACTGAAATCAAAGAACTCTCAGATTTCATTTAAAAAAACAAAACATTTCTAGCACTCATGTTTGCAGAGAAACCCTGAAAGCACAATCCCTAAAGGCTCACACATTCGAAAGTACAAAGAAAGTCCAAAAATGCTTGTTATTTTTTAAAAAGCTTATGATTTTAAGCCAATCTCATGATTTTGGGGGGTTCTGATGTGATTTTCAAATGCTTGAGATTAGCAATACTGCTACTGCCTGCAGTTTGATCTATTTTGGTACATTTCATAGCTGATAAGAAGTTCAAACAGGAGCCTTTTATTAAGTGATTGCTCAAAGCTAAATAGATTGCAGCTAGTCAGCACTTTGGGACCTCTAGTCTCTTTCTCCATCTCCTCCCATTGTCCTTATTATGCTTTGCTCGATGGTGCCCCTTTGTGCTTGGCACAGCCTCCAAAATCCCACCAGCCAAGGTGCTCCCCTCATGTAACTTCAAACACACCTCCCTTGCGATGTCCCTTCACTTCCTTTCATTGGAACCAGTGAGCTCTGTATTGTATTATCCAGGTTAGATTTAAGCTCTTGTGGGCAGGAAACCTGTCATTCATATTCCACAAAGCACTCTCTATAAACAGGGAGAGATTTTTAAGTGCACACATGGCAGGCAGGTGCTTCAATTCCATTTTGCCTTTGAAAATCTCCCCCAACATGGTGAATGTAGTGAATAACCAGGCAGAGGTCACTGCTGGAGGCAGGATACCGGGTCTTGATGGAGCAATGGGCTGATCTCACATGGAAAAGCCTATGTTCCATTGCTTGGGAAAGGCACAGGACTGGAACACCAACAGGTCAGAATTGAAGTGCATTGGCATAACTGTTTGTGGGGAGCCCAGGACTTGTAAAACAGAGAATAGTGTAGGTCAGGACTAGGGTGCACTGGCACAGATGTGCATGAGATCAGGAATAGAATAGCAAGAAGTGCTGTAGGCCATGAGCTGGAGGTGGCGTCCAGGACTGAAATAGCATAGGTTACAGGAGGTTGGAATAGAGGTGCGTGGGTAGAGCAGCATGGGGAGGCCAAGACTGGCCTAGCAGGTCAGGATTCGGAGCACTAGCAGAATTGCATGAAGGAAAGTGCCTTTTTACACTAGGATTGATTCTGGACAGCACACTGGGTCTCCAATTTAAATGAGCAACTGAAATTCATCTTTAAACTTGACAATTCTCTGTTTAACACCAAACACGCCACACCCTCCACCAGATAGTCGTCAGATTCCATTTATTCTGTATACATTCTTAGTGCACATTAGAAGAAGACATGAGCGCTCCTCAGCTCAAACAGCACTAAGGCTCTTCGCCTTGAAGGTTACACCTGGATGAAATATAAACAGGGACTGAATGGATATCCATAGTAATAACCCATAGAAGTAATTACACAGAAAGACCGATCTCTATGGACAGAGCAGCTTTAAATCCCTGGTGACCAGAGCCCCGAAGTGCCTTTGCTTTTCCGCCGCGTCAGAAAGAGTTAGTATCAAAGACACCAGTACAAGTAACAACGAGGAGAATCACCAAGCTTAGTGAGAAGACAAACTCTACAGACAGGCTGCAAGGGCGTGCCATAACAGGTGAACTGAGATTACTACTATGCAACTGATGAATGATACTGCACAGTAACAGTGAAGTCAGATGCGGTTGGGTAGCAACATGCCTACGGAAAAAGGGAGGGAAGTGGCTTCGGAGATGACTAAGAGAACTTACGTTAATACCACCTAGCTCTTGTATATTACTTTTAATCCACAGATCTTGAAGTGTTTTACAAAGGAGATCAGTATCATTATGCTCATTTCACAGATGGGGAAACAGAGGCATGGGAGGTGATGTGATTTTCCCACGGACACCCAGCAGCAAAGCTGAGAAGAGAACCCAAGTCTCTTAAGGCCTACCCAGTGGCCACACTGCACATAGGGATCAACAGAAACTAACTGCTCGAGACACACATACCCTCACCTGTCCTAGTGTGAGCCACAAGGGTCTCTCACATGAGAAGTACAGAAACAATCCCCTCCCAGGGCGGGTGAGAGGAGATTCTGAGGGTTAGAGGTATTTAGACGGCCGCTTCCACTGGAGGTAAAGACAGCAACAACTGGGAATTTTTTCCAGTGGACACAGTGGCTTACATAATACTACTTCGCATTTGTGTGATTTTTTTCATGTTCAAACCACTCTGTAAACATCAATTAATCCTCACAGTACCCTTGTAAGGCAGGTAGCTATTACTAGCATTCAGACCAAGGGCGTTACAGTTCCCCTCCATTCCTAGAGAGGAAAGTAGGCATCTAGGCTGGATAAAACAAGCTAGAAATAGACACACTCCTTAAGATGAGACCATCCCACAAATAGATGTCAAGGGAGAGGGAGTCCAACTGCCTAACTTCAAAACCCAAAGAAAAAACACTTAAAAATTTAAGCCACTCAAAAACCCAAAGAAAATCTCCTCAAGCTGAAAGCCTCCTGGGGACACATGGTCTCTTCCATGTTATCAGCCCCACACAGAACAGATCAGTGCAGGGATGATCCCAGAGGAAGCCTTCCGTCCACAGGATAAGCCTTAAGAGATGACATGCTCATCATGGAGCCAATTCAGTTCAGGGGCTAATTCCTTTTTGTGTTAGCACATGCGGGGTCTCTAGGGCAGGTACGCACCCATTTACAATGCTGAGCTTGTGTCCAGCGGTGTGACATCAGTCAGATATATAATGCTTTGGAAAGCACCTTTGATTCTTGAGACCAAGGTTTATGAAGGCCACTACAAAAGATGAAACATTCTATTTTTTGCCTATGTTGTATTAGCTGAGGTCACAGCATGTTTGGAGGGGAGACACTGGGATGTGGATGATGGTTCCTAATTTAAGCCACATCCAAGACACAGGTGAACAGGAATTTGGATAGTCCAATAATCTGTTCCTTGCAAGGCTCATGGCAAGATATGCAAGGAAAAGAAAGAAAACCATTAAAAGAACATGGTATGGAGGAAAATATAGAATGAGAAGATGTCCTGTTTTCTTGTCATGAACTACAAGGTTTCTAACAAGGATAACGAGCCAAATTCATCTCCCGTGTGACCCCAATGAAGTCAGTGGAGTTACAGCAGGGCTGAATTTTCCCCGCAGATTATGAACTCCTCAAGGCATTATTGTCTTATTTTAGATCTGTAACAGTGTCAGGAATACCAATGGTGCTCTATAATGTAAATAATTCCAGACCAAAAGAGAACCATAGGATAAGAGATTCCAACAGAATTACCACTGGATGACAGGCTACCTACCATCTATTATCCAAAGCAACTTCTAATCAAACAGAGCAAGGAACCTGGTGGTGAGGAAAAGTCAAAAAAAAAAAAAAAAGAAAAAAAAAAGGTCCAAGCCTGTTCAACCTGCCACCGAAAATTCCTATCTTCTACCTGAGAATGTCCCACATCTGACCACTACAGGAAGCTATGAGGCTGGATAACACCACACCACAGTTGTTAACATTGAAACCTCATCAGCAGGAGCTTCCTTTCTGTTTCTGGTCCCTGAAGCTCTAATGCAGCTGAGCTCACGCTGCACTCCATGAACTGTTCTCCTGGCTGTCGAAAACGAAGCAACAGGATGGAGACTGGGAGAGGACCTTGTCCATGGAAGGAGATCTCACCCTTATGAAGCCGCCAGAGAATGAAAGAGCAGTGGAGACACTGGTCTAATACATTCCTGGCTAACTCAAGTCAGGTGACCAGGGCTGTGTCTCCCCCAAGCCCATGAGATGACTAACTGCTAAGAAGCCTTTATCC
This sequence comes from Gopherus flavomarginatus, assembly GCF_025201925.1. NCBI lineage: Eukaryota > Metazoa > Chordata > Testudines > Testudinidae > Gopherus > Gopherus flavomarginatus. The sequence goes on along the minus strand of NC_066621.1, from coordinate 17,149,287 downwards.
ATTCACAGTGTGGCCAATTGCCTGCACAGATTCTCTCTCCATCCCCTAAAGTCTTCCCACCCAGCTCAAAAGCTGAACTTGACCTTCTGTGCTATGGATGCATGGCTCCAATGAGCACTGGATTGTAAATTCACTTCTATTCAGCCATCCCCAAGAGCCAATCCGCACCTGGCACTTCTCTCTTGAACCTCTTCGTGAGACCTGCAACTTCTCATGAACAAAGCCTGCTGAGTCAAACACTGCACTCCTCTTACCCAAGGATGCCATAAGGAATGGAGAATTCGAGAGACAGTAAATCAAGACACAGGCAGATGGCAATTTGCAAAATCAAACTCCAAATCAAACCAAACATGTACTAAATCAGAACCACCCAGGATGGAATCAGAGGCTTCTTCTCTAACCTCAGTGATGAGAGAACGTCTAGCTACTTCATCTCCCCTCCTTAGCAGGTGTATCATTCATTATCAACCACTATAAACTGGACTATAGCTTTGATAAGGCAACCAAGTCAAAGTGTCAGAATCCCTATGTACTTATATGGCCTTCATCGCCATAGTATCCCAGTCACAAGTGCCTTACAACACCCCTGTGAGGTAGGGAAGTATTATCCCCCTTCACAGATGGGAAACTGAGGCACGGGTTAAAGTGACTTTCCCAGGATCATCCAGGAAGTCTGTGGCTGAGACAATAATTAAACACCTATCGCCCTAATCCCAACCCCATATACTAGGCACTAAACCATGTGAATGGCATTCCAGACCGGGGCATATTAGGGGCTTCAGCCTGTGTGGGTGCACTGGGGAGGAAGCCCTGCAGAGCTGAGTTGCTAACAAACAGCACCTTGAAGAGACCAGTCTGATCGACTCCAGCCTCTCAGCTCATTTAGAGTTTTGAAAATACTCATTCAGGTATATTGGCTGTTCCCTCCAACTCCCCCGCTCTAGAGAGAGAACACGACAGCAAACTCTACAACATGGCTCCGGGCCTCACCTGTTACATTACACCTGATTTGACTTCTCCAAAGACAGGTAAGCACTCACCTGTGCAGATGAGTGGCTTTGGATACACTTAAAGGAACCCAAAGTTTCTGCCAAGAGGCAATGAAGGTCTCTCCCCTTTCGATGGGAAAGGACAGGGTCCGAGATATCTTATTCCAATGCCAGGAACCATATTGATCCTGGATGTAACCCTACCAAAGCTAATGAGGCTGCAACCAGGAGGAACTTGGTCCAATGGTCAAGGAGTCCTATTCTGCAATTGCAGTAGTGTCAAGAGTCCTTTGTGATCTTGGGTGAGTTCTAGCCAATAGCAAGCCCACATGGGGCGGAATGGGGAAATTTACCTTTTTGTCTGGGACTAGATTAACTTTGCTGTTAAACCTCCTAGGCCCTGATCCAGCAAGGCAACGAGACGCAGTGGGAGTGGAGGATGCTCAATGATTCATAGGCTTGGACATCACCTGAGGTCATTTCCCATGATTTACTGAAAGAAAGAAAATGGCACAAGCCTTATAAGTGCCTTAGCACCATCTGCCAAATGAGTGAGTGCAAGACAAATAGCTCATAGGATCTTCTCTCTTATCTCAAGCCTTCTCAGCCTTCCCTCTCCGCCTTTATCTCCATCAGGAGATGATCTTGAAGTCCAAGGATTGCCACCACAAGGCCACTCTCAATTTTAATATATTACATGTTCTTAATGAGCGGCACACTTCCTAAATCTTATCAGAGTCACCAGCAAATGCAGGAAACTTCTCAAGAGTGGAGCTACCACAATACAACAGAGATGATGGCTCCTGTCACATAGTTTTTTCCTGTGTCCCCCTTACTCTCAAAGGTGCTTAGACTGTCCACACTATGACTTACACCATGCTAGTAAGAACTCCTCTTCAACGAAGGTGTTGCTAGGGCTGTTTCCCAGGCCAATGTGGACAGCAACTTTTCCATTTCATCTGCACTACAAATACAGCTGTAAACAGGGCACCAAACACAGGCTAAAGCCTCAGACATTTCCCATCTGCATTATAAGACCAACTCTGCTTTAACTGTGCAGGCGAAAGGCATGTTGTAACCAGACCCCCTAATACTGTCGTAGTGTAGATGGACGCAATGTCCAAGAATTAGGTTAGAAAATCATGCTACATACAACAACAGGGAGATAGCCAGCTGGGGCATCTTGGGGGAGCATCATAGCATGGTCTGATTAACCTAGTTTTCAGAAAACTCTTGCTGATCAGAGGAATTGTGATAGGGCCCTGCTAAAGATGTTTGTTAGCATAATTAGAACTGTAATGTGGACAAGGCCTGAAACTCTGCAGTTCATGCAGGCTAAGCAGAATATGGGACAGAGAGAGGTGAGAGAACCTGCTATTTCTTTTATCACTATGTTAAGGACACTCATCTAGCAGCAGGCAACTATTATCCTGTGACCACTTTTTATTTCGTGGTCATTTGTGACCAACATTATTTTGTAAACAGCCCCCTAGTCACTTTTTAAAATCTATCTTAGATGTGGGGAAATAAAAACATTTTATCGTCTCCGTTAACTGAATAAACCTGTTAGATCAATACATTCGCTACAGACCAATGAGGAAGTGAGGAAGGGATAAAGGGATTAGAGGACTTGATTTACGGTTGTGGATGTGTGCCAGGTTCCCCACATCCCTAGTAATAACAACAATAAGCTAGATAAAGCAACAAAGTAAAACTATTTCCGCATGTTTATTTCCGCCCCCCCCCACTGTTCCTCACAACTTCTTGTCAACTGCTGCAAATGGACCATTTTCATTACCACTACAAAAAGTTTCTCTCTCCTGCTGGTAACAGCTCACCTTAATTGATAGCTCTCGTTAGAGTGCGTATGGTAACACCTATAGTTTCATGTTCTCTGTGTATGTGTGTGTGTTATATATATATCTTCCTACTGTATCTTCCACTGCATGCATCTGAAGAAGTGGGCTGTAGCCCACAAAAGCTTAAGCTCAAATACATTTGTTAGTCTCTAAGGTGCCACAAGTACTCCTCGTTCTTTTTGCGGATACAGACTAACATGGCTGCTACTCTGAAAACAGTCCTGTGGCACCTTATAGACTAACAGATGGATTGGAGCATAAGCTTTCGTGGGTGAATACCCACTTTATCAGATGTCTGATGAAGTGGGTATTCACGCACGAAAGCTTATGATCCAATACATCTGTGAGTCTGTAAGGTGCCACAGGACTCTTTGTTGCTTTTTACAGATCCAGACTAACACAACTACCCCTCTGATACTTGACACTAAGCTAGATAGTTCATCATGCCAAATGCTAGCAACAAATTCCTAGAATAGACCCTGATCCGGACTGCAAGTGAAGTCAATGGAAGGACTCAGCAGACTTCAGTGAGTGCTGGACTGGTCCAATGAAGCACTGTAATAGGTAACAATATTTGCCCATAAAAGGGCAATTCAAAGCCCACCGAAGACAGTAGGCGTCTTTCCACTGACTTCGATGGGCTTTGGATCAGGGCCTACATGAATACAGATACATTAATACAGTGTTTCTGCAGCATCAGCTGCCATGTAACTAATACATTCGTATTGTGACTTTTAAAGACATTCTGTCAAGATCAAGCATAAATTTGACAAAACCTATATCCTGACTTGTTTTACAATTTTTTTTTTTTTTTGGCCTGGATGTTTTGCACATCTCTCAGCTGGGTGAGCAAAACTAGACAAGTCAACTTAAATTCTGCAGTTGGTCAGTTTCAGCTAAAGATTCTCAGGCATTGTCCAGTGCTGTAATGTCTGAGATGCAAAAGCTGCAAGGGAGGGTGATGTTTAAACCTTAAAAAAAGCCTCTTCATCGAGATTGTTCATGAAAATATTGTTATACGGTTACTTAAAAAGATAATTCTTCCTCACCCTCAATGAAACCTAAATGTGGGGCATAAACTACGTGACAGTTTCCCTATAAATAAAGTCAATTCATATATTAAAAATAATTAGCTTCTGTTACAGAACAAAAGAAGAGCTGGAGAGAAGCCTGGAAGACAAGAAGCCAAAGGCCTGCCAAAACTCACTGCCCTCTGAAGGTAGTGGTGGTGTTTAGTATTTGTAATGCAGACACCAAGCCAATGAGAAGAATCATAGCTCTGCAAATGGTGGACAGCTCCTGACCAGAGGGTAAAGAGATTATATGGATATCCATCAGCTTTACTTATTTGTAGGGCTGTGACTACATTCCTTGCCATTGCTCCTAAAAGGCTCACTTTTCAAAGCAGCACTACAGCACCGAAAAGAAGTTGGGTTTGTTAGCACTGGAAGAATCTCAGAAATCGACAGATTAAGCTTGTGACCACCAGGGCCAAGATATAAGCAGATGATCCAGCTTTTCCCCTTCACTGACTTTAGTCTGTTAACAAACCAATGGCAAGGACATCATAGGAAGGTTTGGATGGCTCCATTTGGCAACCCCGAGTGAGCTTTCAGAGAATTGGATGGCATGATTCCAATCCTGCGGGAGAGGGTAAGGGCGTCTCAAAACGATAAGGCAGAAGTCAATATAATTCCAAGAGCTCTTTTACGTCTCATAGAAATGAGAGGGAATAGCAAAGTGGTATCAGTGAATGCCTCATGCTGCAGAGATTGGCGTGGCCTGCAGCAAGTGAAACCATACACAGAATGTCATCACTGGAACATCCCACAGTGGAAGAGAAGTAGAACGTCATACACAAGTTTTTTTTTTTACAGAAGGGCCTGATGGTTCACATCAAATTCAGCCCTGGGGTAACCGGCTACACCACTCAAAGCCAATGGAGTTACAGTAAAGCTGAATTTAGTCCTTTGAGTCTACAATACAAGGAAACAAGCCATGCATTTAGCCAAAACACTAGTCAGTTATTTCATGTGGACTCAGCGAAGTATGTGGGAGTAGGCACTGCTCCTTAGATATAACTCCAAGCTTGGTTGCCTTGCAGCTATGCTCACACATCTATGTTTTCTGCACTCACTCCCAGCAGCCCAATACAGCGCATTCTAGGTAACTGAGCTTTGAGTCACAGCTATGCTTTCCTCATTTGTAGTTCCACAAAGCATCTGGATGTAATACATCACCTTTTTCACCATATTCCCCCTGTCAGCCCCCACCCCAAAAAAGGAGGTGAACACCAAGCGGATCCATTCCATGTTGCCACTGGCTTGGCACTTAACTTTGGTGCAAAAGAACATTTACAAAATAAAATAAATAGATAGAAAAATAAAACAAATAAACAAACCAACAGCTGGAAAACATTTATGAATATCTACAGAAAAGGCAGACAGATACGTACACACCAAGAGCTCCCTGATCCCAAACCTCTAACTCCATTTGCATTCCCAGTTTTTCCCCTGCTCCTACGTTGTTGTTGTTTTTAAAATGCTCCCAATGCTCTCTCCACCCCTCTGCGGTCTTCTCTCCACAGGCTGCCGACATGGATGCCATGAAAGCAGGGGGATTGACCCTGGTCCATGAATGACCTGTTTACATTTATACTCCGCTTGGTGCCGTTTTGAATACTGGCACCGAACAAAAGAACTTAAATAAATAAATAAATAAATAAACAAACAAAACTTCTGCTACTCTACAAGGCTTTAGAAACAAATGACATGGGAGGAACAGAGAGAGGCAGGCAGACATTTGTAAAGTCTGCATGCTGGAGCTATCCCAGGATGCTGTATTGAGCAATAGGGTTAACAGGGCGTCGGGGCAATAGAGAACAAAAGTCACGCTACACAATACACTGAAAGGCAGGTACAAAAGCCACAATGCAGTGCTTGCACGCAGGGTTTCCCTTACAGAGGCAAGTCGGTGCTGTTATGCCGAGTTTTCCTTGAAGTCCCATCGTCTCTGGGCAGCGCCCTCTGCAAGTTGGACATGGCTGCTGTCTTTTTAAGGTCAATGACCGCGTAGGAGTCCATCCTGCTGGCTGGGTGGGCGGCAGAAACCGGGGTGCAGGGCATCTGGAGGCTCTGGCGCCCCTTGTGGGGGTCAGCCTCCAGCTCTACCTGGATGTAGTTGAGTTGCCGCTGCTGCTCTGGGCAGGGTCGGCGGAAGTCGAAGCTGAAGACACTAGGTGTGCAGTTGTGGCGGTGCTGCAAGAAGTCATCCCGACGCAGGCCACTGTGCAGTGCCGTGTTCTCTGAGTTCATGTAGTTTTGCAGTGGATCACCTTCGTCTGGCTCAGGGTAGCCATTCGGAGAAGGAGTCAGCGCATCCCCAGAGTCCTCGTCCTGCCGCAGCGGCTGGCACTCCCACACAGGAGGCAAGGAAGGCAGGTTCTCATAGTGCAGCAGGGGCGTCCTGCGGTGAGAGCAGCTGTTTAAGCCCAGGTCCTCCCGGGTGAGTTTCAAGCGCCCGCCACGCCGGAGAGACGCACCCCCAGCAGGCAGCAGGCCATTCACATTCTCGTATACGCACCTGGGCACGAGGCACTCATCCTTGCACTCATTGTTGTTGTTAGGGGCGCAGATGTGTCCCCCGCACTCTCGATGGTAACGGCAGGAGCTGTCACGTTTCACCATGTGCCTGTGAACTGGGGCAGGGCCCAGCACAAACTTCACCTCCCCAGGCTGAAGGAAGACCTGGGGGTTTCGGTCCTCCAGAGAGCAGCTGTGGTTCCCGTGCAGAAAAGGAGGGTGGACTTCAGGCAGCGAGTGCATGCAGTGCCGGCCCCTCATCTCCTCCTCACCACTGGTTGTGTTCACATAGGTGTGGGACTGCAGGGAGAGAAGATGTGTTTTAGAGGCAGAGGGTGATGCTGGGGAGGAGGACAATGACAGGAAGAGATCAGATCCAAAAATACAGGGGGTGGGGATGGGACTGAGTGTGAGTACAACTGAGAATGTGAGTCAGGAGAGTGAGAGGTCTGGTGGCTGATAAAGTGGGAGGGGGTGAAGGAGGAGGAGTCTTGGTGGCTGAACAAAGTTGGAGGGACAGTGTGCCAAGGAAGTGGGGTGTTAAACTTGACCAAAAGGGATGCAGCTATGGTAAAATTATGTTTACACATCGACGGTTGCAAACCAAAACACCCAGCACCTGGAGGCAGGAATGAATTTTGTTTTCTCTCATGGATGTGAATTTAGTTTCTAACGGGCAGGATAAGCAGCAACTTCAATTGTATTCTCCTCACACTGCTCATCTAGAGACTGCCCTGAAGAACTGCAGTTATAAAGGGGAAATAATATGACTCTAAAGCTTCCCCATTAGTCTGGCCTGATTTGGTTCTGCTCCATCACTCCCAGAACTCCCCAGCCTCTCCCTTAGGGTCAGAGCCACTATTAATTAGGGGATTGACGTGTGGACTCTCGGAAGTGCTCTGCTGGTACAGTTATACTGGTATATTACAAAAGCAAAGTGCTCCTAGCGTAGACGCAGATTATACCAGCAAAACTGTGCTTTTGCCAGTAGAGCTTATTCCAAACGCGCGCCCCCCCTAAAAAAAATAGCTCTACCAGCAAAATTGCAATTTTGCCAATACAACGACATCTAGAGCAGGGGCTTCTGCCAGTACAGCTTTGTCAGCCAGGGATCACGCATCATCACACCCTGACTGACATAGCTGTGCTGGCAAAAGTTTGTAGCATGAACTTGCCCTCACAAAGGCTCCTTTCAAACATGAGCAACTTGTGCACACGAGATGGTTTAAAACAAAATATCTATGACACGTTCTTAAACAGGTCTCAAGTTGAGCTCAAACTCTGATGTGGAGCATATGAATTTCCATCTACACCAGGTGAGATGTCTTCTTGAGTGGTTTATATAAAGTATCCTAGGACACAGAAATGACATGAGAAAGGAGCTCACAACTGCCTAGGTTTGTGTGACTCTGAAGCACCGGCTATCAGACCATGATGGAGACAAGACACTAGGGGTATGTCTTCATTACCCGCCGCATCGGCGGGCAGCGATTGATCCAGCTGGGATCGATTTATTGTGTCTAGTCTAGACGCAATAAATCGATCCCCGAGCCGTCTCCCGTGGACTCCTGTATTCCAGCTTGGTGAGAGGAGCAGGCAGAGCCAACGGGGGAGAAGCAGCAGTCGACTCACTGTAGTGAAAACACCATGGTAAGTCGATCTGAGTACATCGACTTCAGGTACATTATTCATGTAGCTGAAGTTGCATAAATTAGATCGATATTTCCCCCCCCCAGCCCTGTAGACCAGGGCTGGGTCTAATGGATTGATCTGGTATGATAAATCCTATGAGCCTAAACACAGAGAACAAAGATCAGCTGCCCAAGCAGTGCAGTGGTAGCACACCACCAGGCAAGGGTCTGAGTCTTGGTATCCAGTCTAGCATTTAGCTTGGGGCTGGTAGAGATGTGGAAGCAGCACATACAGTCTCAGGAAGGAATTGCACCCTGCTGCTAAACAAGGGGCAGATCATTACTGATGGACCGGGGAAGCTACACCCATCCCTCGCTGCAAGCAGTTATTCCAGCAAGTAGTCACAGGGGTGCAAATTTGCAACAGTGAAACTAAGTAAATCAGCCAAGGAGGAGCAACTGACAAGGTAAGAGGGTCTCTGGGCTTCCTTAACGTTGAGCAGATGCATGAGCCTAGCACCCCACAGGAACCCTAGAAGAGAAAAAGACATGCTACGAGTTCCCTGCAGCAATGGAGATCAGGAGACCTGGGCTTACCTGCTCATCCAGCCCAATGAGGGCATGTGTGGAGTCCTCCCCAATGGAGGAGTGTCTCAAGCTGTTCATGGAAGGGTGTCGGGCTGTGGAGTAGGATGGGGCTTCCCCAGGGAAGCTGTGGAATCCGTTGGGGAACCCTGGAACAGTGTATCCCAGAGCTGGGGGGAGAATTCGGAGAGACATGCTTTAGAGACAGAGCATCACACTGGCCTTGCATACAGATGTGGCTGTGGCTGCACCATGGGCCAGCTCCTCATAGGGCCTTATTAAACAGGTGTGCTGGAAAGGCAGAGCCTGCTTGGCTGGGGAAGGCTCCTACCATCTGTACACCATTGTAAATATGCGGGCTAGGCCCTACAGGTTAAATTTACCAGTACTTAAGTCAGGTCTATGAAAGTGGGAAACAAACACACATTTTTCTAGCTGAGGTTTCCCTTACGAGCCTGCTGATCCCTAAAGAAGCCACTTGGCAGGGCTCCAGCTGGAATCCAACTGGAGTCAGAGAACGAGGTTGATATTTGCAGTTTTTGTTCCCATTTCCTTGGGAACAAGGTATCACATCAGCAGAAGAGTGGAGTTTTAAGCATGCTGCACAGAACATATGTGGACTCGAGGGCCCAGCTCAGAGGCCAGAAAGCTCACAACCGCTGCTTGGGAGAAATGTAGCCTTGGCTGGGGGACCAGCATCCAACACAGAGATAAACTTGGACAAACTTCCTCTACCCCTCCATTCCCCTGGACCTAGTACTCTGGAAGCCTTACTGTTGGGTGCCTGGGGTGTCCGGGATAGCTCCAGCTCAGTGGAGTGACTGCCCCTAGTCATGATGACTGGCTCCTCCACCACACTGATACTATTACACTGCATTAGGTCCTGCAGCAGATTAAAGATCTCCTCCGCCCTTGAACACTTGAAGGCAAATATCCCTGTGCAAACACAAAGAAGGCAGGGGGGGAGAGACGACAACAATCTTAGTTTAAGAAGAGCGTAGTCTAGTCCTTGGAAAGCAAAAAAATGTAAAATCTGATTGTGTTGTGTTAAACAGAAACTCAATTAACCTGGGGAACTCACTCTCACAGGATAAGGTCACGAGCTTGGCAGGATTCAAAAAGAGATTAGACATTTATATAGGTAATGGGAATATTCACCCTTCCGTTAGATAGCACCCAAATTTGTAAGAGGTATAAACCCTCATGCTTCGGGGTACAAGCCACATACTAAACGCCTGGGGTTAGGAAGTAATTTCCTCTATACACCTGGTGTTACACAACTGCTCATTATGAAGCTTCTTCCATTTTCCTCTAAAGGTCATGGTGCGAGCCAACATTTCAAACAGGATACAAAATTAAACTGACAAGTCATCTGACCTTGGTGGGCAAGCCCTGTATTTCTCTACACAAATTTATGATTTACAGGAAAATATTTTGTAAGATATTGTCAATATTTAAACACCCCCTGAGGCAATATTTCTGTATAGTGTATCCTGTTGTTACATCATTAGAAACATAACACCACCATTGCTAGTTGATCCATGAACTGGTGCATCTAATGCCAACCTTACATTAGTTAACTCTGCTGGAGATATGAATGGTATACTGGGTGACAGATGAGATTGTTCACCTGTAATTTCCATTCTTTCTTTTTACCTGGGGCCCGATCCAACTCCCATTGTCAATAGAGTCTTTCCACTGACTCTAATGGGAATTGGATTGGGCACCTGGAATGCATGTGGAAAGGAGGGGCAACTGCACCCCACTTTTAAAATGTATCAGATTAAACGGTGGCTCCCCAGATAAATAGTTTGACCAATAGCCAGTGCGTGCAGAACTAACCAATCACATGCTGGTGCGCACACACATGAATGCACAAAAGCCATAGCAACAAGGACAACAGCATGGCAACAGTTGCTGCTACTCTGAAGAAAAATTTGAAAAATATTCTTGCCAGAAAATATATGCATCCATCTTATTCATCGGGGCTAGGGACGAATGATCCAAGTAAAATTAATTAAGTGAGAAAGTCTCCTAAGAGCAGGAAAAGCAGAGGAAATATACGCAGATCAAACCAGTATGGTTTCCACACAATTTAGCTTTGCATACAGAGGACATGGATGACTTAGCCTGTGCCCTCTGAAAGCTCTCTTTGTAGGTGAAGAGTGAATAACTCTATCTATGCTATCTAGAGCTCCATGGAAAACCCAAATAAACGTAACAGCATTCCAACGATTGATCTGAATCCTGCAAAAGGCAAAGTAGACACACAAAAAGACACAGGTCCAACCCTGCTGACAACCGATAAGCATGGAATTCCACTAAAGGCAAATCCTGTTTATATAAATATTATAAAAGAGTAGCACATAGCATTGTAAATGCACACAGTACTTTATAAACAGACACAGAACATGTGGATGTGGACTTCATTCAGATAGCAGAGGACTTTTCAACACACAATGCTAATTGGGGGACATAGCCTGATTTTTTTTTCTTTTGCTGTGTGCCAAGAATATGCTCATCTCTTCAAAGTAATATACAGATAATCCTTATGCCAAGAAACTTACAGTTTAACAGGCAGCATGGTGTAGTGGGAACCAGGAAACATAGGCTCTATTCCCAGTTCTGCCACTGACTGAATGGTGTGTTCTTGGGTGAGTCATGTCATCTCTGTGCCTCAGTTTCCCCCTATGTAAAAAATAGGGCACTTTTGGAAACACCCTCCCCCCACATTGCAAAGTGCTGCAGGATCAATGGATAAAAAACAGTAAAGTAGTCGTACTGCTAAACAAGGCAGACAGAGAAGACAGAATGCACTGGAAAGACCAGAACAGAGGAGGACAGGATTTTTTAAAAACTAACATTGACTCACTTTTTGGGGTCATTGCGGAATAACCAAGCCTTTTAGAAGGGACCTAAACGAAGACAGAGCAGAGGCTTGGCAGACAGTAGTACAAAGGACACAGATGATGACATGCATGCAAAAGCAAGTATCTGAAGTTGAAACATGCCTAGGAAACCAGAGCCAACAGCCTCACCCTTGCAAAAAGCACCATGGGGGACCTTGGTTTCACGTCCCATAGAAAGGTGGCTTTCTAGCACCTCCTCAGTACCAACACAGAAGAGTAAGCCCACAGAATCACTAACTTCTTCTGCCACCCGGGTTTTCCTTAATCATCTCTGATCCAATTGAAAGCCCACTCCAAAACTGCTTACCTTAAGATACAATGAGACCCAATTCTAGAAGTGTTTCTCCATGCTGAGCATTAATAAGGCAATAGCCTAATTACTTTAACTCTATAAACAAGTGAGCCACAATAAGGCACAAGAGTGATACCACGTGATAGCGCTGCCCTCAGTTACAAGTTTCCAACATTAATGTCTTAGTTGGGAGTATTAAATGCACATGCAAACACACTACAGTCCCTAGGGGTGCGCTATCGCTTGTGAATGTGAAGCAGGGTATAAAGCAGGTTTCCCAGATGTAATAAGCAGGGGAGGAATGAGCACCAAGCAGTTACAGCATTCTGCAACTGAAAGCTTTAGACAGGTTTGTTCCCCCAAAAGACATGACACCTTGTCCGGTCTGGCAGCGGCGTCCGCTCTCGAAGGAGAAGAGGTTGGAGTCATAGCCATAGCGGCGCAGGCAAAGGTATGGCCATCTGACAGCATCGCGCTTGTGTGTGTGCAAGATGAGCTCCATCTGCGTTAGCTCCATAATCCCAGATCCCAGGGCGTTACCCTCATCATCGACGTTTGTTACCTGCAGAGACACCAAAGCTCACATCAGGAGGCTCAACACAGGAGATGTGACAGATGTAAGTTTGCCTGGAAGCCCCAGCACACTCTCTCCCTTGACTCATTAACATGCCATGCTCTTGGATGACAGGGGGAGGTCATTTGGGTGTGAATTCATTGCTGGTGAAAGGTGCGACATGGACAGCCCTGAAAACTGCAGCTCCATACCAGCTCAGCTAATGTGCCTCAACACAGGCATGCGGGGGACAACCTTGAGTGGGAAGAGGAGTTCAGTTTCTCCAATTCTTGGCCTCTCTGTTAAGACTGTCAAATGGTTCAACCACTGCCAGCTGTGCTGCTGCTTTTACAAGGTGGAGACCTTTTTACAGCCAATTAGGCTGAAACACACGGACTCATTTCACACAAGCCACCAAATAGCTACCATAAGGTGATAACTTTTGATGCCCACTGACTTGGGCCCAATTTGAAAGGTTCCACAACACGAGAGCCATCCAATTTTCCCTTCTCATTGCATCTGTTTCTTCTCTGGCACTGGGAGATTGAATCTCGATGCCAATGCAAATCCTTCTACACGACAGAGGGTGGAACCAGCAAGCAGGGGATTCCCTACTTAAAAATTAGCAACACATTTGGAAATCTTTCCCCATAGAAGAATTTCCCCATAAGAGAAAGGGCTTTAATGCGTAGGTTCCATGAAATTTGGATTGTACTTTGCAGGCCTTGATTCCCAGTGGCTGCTGTCAATTGCAGAGCTTTCCCTCTAGGATAAAGGGTATTACCTTAAACTTGGTGGGGTGGTTGTCTGGGACACTGTCTCTGCACAAGTAGCTGTAGCAGCTCCCCATGACGTTAGCATACCAGGTGAGCCCTAGAGTGAGGGTGCGGGAGAAGAAAAAAAAACAGAGGATAATGGCACAATTTCATTTGCACTTTTGATCCATAATTATTGTTTCATCCCAACCAATGACCCAGGCTTTTAGAGTGGTGGAGCAAAGGCAGGGATGGCTCAGTGGAGCCCTGGAAGTCTACTGGATGTTAAATGCCCTCAAGGATATGGGGAGTGGGTCTGCATGCCAGGGTGCAATGCCACAGGCAGGCCACACAGTGCACATACACACCACGTGATTTTTCTAATAGAAGAATATTTTCATAGTTATCCATCTATCGAGCAACAAACAGTGAATGTGATACAATGGGACTATGGAAGCTGTTCATAAAACAAAGTTACTCTGGAGTTTTGGCACCAACTACCCATTTTATGACTACTCCCAATGAGGAAGGATTCCTTAAGCACTAGCCAGGTCTACACTAGGAGTGTTTCACCAGTACAGCTATCCTGGGAGGGTATAGCAGCAAAGCACTTCTTGTGTGAAAACAGCGTAGAGAAGCGAAAGCACAATCTTGCCACTATAACTATGTGAGGGCTAGGGATCACAACCCTGACCAACAAAGCCATGCCAGCAAGAGTTTGTAGTGTAAATCAGTGGTTCTAAACCATTTGGGGCTCAGGACCCTTTTGTAAATGTTTATGGCCTGTTGTAAATAGTCTGGGGGTGGAGACCCTGAAGGGTTTCGGTCAGGTCCTGCCCAGCACTCACCCTACAGTGGGTTGCAACCCCACATTACAACCTTCAGGGTTGCAGCGCCACAGAGATTTGGTCCTGCCCCCCGATGACCAAATTTGCATGAGTGGAGTTGTGACCTGGCTCATGGGGTTGCAGTGCCACTCACTCAAATTTGTCCCATCCATGACAGCTGGGCCAAACCTGAGTGTCACTCAGATGCCCGAAGTTGCAGTGCATGGAGGCAAGCCCAGCCAGTCCTGTGGGACAGAAGCCAAAGCACGCAACCCTTTGAAACATTCTGGCGACCCAATTTTGGGTCTCGACCCTCAGGCTGAGAAACGCTGGTGTAGACCTAGCCTTTGTGCAGTGCCTTTGAGATAATCCACGAGGACAGAAGAAAGTCCGTAACTCTTTAGTCTCACTTGATTCTTACCCAGTTGAGGCCATTAGGTGGTTTTTTAAGGGCAGGGAGGGATTCCCACTTTATTCCCACAGTCCTCTGCTGAGTGTCATGGTAACCAAGATGTCAAGAAGTCACCTAGAGTTCCGTAGAAACTGTCCCATGTTTCACCTGACAAGAATCCAATCAAAGAGAATGGCAGAGAAAAGAAAGACAGAGAGCTAGTTTTTTTAATCATCTCTCTATTAATCTTTCTAAAAAGTTAAGGAAAACTTACATTTATAAATTATTGCTTTAATTTAAGTTTATGTAACACACTGCATGGACAAATACAGTGGGGACCTGACAAGTAAAAAACACTTTGGGGGTAAATTAGAACGTAGGTGTAAACAGATCAATCCAAAACTCACTGGGCGAGCAAACTGAGAGGTCGGTCAACAGGAAATGCAACTAGCATTTGCTTACTCCCTCCTATTGGCTGCTTTTTTCCCACATTCCTCTCTTGTTTTGTAAGTTACACTGCCTTTGCCTGTTCAGCACAAGGTTCCCTCCTTTGCCATTTACATCCATTTTCCACCCAGCAAATGTCATTGTTGAACTTGGCACAGATGTTCACGGGAGTTATACCATTTACAGCAGAAGGAACAATGCCTGCAAAGCATTTTCAAATACACCAAACACGTGTGCAGCTATTAAGGAATTAACTCAACACCGTTCATAAATGAAGTGGGGCTGGAAATGCAGACGGACAAATGAAATTTCAGACAAAGAACACAAGCAACTTTCTTTTCACTGGGCAATTTTGGACAACTAATCTCCAGAAATAAGACAAATTTTGTCTCAATTATGAGATCCCTATCCATTACTGGGTGTCCGAGGCACTACTGCAATATAAATAAATTATAATACTAGTAAGCAGCATCAAAGATACTAGAAATCACATGCATCTGCTGCTTTAGGAATCTGTATGCATCTGACTTAGATAGAAAGTTCCTAACAAGGTTCAGAGAGCAAGAAGGTACAGAAGCCTGTGGACAAACAACACAATAGCTATTCTATTTCGGATCATAAAAGGAACAAATTCCAGATATACACAAAACCAAACAACTATTCAGTACTTGTCAGAGAATGCAAGTGCCTAGCGTACAGGAAATGCACGTACTAGTAATAGGAAAAACTGGCATTACAGACTTTAGTTTACTGAATTCAAAGTAAACTCGGGGCACTAGAATCAGAACCAGTCACTACCAAAGGACGCCTCATGTTAATTATCTAGTAGTCCAAGGAGTGAGAGAGTAAAACTGTATGGATAACTAGCCTGACATTACAAGAGTAAATGAAATGAAGATGCTATTGAAAATTTCAAGCTCTGGCACATAATCAGTTTCATCATCAGTCACTTCAGCTTAGCAACAGTTCAGAGACAAAGATGATTCTCCTGGGCAAAAGCAGTATCCTCAAGCCCACATGTATAGGCTGTGGCAGTGACCATGTATAGCTAGCACATTTCCACCATCACAGTTATAAATAATATCCCATTAGCCTCCTCTGTACGTAGAGCAGAATCAAGTCTGACAGAGTTTTCTCCTTCCTTATCCATACCTGGGTATCTCTATCACACCTCTGAAACACTGCCTCTGCCTGCCACTGCCCCAGTCCTACCTCTGATGAATCCTCATCCCAATCTATACTTAAAACTTAAGTTGACATGGCTACAGCACTGACACCCCTGAGCTCTGCAGTTCTACTGAACTAACACCCAGTGTAGATGCGGAAGCATTCTTCTGTTGAGTAGCTACTATTGCTCAAGGAGGTGGAGTTACTCCAGTGACAGAAAAAACCCTTCTGTCACTGCAGTGTACATCTATGCTCCAGGATTGTAGCAGTATAGCTGCCGCACAAGTTATGCCACTGTACCCCCTGCAGAGTAGACACACATTAAGTTTCTTCTCAACTTCATTATTACAATGACTTTCTCAATGGCTTTCTTTGTCCCAGCTCCCACAACTCCAGAAAATGCAATATTCTGCAGCCTGCATCTTACAGCCAATACATTCACATCGTCCTCAATGCTGAATAACTCCATAGGTTCATGACTCAGTTCAAAATTGGCCTCGTTTGTAAAACCCTCCATGAACTTGCTCCAGCAGACCTCACAGACGTTGCCCACTAATCTAGCATCAGCCTCCTCTCTGTCTTTCAACTAATCTGGTCACTGCTGGCACACGGAGCCTTCTCTTCTGCAACTCCTGCCACTACCAACATCCTCCCCCACACACTATATCAATTCTCCATCCTATTTTAAATTTCAGTAGAAAACTTCAACCTTTTCCTTTGCCTCTTTGTTTTTCTCTCCCTCTACTAGTATTTCTGTCACTCGGTTCTTTGGCTCTGTAAAATGTTTGGGAGTGTTATGGGCTTCCACTGAAAGGCTGTAAGGCTCAGAACTGAAAAAATGAGATTATAAAACTACTCATGTAATGATCTTTGCAGATTCCCTACTCAACTAGTCATTACAGACAATGCCTTGTTGCTGACTATTTTAGCTGTATCCATTTGGTGCAGATACCTAGATTCTTGAGACTCTGCTCTTCATAGAATCATAGACTTTAAGGTCAGAAGGGACCATTATGATCATCTAGTCTGACCTCTGCACAACGCAGGCCACAGAATCTTCAATGAGCAATCCTTTAAAAACATGCCTTTTTCTGACTATGCTACACATCCAGAGCATATCCTAGCTGACCAAAACAACTTATCTGCAACTGGAAGAAACCCACAAGCCAGTCTATCCCAGTGGGACATTTTTAGGAAATGTTTCATATTGACTAAAATGTATTTTAAACATCACTTTCTACAAGACAGTGGAAAGAACTCAAGCACCCTCCTTACTTACTGCCTGCCTACAAACTGTACACACACAAGTGCTTCAAAGCTCTTTCTGAGTTTCCATCATCCAGATCCCTTTGCCCACACCAGCTGCTCCAGTCATCTGCTGAAATCCCCCATAGCTTATACACAAGCGAAGCAAAATGCTGCTATCCTTTGTTAAAGGCCCAGACGTCAGTTGCGTCTTTGGCATATTAATATCTACAATACCATTTCTCATGGTTTCTTGCTCATCATGCTTAATTGGCTGTGCTTTCAAGGGGAAATGAAACCAGCGAGCAGTCCTAGCCCTATGCACACCTGTGATTGTCTGAGTCAGTGACAGTGCGTCTACACTGTAGCTGGAAATGTGCCTCTCAACTCTGCTTGAGTTAGCATGCTAAAAATAGCAAGATGGACAGCTGCGGCGGAGGGAGCAGTTTGGGCTAGCCACCCCAGCTCGTACCCACAGGGTCGGGAGGATTTGGACGCAGGTAGCTACCCAGAATTGCTGCCTGTGAGGCGCTATTCCCAGCATATTAGCTCAAGCAGAGCTAGCACCCCCAGCTGGGAGGCTCTCTCCCAGCTACATACCCTAACATGAGAACTGCCTGCAGCCAAGGGATGGGAGTATTCTCAAAAAGATACAAGGCTCCATGGCTGTCAAAAGGCCTAAGGCAGGACATATCTCATTTTCTATCTTACTGTGAGGGATAGATTCTGAAATCACAGCTGGCAAATTTTCTTGTGATACTCCTGTCAATAAAGGTGGAGATTTTCAAATACACGAACTGGGGACTGGGCACCAAACTCCTATTAACTTTCCATGGAAGTTGGATGCCTAACTCCTGTTTCCACCTTAGAAAATATCTTCTAAGCGTTTTTTAAAAACCAAAGAACGGAAAGTCATCCACATACAAAACTCCATCCTCTCCAGCTCATATCTTGGTTCTTCTTATTGAGTGTCTCAGTGCATAGCTCAACTCTTCGATTCCCTTTGGCCTACCAAGGGTGTGAATTTGGTGGTCACCTCCAGAACTCTGACAGCACCAAACACTCTCCAGCAGTATAATTCACAATAGTGCCTTCACCTTCTCCTCCTGTAATCTCTTCCTGTGTTTTTCATATTTTTGATTTTGAGAAATGTGGGTTAAATGTGGGATAATGTGGGTTAAAAACTATCATGTGAAATGATGATATAGCTCCTTTTTCTGGAGGGTGGTAGATGAGAAATAATCTAATCTTCATTTTAGAATGACATTTTTTAAAGTTTTACACAAAGATGACAATTTTAGGCAGAGTCTGATAATTTCTCCAAGGAGCTTACAAATAAAAATGCACTTCTAACTCAAATGAGCTGATACGCACTGTGTATTGCATCTCCAATGCTAATCTACTGCACTGCTTTGTTCGGTTTCCTAAGTGATTATAGACCCTATGTTTATGTGCAGCACACAGGTGGGGAGCGCCTATCACTCCTCATTATCAGCAGTGGATGCATAACACCAAATTGAAAGCTTTTGGTTTGCAAGCTGACTGACAGACAGCATTGTACATTTCAGGGAATACCCTTCCAATTGGCACAACACTACCAGCAGAGACCATGTTAGACAGAAACCTGCCCTGGAGCTAAATGTTAATAAAACACAGGCTTTCAGGAGTCTTTAACCCTATTTATTGTGTCTTCATATCCCAATCTGGAGATTGCCTATCCTGTGGGTATATCTACATTGCAATCTTGCCTACCTACTGTAGCACAGCTGCAGCCTGTGTGAAAGGCAATGCTTAATCCAGCCATTTATTTCTGGAAACAAGGCACATCACTCCCAAGTTCAAAAATTTTCACTGCCTTCCTATCCATTAGAATTCAGATCCAAACCTCCCTGTGAGTCTTCATGCTCCTCCATGGACTCCCCCAAACTTGAATTCATCTCTAATTGACAGTTTTCTTCCGCTCTCTGACTAGCTCACATTTCTGTCCAACATTCCCTGTCTCTTCACAGCCAGCAGCAGAGACTTCTGCCTCCCTGTGCCCAACTCCTAAGAAGACTCATGTCCATCTAATGGTCTGTTTAATGCAGTATCCTGTACACACCTACTTGCAAATTCCATGTTCTGCTGGAATCTCATGTGCAACATTGCACAACTAGGGCTGCCAGGTGTCCAGTTTTTAACCAGAACACCTGGTCAAAAAGGGACCCTGGTGGCTCTGGTCAGCATGTCATTAAAAACCTGGCTACGCACGGCTGGCAGGCTCCCTACCTGGCACCGCGTGGCTAATGGAAGCAGCGACATGTCCCTCTGGCTCCTAGGTGGAGGGATGGCCAGGTGGGCTCCATGCAGTGCCCCCGCCCCATGCACCAGCTCCATAGCTCCCATTGGCCAGGAACTGCAACCAATGGGAGCTCCGAGGGTGACGCCTGGGGCAGAGGCAGCACGCACTGCACAGGGCCACCTGGCCACCCCTACACCTAGGAGCCAGAGGGACATGTTGCCACTTCCAGGGAGCCCCCCCCAAGGTGAGCGCCACCCGGAGCCCACTCTCTGCACCCCCTCCTGCACTCCAACCCCCTGCTCCAGCCTGGAACCCCCTCCTGACCCAAACTCCCTCCCGAAGCCCATACCCTGCACATGCTCCCACATGCCAACCCCCTCCTGCACCCAAACTCCCACCCAGAGCCCACATCCAAACCCCCTGCCCCAGCCCAGAGCCCCTACCACACCTTGAACCCCTCATTTCTGGCCCCACTCCAGAATCCGCATCCCCAGCCCAGAACCTCTCCCATACCTCAACCCCCTGCCACACTCCAAACCCCTCAGCTCCACCCCCCAGCCCAGAGCCTCCTCCCACACCCAAACTCCCTCCCAAAGCCTACACCCCGCACCCACTACCCTCCGCCCCAACCCAGAGCCCCCGCCCACACCCTGAGCCCCTCATTTCTGGCCTCATCCCAGAACCCACACCCCTATCCAGAGCCTGCACCCCAACCCCTTGCCCCAGCCCAGTGAAAATAAGCGACTGAGTGAGGGTGGGGGAGAGCGAGCGACAGAGGGAGGGGTAATGGAGTGGGCAGGGGGCGGGGCCTCGGAGATGGGCAAAGCAGGGGTGGAGTCCCAGAGAAGGGGCAGGGCGGGGGCAAGGCAAGAGTGTTCAGTTTTGTGTGATTAGAAAGTTGGCAATTCTCCCTTATGTGCAACACATCAGGTAGGCAAACACTATTAATTACATGATTCAAAAAGCAAGAGATTTGAGCAATGACGAGAGAACAGCAAAATTGCCCCTGGATACCACCTTGCATGCAAAAAGCACCATTTGGCACAGGACACCACCAAGTGCCACAGGACATAACCCACGACAAAACCCTTGGCACACAGCACAGTGCAGTCAGTGAGCTCCTCAAATCCATGCTTGATCACACGAGCAACTAGCAAAACTACAGAGGCCTGGAGTGGTGAAAAAGTAGGGAAAGGGCAAGGTTTATCCTATGCCAGTGCCCCAAGCCTGGCTTCGGAAGCAGGATGGATGCCCTAAAGCCCTGGTTTGCTAGGGTCCTGTGTGGCAATTACAAAGGTAAAAAGAGGTGGCAGCGGGCTTTAAAGAGGGAGACCACTATATTAGTGACAGCACAAAATGAAGCGATTGGCATGTGAGTAAGAAGGGATATTTAATGAGGGGATGCCAGGGATCTTGGAGCATCAGGAGAGGGATGGAAGAGATAATAAATGGGATAGAGAAGCTGATGAAAGGTAGTCAGGTAAATCATGGGGGACTAGACAATGAGGGAAAGGATATTAGGGGGAGGTGTGAGCTCTGTAAAGTGGTAAGTTGGGGAGTAAGAAGGGGTAGTCTGGAGGTAGGAGCTGTGAAATAGGATGTCCTGATTTTATAAGGACAGTCCTGATTTTTGGGTCTCTCTCTTATATAGGCTCCTATTATCCCCCACTCCCTATCCCGATTTTTCACACTTGCTGTCTGGTCACCCTACTGTGAAAGTGTATATGGGGTCAGTGGAAGAGGATAATGGGAGGGTGCTGAGGGGGCAGGGGGAGGAGATAACAGGGGGAAGGTGTCAGAGCAGGAGGGGTCGAGAGAGGGAATAACGGGGGCTCAGTGCAGGAGGGGTGGGGGGAGGAGATAACGGTGGGTCAGTGCAGGAGGTGCTGGGGGGGTCGGGGCAAGGGATAACCGGGGTCAGTGCAGAAGGTGCTGGGGAGCAGGGGGAGGGGATAACCGGGGTCAGTGCAGGAGGTGCTGGAGGGTCAGGGGAAGGGGATAACGAGGGGGTCAGTGCAGGAGGTGCTGGGGAGCAGGGGGAGGGGATAACCGGGGTCAGTGCAGGAGGTGCTGGGGGGTCAGGGGGAGGGGATAACGGGGGTCAGTGCAGGAGGTGCTGGGGAGCAGGGGGAGGGGATAACGGGAGGTCAGTGCAGGAGGTGCTGGGGGGTCAAGGGAGGGGATAACGGGGGTCAGTGCAGGAGGTGCTGGGGAGCAGGGGGAGGGGATAACGGGGGTCGGTGCAGGAGGTGCTGGGGAGCAGGGGGAAGGGATAACGGAGGTCGGTGCTGGGGAGCAGGGGGAGGGGATAACGGGAGTCGGTGCAGGAGGTGCTGGGGAGCAGGGGGAGGGGATAACGGGGGTCGGTGCAGGAGGTGCTGGGGAGCAGGGGGAGGGGATAACGGAGGTCGGTGCTGGGGAGCAGGGGGAGGGGATAACGGGGGTCGGTGCAGGAGGTGCTGGGGAGCAGGGGGAGGGGATAACGGAGGTCGGTGCTGGGGAGCAGGGGGAGGGGATAACGGAGGTCGGTGCTGGGGAGCAGGGGGAGGGGATAACGGGGGTCGGTGCAGGAGGTGCTGGGGAGCAGGGGGAGGGGATAACGGAGGTCGGTGCTGGGGAGCAGGGGGAGGGGATAACGGGGGTCGGTGCAGGAGGTGCTAGGGAGCAGGGGGAGAGGATAACGGGGGTCGGTGCAGGAGGTGCTGGGGGTCGGGGGGGATAACGGGAGGTCAGTGCAGGAGACGCTGGGGGTCAGGGGAGGGGATAACGGGGGTCGGTGCAGGAGAGCAGGGGGAGGGGATAATGGGGGTCAGTGCAGGAGATGCTGGGGAGCAGGGGGAGGGGATAACGGGGGTCAGTGCAGGAGATGCTGGGGAGCAGGGGGAGGGGATAACGGGGGTCAGTGCAGGAGGTGCTGGGGGTCAGGGGAGGGGATAACGGGGGTCAGTGCAGGAGGTGCTGGGGGTCAGGGGAGGGGATAACGGGGGTCAGTGCAGGAGGTGCTGGGGAGCAGGGGGAGGGGATAACGGGAGGTCAGCGCAGGGGATCGGGGGGCGGGGATAACGGGGGTCGGTGCTGGGGAGCAGGGGGAGGGGATAACGGGGGTCGGTGCAGGAGGTGCTGGGGAGCAGGGGGAGGGGATAACGGGGGTCGGTGCAGGAGGTGCTGGGGAGCAGGGGGAGGGGATAACGGGGGTCGGTGCAGGAGGTGCTGGGGGGGTCAGGGGGAGGGGATAACGGGGGTCGGTGCAGGAGGTGCTGGGGAGCAGGGGGAGGGGATAACGGGGGTCGGTGCAGGAGGTGCTGGGGAGCAGGGGGAGGGGATAACGGGGGTCGGTGCAGGAGGTGCTGGGGGGTCAGGGGGAGGGGATAACAGGGGTCGGTGCAGGAGGTGCTGGGGGTCAGGGGAGGGGATAACGGGGGTCAGTGCAGGAGGTGCTGGGGGGGATAACGGGGTCAGTGCAGGAGGTGCTGGGGAGCAGGGGGAGGGGATAACGGGTCAGTGCAGGAGGTGCTGGGGAGCGGGGGGGGATAACGGGGGTCAGTGCAGGAGGTGCTGGGGGGGATAACGGGGTCGGTGCAGGAGGTGCTGGGGAGCAGGGGGAGGGGATAACGGGGGTCAGTGCAGGAGATGCGGGGGAGCAGGAGGGGATAACGGGGGTCGGTGCAGGAGGTGCTGGGGAGCAGGGGGAGGGGATAACAGGGGTCAGTGCAGGAGATGCTGGGGAGCAGGGGGAGGGGATAACGGGGGTCAGTGCAGGAGGTGCTGGGGAGCAGGGGGAGGGGATAACCGGGGTCAGTGCAGGAGGTGCTGGGGGGTCAGGGGGAGGGGATAACGGGGGTCAGTGCAGGAGGTGCTGGGGAGCAGGGGGAGGGGATAACGGGGGTCGGTGCAGGAGGTGCTGGGGGGTCAGGGGGAGGGGATAACGGGGTCGGTGCAGGAGGTGCTGGGGAGCAGGGGGAGGGGATAACGGGGGTCGGTGCAGGAGGTGCTGGGGAGCAGGGGGAGGGGATAACGGGGGTCGGTGCAGGAGGTGCTGGGGAGCAGGGGGAGGGGATAACGGGGGTCGGTGCAGGAGGTGCTGGGGGGTCAGGGGGAGGGGATAACGGGGGTCGGTGCAGGAGGTGCTCGGGGGTCAGGGACAGGGGATAACGGGGGTCAGTGCAGGAGGTGCTGGGGGGGGATAACGGGGTCAGTGCAGGAGGTGCTGGGGAGCGGGGGGGGATAACGGGGGTCAGTGCAGGAGGTGCTGGGAGGGATAACGGGGTCGGTGCAGGAGATGCTGGGGAGCAGGGGGAGGGGATAACGGGGGTCAGTGCAGGAGATGCTGGGGAGCAGGGGGAGGGGATAACGGGGGTCAGTGCAGGAGATGCTGGGGAGCAGGGGGAGGGGATAACGGGGTCAGTGCAGGAGATGCTGGGGAGTGGGAGGGGATAACGGGAGGTCAGCGCAGGGGATCGGGGGGCGGGGATAACGGGGGTCGGCGCAGGAGATGCTGGGGAGCAGGGGGAGGGGATAACGGGGGTCAGTGCAGGAGGTGCTGGGGGGGATAACGGGGTCGGTGCAGGAGATGCTGGGGAGCAGGGGGAGGGGATAACGGGGGTCAGTGCAGGAGGTGCTGGGGGGTCAGGGGAGGGGATAACGGGGGTCAGTGCAGGAGGTGCTGGGGAGCAGGGGGAGGGGATAACGGGGGTCAGTGCAGGAGGTGCTGGGGAGCAGGGGGAGGGGATAACGGGAGGTCAGCGCAGGGGATCGGGGGGCGGGGATAATGGGGGTCGGTGCTGGGGAGCAGGGGGAGGGGATAACGGGGGTCGGTGCAGGAGGTGCTGGGGAGCAGGGGGAGGGGATAACGGGAGGTCAGCGCAGGGGATCGGGGGGCGGGGATAACGGGAGGTCAGTGCTGGGGAGCAGGGGGAGGGGATAACGGGGGTCAGTGCAGGAGGCGCTGGGGAGCAGGGGGAGGGGATAACGGGGGTCAGTGCAGGAGGCGCTGGGGAGCAGGGGGAGGGGATAACGGGGGTCAGTGCAGGAGATGCTGGGGAGTGGGAGGGGATAACGGGAGGTCAGCGCAGGGGATCGGGGGGCGGGGATAACGGGGGTCAGTGCAGGAGGTGCTGGGGGGGATAACGGGGTCGGTGCAGGAGATGCTGGGGAGCAGGGGGAGGGGATAACGGGGGTCGGTGCAGGAGGTGCTGGGGGGTCAGGGGAGGGGATAACGGGGGTCAGTGCAGGAGGTGCTGGGGAGCAGGGGGAGGGGATAACGGGGGTCGGTGCAGGAGGTGCTGGGGAGCAGAGGAGGGGATAACGGAGGTCGGTGCTGGGGGGTCAGGGGGAGGGGATAACGGGGGTCGGTGCAGGAGGTGCTGGGGAGCAGGGGGAAGGGATAACGGAGGTCGGTGCTGGGGGGTCAGGGGGAGGGGATAACGGGGGTCGGTGCAGGAGGTGCTGGGGAGCAGGGGGAGGGGATAACGGGAGGTCAGCGCAGGGGATCGGGGGGCGGGGATAACGGGAGGTCAGTGCTGGGGAGCAGGGGGAGGGGATAACGGGGGTCGGTGCAGGAGGCGCTGGGGGGTCGGGGGGGGATAACGGGAGGTCAGCGCAAGGGACGGGCCGGGGGGGCGGTGCCAGGGGGACCCCCGGGGGAAGATGCCGGCCGAGGGCCCCAGGGGGCGGGGCGGAGTGAGCCGGGAGGGGTCCCCGGGAGGGGGCAGGGGCAGTGCGGGGGACTCGGGGCGGGGTCTCTGTACCTGCGGCGCTGCCCGGCTCTGCCGTGCGGGCGCTGAGGGCCGGGTCGGGCCCGCCCCGCCGGCCGGCGCCGTAGGGCCCCGTTCGGGCTCCGGGAGCCGCCAGCGCCGCCTCCCTCCCCCCACCCCAGCTCGGGCCGGGGCCGGGGCCGGCCCGGACTCGGAGCCGCCGGCAGCAGCGAGTCCAGCAGCCGTAGCCTAGAGCGTCTCTCGCTGGGAGGACCCGGGCGGGCAGGCGATGCCGCCGCTAGGTGGCGCTGGAGACACGCGGCTCCGGTCCTCTGGCGGGGGGCGGGGCTCCACAGGGAGGCGGGGAGGGGCGGGAGCTTGGAGTCAGCAGGGGGCGGGGCTTAGCTGCGGGGCGGGGAGATAGGGCTTGTGGGTGTGGGAGCTCTGGGACTGGGCAGCGTGAGGGGATTTGGGGTCGGGAGCAAGGGAGGGGTTCTAGGGCCAGGGGAGCTGGTCCTGGGGGGCAGAGAGAGAGGGGGAGCTGGGGTATTTGGGGGTATGGAAGGAGGGGAGCTGGGGTATTTGGGGGGAAAAGTAGAGGAGCTGATGCTGAGTTGAAAATTTTTGCACCTAAAGAGAGAAAGCAGCTGGAGGAAGGGGCAGTGCAGTGTAAAAACCTCACCCCACCCATCCAGCCACAGCACACCCCCCGCCACAACAATGTACATACAGCTCACACACAGGCTTCCCCGACACAGCCAAAACCGCATGTGCACTCCCGCCATATACACAAAACAGCCAGCACTCCACACACACTAACCCCACACCCCCCACACCCGTTTCAGACAGATCATCCCTTTCTTCTAGCAAATTATTACTACTACCAGTCAAAAACCTCCCTTTGTCCCCATGGATTTAGATGCAGTCAAAAGGTGTGTCCCTGTTTTTCCTCGCCATATATCCTGTTTCTAGTTTTCAAATACCTACACACTCCAGTAGCTGCCAGTAATGTTGCAATATTAACATAAAAGAATAATTCATATTAATAATAGCTCATCCCCACATACCATGGTAAATGCCTACAGATTAGATAATATTAATTATATTTTTACAATATTCTTCATTTCCTGTACTAAACTGCTCGGTAGTGTTGCTGTCTGCTTTAAACAATATCGGAAGTGGCTGTATTTTCCATGGATGTATAGTGATCCCTAATTGTGTGGTTTGTAAAACACGGGAGGCTCCTGTGTGATGAAAGATGCTGTAGAAATGCAAGGTGATGCCATGTATTAAATCCTAATTTGGTAGGAGTGTTCTCTGTAGTGGCAAAGTGCCCACACCTGGCCCATTATCCATCAGAGGCTATGGGATGGCCCAATATTCAAAAATGTGCTTTTTCAATTTTTTTGGTGGAAAGATTGCATGTGGATAGAGAGACACGCACAACAAATTTCCCAGGGCACTATATCTTCTCCCCAGCTGTTTCTCTGCCAACTACAATATTCCCTGATTCAACTAAAGTAGCAAACATGTACACGCCAGCCAACTGTTGCCCTATAACTGCTCACAATGTCCCCATAACCTCTCAGAGTAGAATTCCCATTGCATGCAGTCTGAATGTATGGGATACAAATAATAATAATAATAATGCAATGACAACTCATTAAAGGTGGGCTTAACATGTTTTCCCTGACTTATGGACAGGGATAGTTTATGATTGTTCTAGCCAACCTATTCTCTAACTTCAGAGTTAAATTCTCTTCTGAAGTCAACAGGTGTAACGGAGAAGAATTTAATCCTGATCTCTGAGAGATCGTGCGGGTTTATGTTTTAAACAAGTTTTGAACATGACTCAGACAAAATATCCTTGTCCACACCAGTCAGGGGAACTAATGTGAGACTTCTGCTGGCAACAGCAGTGATGGAAATTGCCTGTAGTTGGCATGCTTCTGATCCCCCAGTGAAATTCACCCCTGCGGAGGGGGCCGTCTGAAGGCATACATGCTACATGAGTTTTCAAAATAGGATTCTCGTGGGAGCCCCTGTGGGGCCTGGGGCAAATTGCCCCACTTGCCCTCCCCTCCCGGACAGCCCTGCAGGGATGGTAGGGGGCTGTCTTGTGAGAGGGACAGTAGGGAGGCATTACTTACTAGGTCTGTACATCTGACGAATTACTTAGCTATTTCTGTTTTGTCTATTAGCCCGTAACAATGCTATAGGCCGGAACTGCCTTTTGTGTTTTGCACAGCATTTACCACAACAGGGGCCCGGTTGCACTTGGAGCCTCCAGGCTCTTCTGGAGTACAAATAATAACAAACAGCACAGCGCTGTGAAAGGTTGACTACATGATTATATCTTCAGGGTTGTAGCACAGTTCCCTTAACGTGCTTAGAATACAGACTGGTTCTGTCTAGCGAGGCAGAATCTTACGCTATGGTTGTGTTGTAATGTCTGGTCTTGTAGAGATGGGGTCTCAGATGTGATTGAAATGCTTCCTTTTCTGTGTGAATAGACACAAATGACAGTGAGTGAATGGACAAGGAGGACGTAGAGGAGGCAGCAATAGTACAAATTGTGCAGAAAATACACAGAGAGAGTAAAGAAAGGCCCAGCGGCTCAATGGGACAAAGTCCATAACAGCAAGCAGTCAAGATAAAGCTGACACCAAACCCAAACACAACAGATTAACTTTCACGGCGTACAAGTTGGTAGAATAGTTCCCTTTAGGACTCTGGTCTAGCTGAATGTGCCTGGGGATTGGAGCTCCTTTTAGAAAGCCATCCTGGGTGAACTGAGGGGTAGTATTCTTTCATACACACCTAGAGACTGGCATAGGTCCCTTGTTGTTTTTGACAGGTGGACAGCAAAGGAAATAAAATGCTATAGAACAGGAGTGAACAGATGTGCTGATACAAGCAGGGCACACTGGGGAGGCCTCTTCCCACCTCTGCTACTGGCTGGCTGCGTGACCCTGGACAAGTCACTTCACAGTCAGCAGCATCATTTGAGTTATTTGTGTTGCAGTAGTTCTTAGAGCCCCCAGCCCTTCTGCTAGGTGCAGGACAAACCAATAACGCAAAGCCAATCTATGCCTCAAAGACCTTCCAGAGTAAATATGAGACAATGGGTAACACAGCAAACAGAGGGGAACTCAAGGTATCAGTGAGCCAATTATGATAAATGTGATTAACAGCAGTGAGGGCTCTCCAGCTGCCTGACCATTGTTCCTTTCATTATTTTAGGCATCATGGCAGAAATCAGTTTTAAGGAAGGAGTCGCTGCTCCGTGCCTCAGTTTCCCCATCCCTAAAAAGGGGATGATTTTCTTGACCTTCTTTCCTGAAGCCTCAAAAGAGTTTGCGATCTGTGTAGCATAATAATCATCACCGAGAGGGAAAGCACCACACCAGTGAAGCGGGGGGAACTAGGCAACAAATGGAGGGAAGGAGAGAGGCAGAGGACAGAGAGATGTGAGCCGCAGAGAGCAGCGCCCATTTCTTTCCCCTGCAGGGTTAACAACAGTCTCCTCTCGCCTCCTCTGCTCGTTTTCCTCCCTGCCTGCTGCCATTGGCTGCCTCTGTAGGTTTAAGCTACAAAGCCCCGTAATTAGGACCCCAGCTGACACAGAGCCAGGTTCCTGTGCAGGCAGATTTAAAAAAAAAAAAAAAAGAAGAAGAAAATCTCCCTGGTGTAGCCTGGGTGTTTTCCTTTCGCTTTGCTGCGCAGCCTTTTCAGCCATTCTCCCTCTGCCTGCGGCCCTTTGGAGCAGGTGGAGAACTGGGTGACCAGCCATCCCAGTGTTATGGGGCTTTGTCTTGTATAAGCAACGATCCTCCCCCGCCCTGGAAAAAAAAGTGTCCCGATTTTTCACCCTTGTTTTCTGGTCACCCTAGCTGGGGTGCGACAGGAAAGGGGCAGGAATACAAACCTCTTGGCGTCTGGGCGAAGCAGATCTGCGCTCCGGCGCTGGAAGGAGGGGACCCCAGGAAGCCGCAGGTATGTGATCTGTTGCGGTGCTGTGATTCCCGGCAGGCAGGTCCTTTAGGGGTGGCATGCTCAGCGGTGCTGGGACAATTTTACGTGGGGCGGGGGGGCTGAGAGCCACTGAGCCAAACTAAACCCTGGTTATGATGGAAACCACTTCAAAGCCAGGGGGTGCAGGAGCACCCCCAGTTCCAGCACCTATGGGCATTACTGCACCAAGCTCTGGGAGCTGGGCAGGCACATGGGGCAAAGAATAGAAGGCAATATCCTACAGCGGAGGAGATCTCTACACTCCCTGCCTGGGAAGTTAGGGCAGGGTGGAGGCACTGGCAGCGGAAGGGGAAAAGAATTGGGGAGGGGGTTTCCCCCTGTGAAAATAGCATCAGGGTGTATAATAGAGGCACCCCCTCGGTTTTGGGGAAGTTGAGGGAGTTCCCACAGAACAAGCCTCAGGAATTCTGGAAGAGGGGACCTCCCCCCCATAAAACAAGAACTGGGTGGCTCAGCTGCTTAGTAGTGGGGAAACAGAACGTTCTCACTTCTAGCTCACGTATCTGCCTGTTTCTGAGTGGGACAGAAAACACCACTGAGACTGGCACTGATTATACCCCCTTGCCAGCAGGCAGGCCAAGCACAGAATGGGCAGGGGTGGTGGACTGTAAAACACCTCCCTCCCTGCTCCCCAAAGGTGGTGAGATACAGGGGCCAGATATTCAATAGAGCTCAGTGCCCACAATGGGGGCCACTCCAGGTCTGTGTATTTGCAAAGAGCTCAGCTCTGATGTAGACACTACTCGATTTGCAAAAGAGCCCAGCAAGGTGGGCAAATCTGGCTGTAATTGTCACAGCCGGGAGAGGGGGTCACTGGGCACTGAGTGCTTGAAATAGCTCCCCCTTCATTTATGTGCCTAAGGGGGAAGGAAAATCTAGCCCTGTGTGAGAGAAATAGCATTGGGTGGGAAAAGGCCATTCTGTCTTGCAGGGATTTTGATATTTTGAACATTTGCTCTTATTCGGAATGAAAACTAAAAATTTTGAAATATTCCACCAAAGGGAAGGGAGCCCTGGCTCAAGTCTACCTGGTGGGCTATCTTGGAGCCTGGAGGTCCTTCTTTCAATCCTGACCACCTAGTTTAATGCAGATCTTGAAAGATCCTGACCCCAAGGTAGTCCACCCCATGGGCTGCCCCATAGCCACAGCCTAGGTTTCCTGAGGCTGGCTGCCAAGAAGCCAGGTGAGAAAGCAGGGATGTGTTGAAACTTAGTTGAAATCGTTCCACGTCCATGGAACATTTTGATGAAATAGCAAATGCTGATTTATTATTTTTTTTTTAAAAGTTTCATTTGAATTTTTCTGACTAGCATTAGCTGACACCTGCTTGCACGTTGCTATGGATTCAGGGCTGCCAACCTGGATTCTTTCATCAGCACTCAACTCAGCTTAGGGGGAAAAAAAAGAGATGTATCTGCAGATTGCTCAGCACCTCTTGTTATAATGAATCACAAGCATATCCTCTAGAGCTTTTAGTATAGTAGGCAGGTTACTGTATATGGTGAAAATTGAGTATAGATCTATATATTCAAAAGTGGCCTGGGATTTTGGGTGCTCTGAGTAAGACACTGATGACCTGATTCGCAGAGTGCCAAGTAACTGCAGCGCCTGCTGACCTTCGGTTTGCTTTAGCAAATCAGCCCCCAGGTGCCTCATGTTGGGCACCCAAAATTAGTGGACATGTTTGAAAATACAGGCTGTAGTGAGAATGCAGTATATGTAAGCCCCTTCGTTTTCATTTTAAACCCATTTTTACAAAAAAATTCCCAGGTTTTACAAAAAGCATTATTCATCTTTTTCTGGTTTTCACTCTACTTTTGTATCATTCAAATATATAAAAAACCTTGTTTTATTAGGAAAGTACTATACAGGGCATGAAATATATGTGTTGTTATAATACATTAGTATTAGTCTGTGTGTATATGCAAAGTTGCCTGTTGAAATAAGGTTATGTATTAGTCTAGAACAGAGGTGAGCAAACTATGGCCCATTGGCTGAATCCAACCCATCAGAACTTTGGATCTGGCCTGCGAGATTGCCACCCCCATGGCGCCACGGCCCCGCGCCGCTGCTGGAAGTGGCTGGCACCATGTCCCTGCGGCCCCTGGGGGAGGGAGGGCAGAGGGCTCCATGTGCTGCCCTCGCTTCCAGGCACCGCCCCTGCAACTCCCATTGTCCGGGAATGGGGAACCGTGGCCAAAGGGTGCTTCGGGGGAGGTACCCACAGGTGAGGGAAGCGTGCAGCGGAACCCTCTGCCCCCACTTCTTCAGGGGCTGCAGGGAAGTGGTGCTGGCATGACGCAGGGCCAGAGCAGGCAGGGAGCCCACCTTAGCCCCGGTGTGTGCCGCTGCCACTCCAGAGCCACTCCAGGTAAGGCAAACCCCTCCTGCACCCTACACCTCAACCCCGGATGCACCCCATCCCCCTGCCCTGAGCCCCTTCCTGCACACCGCACGCCCCCCACAAACACACACACCCGCACCTCAACCCCCTGCCCCAGCCCTACAGTCATGGCCCTGCATGCAATTTCCCCATCCAAATGTGGCCCTCAAACCAAAAAGTTTGCCCACCCCTGGTCTAGAAGATACAGTAAACAAACAGGCATGCAAGCACGCACGCAAGCTCTGTAGTGCGTGTACATCTGAACGTACTGACGAATCTCATGCGCACCACGTACACAGTTCAAGCTGTTAGCAGATAACATTTTAAAGATCTGACACACACTAAAATGGGAAGAAAATGAAAATCTGTATCAGAATACATTTCAGAACACAAGGAAGTATTCAAAAGGTTTTAAAAAACAGGAGAAAAGGATGAAGTTGAGTATATGCGCTGCAAACAGTGTGGCCCAATTATTAAACATAAATATTTATAGGCTACTAGTTCTAAGTCTACAACAGTAAACTGTTTATTCAAATGAAAAGTTGTATTTGGGGATTAGAGAGCTATTGTTTTCTTAAACTCAAAGGTGGCATTGTGTTTTGAGTTCTGTTTTAGTTCTGCAGCAAACCACACTGATGAATGTAATTCAGAACATGAATCTACTGAACACTTCCCACTCCCGTCTTTCCATTCACTAAAATAAACCCAAATATTTACCCAGAAGAAAAATAGTATTTTTGCACTGATTTTCACCTGTTTTTATTTTTGTGATAACAAACACTGATAAATGCCCAGGAAAAATTAAATAACATAAAAACTGAAATTGAAGAGTCCTAAGATGATGGTGTGCGCAGAAAGAGAGTGATGAAAGACGAAGGTAAATCCTTATCGCTTTAGTCTTAAACTGCATTTGGAACCAAGGAAGAAGTAGGTTACATTGAGCATGACTTGAAAGTTAATGTTATGGTCTTGGCATAAGAGAGATGGAAGGTAGCACGCGTGGCCCATGGGGAGCTAATGTAGGAAAGCAAGATACAATTTCACATTAATTTAGTGCCTTTCATCTGAGGATCTCAAAGCACTTCACAAAGGTTCATGTAACTATTGTTGTGCCCCTTTTAAAGCTAGGAAAACAAACCCCAAAGGGGGAAGTTCCCAGGGTCACACAGCAGGTCAGAGCCAGGAACAGACCTTAGGAGGCTGGCCTCACCCTTTTGGGTTCCAAGCCCTAAGGGCAAATTCAGGCCTAGTGTAAACAGGAGAAACTCAGTGGTGGAGCTGCACCTACTCACAGCAGCTCTGAATTGGGGACCTTGCTGCTGAAAAGCCCCAGCAAGGAGTGTGTGTGGAGACAACAAGATACTCTCCCAAGGGATCCCATGAGCCACTCAGCACCTAAAGTTCATGGCTAATCTAGTTTTCCCCAGATATTTTTTCACTTCTGTGCAAAGGAATAAGCCTGCCAGCAAAGAGAACGACCTCGCTCCACAGGGGCGAGCTGGACAAGGTCATTAAATCCTCTTTCACATGGATGAGCGAGCACCAAGACCAGTGATTAATGGAGCTGCCTTCAGAGCAGGTAGGGGACAGGAGGGGAGCGAGACAAGGACCTGGGGAAGGAAGGACTGAGCCAACAAACTGAGGAGGGGGAAGGAGCTGAAGAGAAACAGAGGAGATGAATCTGTGGGAGCTGCCTGGCTCTGCCTAGGGAGGTGCTAGCTATTGCAGGGAATTGTCCACAACTCAGCTGGCAGCTGGCCAGATTGATTAGTCACATAAAACCCAAACACAGGGCAGGACTCCAGGGGCAGGATTAATCTCAAGCCTAACCCTCCCTGACGGCTTTACTCCAGCCAGGGATACCACCCTGTTATTTCTCTCTAAACACCATTTACGGCTCTGATGGAAGGTCCCTTCCTGCCAACCCAGAAGTCCGAGATCTGTACAGCCTCAGCAGCATCAATGCCAGCTCCTCTTATGTTACCTTCACCCCGATCTGGAGGAAGAGAGGACTTCAGACTCCAGTCCATCCTTGGCCTCTCTGCTGAGACTGCCAGGAGGACACCATTGTGACGGAAGGCCCAGTCCCTTGGAAATTGGTGTGCAATCCCCAGTTGGAACATCAGTAGGGTGGAAGCCTGCACCCCAGCAAGAAGCCGCAGTAGCAGGAAGAGAACTGGGCCTGGTGGCCAGGGTGCAGAGCTGGGGGAGGTTACTATTTGGAAGGCCATGGTTGGAAATCAAGGGGAAAAGCTGTTCCTGAAAGTCTGCGGAATTATTGTTATTTGTGTTTCAGTAGCACCCAGAAGACCCCATCAAGATCAAGCCCCACTGTGCTAAACACGGTAAAGCAGTGGTTCTCAAACTTTTGTACAGGTGACCCCTTTCACATAGCCAGCCTCTGAGTGTGACCCCCCAATATAAATTAAAAATACCTTTTTTATATATTTAACACCATTATAAATGCCAGAGGCAAAGCATGGTTTGGAGTGGAGGCTGATAGCTCGCAACCCCCCATGTAATAACCTCATGACCCCCTGAGGGGTCCTGACCCTCAGTTTGAGAACCTGTGCTGTAAAGAAACATAGTAAGGCACAGACCCTGTCCTGCAGAGCTTATAGACAAGACAGACAAAACATGTGAAAAAGGAAGCATTATCACCATTTTACAGTTAGGAAAACAGAAGCACAGAGGATGGCCCTGATCCTCTAGGCCAGTGAGACTCAAGACCTCAGTGGTTCAGGAGCCAAATTAGTGATCAACTGTACTCAGAAGAGCCACAGTAGTGTGAATTCATGGCTTCATTTACTAGCTATACACATGCATATCTATTAGTCTCACAGCAAAATGACTGACCAAGTATTCTACAATTGGTTAATAAACAAAGTAAAGCATCCTGATTGGTTAATCATTAAAATCACAGGTTTTAATATCACATGCTGCAAAGAGCCCCAGGAGACACACTGAAGGGCCACTTGCAGCTCCCGAGCCTCATTTGGAGTATCCCTGCTCTAGGTATTTAGATAC
Organism: Gopherus flavomarginatus; assembly: GCF_025201925.1. Lineage (NCBI taxonomy): Eukaryota > Metazoa > Chordata > Testudines > Testudinidae > Gopherus > Gopherus flavomarginatus. The sequence goes on along the minus strand of NC_066621.1, from coordinate 17,114,636 downwards.
CCTTAACATTTTCAAAACTGCTGCTCTGCTATTGCCTAACCCCATAGGCACCTAAATCCCCTAAACCCCTGCTGGACAGCATTCACAAAGCCCCGGTGCTGCCCTGCAGCAAACCAGCCGTTTGGACCCCTGGAAGCCCTGAAGCAGGATTCTCAAGCCAGGCAAGGGAATTCCTATCTTGCTGGGGGGCCTGATCCTCTAGGTGTGTACGGAACACACCTATGACCATACATTGTATGGGGAGCGTGGGCACCGAGGGCTGCGAACACTAGACAGCATGGCACCTAGGGGCCGGGCTAGGTGTTACAATGCTGAGCAGAATATCTGGGCCAAAGTGGTTTGCCCAAGGTCACGCAGCAGGTCAGTGGCAGAGCCAGGAATAGAGTCCAGATCTCCTCAGTCCCAGCCCAGGGAAAGGCTTCTGTCCTCTGAGGCTCATGCACCAGAGATGGAGTTCTGAAGTGCAAAGCTCTCCCTTGCTGGCATTGCAACACCAGTGCCATCACATACTGATGCCAGCCCAGCCAGTCGGGGGTGCCATTTGGTCAGCAAAATGCAGAGATTGATCAGGCAAGTTTGTATCTTTCCCCCCTTTTTTCCCAGCGGTAATTGTGGGCTCTCTGGAGGAACCACAGATTTCCCTTCCCTCTTCCAAGTTTGCAATGAATTCTAGAGCCTGCCACTTGCTGCTCCCTTCCTGGGCTGGGTGCTGGGAACAAGGCAATCAGTCCTTTTTGTTTTTTCCTCCTGTTCATGTGCCAATCTGCTAAGTTAATTATTGACCCAGGCATCCAACAGAGAAACCTGAGCTCCCTGTGCTAATTACCTTGGAGGAGCGGTCTCAGGCCCACAGAAGAGTGTGGATGAGACTCAGAAAAAGAGCCGTTAATTCATTAAAATCAAGAATTCCAAAAAGCTGTACCGATGACTGGATTTAAAAGCCCCAGTGCACCCCTTAAGATCTCCGTACAATGCTCGCTCTGCCCTAAAGCTACTTTCCTGATCCTAGGCGCAGACCATGGGCAGCTCCAGGCACTAGCACGCCAAGCCCGTGCTTGGGGCAGCAAACCACAGGGGGCGCTCTGCCAGTCACCGCAAAGGTGGTAGGCAGGTTGACTTTGGCAGCATGCCTGCGGAGGCTCCGCTGGTCCCTTGGCTTCGGCGGACCTCCCGCAGGCTGCCACCAAATCTGCGGGACTGGGGACCTCCCACAGGCAAGCCGCCGAAGGCAGCCTGCCTGCAGTGCTTGAGGCAGCAAAATACCTAGAGCAGCCCCTGGCACAGATGGAGCAGTCAGAATTCCAGGTTCTTCTGAATGGAGGCACAACAGAGGGGTGGGGGGGGATCTATTTCACATGCTTTCTGTAAGACTGATCCTACCTTGTGGATGATATTTCTGTACCTTAGAAAGGTACAGGTTATCCTGGGATGTGGGCGACAGGGTAGGGGAGCATGTTGCAGACACAAACATTGGAGTGCGATGTAGTTGGAGTAGCATCTGTATTGCGGATGGGAATGTGTTGCACCTGGTGCGGTGGGATAGTGTAGCAGAGGGGCAGGCTGAAATGGCATTGCAGATGGGTACACATTCGTCACAAGGCAGATGCCCAAAGGTATATTGCAGAAGGGGACAGAGAACAAGATTAGAACAGCCATGCTGGGTCATACTGATGGCCCATCTAGCCCAGTATCCTGTCGTCCAACAGCAGCCAATGTCAGATGCTTCCGAGAGAATGATCAGAACAGACCATCATTGAGGGATCCATTCCCTGTGGTCCACTCCCAGCCTTTGGCAGTCAGAGGCTAAGGACACCCAGAGTGTGGGATTGCATCCCTGGCCAACTTGACTAATAGTCATTGATGGACCGATTCTCCATGAACTTAGCTAATTCTTTTTTGAACCCTGTTATCATTCTGACCTTCACAACACCCCCTGGCAATGAGTTCCACAGGTTGACTGTTTATTGGATAGCTTGTTGGAAACATCGTGGGAGCACAGAGACATGTGCATGCTGGAGATGGGCATACTTCGGAGTATAGACGAGTCTGCCCAATGCAGAGGGGTGCCCATGGAGAACACGTTGGGATCATGGTGTGCCGCAGAGATACATATATCAGGCCGCGCAACTCGAGCACAGTTCACGACAATCACCAATGCTGGGCGCTGACACAAAGCATAAGTTACAGCAGCTTAGACACCTTCTCTGACTTGGGCCTCATGAATGAACTGATGCCGGTGAGATTTCTCACAGCAGCTCACTTTGTCCAGCTCTGGACTCTCATCCAGTGGGGCGACTGGCTTGATGCAGCGTGGATCAAAGAACACTTTAAAACCCCCACATGCTGCAATCTGTGTGGTATGGCTCGTAAATTCCTCCGCTCATTCCCCTGGGCAGCGCTGCTGATCAGTCATGGCCCTGCAAACCCACCACCTCTGCTCTTCCTCAACCCTGGTCTCCCAGGTTTCTCTCTGCTCAGCGCTAGGACAGGAAAACCAGTCGCAGAGCGTCGGCTTCTGGGAAAGCATCCAAGGAACTGCAGGAGTTGAATGAGCCATCACATTGACATCTCGGCTTTGTTTTGGAAACCGAAGTGCGGAAGGAAGCCAGCGGTGGAACAGAGACGTGGGGGGTGGGGGGTGGGGGTTGGGACTGGTTTCCACAGTGTAACCATTAGCCAGGAGAGGTGCCTGCTGTCCGATGGGTGAGGTGACTGCTTGGGCTGGAGGGAAGGATGATTAATAACAGACCTGTGGGGGGCTCACAGGGAAAAATAATCGTTTTCCACTGAACTGGAGTAGACAGATTAAAGCTGTTTCCTGCTGCTGCACTGAGTGACAGGATGCTAAATCATGGAATAACTATGGGAGCATAGGGCTCTCGCCAGCTGGGGAACTCTCCCCTACCTGGCCTATACGCGCCACAGAGCCAGAGTCCATTCCAGCTGGGTTCAGAAATCCAATTCAGGTTCCCTCCCACCTCAGGGGCCTCTCCCAGGGTCTGTCTGACTGTCACGGCTCCCTTTTAATTCCTTCCAGCCATGGCTCAGCACAGAATCCAGTCTCCCCTGCTTTTCAAAGCAACATGCGCCCTTCCAGGGTCATTAGTTGAGCCAGAGAGCTCCTGTTATCTCCAGCTAACTTTCCAAGGTCTCTCTGAATAATTCTTTCTTCAGCTGAAACGCTCCCATTTCTTTTTTGCCTTTCACTAAAGGCTCTTGAGACCTGTGAAGTTCGGTATGCCCCCGCATTGCTTTGCCTGCTACTGAAATGCAGCTACCTCTGGGTTGAACTGCTCATCCCCCCCAGTAAAGACAGAAGGTCCTCTGCTTTCTTTTGATGCCATACGTACATACAGTAAGTTCCATATCAGTTCTGTAAGGCAGTAAATGTACATCACTAAGCATGCATTATACAGGTTCTACATAGGCACTCAAGTGTTCTGTATGGGTCAAGGCACCAGACCAATTCTGCAATGCTACCAGGCACTATATAGGTTCTGTATGGGGAAAAAAATCCAGGCACTATGTAGGTCAATATCCCATATAGACCCCCACAAGAGTTCTGGTTCCATATAGGTTTTGTTTGACCAGCTGGGCCTGGTCTGGATAGAGGCACCATAACAAGATTTCAGGTCCCACCTGAAAGCCCTCCAAGCAGCAGATGCAGAGGCACCAGCCTGCTCCATTAACAGCCCTGTCCCATCTTACTTTAGCTTTCTTTCAGTTCTCGCTTCCTGCTGATGTCCCTGCTGAGCCCTACATGGCCCCAGAGAGACAAAGCTCCCTGCAGTGGGACACTTGCTGGCCTCACACCCACCTCCTCTTCGGACAGTGACTCCGGCTGCGCCCTGGAAGAGTACCTGGAAGCCACAGCAGACGCTGCCCCAGCAGAGGTAGGCAGGATTCCTTCTTTGGCCCAGCCGTAGCTACTGCTTTTCCTCTGATCAGCATCCTGCGAGATGGTATTGAGGGCTGAGATTTTCCCCTAGGATCTGAGCATGGGCTACTGCACCTACTTAGCAGGCCACCTTTGCTGCGCCTCCCCCAATGAAGCATGCCCCTTCGCTGTTGAGCCCACCTCCGGTCCCTGCTGGGACGCTGTTGTCACTGTGTCTGAGAGCCATCATGTCACTTGCCCCACAATCAGCTCTGCCCCCCCCCCCCACTCATTCCACTTCCATGCGAGCCCTACAGTGGCTCACGCCCAGTGGCAGGCAAGAGGGGAGAGGGCTGCGATTGGTCCCGTTTAAACCTCTCGCTGCATCATGGCGTCGCTTGATTGGCTTCCCTGGAGTGAGTCCATAGATCCCCACAGCGTAGAGGACAGAGCAGAGCTAGGGTTATGTTAGTGGGGTGCCATCTCACTGGACTTCTTTAGGGGCTTGTGTCAGTGGGCGCCTGCAAATGGAGGTGGGGGATAGTGCTGATGGGGACTACGCCAACTGCTGCCGATAGCCCTGCCAAGGCGTTTATTTCGGGCCCGGGTTTCTCCAGCAAGCAGGCTGCTAACATGAAAGAAACAAAACTTCCAGGCACAGCCTGAGACAATCTAACTCCCTTTATTTGGGACCCAGCTCAGGTCCACGGCAGGTCCAGATCTGCATTCTCCTTTCACCTGAGAGAGATTAACTCAGCAATGGAGCTTTAGAGCCTTGTTGCCTCTTAAAGCAGGCCAAAGAATGAACCTCGGGTTTGCTTTAGGAGCAAGAGTCCCATGCTGCTTTGCAGTTAAACTAATTTAGCAATAACTTTAGACTAGTGGCTCTCAACCTTCCCAGACAACTGTACCCCTTTTCAGGAGTCTGATTTGTCTTGCCTGCCAAGTTTCACCTCACTTAAAAACTACTGGCTTACAAAACCAGACATAAACATACAAAAGTGGCTAAACACACTAGTACTGAAAAATTGCTGACATTCTCATTTTTACCATATAATTATAAAATAAATCAATTGGAATGTAAATATTGTACTTACCTTTCAGGGCAGAACATATAGAGCAGCATAAACAAATCATTGTATGAAATTTTGGCCTGTACTAATCTCGCTAGTGTGTTTTATGTAGCCTGCTGTAAAATGAGGCAAACATCTAGATGAGTTGATGTATCCCCTGGAGGACCTCTGCGTAGCCCGGGTTAAGAACCGTTGCTTTAGAAAACTGCTGCAGCAGATAGTGTGGGAACAGTAACCACAAAATGTGTTCAGGCAGTACAACACAACGTTACTACCGAAAAAGGAACAAACAAACAATCTCTAATCAGATCTTGCTTAGGCAGCTGGAAAGGACAAGGGGAAGGGAACTTAGAAAATAACCTAAGTAGACATATACACCAAAAGAGGGAAATAGAGAAGGACTGCAATGATAAACAATATGAGATAAGGGCATAATTAACCTAAGAAATCATAGGGGAAGTACAAGCATCTGCAGAGTGGATGCAGGTTGTCAGCAACCATCTGCAGCTGTTAGTAACTGTCTGTCTCACTGGGTTTGTGCTGTCTTTACTGTTAAATCAATGTATCCACTCGGAGCTGATCTATCTGAGGCTTGTTATTGAGCTAATCTGGACTCGAGAGAGCCCCTCTCACTAAACGGATCATCACCATTAACGTTTGTATCAATTATTGACCAATTATTAATCCTTGATTTGTCAGTATTAACACCATCTCTCCTGTGTAAATTCCCCAGGTATCTTTGTGCTTCAAGGCTCTCTCAGCAGACACGGTACCTGCTGCCATCAGGAGCCAGCTCCGCATCAAATCTCTCCTTCAGCAGCTGCCCCCGCAAGACTGCAATGTAAGATGGGCTGTGACTTTCCCATGGGGATTCGTTATGCTGGCTATGGCTCATGCATCCATCACTCCAGAGCACGAGACAATCTCGTTCTTCCACACCTCATAGGCTTTGCCACCCTCTGCTACTCTGGCCTTAGCTCCCTCTCCCATATCATCCTATGCACCTCAGTCCTGTCCTGGAGCAACCCATTACTTCAGTCCTCCCACTCCAAAGACAGCTTTGATGCTTCTCAATCTTGCTTTGCAGCCTCTCCACCCCTCCTGCCAGTATTCCAGTTCCTTGGTCCCCCATATTCTGCTCTGCCAATGCCTCTTATCCCTGGCCTGCTGCTGCCCCTGCTATTCGCAGTCCTGGCTCTCTAGAGCAGAAGCCAGTGATGCTAAATTCTGCATTAGTTCTGCAATGTGGACACATGCCCATGGCGGCCAAAGCTGTGACCTCTCCAACCAGGACTGGTTCGAGGGGCAGGGGAGCATGGCATCACCCTTGCACCCAACTTCCCAACTGCTGAGCCGCTCAGCTTAGTTCCTCCACTCCTGATTGGCCAGCTGGCCTTTTTTAAATTATTATTTTTTGCTCGGCCACATGGGCTCCCGATTCCAACCAAACTCCTGGCACTTGTGCCTACACTCTGATGTGATGCCCATCGCCACAGCGTCCAAGCATTTCTTCCACATTTGAGCACCAGGTTGCAGGGATGAAACCCCCAATGCTCCTGCTGCTGTGATGCCATCTTCTGCTTCCTTTCCAGGACAGGTACTGCCCTGGCCTTGGGGAGGAGGAGAGGAGACAACTGCAAGTGTTCAGTGCCCGTCGCAGGCAGGAGTCACTGGGGCAGGGATTTGCATGCCTTGTGCCCTCTGCCTGCCTTTGTGAAAAGGTAAGACATTGCCATGCCCATTCCAACTTCCTTTTGTTTCCAGGACATGCCAGGCTGTAGCCTGGGGTCCATCAGCACCTGCAGCTATGCCCCTTTCCCCTTTGACTGGCCAGCTCACAGGTCCCAGGACAATTCTCAGGTCTGATGATATCCATTTGCCTTGCAGTGCGGCAGGAGGTTGAACACAGGGGACCTTGGGGTTTTTGCATCCAGGCTGGGAGACCGGTCCTGCTGGCATCCCTCCTGCTTTGTCTGCCACTCCTGCCACCAGCCTCTGGTTGACCTGATCTACTTCCACCAGGATGGGAAGATCTACTGCGGCCGACACCACGCGGAGTTCTTCCGGCCACGCTGCTCTGCATGTGATCAGGTAGGCACACAAGCGATTGCACAGGCACCGAGGGCTGTGTGTGACTGTGTCCACTTTGAAGTCACCGGAACTGCTATGCCATGCTAGGCCTCGGCTCCATTTAGTCCGGTATCCCTGCCATACTGCACCAGCCCATTGGTCCATCTACTTCTGCATCCTGGCTCCGGCCAATGATGCTCAGAGGAAGCTGAAGATGCCCAGTTGTACAATGCTGTCCATGGTGTATACAGAGGCAGCAGAAGTTCCTTCCTAACCCCTGCAACTACCCACTTATGCCCTGAAGCATGAAGTTTGATCATCCCCATTTTAGCATCAGAAATAAGCTCAAATCCCCCAAAATTTGCAGGAGGAGGGGTTACAATCCAGATCCAAATGCTACCAGCTTTGAGTCTCCATCTCCACCTTTGGTGTCCAGTTGAGGTGTCCCTTGTGCCTTCTCTCACCAGCTGATCTTCACAGATGAGTGCACGGAGGCAGAGGGCAGGCGCTGGCACACGGAGCACTTCTGCTGCCTAGAGTGCGACCTGCCTCTTGGGGGGCAGAGGTATGTCATGAAGGGCGGCAGACTCTGCTGCTGCAGCTGCTTCGAGAGCCTCTACGCGGAGCTCTGCCAGGCCTGTGGTGAGCTCATTGGTAGGTAGCAGGTGAGCCGTGCACAGCTCTGAGCTCGGTGATCACACCAGGCATTGGAGGGGGTGCAGAATAGGCTGAAGGGTTCTGCGGGAAGCTCAGAGCAGTCAGAGTTCCAGGGCAGAGGGATTAGAATGAATGGGAGGCAGTGGGCCTGGGATGGCCCAGCTGAGGCCTCACTGGGAGAGGACGGGCACCATCTTGAGCAAAAGCCTCCTATCCTTCTAATGGCTCTGTGTGGGCTGTCACTCACTATGCTGTGCCTCAGGTGTCGACAGCGAGCAGGCCACTCACCAAGGCCGGCACTGGCACGCCCGGGCCTCTTGCTTCTGCTGCAGCCTCTGCCAGAAACCACTGCTAGGACAGCCGGTCACGTCCCATCACAGCCTCCTCTACTGCTCCGAGGCCTGCAGCTTGGAGAAGGCGGCGGCATCCTCCACAGCCTCGGACTCATCCGACTCCGCCTTCATCTCGGCTCCGTCTCCCGACTCAACGCCCATCTCCAGGGCCAGCAGTGAGGGCGGCAGGAATGTCCCGGGGCCAGGGAGCGCCCCTCCAGCTCCAACAATGGGTGGCGATTCCTGTCAACAGAGGGCAGAGGCGGAGGGTACAGTCATGTGCAATCCGCTTTCAAAAGTGGGGGTGGGGGGGAATTGGGGGCAAGGAGAACTTTGATCCCAAATGGCCAGGACAAGGAATTTTCCCTTAGCAGCTAGAGGCCAGGGCATGGGCTCCTGCCAGCACATAGCATCAGGGCTGGCTAGAGCGTAGGACCTTTCTCCTCTTGCTCACATCAGTGAAGTCACTGGGAGGTTGCATGATCAGCAGGATCAGAATCAGGCCCACAGGCTCTACCACGACAGTCTGTTGGGCCTCGGGAACATCTCCAGTGGTGGTCAACAGCTGATACCACAGGGTAAGATGTAGGGTGGGGAAAATTCTGCCATTATTTATGCAGCTCCATCGGCTTCCATGTACATGTCAAGGCAGAACTTGGCTTGGGCTCCAGCACTGTACGGCAGTTGTCATCATGCGGGGGTGGGGGGTATGGTGGTGAGACGCACATTCAGATCCTTTTCTTTCGCCTGCTTCCCTCTTTCAGAGATGGAGGACTCCCCTGATCAAGCCTCCACGTGCCCCACATTCAGAAGCCAGGATGGCCACAGGACAGCATTTAAGGAGGGGAGTAAGGGAACTCCCTACCCCAGTGCGCTGGCACAGCCAGATGCCGCCCCCACAGGGCAGGAACAATCCTCCACCACCCTGCCCAGTGAACTGGGTTTGAATGGACCTGGGGCCTTGGGTGACCAGCTCCCAGGGAGGCTCAGGCCTCAGCCAGGTGGTGGAGCCCCGCACTTTAGAATCGGTTCATCCACCAACCCCAATATGGCTGCACGACAGAGCCCGGTCCCATCGCTCACGGACACCTGCCCACCAGACGTCATGGAGGAAGAAGATTCCTGGTGCCCGACCTGCTCTTCCTCCTCAGACTCGGAGCCAGAGGGTTTCTTCTTTGGGAAACCGATCCCAAAGGCTGGGCCAGCCCTCCCTGGCAGGGAACAGAGTGGCCTTGGCAGAGCGGCAGGAAGGAGCAAGCACTTGGCCAGGCTGCGAAGCAGTCGCAAACACTGCAGCATTTCCTAGCAGGGGGAAGGCTGGGCAAAGAGCAAGGGGTCCCAGGCAGCATGGAAAGGACAGAAAGGGGGTGGACGGCGGGAGGAAGAACTCGTTACTTAGCCAAGTGTATTTAACCAGAGGGTCCGCCCCAGCAGACAAGCCAGGGGACGAGTAGTAGCCCCATGGTGAAGAACAGGTACAGCGAGCGGGGACGGGAAGGCAGACAGCCCTCGGAGGGCACAGACATCCCCTCTCTTACCTCACACCCAGACATGGGAAAAGACAAACCAGCCAGCCGTTTGTTCTCCAGAGCCCATTTTACTGTGAAACTCAGAGAGGGGTTGTTTACACAGCAAGGCTGCCTACAATCCAAATCTTTCCACTGTCCTATCCTAGGTTTTTGCAAGCACTGGAGAGCTCAGAGGGGCAGGACACAGGCGGCAAAGTTTGGCTGCTCCGCCAAAGGGGAACTCTTGCTCTCAGGACCTCCCTGCTGAGAATCCCGTTCAGACAGGGGTGGCCTGGCCCTTTCGCCAGCCCACCGGGACCGATCGAAGATGGACACCGGCTCCTTCAGCTCAGGGCCGGGTGCAGCTTTCTCATCTGCAATGAAAGCTCTGAAAGAGGATGACTGGACTTTGGAGAGGGAAGGAGGGTTTTGAAATCCCAGAACCAAACTGTAAGCAGCGAAGCGCCCCCAAGCTGGGGGTGGTGGGGGGCAGACGGTGAATGTGCCAGGGGATTCCAGAGATCAGTTCCTAAGCTTCACCAATAAAGTTCAACATGGACTGAAAGGGGCTGGTGTGTGGATAAGAGAAGCAGGTCCCAGGTGGGACATGCTCTGCCACCTGCCTGACTGCTTCCTGCAGGAGGAAGAAGAAAAGGGCCTCACTCGCTGCCCAAGGCAAAGCAAGGGGCTTCCCTTCCACTCAGGGTCTGTCTGCACTACAGCTGCTGTTGTGGGCTCCAGCTGTAGCACTGGAGTGTAGACACTTCCCACAATCATGGAAGGCATTTTTTCCCTTGATGCAGTTAATGCACTTCCCTGAGAGGCGACAGCTACCTCGATGGAAGAATCCTTCTGCTGGCCTGCCTGCGTCTACACAGGGGGTTGGGTTGGCCTAAATTTTAGAAGTGGACCAGATCTAAGCCACTGGCATGGAATATGCTGGCGGGACAGAGCACAGCGTTGAAACAGGAGGTGGTGGGAGTGCTGCAGGGCTGATGTAAGGAGCCCAGGTAAGGAAGAGCAGGGGAGCTGCAAGTCAGAAGAGAGGTGCATCAGCAGAGCTGGGTGGGGAGTCCAGGACTGCAAACACAGAGGAGCAGGGCAGCCATGCTTCTGCGTGGGACTGAGGATTAAACTGGCCTAAGGCCAGCTCCAATTTAGACAGAAAATTAAGTGGAGAGATTTCCCGAGGAGCCCAGCACACTGGGTGCTGAGGGCTTGAAAATAATCCAGCCCTTAGCTCCTTTAAAAATCCCACCTCCTGTAGCTACCTGCATCACACCTCACGCAAGCAGAGCCACCAGTCCCTCCTATGGGAAAAATACCCCACATTGAATGTTTTGAAACAAGCATAGAACAGCCTCAACCGAACAGCTGCTGCCTTTACACAGGAATGCTGATGGCACAGGGGCAGCTGCAGGGGGCGCTCCGCCCGCCCCCTGCCATTTTATTTTTCAGAGTTAAAACAATTTTCTCCACAAACACGCACACATTTCAAAGTTCAGAGAAGACAAGCAGGGACTTTCAGGGACTCCTCTCCTTCAATGAAACCATGAGGCTCAGGGGCCCCGATCCTGGTCGGGTGAAACTGCTGCAAGTGTTCTGAGGAGGCTGTCGCCCATCACTCACAGTGTTGGCTTCAGTCAGCCCCGCCCAACAATCCCCGTACCCAGCCCCTGGCACCACTTATCCATCCCCACGGTTACGGACTCCTTCGGCCCTAGCACCGCTCAGCCCTCCCCTAGGCCATCTCCTTCCCTCCCCTTCCCTCCCTTCCCAAATTACTAACCCTCCCCACCATGTCAAGCCAACAGCCCCTTTCCCGTTCCATGCCATTGTCCAGCATCAGCACCAGGACTGCAGCCCTCCACGCTGGGACTCTGCTCCCACTCCATCATCTCCAGCTGCAGCCGCACAAGTCCACAGCTGCTGGTTTCTCATCCCAGCCAGAACCACTGCTGGGGCTTCAGCCCCAGTCCCCAGCAGCGCTCCCCCCTCCTCCCCCCCATCAGGCTCAGAGCCGGAGCAGATGTCTCTCGCTGTGCCGCCTCTCATGAGCGGGTGGAGCCCGAGTCGTAGCTGCTAATGAAGCGCTCCAGCTCCCGCAGGCAGTGGCCCCCGACCTGCCGCAGGTTGGCCCGCAGCGCAGACCCCATCGCCGCCTCCATGGAGGGCTCCTTGTGCAGCAGCATGGTGGCCACCACAGCAAAGGCCAGGCTGGATTGCTGGTAGGACTGTAGGGAGGGGAGAAGGGGAGCTTGTCAGACAAGGCGGCGGGCAGGCAAGTTCCGAAACTCAACCTGGGTGCCCGAGATTCCCCCCAGATGTACTGAGCCACCCTACGACTCAGGCCAGTGGCACCCCCTAGGGCTGGGGCAATAATGTGCTTTCATTGATCCCTGCTGCTGGCATGATGAACCTCTGCTGGGCAGCCCGAGAACCTCTCCTTGCTCCTGTCTGGCCGTTCCCTCCCTCCGCCCAGAACACTTTGCTATCCTGAGAACCTTGCAAGGGGTCAGGCTCTGGAGCCTCAGCCAAAGGGGTGACAGATGGGCCAGCTAGCCAATCCACCTGGGAGTGTTAAACAACAGGGCAAGCCCTCAGACTGCTCCCAGTCCCTGGCCGTTTAAGCCACTCCCCAGAGGAGTGTGAATCCAGGAGGAAGAATATTTTTCCCGTGCCTGTGGCCATCACGGCACCAAAAACAAATCAAGGAGGAGGACTGGGCTAGGAGTGAGGTTGCTCTGACTTCCTGGCACCAAACTCCCTAGTCCTGAACTGCTCCTGGCTGGCGTTGGGGTTTTACCTCTAACCTCACTCTTCCCAACCCAGGATCACACTGGTCATTCATGGATAGCAGACACACGAAACACTCTCCCTGAACCTATTGCACCTGCTTTGAAGCCCTCACTGCAGCTGTTGCAAGGGATTTGGGGCGGGCCATGCAGATGATGGAAGTGGTTTGGGAGGGGAAGGGAAACCCAGATCCTACACACATCAAGAGCCTCAATGCATCTAGGTCCGACCCTGCTTCTGGGTGAGCAAGAGGGGACTGTTAGAACTTACCAGCTCAATTTCTTCCTTTCTGGCCAGTATGGCAGCAGAACGAAGGTACTGCATGGTCTCTGCTGAGGTAGCCAGAGCAGAGCAGGCCTGGTAAGGATAGCCTGCGTCCTCCTGATGAGCGGCCAGCTGCTCCTGCGTTGATTTCAGACAGGGTGAGGGAAGGAGGTTAACCTGCTCTGGGGGAAAACAGGGTTGGACGTTTGCAGGTACATGAGCAAACAGGGCTACTGATAAATTAAATCGTCCCCCAAATCAAATCCAATAGTGAGTGGAGAAGCCAGGGATAAACTCTCCCCATCATCGCTTGGTGAAAGTGGGAGCATTAGAGGGATGGCTGTAGAATATTTTAAAGCATTTTTCTGAGCTTTATGCCACCTGCCCCAGCTTCCTGTCTGGGTAGCAAGGGGCAGTTTCCCTTTAAAAAAAGAATAGGGGGTGACAGAAACGGGCACCAGTCCAAGTCAGCTGCGATGAAAAGTCGTTACAGTCGGATCGCTGTTCTTGTCCTTTATGTGAAGGGAGGTTGTGATAAATGAAGGCGGGGTAGCTCCCTTTTATGGACACCCAGCCAGCCAGTTAGCTATGAAATCCCTCTTAGTAGCTGTTCTCTACTTGCTTTACCTGTAAAGGGTTAAAAAGTCCCCAGGTAAAAGGAAAGGAGTGGGCACCTGACCAAAAGAGCCAATGGGAAGGCTAGAATTTTTTAAAATGGGAAAAAACTTCCCTTTGTCTGGTCTGTTGTTCTCTGGAGCGAGGGGAAAGAGCAGAGACAGGGCTGGGACTGTGCTGTAAAAAGCTTTTTAGCAGGTATGGAAATCATCAGATCATACCTAAAACCTCCTCACGAATCGGAAAATGTCTAGAAAGATGCGATTAGCTTTATTTTTGGTTATGTCTTATGGGCTTGCGGATTCCTCTATGCTAACCCCAAATGCTTTTTTGTTTGGCTTGTAACCTTGAAGCTGGACCTCAAGAAGGTTATTCTTGAAGTTTAATTTTTGTAAGTGGGTTTTTTAAATATAGCAAAAGCCTAAGTTCCAGATGTATTTTCTCTCTTTTTGTTTTTAATAAAATTTACCTTTTTTTTTTTTTTTTTTAAGAACAGGATTGGATTTTTGGTGTCCCAAGAGGTTTGTGCATATGTTGTTTAATTAGCTGGGGGCAACAGCTAATTTCCTTTCTTTTCTTTCTCAGCTCTTCCCTGGAGGGGGGATGAAAAGGCTTGAGGGTATCCCACAAGAAGGAATTCCCAAGTGCACCTTACTGGGTCCCAAGGGGTTTTGCATTTAGGTGGTAGCAGTATGTACCCATCCAAGGCCAGAGAGAAGCTGTAACCTTGGGAGTTTAATACAAGCCTGGAGTGGCCAGTATTGATTTTTAAAATCCTTGCAGGGCCCCACCTTCTGCGCTCGAAGTGCCAGAGTGGGGAACCAGCCTTAACCGAGATTGACGGCTCTCAGTCCAGTTCACGGTGGGCAGGCACCCCTGGCACAAAAACCACCACCACGGACAGCCCTAGCAAAGCTGCCAAGAAATTAATGGCTCACGGGGGATGTTTCCCAGAATCTACTGCCTTGGCACCTGCTTTGAAGCACCCATGCAAAGGATTCTGGGGGTGTTTTGGGAAACAAAAGCGGGCTGGGCAAGGACTTAATCTCTCCCAGGCCTAGGGTGCCAACCTGGGAGAATGGGGCAAACAGGTCAGTTCATACCAGCTCAATTTCTTCCTTTCTCACGGGAGGCAGCTCCTCTGTGATCTCAGACGAGACTGGAGGTAAAGCAGCTAGAGCAGAGACAGCCTGGCTGAGAAGATCTGGGGCCTTCAGGTTGTCTTCCAGCTGGAGCTGTGGAGATTGCAGGGGGGATGGATGAGGGAGGTTATGCCATTCCAGAGGCACCTCCTATGGCAGCAGCGAAGACACTGACAAATCAAAGCTGGGCCGTGGGAATGTTCCCCAGAACCCTTAGCACGAGTTAGTCTTGTTGCCTCCACTGATGCACGGCTGGGGTAGCGCAGAGGATTCTGGGAACAAGCATCAATTCCATGGGATGGGGCAGGCAAATGGAAGCAGGTAATGTGTGGGAAGAGGGCATCAAACCCCACCTTATCCTAAGGCCCCAGTGCATCTGATCCAAGGAGAAGGAGAAGGGAGGGTGAGTTCATACCATCTCAGTATCTTCTGTTCTGATGGGATGATGCTCCTCTGTAGTTTCAGGTGAGGCTGGGGGCTCATCAGCCAGATCAGAGCCAGCCTGGCTGGGATCGTCTGTGGCTTCATGGCTGGCTTCCAACTGGACCTGTGAGTTTTCAGATGGAGTGAGGAACAGTTAGATTGTCCCAAGGGAGGATGGGGCTGTGGGTGCATGAGCAAAACAGGAGCACCAGAAGCTCCAACACTGCAACCAAACTTTGCAGCTTCAGGGCAGATTCTGCAGGGATAAAATCCCTCTGATGTCTCACAGCAACTGGGAGCATTACAAAGACGACTGTAATAATAATCCCTAGCGCTTAGCTAGTGCTTTTAATCCCTAGAGCTCATAGCGCTTGACAAAGGAGGTCAGTATCATGAGTCCCATTTTACAAATGGGGAAACTGAGGCACGGGGAGGGGAAGTGATTCACTCAAGGTCACCCAGCTGGCGAGGGGCACAGCTGAGAACAGATTCCAGATCTCCTGCATCCCAGTCCAGTGTTCTAGCCATTAGACAACACTGCCTCCTGTTCCACACCACAGAACACATGAAATGCACTTGCGACCCAAGTTAGGGGAGGGGGCAGACTCCTATCTGAGCAGCCTTGCACCTCGACATCACCAGCGATGTAACAGTGCTACTGCTGCTGCTGGACATATGCCCCCATCCCCATCATCCCCCTTGTTTGCACTTAGCTGTCTCCTGGACTGCCTTAGCAGAGTCCAAAGGACTGAATGGACCATGCAGACGCTACCCACAAACTTTTGAGCCAGTTGTCTTGGAAATTCCTTTGAAGCACTACTGCAGCTGGCGCCAAGGCTTATGAGGTGTGTTTGGGACTTAACAGCAATCCACTGTCAATAAATGCCAGATGGGCATGAGGAAGGGACTTCAAATCCCATCTCCCCCCAGAGCACCAACACATCTGACCTTGGGGAATAGCTGAAAGGGGGGACGGATAAGCTCATACCAGCTTGATTTCTTCCTCCGGGAGACAAAGATCCTCCGGGGTGTCAGCCAGGACTGAGTCAGTTGCCAGAATGCAGCAGGCCTGGCTGTGATTGTCTGCAGCCTCCAGACTGGCCCCCAGCTGGACCTGCAGAGATTTCAAACAGATGAGGACAGTCCCAGGGCAGGATAGGAGCTGTGGGTGCAGGAGTGAACAGTGGTTCTGGGAAATGCTGACAGTCAATCAGAATCTGTGGTTCTAGAGGAGATTCCGCAACTGTAGAAGCCCGGAATAAAATCCGCCCCCATCCCATTTCTCTCTGCAATGGGGAGTGTTGCAGAGACGCACGCAGAACGTTCCTTGTGTATGATTTCCAGCTTGCTGCTGCACGGGAATTCAGGCTCCCCCTGAAAACCAGCCTATTGACACAGAGCCATCCGGTGGCCTGTGTGAAGTGAGTTTGGTGGGTCTCAGCTCGAACTCCCCCCAGACAGCTGCCCAAGCCACAAAAAGCTGACATCATCATTAGCCTCCTTTACAGTGAGTCTTGGCAAAGTGTCCCAAGATTAAAGGGGAAGAGGCTACCCAGAATCTTTCACACTGGCTGCTTTGACACCCTCCTTGCTGTGCTGCCACAGCCATCACTAAGGATGCAGGGGTGCTTCTGAGATCCAAAGGGGAGCCCTGCACAAGTCATGGTGGGCGAGTGAAAGGAAGCAACATGTAGGGACAAGGGGAACCAAATCCCGTCCTGTCCTCCTCAGACTGCAAACTCCTTTGGGCAGCAAGTGTCCCTTTGTTACAGGTACGTACAGCACCTAGCATGTGGAGGCTATTGCAGTGCCCTAGGGCACCAACACATCTGCTGCAAGCAGAGTGAGAAGAGCTGAGTGAGTTCCTACCAGCTCAATTCCTTCCGTTCCCAAGGGATGAAGATCCTCTGTGGTTTCGGGTGAAGCTGGGGGTTCAGTATCCAGCGCAGAGCCGGCTTGGCTGGAAGGGTCTGTGGCTGTCTGGTTAGCATCCAGCTGGATCTACAGAGGTTTCAGACGGGATGAGGGAAGGAGGTTAGACAATCAGAGGAGGATAGCAAACTGGTGAGCTTGCATTCCATCTGCCCAGGCTACAGATGGGCATAAAGCTGCCAGTCCAGCAGCTTTCACCAGCACTTAATTCACACCCTCGCTACGGCAGAACAATTGCCAGCCTGCACCTGGGTCCAAGAAAGAGGAATTGAATCTCCCCCTAGCAGGCTGCTGCTGTGCCTGGGGTTCATCTCAGTGTCCCCAAGAACTTGACTGAGCCCTCAGCAAGTAGATGAAAGGGGAAGCCGTAGCAGGGACTTCTCTGCTGGAACAGAGGGCGGTGCAGCCAGCAGCTGCCTGCTGCAAAATGGCCCTGGCAAGGTTGCTGCCGCTTGCCTTTGCCAAATATAGAGGGCCAATCCCAGCAAGGCATGCTGGGAAAAAGCAGTTCCAATAAGACAGTGATCTTGCTCTAAGAGAGTGAGTAGGCACCAAAAAGTGCCTAGGGGAATGGGCTGTGCCTGTTATCTTCTCGTATGGCCCCACCTTAGATTGGAAGCTCTTTGGGGCAGGGACAATACCCACCTTTCTCCCCGTACTCTGCAGTACCCGAGTGTCACACAAATCCCCTTACGCCTGAGGGACTTAGGACACAACCTCGTCCTTGACACCCATCCATTGCCCAGGAAACCCAGCCCGTTCTCCGCCCCGCCCCACCCCTCCCTGTGGCCCTTGACCTGGGGTGGTTTGGGTTCTTTCACTGGAGCTGCAGAGTCTTTCTTGGGTTTTCCAGGCTTTTTGGGCGCTGCTGATTTCGCTTTCTCTGTCTTAGAAGAAACACTTTTCTTTCTACTCGACTGTAGGAAGGAAAAAGAGCAGAGGCTGGAATCACTCATGTCCTCCTGTGGCCCTCCATTACGGCCATATCTTAGCCCCTCAAATTCTTTACTGTGTTTATCCTCGCCACACCCCTGCGAGGTCGGGCTAAGCACAGAGAGACTAAGTGACTCGCCTAAGGTAACACAGGGACACTGCGGCAGAGCAGGAACTGAATCCACATCTCTGAATTCCAAGGCTCAGGCCCTAACCACTGGTCCAGCCTTCCTGTCCTTGGCTAACAGTCTGCAGGCTTTTCTAGCTGTGGTTGGGAATTCCAGTGAGACTGTGGACATCTCCCTTCCCCTCCCTGGCCCACAGAGGGTCCTTGGCTGAAAGACAGTCTGACCCTCCCAAAGTCGCCTCCAGGGGTTGGCTGCCCAGTCCGTATTCAATTGCCGCAGGAACCAGAAATCCCAATCCCTCAGTCAGCTTTGGAAGCACCAGCCTGTTTCCAGACTGCAGTTCACCAGATGGGGGTGGGGGCAACTGGGCTCTAGCTTTGTGGGGCTTGCTGCTCTGGGGAATGCCCACCACAATCAGCTCCACAGCAACTACGGGCCAAGTTCTCCCTTCGGTTATGCTGAGGCAGCCCCACTGACTGGGACATGCTCGTGTAAAGGGGGAGGATTTAGTCACACCTAGGGGGCGCCCACCCTGCGTCTGCTCGGTGGATACCCACAGGCAGTCACCCTCCGGGACTGGCCAGGTAGCGCAAGCAGGAACCCCAGCCACGAGCAGGTGGTTACAAAACCACTTCCTCCCCAGCAGCTCCTCTGCCCCCTGCCCAGCTGGGGTGCAGGGAAGCTTGAGGGACTAGACCCCAGGACCCAGCTCATCCCCTCCGCCGCCCTCCTGGTGGGAAGCAGCCGACAGAGAGGTAGCAGAGACACGCCGCTCTCCTCTTACCACCAAGCATCTCTCTGGGGAACGGGAGGCCGACGACCTGGATGACTTGAACTTTTCTGCAAAGAGATCAATGGGGATAGAATGAGGCAGACAGAACCAGGGGGCAGCAGGGATGCTGGGCCTTCGGGGGCTGGGCCACGTTCCTCCTCCTGAGTGAGGGGCAGGAGCTCTGGTTTTAGCACTGAGACTCCTTCTGCCCTCCAGTCTCAGCCCATGCTGGGTGGAGAAAAATCAAACAGGTCCTCCTGGGCCACTCCTCAGCCCAGGTAGACTCTGCCATCTAGCCTCTCCTATGGGCTTCAGGGTTCCTCCTTCCACCCTGAATCCTTCTCCTAACAGAGCCACATGCCAGCAGCTGTGGTCCACAATGCCCTGCTTGCAGCTCTTTCTGGGACCCCTGTAATAGATCCCCGGGGATCCAGCCCCTGCTCCCCAGGCTAGAGAGACCTCGGTGGCAGGCAGAACTGGCAGGACTTTCTCACCCAGTGCTGAGCCACTGGAATGCAGCTCGGGATGGGGCACTGCCACCCAGGGGCTGTTTCCTAGGGCTGAGGAGCTCATATGGCATATGGCATAGGCACCCCCATCCCCGAGGGACTGACCTCTGGAGGAGTAGGACTGAAAGCAGTGGTAGTGAGGGGTGAATTTCCCTCGGTAGCCGCCTCGGAAAGGACCACGGTGATGCTTCCAGCCGCGGCCACGGTACTTCCTGGGGAAGAAGTCTTGCTCCCTGTGGAAGGAACAGGTGGCCTGTGAGTAGCTTCTCTCTGAGCCAACCCCCATCCAGGTCTCCAGACAAAGGGCAGAGCCAGGTCTCCTCTGGCATTGAGATCCCACCCTGGCGCTCCAACCTCCAGGGCTGGCCAGCTACTTTTACCTTTCCCCAGGCCAGCACACCCATTTTCTCCTTCCCCTGGTATCTACCCCCTGGCAGCCCCACCCGTGTCCTTCCCCTTCTCCCTCCAGATGAGATTATCCCCCTTAGAGTGGTGCTGCCCAGACAGTCACAGCTGGAAAGCGGCAGCGGTGGGAACAGGCCAGCCAGGGATGAGCCTGAGAACAGTGGGATATCCTGGGATCACTTGAGTGCAGAACGGGGGTCACGCCAGCACTGCAGGGGTTGGATGTGCTCTTTGGGCAGCCCTCGCCTGGGATCCAGCTCACTCAGCGAACCTCTCTGCTGGGCCAACCTTGGAATTTCAGAACCTCAGCTCCCCAGGCAATAGGCCCAGCCCAGCATCCCCACCAGCCAAAACACCCTTCTCCCGTCGCCACCCGAGCGCCTCCCCTGCGGACACCTGCCTGTCCCAGGAGTTGCCATGTTCCTCCCTCAATACTGACTCCGGGCAGTGCTGGTTAGGTGGCATGGCCTGAAAAAAGGGACACGTGTTACAGAGGTTGTGGGGGCAGCGGGGTGACTCTGGGTGCTTTGCAGAAGCTCAACAAGGCAGTGCACGGGGAGACCTGCTCACTCTGCCCTCCTGAGCAAGGAACAGAACCCAGGCATCCTGGTTCCCAGTCACCTGATCTAAGCACCAGGCAACGCTCTCCTCCCAAGGTCTGGGGATAGAACCCAGGCGTCCTGGTTCCCAGTCACCTACTTAATACAGTTGACCATGCTACTTCTCTGGAAGGGACTCTTACGAAATGTGACGACTCAGAACAACAGTAGTGGGAGACAACGCACCAGCCATAGTGCAGTATAAGAGGGGCGAGGGTGGGTGCGTGCACACTGGGGACATGTTTGCTCAGCACCAGTCCCTCAGCAAAGAGCCATCAGGACACGGATGTGCATGGGTCATGCTCCAGGGATCAGTGCAGGGAGCTAGGTGCTTGGGGCAGGGCAGAGCCAAGTGACAGATGGATAGATCTGCAGGCTCAGACTTGCCAGATTCACCAACATACAGTGCGCCCCATGAGAGTCTGTGTACAGTGATAAAGAAATCAGCTCCAGCAGGTCTCCTGCAGAACATGACAGAGGACAGACTACATGGTGTTTCACCCAGTTTCCAGAGTGGGACCAGAATTCCCTCTGGTTTGTCCAGCACAGGAAGGCTCTGTTCACTTGAGATCCCCAGAGCTGTAACCAGCACTATCAGCCCTGCAGAGATTATACTAGTGTTATTCCTTGCCCCCAACAAATCCCAGTCTGACCGTTGCCCACCTCTCATGGGCACAACCTGGACCCCACTTACCGAGTGCCACTCATCCCTGAAACCATCCTCATGTCTCCCAGGTTGGTTCTCCCACCTGGCTGGCTGCTGATGGTCCTGGGGTGCCCAGCATCCACCGCTGTCACCCCCGTAAAAGTCAGCGGGGTAGGGTTCAATGTCTCGGGAAAAGGGCTGCAAAGATCCAACACGTGAGGTGAGGGAAGTCCTGAGTGAGACACACGGGGATGCACGACCTGCCCGTGTGTCACAGGGACTGAGATCTCATTCACAAGGATTCCCAGAGTAGATCAGAGCCGAGAGGGGGGCCATCTACTCCAGCATCTCGTCCCCATCAATGACTAGTACCAGCTGCTTCAGAGGAAGGTGCAGGAACCCCTGCAATGAACACTATGGAATAACTGGACCAGAGGCGAATTTTCTGCCTGACCCTATCAGTTAGTGGCTGTCTCGTCCCCTGAAGCCTGAGGGTTTCTAGCCTTTACATGGTATTTTTATCCTATGGACTACACCTGTGGAAGCTCACTGCCCCTATGAATGTCTCATCCTCTTTGAAATCCTACAGAGCTCTTGCCTTCAGTATGATACCTTGTGGCAATGAGTTGCACAGGTTAATTTATATCCCCGAACTAAACAGTGTTTTCTTTTAGGAGCTTTCAGTTTCCTTCCAAGGTCATTGGCTGTGTCCTTGTTCTTGGACCGGCTGGGAAGGTCAGCGGGCCCCCCGATCTACCGTCTCCCCCATTCCTTATGTTACAACCCTCTCTCAGGGGTTCCCTCCTTGTTAAATCACAGAGGGAAGGTGGGCGGGGTGGTTTCAAAGGGAGCTCCCAGGGGTGTCAGCTGGAGGATCGCTATTCCACAGAGGGGGACACCTAAGCACAAAGGTGCAGCGACTTGCCACAGGTCCCACAACAAGTCAGTGGTAGAATCAGGAACAGAACCCAGGTGTCCTCACGCCCAGGCCCCTATTCTAAACTCCAGACCAGAACACAGAGTGAACTGTACGAAACCGGATGGCTTGGAGCGGGAGCACTAAGAGGAACACCACCTGTGATGACAGGGGTCTCGGGTCCAGATAGAAGCCTCTCGTCCTTTCTCTCCCAGGCAGGTGGCAATCCTCTTCCTCTGCCTGCCCCCCTTCAACTGGAGAGCATTAGCAGTTCAGGCCCTTGCTAACTCCCACAAGCCTGATCATCCTCCCTCCCCTCCTTGCTCTTGCTGGGAGAGAGTCAAGCCCCCACTGGTGTAACACCATGGCCTGCTTCCAGACTTCATAGCCCTTGAGTGACCGAGGCTGGTCAGGACACCAGCAAGAGGCAGTGGTGACCCTCAGACCCTGCCGGGGCTCCCCATTGTCTGCACTGTGCTCCTGACCTACCCAACCTCCTCCGACGGTTAGTTCCTGACCCCCTTAATACTGGGGTCTGAATTCCTCATTTCCTACCCCTCCGGAAGGCTCCGTTCATGGGCGTTCCCCCCACACAGCCGTGACCAACTCAAGCAGCCAAGCAGAGATTGCTCTGCTCACTTCCAAACAAACCAGGAATTCTCCCTGCCACCCACAGTCCTTGCACTGTCTGTGTGAGCACAGCGGTGCACCAGGGCTCAGCCTGGATCCCACTTACCGAGTGCCAACCACCCCTGAAGCCTTCCTCGTGCCTCCTGGGTTGGTTCTCCCACCTGGCTGGCTGCTGATGGTCCTGGGGTGCCCAGCACCTGCCCTTGTCACCCCCGTAAAAGTCAGCGGGGTAGGGTTCGATGTCTCGGGAAAAGGGCTGCAAAGACCCAACACGTGGGGTGAGGGCAGTCCTGAGTGAGACACATGGGGATGCATGACCTGCCCTTGTGTCACAGGGACTGAGGTCTCATTCATCGGGATTACCAGACTGGATCAGATCCAGGAGGGGGCATCTATTCCAGCATCCCGTCTCCATCAGTGAGCAGCACAAGCTGCTTCAGAGGAAGGTGCAAAACCCCTGCAATGAACATTATGGAATAACTGGCCCAGAGGGGAATTTTTTGCCTGACTCCATCAGTTAGCGGCTGTCTCGTACCCTGAAGCATGAAGGTTTGTAGCCTTTATGTGGTCTTTTTATCCTGTGGAATGTAACTGCAAATATTCACATTATCCCCATCAGTAAATGTCTATTCCCCTTTGAACCTGACTGAACTCTAGGCCCCAGGTTAATTACGTGTACTGTAAACACAAGGACCTGCTCCAATCAGTTTTAATCAATGTCCTCTTGCTCCTGTGCGATGAAGGAAGGTGAATAGGAGCGACCTATTTACCTTTTCTCAGCCAGTCACTGTTTTGTGCCTCACCGTTGCTGCTTCATCACAGCAGCAAGGGATGCATCTGGGGCATTTAACTGCGAGGTAGGTGGGCCAGCCCTGTTTGTTTGTGATTAAGTGCTGGGGGGACCAAGGCAAGAAGAGGTCGAGTGACTTGCCAAGGGTCACACAGCAAGTCAGTGGCACAGCCAGGATTAGAGCCCAGGTGTCCAGCCACCCAGGCCCCTGCTAGGGCACTCTGCGTCAATGGCAGCGAGTGGCAGGAGTGGCCTGGAACAACAGCAGTCAGAGGCAGGCGACACATCTAAGATGTTCTGCTGGGATGCATTAGCAGGAAGGATACTGGCTCACCTCCTAAGGACCAATCAAGCCCCGGGCATGTAACACCTTGGCCTATTCCTACGGCTTGGAGGGTTTGTGACCCCTGGGAAGCAAGGCTAGATCTAGACTCCTGGCAGAACCAGTCTGGAACCCCTACCCCGCTGCCTCAGTCTTCCTGACCAGCCTAACATCCACCCCGCCTGGGTTCAGGAAGGCTCCACTCATTTGCATGCGGGTCACAGAGCTGTGACCAAGCAACGATTGCTTATGCCTGCTCCAGGAATTCTCCCCGGGACATCGTCCTCACTACCCACGTCCCCTGATCATGTCCTAGCCCCAGCTCAACTGCAGCCCACTTCCCACACTCTGCCTGGACACAACACCCCTCCAGGCTCAGCCCAGACCCGCTTACCGAGTGCCACCTGTCCCTGAAGCCTTCCTCGCGTCTCCCGTGTCGGTAATCCCAGCTGGCTGCCTCCTGATGGTCCTGGGGCGCCCACCCCATGCCCTCGTCATCCCTGAGAAAGTCGGCAGGGTAGGCGGAGGGGCTGATATCCTGAGGGCAAGACTGCAAAGATGAGACATGTGGCACGGGGGTGAGGGTAGCAATGATCATGACACATGGGGATGCAGGATCTTCTCCTTTACTTCAGTGACAGTGGTCTCCTTGCTCCCTCTCAGCAGGTGGATCGTGGGGGGCACAGTTACATGGGTGGGAACTGGTACATTTTTAACCTACCGCTAGACTGAAACTCCTCTTATTCCACACGTTCTTCCCACCCCAAAGCATCCCAGCAAACACAGACAAGTCAGCAACGAGACCCCCGAAAGTGCAGCTTCTGATGTAGGCAGGCCAGAGCTGTTCCCAGTGCCACGACACAAAGCCTGGCGGAGACTCGGAGACAGTGGATTTACATCAGAGATGCAGCTTGCTGTGTAGCTCCAGAAGAGGTGCAACTGGCCCCCAAGTTCATCTCAACTGACCATTAACTCTGGAGCCGAATGAGGGAGACGTACAATATTTGACCCCATCAGCCATTTCGCTGCTGGGTTGCATTGGTGGAAACAACCCAGCTATTCAGGGAGCTTGGGAAGGGACTGGGTGGAACACCACCATTTCCCTCCCCCATACACACTCCCGCTTGGACAGAGAGGAAGGTAGACTGAGAAGGGAGAAAACCAGGTGTCTCCTGTCACTGGTGACCTTATTGTTCTGTCCATGCTTACAACTCCCCCCTCTCCCCAGCCAGGTCCAGGGCTCGCTGAACCATTTGGAAATTAACTCTTTGTCCCCAGTGGAACGAGCCGATTCTGCAATGGTCCCACCTCTGCCCCCAACACCAGGTTCCGCCAACTCCTTCCCTCCGAAGCCACTTACATGGAAGAAATCATTTGGGTGCCCTCTTCCGGGGAACATCCTGTTGCTCAAGCCGAAACCCCTCCACGTTCAAGCCCTGGGAGAAAAGGGGTGGGGAGGAAAATGTGTTGTGAGTTCAGTTGATTAACAACTGAAACCCCACATAACTCAATCAATTAATCAGCACAGACAGGCCACACATCCCCAGCCCAGAGAACAGTTCAGTGGCAGGGGTAGTGAGAGGGTCCTGCTATTTCCAAACTACCCTCCAGACCTCAGCCCTTCATACCCAACTTGTTTATCACCGCTGAAGATTGACGGTTAGCTCCACTGACTTCCTTTTCGGTAACACTCCTCACTTTGCCTTTAGTACATTTCCCTGCCCTTAGGGCAGGTTTTCTACAATTCAGTAGGATCGCAGACCTGTCTGCCACACCAAAGTCAGCTGCTACTCATTTTCCATGATTTCTCTTACCCGAATTATGCAACAGTTTATTGGTAAACCATACAGTCAATTGCTTGTTATGAAATATACTCAAGAGAGTAAATAACCAGTCAGTCAGATTTATGGCTCAAAGTCAGTAATAGTGGAACAGAGGAAAAAAGGTTCAGTACGATACCAGTTTCCAGGAAGCAGGCTCATGCACCATGGTTACAAAGAAGGCATGGGTCCAAAGTTACACCCCCCAAGCGATCCTTTTCTGTCCAACCCATTCACAAGAAACAAGACACTGTATACATCATCTGAGGCTAGATTTAGCCAATCATCTTTCTACCTTGTTTTTCTGGTACCATGCTGTACCTGTTAGCTTTCTGTTCTGAACTCAGGCATTCCAGATGCCCAGGGTGTGAAAGCATGCCCTGGGCTTGTACCAGCGTAGAAAACTCATATATCTTGTCCTTATCTTTGAGACAGACATTCTGTTAGACTCGCAAAAGAGGTCTCCCTACGGGATGGGGAGCAGGCAGATAGCGGACACAGGGTTGGTATATAATACTCTAAATGCTCTTTATTGATTACAAAACAAACCTTACTCACTCCACATTCACACCCCAAACATACTAGACCAGAGTCCAAAGGTTAGAATGGTCCCCATGGCCAGTTGAGATTCCTTCCAATCATCAGATCATAGGATGCAGGGAGCCGGTGCAAACCACATCTATATCCACACAGGACTCTGGATCGATAAGCGACTCCAGTTTGCAGAAATCATAGGCAACCATTTCTAGTCTATTCCGTCACGTTGCCAGTTCTTCGCCTTTGTTTACTAGGCCTTCCACCCATGCAATTCCAAAGACAGAATCCTGGGCAGGCCACCATGATCCAAGAAGTGCTAGTTCCTCCAATTCTTATACAATTGTATATCAGTCAAGCCAGTATTGTTTCCTTTTCTGCTGATTTTCCATATTTTTCTTGGAACAAGATTGTGCAAAAACAAACAGTTCTAATAGTCCTTGACCTTAAGCTCCTGCTTCAGTTGTCAACTTAAAACACATGTATTCAGGTCAAGCACGCGTCATTCATACCAGGCCTCAATAACCTATACACATCTCCCAACAATTCCAGGTTTGGTCAGAGAGAGTTACACCCTACCCGTTACTGTGGTAAAACATCCACATGTTCTGTTCCTGACAGTTTTACTATCTACTTAGGCCAAAGTTTACTTCAGCTAACACAAGTTGCTGTAGGATACTCAGCACAAGCGTACAGGATTATAGAAAGACAGAGGTCAGTTCAGGCCATGTAACCGATTGAAATATAATCTAATGGTACAGTAGAACCTCAAAGTTATGAACACTAGAATTACAAACTGACCAGTCAACCACACACCTCATTTGGAACCGGAAGTATGCAATCAAGCAGCAGCAGAGACACCATCTCCCCCTTGCCCCCTCAAATAATACCAATACAGTACAGTACTGTGTTAAATGTAAACTACTAAAACAAAAAAGGAAAGTTTAAAAAAAGATTTGACATGGTAAGGAAATTGTTTCTGTGCTTGCTTCATTTAAATTAACATGATTAAAAGCAGCATTTTTCTTCTGCAGAGTAAAGTTTCAAAGCTGTATTAAGTCAATGTTCAGCTGTAAACTTCTGAAAGAACAACAATAATGTTTTGTTCAGAGTTACGAACAATCTCCATTCCCAAGGTTTTCATAACTCTGAGGTTCTACTGTATGTTGATATTGTTACTCCTGGGGAAATTCTGCGCCACTGCGCAATGCAGAATTTTGCAGAAATTAACATTGTGCATTCAGAATTTCCTTTCCCCCACAGAAATGGGGTGCAGTGCTGCTAGCTGCCACTAGCACATAGACGACACTGCTGGGGGCAGGGAGCTAGAGGGATCCTGGCAACTGCAGTTCCCAGAATGCCTTGAGGAAAGGAGAGTATGGCACACAGAAAACTCAGCCTGGGACCGAGCATCAGTCTGTTTCTCCTTCTGGACCCCTGGGCTCTCTGGAGGAGGGAGCACGCGTCTGGACAAGGGGGGGGGGCTGCGGTTGGGCTCTAGGGGGAAGGAGGTATGGATGTCTGGGCTGGGGAGGCATGGCTGGGCTCTGAGGGGAAGGGTTGTGGGTGTCTCTCCCCCCTCCCCCAGCTAGGCTCAGGGTGGGAAGGGAGAGAGTAACTGGGTTGTTATAGGGGTTTCTTTAACTCTCTACTCCTGGGGGAATTTTTTTGTGTGGGTCTGTATTGTTATAGACATACTTGCTGACAGGTATTTTGAAATAAATTACCAAAATAATTGAAATCGGCGTGATTATGTAGTGTTATTTTGACAAACAGAATTTGCAGAATTTTAAAATATTGTGCGCAGAATTCTTAATTTTTTGGTGCAGAATTCCCCCAGGAGTAAATTATTGTGTGTTTAATGCATATTGATATACTTAGCCCAAACAGCATATATTGATAATGTGATATATGTTTATTAGACCGGCATATATTGGTCAACAGGAGAGTCCTCTGTTAGTAGGTAGGCCAGAATCACCAGATGACAGGGCGAGAGAGCACCATAGGGTGGTAGAGCACATGCCATGTCCCCTTCCAGGCCCTGTCTCTACAGGTTCATAGAGGCTGGCTTTCAGCCTAGCTGGCTCAGTGGAGTTGGAGGAACCTGACTGAGAAGCCCCCTTACTGCTCATCACGAGTTTACACCGGCTCAGCTCTCAGATGGTGGATGTGTGGAGCCTACACGACACTTGCCCTTAATGGAAATCCACTGCACATCTTCAAGAACAGCTCCGGAGTATGTCCCCTAACTACCATTCCCACTATGGATGAAAAGCACTGGTGACAGGCGACCAAAGACCTGATACAAAGGCTACGGACACCAACTGTCCATTGACTGGGCCTCAGAGGTTGATCCTACAGCCTTCAATCACAGGAGCAGCCTTGCAAACTGGTGTGGGCAACTCTGGCAGTACAATCCATTATGCTGAGCGTCTGCAGCAAGAAATATGGAAAACCCTCCCCTGCCCCACAGCACCTGCTGCCCTTCAGAGAACACACCCAAAAATCCCCATGGGCCCAGTCCTGGGCCTGCAGCGCACTGCAGATTGTTCTCTACCCCTACTGAAGGGGCTAAGCACTGACTGTACTTAGCCCCAGGAGGGGCCTGGGGCCTGTTATTTTTAGCCGCTTTCATTCACTGCACTGCCCAGGACTATCCCCTGCTATTTTAAATGGATGCCTCGGATTTACATTTGGCCTCAGCTAGACACCCTGTAAATAGAAGCTTTTATAAAAACTATGACCAGTAGAAAGGATATTGCACACACAAAAATCCAGCGAAAGCTGTTTGAAATAAATAAACACTGTCCTGCCCTCTGCACTCCAAACACTGGCCCATTAAGAGCCTGAAAGTGAAACTGACCATAAACAAAAATGAAACTGACGTCACCTACTTGCATTGTGAGAAATGGGACAGGAACTAGAAAACAAAATGGATGCAACAAAAAACAGCAAGGCCTGGGAGTGGGAGGTTATGGTTCTATTCCAGCTCTGGCACTGGCTCACTCTGTGACCTCACATTCCCTCTCTGGGCCTCAGTTTCCCACCTGTAGAGTGGGCATGATGAAACTTCTGCGCCTTTATAAAGCGCTTTGAGAGCAGGGGACTGGCCATTCATTTTCACAAGACACATGCAGTACTGCTGACCCCAAAGGTTCCAAAATCATGGAGTCAGGCCCCCCAAAATCTTTAAATGTTTTCAAAAATAAATAATTTTGGGGGGTTCTTTCTATTTTCCTTCTGTTTTCTGGACCTTCAGGGTGCATTCAGGTCACAATTTCACCATTTTGTCTTTTAATGAAAATGAAGATTCTCAACTAACCACTTCTCTCTGAGTGCTGGAGCTTTACGGCAAACAGGAAATATTGCAATAAAACCACCAGAGCAGGCAACACTGACTTGCCTCTCAAAATAGACCACTTGATTCCGGGACCAATTACTTCAGTTTTTGAAAAGGGAACTTGAAACACGTAAAATTCCCAGGCAGGCTGAGCACAGGGACAAGGTCGGTTTTTATAAATACCCCATTTTTATTTAAGATTGGTGGGGGAAGCCTTTTGTTTGAAACTTTCCCAATAAAAGTTGTGGACTTCCAAGTTGTACACTTAGGATTTGTCCGCACTTGACAGTTAATTCAGATTAAGGTAGGGTTTGGAACGAGAGCATTCACGCATGGAGTTTATCAGGAATAGTTTATTGCTTTAAATTCACATGTTACCTTACACTGGATTAATTTGGATTTGTAGAAAAGCCCTTATTCTGGAATAAGGTTATGTCTACACTACAGATCTAAGGAGCGGTAGTAGCTCTGTCTGCAGGAGAGCTTCTCCCAATGACACAGAGCTGTTCATGTGGGCACTTTTGTCAGTGAAACTTTTGTTGATCAGGGTGCGATTTTTCACACCCCTCACCAACAAAAGTCTTACCAACAAAAGTGCTAGTGTAGAAATAGCCTTCAGAGCGCCCAGGAATAAGACTAGAACAGCAATTCCTGAATAACTGGCTGTCTCTTGTTTCCACGCAGCACCCAGCATAATCAGGGTCTGTGGGAAGGACTACAAGCCAAACCCTTGGCACTCCGATCTGCCTGGCCTGCCTTTCCACAATGGCCCATCTTCCCGCCAAGGAACAAAACGCGCTTTACAAACTGTAAAGCAGGGGTTCCCAAACTGTGGGCCGTGACACAGTCCTGGGTGCTCCGCCATCATGGGCAGAGGCTTTTTTGGGGGGCCAGCAGTGACGCCAACCACTGTGTGTCCAGGGCAGTTTCCTCATATGGGTTGGGTAACGGCCACCACGCCTTCCAGGCTCAGATAGGTGTAGTCCATGGTGCCCACGAAACACTGGGTGCCAGTGGCCGCGGTAACAGTGTAGGATGGGCATGGCCCAGCCCAGCGCGCACACAGCCACAAGGAGTGGAGATGCCCACGCTGTGCCAGCTAGGGACTGAGTGCACGGCTGGGCTACACCATCCTGAGCGACATCCTTCTCTGCATACAGTCCCTAGCTACCCTATTCCTGCACCGTGAGCTACCCCCATGGCCCCCATACAACCCCTAGTTACCCCATCCCTGCACCCTGAGCTACCACCCTGTCTGCACACAGCCCCTAGCTACTCCGTCTGCACCCTGAGCTACACCCCTCTCTGCACACAGCCCCTAGCTACCCCATTCCTGCTCCGTGAGCTATCCCCATGGCCCCCATACAACCCCTAGTTACACCATCCCTGCACCCTGAGCTACCACCCTGTCTGCACACAGCCCCTAGCTATGCCATTCCTGCACCGTGAGCTACCCCCACGGCCCCCATACAACCCCTAGCTACCCCATCCCTGTGCAAGGAGAAGCCGGTACAGCCATCACATTAAGATGACTCCTGGTCTGTACGTTATTCTATATTTGTATTTACAATATTTGATTATTTTCTAATTAGTAGAGAATAGGGTTGGGTCTTTACTTACACAGCACAGAAATGTAGCTATTACGCTAAAAAAAACTGAAAACACAGTATTGTGTCCAAAGCTGGACGCCGATTTTGTTTTAAAATCAAACAACAGAATGTGTTTGTCAACAATTTTGTTAACACCGTTGTGTTGCTGAGTATTCAGTTTTTATACAAAATTATGTGTTGAACACCCCATTTGGCTCTAAACATTTTTTTAAAGTGTGAGTTTACTCAAACTGTTTGAAAGATTTTGTGGCATTTCTCTGAGGGCAGAGCATTAGGGATTGCTAGCATAACAATTGTTTGTACTACAATGCAAAGGAAACATTCATTGTTTATTTACGGTGGTATGGTTTATATGGATGTAACACTTAACAGGGATAATTGTCCTCGAGAAGCATTAAGAGTGGGCCCCAGGCCTCACAGGTAGGCCACAGGGGGGGAAATTTGGGACCCCCCTGCCTTAAAGGCTTTACAAACACGAAGGGACCTATCACCCTGCAGGAAGGGAGGCAAGGGCGCATTTTGCGAACAAAAGCCAGGACAGGCAAAACACTTTGCTAACCAACATTTTCACCAGCCTTTGCAAGGGGGGCATCCGTTGCTATAGAGCAAGGGGTGGGGTTGTTACCTTACCCTTCCCCAGATGCGGCACACACAGACACACACACACCCCTTTTGCAGGATATAATATAATCAGGACGC
Organism: Gopherus flavomarginatus; assembly: GCF_025201925.1. NCBI lineage: Eukaryota > Metazoa > Chordata > Testudines > Testudinidae > Gopherus > Gopherus flavomarginatus. The sequence continues at coordinate 17,083,294 of NC_066621.1, read as the reverse complement.
TGATACTTTGCACACACACACACGGGTTTTTTCTGCAATGATCCCCAAGGCTTTGCAATGCACCAAACACATTAAAAATCCTAAGGCTGCTCACTCCGCTCTGACTCTTGCATCCCACGCAGTTTACTCACCCCAACTCCAACGGCCACGGCTGGGCACCCAGGCACAAATCAGCTGAGCCACAGTGGGTGGGGTCGGACCAGGGGAGCTACTCCAGGCCCCACAGCTAACAGGCGTCGGTCTAAGTCTGGACTGGAGAGACCGGACCTCCCACTGCAAAGTTAGCAGCACTGCCTAGGAATAAACGCACATCACATGCCTGGCCTTGCCTGCTCCTGGGCAGCTGCGGGGAGCAGCCCTCTCAGAAGCCATGTGCCCGCCGTCTCTGGCTGCAACTGCACAGAGCGGAGGGGAAACGGAAAACTTCAGTTTCCTTCCAGCGCAGAGAGCAGAAGACTTGAAGTATTTCTGACTCCCCTGCAATGAGCCTCGCCTGGAGAGGGGAGGGGAGGACACGAAAGCCTGCGGCTGCTGATTGCCTTTGATGGATGGATGTTGTGGTCCCACCCAGGAACTGGTATATTCACATCGCACGGAAGGGAAGTGCTGCTGAAGTGTTAGGGGTTGCACCTTTGCAGTTGCTAGTGTGTTAGTGTGTGACACTGGAGACAAGTTCCCGAGGCCCAAGGACCAGGACAGCCGGTGGCATCTCCCTGAATCAAACGAACCTGCAAGGGATTTGAAACTTTACTTGTATGTCAAGTATCAGAGGGGTAGCTGGGTTAGTCTGGATCTGTAAAAGCAGCAAAGAATCCTGTGGCACCTTATAGACTAACAGACGTTTTGGAGCATGAGCTTTCGGGGGTGAATACCCACTTCCTCAGATGCATGTCTGCATGTCATGCATCTGAGGAAGTGGGTATTCGCCCACGAACGCTCATGCTCCAAAACGTCTGTTAGTCTATGATAGGTAAATCGATGAATTGAAAATTTATTGTATGCAATACTAGCCTATGACCTGCTGTCACTATGACCTGCTGTCACAAGCACTGGTCGGTAAAGATTGCTAGTACTTTGGTCAAGGAGAGCAACGTGGAATGTAGACATCAGCAGGTAAATGAACCTATGTACTCACGACCCCTGCCTCAGGATGACTCAAGAAAAACATGTTCCGACCAGTGTGGTCCAATATGACGTATAAAATGCTATAAATATACAATGTAAAGCTTGTCTCGGTGTGCCATTCCTCTGGCATTAGTCGAGGGGGACACCCGCTCAGCTGATCGTACAATAAACAGTAAAGCTCTCTGTGTCTCTCTTTGGAGTAATTGGCTAGCTCTGGGGAGAACGAGCCTAATTTGACTAACAAATTGGCGACCACGGCAGGACTCTCCCTATAGAGGGCGCTGACGCTATTGGTGGCTAGTAGGTTGGTACCAAGAAAAGTGGCCACCCCGAGCTGATTGTGCGGCTCGTGTTCTCGGACCACCACGGCCAACCGGGGCGGCGGTGTCCTCTGTAGAGTAAGTCCCAAAAGGACACAAGAGCACTGAGTTTTTGGTTCCTCAACGTCCCCAAGCCAGACGCGGCCACTCCGGGTGGTAAGTGCGTTTCCCTCCAAAGGGTTGAGGACTAACGCCCCCGAAGTGTGGGTTGGACGACGGAAATTGCGACGAGAAGGTATACTACTAGTAGCATTGTTATAGTTTTGTGAATAATTTGTGTAGTATTAGTTTTTGGGTTGTTTAACACAACTCCTAGCTCTTTTGCTCCTACTCGCACTTTTCTTCCTTCTCCTTAATGTGTATTGGAAGTTCAACTCGTGTATAAGCATTTGGTGTTTCTGTGTGGAAGGTGAGTGAGTGCTACTAGTTATATCTGGGACTAAGCTGACTCCAGCCGCCCCAAGACTCCTGCAAGGGGAAACCCGATGACCAGGATATCTTGATTGCAAGGGGGGTCAGCCGAACCTCAGTGAATATCTGTTGTGAATCTGTATGTACATAGCGTTTGAGTCTTAAGTATGGGGTCTATGGGGTTCACTCAAAGTTCTTATTCTGGAACACCCCTAGGATGCATGTTAGATAACTGGACAGCGTTTAGACGCCAGGCAGATTATGGGACGGTATTATGTAAAGAAGATCTGATAAAATTTTGCACGGTAGAATGGCCGACATTTAAGGTAGACTGGCCAGATGGTGGTACATTAAAATTAGACATTGTACAGGCTGTGCATGGCATTGTGACCCGAGATGGGCATTGGGACCAGTATCCGTACATAGACATTTGGCAGGATCTGGTAGCCAATCCCCCTCCCTGGTTACAAAAATGTAGGCAGAAGACCCTTAAGATTTTGTTGGCCCGAGCCCCGGTTAAGAAACCCAATACCCCTGTTAAAAGGCCATGCCCTCCCCCTGTAATCCCACAACCTCCGGAATATGTGGTTCCTCCTCCTCCCTTGTACCCAAACCTTTCTCACCTGCAGAAAGGGGAGGGCACTTTTGATCACTGATTACTCTCGCCCCTCGCTCCACCAATATGGTCACAAGGTGCCCGTTATCTACCGGGTAATGAGCGTTGGGATAGGGCGGAGGCTCGATCACTGGATGTCCTCGGGAGGGGTGACAAGTGCCCCCGAAGGTAGCAATGGGGATAACGCAAACAATGAGTCGTGGCGTTAAAATTGAGGGTTTATTGAATGGGTCACAAGTGCGGATGAGGAACAACTTAATACTAGTTACAACTTGGGCCTACAATATAATACTAGAACAAATAATAAAAATACTGCAATCACAAACAGAAGCTGACCCTGGTACCGCTCTAGGTCCCAGTAGTTATTCAGGTCCTTCCAAGGGTTAGTAAAGGTGCTATTGGTGCTATTATTAAGCATAAATGCAATTACTCGTCTAAGTAAAAAAAAATGCAGTAAGACAGTCAAATATTGCCGTGAGACTCCGGCCAATCCCCCTTGCGTTCAAGGTTTCCTGGTTAGCGGGTTTCCCCTCGCAGGAGCCTTGGGGCGGCTAGAATCGGCTTTCGTCTCCGGCTTACAACAGACAATTACAGGCTCAGTTAGTTAGCAGAATTAGCAGCTAGGCATACTTACACACACAAACCACAAAAGTTTCATCACCACCGGCAAACGGGTAGGCTTCTGAGAACACGGAGCCGAGGGAGAACTCGAGTTGATCAGGCTCGGTTACGGGTACGGGTTTCTGCATTTCTCCCTGCCCACCACTTGCACGGTGGGCAATTTATAAGGGTAATGACGTGTTCAGTTTTTTGGCCAGGTTTCTCCTAATTAGGAGATTTACAGGTGCCTCGTTACCACCCTTGGGGGGGGGCGTTTCCTGGAACTGGCTGACCACAAAATTTGCCTAGCCCCAACGGTTACTTTTGGGAAATGCTTCTCGTTTGAGAGTACGTGCATGCTCGTTTCCTGAACATGGAGGCCAAGGCAAAAACTGCCTAGGGCTGTGGCACTAACAGGCACTAGGACCCCTTTTGTGTCTGCAGGGGACAAAGAGGATAAAAGCGTAGAACAGGACTCCACCCGGATTTCCCCTGACTCCACACAGAAAGGGCCCATACATACTTATGAATTAAGAAGTAAGGACCAAGGTGGCTCGGCATATCTAATGCCCCTACGTGAAACTTTAGGAGAAGATGGTAAAATGACCATGGTATATGTCCCATTTACTACAAGTGACTTATATAATTGGAAACAACAAAATCCGTCTTTCTCAGACGATCCGGCCCCCCTTACAACAGTCTTTGAAATGCTGATAACAGCTCATAACCCCACATGGACTGATATGCAAATAGCTTTGAGAACATTACTGACAGCAGAGGAAAGGCGAATGGTTGTGGCAAAAGCCCGTGAGTGGGTCGCAGAGACGGACCAGTCAGCCTCAGTGGCTGATCGAGTGTCCGAGTGTGACCCTAAGTGGTCATATACCAAAGTATGACGAGCTGAACATGCTCGATATGCCGCCACTATAGTGCAGGGTATGAAACGTTGCATTTGAAAAACCCCCAATTGGGCTAAACTGTATAATATCAGACAAGAGAGAAATGAGAATCCAGCCGCCTTTTATGAGAGACTTTGTGATACCTGTAAAAGATACACAGACCTGAACCCAGAGGATGAAAATGGGAAACGTGTGTTAATTCCTCTCTTCATTGGTCAATCCTATGAAGATATTAGAAAGAAATTGCAAAAGTTAGAGGGAGCATCCGGAAAGAATATAGAGGAGCTGTTACAAATTGCTCTAAAGGTGTATGATAGACGGGAAGATGAAGAACGTAAGAAGGGAGCTCGGACCCTAGCAATGGCTTTAAGAAAGGGAAACGAAGGCGTTGGGTATGTTGGGGAAAGAGGTAGGAAGCAACCTCCCCGCTTAGGGTGCAATCAGTGCGCCATCTGTAGAGAAGAGGGACATTGGAAAAATGAATGTCCTAAAAGACGATTTATGGAAAAGGGACGTAAGAATGAGGCTCCAGCACTCCCAATTTTCTATAACACAACAGATTCGGACAGTGCTTCTCCCCAGTAGGGGGGCTGGGGGACCCAGCAGCCCCTCTTAGCAGCACAGGCTGGTGAGTTGGATCCCACGGTACAAATTAAGATAGGGGACCGCCAAATAGAGGCCCTAATTGACACCGGTGCTGCCCTTAGTTTACTCCCTAGTACTGAGGCCCCCCAAAGTAAGGCTGTAGGACATGAAATAGTACAGGGAATTGAAGGACAAAAGATGGCATTAAAGAAAACACTTCCCCTTTTAGTTAAAATAGGAGACCATCAGATCTCTCATCAGTTCGTCTGTAGCCCCTCATGCCCCATTGCCTTGCTAGGACGAGATATTCTCACTAAACTGCAGGCAGAAATCTCGTTCAGCAATGGAACTATTGAAGTTAGGCTTCCGAAACAACAAACTTCGAACTATCAGATGGCCTTATTGTCTGCCAAAAATACGGAATACCAGAGTACAGAAAGGGGCCTGATACCGGGGATTAATCCTGAGGTCTGGGCAGAGAAGAGAAGTGTCCCACGGGCTCGGAATGCCTCCCCAGTACGGATACATCTTAAGGAAGGGAGCAGTCCGATCCGTGTCCGACAATATCCTCTGAAGTTGGCTACACAAATTGGTCTAAAACCCCTAATTCTCAAATTTGTGCGATGTGGCTGGCTCAGGGAAGGCACGTCCCCATACAATACTCCAATAATAGGGGTGCCCAAACCTAACGGACAGTATCGATTGGTACAAGACCTAAGACAGGTGAACAAGCAAATAGAAGCCCCCTTTCCAGTAGTTCCGAATCCCCATACTGTTCTTGGTCAGATTCCCAAGACTCATAGCTGGTTCTCTGTAATAGATTTAAAAGATGCCTTTTTTCTATTCCTCTACACCTTGACTCACAAAAGCTGTTTGCATTTGAATGGGAAGATCCAGACACCCATTACAAGGCTCAGTATCTGTGGACTGTGTCCCACAAGGACTTACCTGTGCACCTGAGATTTTTGGCAGCCAGCTAAAAAGAGACCTTGCCCCATTCCTTGCTAAACACCCCTCATGTAACATAGTTCAGTATTGCGATGATCTGCTTTTAAGTACTGACAGTGAGACATCCTGTAAAGTGCAAACAGTAAAGCTCCTTAATTACCTCGGGTTGCAGGGGTATAAAGTTTCAAAGGAAAAAGTCCAATTAGTGAAGCAACAGGTCACTTTTCTTGGATATCATCTTTCCCAAGGAAATCGCAGATTGGGAAAAGAAAGAATCCAGGCCATACTCGATTGTCCCCAACCACGAAATCCCCGGGAGTTAAGGGCTTTCTTAGGATTGACCGGATTTTGTAGACTCTGGATCCCTGACTATGGGGGAAAAGCCTGTTGATTACAGATTGCTCTCACCCCTCGCTCCACCGATATGACCACCAGGTGCCCGTTATCTACCGGGTAATGAGCGTTGGGGTAGGGCGGAGGTTCGATCACTGGATGCCCTGGGGGGGGGGGTGACAAGTGCCCAAGGGTAGCGACGGGGATAACGCAAGCAATCAGTCGTAGTGTTAAAGATTGAGGATTTATTAAATGAGTCACAGATAAGGATAAGGGACCACACGATTAGTTACAACTTGGGCTTACAATATAATACTAGAACAAATAACACAAACACTACAATTACAAATAGAAGCTGGCCCTGGTATTTTTCTAAGTCCCAGTAATTATGCAGGTCGTCCCAGGGGTTAATAAAAGTGATATTGGTACTATTAGTAACCATAAATGCAGCAACTAATCTCACTAAACACAGGTCGTGAGGCTTGACTGGCCCCCCTTGCTTTCAAGGGTTCCTGGTCAACGGGTTTCCCCTAGCAGGAGCCTTGGGGCGGCTGGAACCAGTCTTTGCCTCTTATCTAGCAGCACAGTTATACTTAACAGCTAATTCTACTTACACATACAAACCACGAAAGTTTCATTACGGCCGGCAAGCAGTCAGGCTTCAGGAAACGCGTGAGCCGAGAGAGAGATCTTCAGGGTGATCAGGCCTGGATACGGTTCGACGGGAATTCGTGTTCTCTCCACCCGTCCCCGGGAGGGGGCCAACAATATATAACGAATTTTTCGTCATAATTTATGATAAGCCAATTGCGGGGTCGCGAGTGGCCCATGCCCATACAAGGGAGGCAATCGGGCCCCAGCATCTCTACCCAGGAAGCGACTGTCGTGGGGGAACTTCCCCTCCTCAGGTCGGCCGACCGCAAGGTGCTGTTTCCTGTTACAAGTTCTGCTTTCTGAGCAGCTACGTGATCAGTGGCAGTTCTGGGGGCTGGGGGAAAATTCCGTTGGGGGGTGGAGGCCGGAGCACCCGCTGTCTGGCCCTGGGGCCCAACTTGGGGGTCTAACAAAGCCAAACCCCTATATGAATCCCTAACTAAAGAAGGTTTGCTCTATTGGAAATGGACCAGGCAGATGGAGAAAGCATTTCGAGAGCTTAAGACAGCTTTAACTCAGCCTCCTGCTTTGGCTCTTCCAGATCCTCGAAAGCCATTTACCCTGTATGTCCATGAAAGAAATGGAGTAGCAGCAGGGGTCCTGTGTCAACGTTCAGGACCAATTGGTTACTATTCAAAAGTATTAGATCCTGTTGCCAGGGGATGGCCTGCCTGTTTACGAGCTGTTGCGGCAACCAGCCTCCTTGTTCAGGAAGCTGAAAAGTTAACCCTGGGTGGGGACACTGCAGTTGTGGTTCCCCATGGAGTGCCTCAAATATTAGGGACAGGAGCCGGAGAGAAACACTTAAATCCCAGTAGGCACTCACGATATGAGGTAGGGCTTTTATTAGCCCCCAATCTAACATTTAGGGCTGTTAGCTCTCTTAACCCAGCAACCTTGTTACCAGACCCTCGGATTTCCCAGGAATCCAGTCCCACTCATGACAGTGTTGAAGTTTTGCAGCAAGAAACTAAACCCCGGACAGACCTCTCCGATGTGCCCTGGTCAAACCCTGATATCGAAGTGTATGTAGACGGGTCTAGTTACATGTTAAATGGTAAGCGGCATACTGGGGCAGCAGTGGTGGTTAAAAACAAAGGAGTATATAAGTTCAAATTGAACCCTAACATGTCTGCTCAAGCAGCAGAATTAGTAGCCCTTATCGAAGCCCTTAGAATGGGAGCTGGAAAGGTTCTTAATTTGTATACTGATAGTCGTTATGCTTACATGGTGGTGCATGCCCACGGAACTCTGTGGAAAGAGAGAGGATTCATTACGGCTTCAGGCCAAAAGATTGCACATGGGGGTCTTATCAAAACCCTCCTAGATGCCCTGAGGCTTCCCCTGCGGGTCGCCGTAATCCATGTGCGTGCCCATGGGAAGACCCCTCAAGCTGAACAACGCAAGTATAATCAACTAGCTGATCAAGCGGCAAAAGAAGCCGCGCAAGAAGGAGCCACATGGCTCCTCTTGACACAGGATACTGAAGCCAAGGCCCCGCCTCCTCAGTACACAGCGGAGGAAATACAATATGCCCAGAGCATAGGGGCTCAAAAGATCCCCTCAGGATGGTGGAAACTACCCGGAGGAGAGATCTTTGTTCCCCGACCCGTGTTGAGAGAAATTCTTATGCTCTTACATAAAGAAGGACATATGGGGTCGGGAGCAATGGTTGATTTGACCACCCGAACTCTTAAGGGACTGGGCATGCATATGGAAGCCCAGAGAATTGTTACAAATTGTCCTACTTGTCAACAAACAAATCAAAAAGGGTGTGGTCCGCCCCTCCCCATGGGCAGCCGACCATGGGCCACCTACCCTTTCAGAAATGGCAAGTTGATTTTGCTGAAATGCCCCCATGCAGAGGCTACAAATACATACTTGTTTTTGTTGATCAACTCACTGGGTGGGTAGAGTGCTTCCCCACCAGACATTGCCAGGCCCGAGCTGTTACTAAAGCTTTACTGCAGGAAATCATTCCTCAATATCACCTCCCGGAGGTTATCGATTCGGATCAAGGAAGTCATTTCCTGTCAAAGGTAACCCAACAAATATCCCAAGCTTTTGGTATACAATGGAAATTGCATACCTCGTGGAGACCTCAAAGCTCTGGGCAAGTAGAAAGAATGAATCGAACTTTGAAGGAAACTTTTACTAAATTATGTATGGAGTCTGGATTAAAGTGGCTAGATGCTTTACCCTTGGCCTTGACTAAAATTCGAAGGGCTCCACGGAAGGGATTGAAATTATCACCCTTCGAATTGGTTTTTGGCTTTCCCCCTCGTGTTCTTATTCCAGGATTTCAAGAGGATGTACCTTGGGAGGTGGGAAAAGATATTTTATGGAAACAGGTTTCTGTTCTACAGACTGTCTTGTCCCGATTGCATCACTACGCAGCAGCCTTCCAGTCTCTTCCATTGGACCAACCTGTACATCCATTCCAGATCGGTGACCAGGTTCTTGTTAAGAAATGGAAACATGATCCTATAACAGCACGGTGGGACGGCCCATACACAGTCTCGCTCATCAGCCAGGCTGCAGTTAAACTCCTTGGAAACAGTAAATGGACACATCACACACGGGTAAAACGGTACGTAAACCCCGCTTTAGGGACTGAGTTTCCAGTAGAGGACACCAGCCCTTTGCCCTCCTCGGCACCAGAAGCCCGAGGAGGCACAGGCGAAACCTCTGACGACTGGACCAGCCCTCTGTCCGCCCCGGCTCCGGAGGCCCGGGGTGGCACAGGTGAAAACTCTACCTGGGAATATCAAGGACTTGACGGACTAAAAGGACTCTTTAAGAAAAAGAGACAATGAAGCAATCAGTAATATTTCTGTTTCTGTACATTCATTATAATTATGGTTGGGAAAACAGGTTCATGCAACTAGGGGAAATTATAGCGAATTCCTTTAATCTTAGCAACTGTTGGGTATGTGGGGGACCGGGAGAATTAGATGAATGGCCTTGGGTAGCCCAGCCAGTGCAACCCAAGTGGTGGATTAGTAACTTAAGTATAGTGCATAATGGAACAGGAATATGGACAGCGGATAGTAGTCCCTGGCGGCTCTATTCCTCCGCAATGGGCTTCTTGTGTCTTAATCGAACGAAACAGGAGGGAGTATATTTGGGGACAAGTAAGTGTGAGTGGACCCTAGCCCTCGGATTTGATTGTTACCAAACCCACTGCCACCCGTATGACTGCTCTAAATATCAAGGGAGATGGAACCATACACATGTAAAACTTACTAATAATAGCTGGGTAGAATGTTCCTACCAACATCATACAGGTGCAGGTTGCAGGGCGGTAGGACAGGATGGATTTTGTGATGCCCTCTGTTTAAGTTGCCAATGAGATAATACCACGAGCAAAGAGCACGTAGTACAGTGGTTTCAGTGGGCATGGCAGCACCATAATGGCACCCGTACCCACTTTAAACACTTTTGGTCTAGTACTAACAACCCAGAGTGGGGCTGTAATTGTACTTGGAAACCAGGGGCTGGGGCATGGAAATGTGAATATTGCGCTTCCAACGGCTCACACGCCATAGTAGGGGGGCCCTTAGGGTCAGGGAATTACTTGTATTATGAAGAACCATTGGACCCCGAAACCTGGGATGGCCCTTTTGCTAATGGAACCTGGGCCCTGAAAGGCCATTACTGGATTTGTGGGCAATATGCCTACCGAAGGTTGCCTCCAAATTGGTCAGGAGTATGTTATGTTGGATATATTATGCCCTTGTTCTTTTTATTACCTCAAACGCAAGGAAATAAATTAGGAATTAAAGTATATGATGATTTAGTTAGAGAAAAACGATTCGTAGACTCCACCCTAGCTGCCGGAAGCTCCCAAACATGAGAAGCTCAGGAATGGCCCCCTGAACGAATTATAAAACATTATGGTCCAGCGACTTGGAACCCAAATGAATTAATATCAGGGGCCACAGAGCCTATTTATAATTTAAATCGGATAATCAGGTTACAGGCTGTTTTGGAGATAATAACTAACCAAACGGCCGCAGCCCTTGATCTGTTGGCCGATCAATCAACTCAAATGAGAAATGCGATCTATCAACATCATATGGTCCTCGATTACTTACTGGCTGAAGAAAGGGGGAGTCTGTGCGAAATTAAATGAGTCTAACTGCTGTATACAAATCGATGATAATGGAAAAGTGGTAAAACAGCTAACAAAGGAAATGAGAAAGTTAGCCCACGTCCCAGTTCAGACATGGGGAGGGTGGAATATGGATTGGTTTACGTCCTGGTTACCACAAATAGGGTGGCTTCGAAAGGGCTTCCTTATCGGTGCAGTCTTTATTATAGCCCTATTAACTCTAGCTTACTTTGCTCCCTGTTTAATTGCAGTAGTCCGGCGAATTGCTAATCAACTTGTCTATCAACGAATAATGGTGCTGTATCAGCCAATAAAACCTGAAGATTGGGGGGTTTAGCTCTCTCAATGCTTTATTCAAAGGGGGGATTGATAGGTAAATCGATGAATTGAAAATTTATTGTATGCAATACTAGCCTATGACCTGCTGTGACTATGACCTGCTGTCACAAGCACTGGTCGGTAAAGATTGCTAGTACTTTGGTCAAGGAGAGCAACGTGGAATGTAGACATCAGCAGGTAAATGAACCTATGTACTCACGACCTCTGCCTCAGGATGACTCAAGAAAAACATGTTCCGACCAGTGTGGTCCAATATGACGTATAAAATGCTATAAATATACATTGTAAAGCTTGTCTCGGTGTGCCATTCCTCTGGCATTAGTTGAGGGGGACACCCGCTCAGCTGATCGTACAATAAACAGTAAAGCTCTCTGTGTCTCTCTTTGGAGTAATTGGCTAGCTCCAGGGAGAACGAGCCTAATTTGGCTAACAAGGTGCCACAGGATTCTTTGCTGCTTTTACTTGTGTGTGTGGTTCTTCCGGGGTTTTAAATTCTGCAGAAAACAACCTAAATCTATCACTCTTTCCATATCTTTCTATTGCACCCTTGGTGTATGCACTGCCCTGGTTGAGACAGAAGACATCAGAAAGCTGTGTCTCGATGCAAATATGCCAGCAATCGATATAAAAAAGATGTCATACAAGACCTGCCGCCCCGCTCTTCTGGTTCCTGAGTGCCTGCAGGGAGGATTGCCTAATGTTAGAACATTGGCTGGTGAAGCTGTAGCTTCTGTTTAGCTATGACACTAGGAGATGGGAACAGAGAGGTACTTCCTATTCCAGTGTCCCAAATACAAGGGAGGGTGAGAAAGATATTTGCTTAGATGATCAGGACCCGGAAAAAGGCGTCTCACTGAAAAGCAACGAGGACAAACTGTGCCTGACTCTGGGCAATGGAGAGAGATGGCACAGATGGCATTGCCCTAAAAAGCCACCTGCCACCAGCTCAGAAATAGACATTGCTGACAAAGGGACAGGGGGGATGGAACCCTGAACACAGCACATGACTCTACCCTGGGCAGACCAAACCGGCCTCTGACAGATACCTGAAGGGGGTTGTCCTATCCTTACATGCCAGCAACCCTTGTCCAGCTTGCCATCGAATAGAAGTCAAGCCACTGTGGGACGTTGGGCAAATCGTTTTGGTTCTCTGTACCTCAGTTCTCCACCTGTAAAAGAGGGATTAAAACTGATCCGCCCTCCTGGTTCTTTTCTGCTTTACAGATAATTAAGATTGATGCAGAGGCCTGTTGGATGAAAAGTCCAGTCCCCATCAATTACGAACCTTAACTACCTGTAGTTTAAAGCTTTAATAAGATAATGCCCAGAGCGTATATCACTACCTGAATCATGCATAAGGGACAGAGCAGGATAGCGTAATTATCAGCTACCCAGTCCTGGGCACAGGTAGGCTGTTTCTGCCATCATCTGGTCCAATTGAGTGGCTGTCCTATGTTGCTCCATCCCCGTGTTAGACACACATCCTTTATGCCGGTGCAGATTGTTAAAAAGAGCTTAACTATAAAGATTCTGTTCTAAATATTGCTGGATGAGGCATGCCACACATGGGGCCAAGACCCTCTGGTTTGTTAATTCAAACTTTTTATTTGAACCAAAAGCATGGCCTTGTGTTTACAATTAGAAAGGAACGAATGACAGAGATACAGAAAAGGATATTGGCCAATTACCTTCTGGGGCAAAGGTGGGTCATGATGGATTTCTCCCACGAGTCTCCAACCATGTCCTTACTCTCTAGCAGGTTTATGCTTTTTCCACAGTGTGACAGTCCAATAAACCTTACAATATGCATGCGCTTGCTACAGTTTACTTAATGTTTGCTGACCACGCTATTTTCATGTTAGCATGTCACCTTCCTCCAGACAGGCACTTCCCTGTTTTTCCCAGTACAGTGACTTTTTGGCCATTATATTTGGAGTACAAAGAGGGTACTGATTAGCTTCACTTTATCTTGATCTTACCAAACATCACCTTTGTCCTAGCAGCGTCATTTAAGCAAGCTCACACGAGGCAACACTCATGTCAAGCGAAGACCATACTGTGTTACTGAAGCCATGTTGGTCCTAGGATATTCGAGAGACAAGGTGGGTGAGGTCATATCTTTTATTGGACCAACTTCTGTAGGTAGGTGAGCGAGAGGAGTTTTTCTTTCCAAGACCTGAAGCAGAGCTCCGCAGAAGCTCGAAAGCTTGTCTCTTTCACCAACAGAAGTTTGTGCAATAAAAACAATGACTAGGCCAAAGTCAGTTAGCTGAGCAAGCATATTACCCTGGCCTGTATACATGACCCAGGTTTATGATCTTTCCAACAGTATATTTTCATACACACAACATAATAACTAACCCCAAATCCTTGTAGTACATTTTTTATTTATCCTGGTAGTGGTAAAATTTTAACTGGTACCTACTTGTCTATATTTTTTTAACCATTTCACCTTCCTCATTACTCAATCCAGCTGTCTTTTCATTGTTTTTCTGTGTTCCATTATTTCTTACAACGGTCTTATTCTTACTTATATGCTTCTTGTGGCCTGGGAGTTTCTGGATGGCTACTTCTGATCAGTCACTGCCTGTCTACGACCTAGCTTGTCTCACTAGGGAGATCTGCACCTGGCTAGTAAATCATCCATTTGTCTGGGTTGCTTTGCCCTATTATCTACACAGACCAAGAATCCACTGTAGATAAGACCGGACAAACCAGCTTTCTGTTTTTTACAACCTCTGAAGCTGTCTTAGCAGAGTTTTGAGATCTGTGTCAAAAAGACACCCAAAGAAAACAGAAAAAGTCCCTTTTATATTTTCTTATAACACTGTTAAATATATACTAGCTACTTCTCTAACATTATTTAATATGCATTTATCTAACACAGTTAATTATACATTTTTTTTACAGATGAAATGCAGCACAAACCCAAAATACAGCTGCAGTTGTCTGTGTTCAAGTTGTTAGTACACTGCCATCTGCTGGCTTTGGAGAGATTAACATCCCCACATCACTGAGGCTATGCTTAAACAGGCCAAACTTCCATGAATTTAAATAGTATTATTATTATTATTATTTATTATGGAAGTGCCTGGGGATCAAACAAAGCCAGGACCCCATTTTTCTAGGTAATGCACAAACACTGCTCACAAATGCAAGTCCCTTATGCTTTTAATGGGACCTTGCCACTTTTACCAGTTCAGTTCAGGGATATGAATGATCAAAGGAAAAACTACTTAAGTTTTCAGTACAGTAAAATGTTGTTGCTTTTTAAAGCCCCCTCCCTGCCCCTCAAAGACTTTTAAAGGAGTCCATCTGGGGCTATAATGATAAGCTCTATATGCTCTGTATCCCATAAAGCCTCAATCCTACTCGCAGGGAGGGATCCAGGAAGGGACTTAGGCTCACAATACTGAGCATCACAGCAACTAACTTCCGGGTGCCCAGAAAAACCACACCAACAGCACTGCCGAGTTAGGCACTTAAGCTCCCTATACAATGAATTGGGAGAGAGAAGCGCTTTAGAATGTGGTCCACAAAGCAACATACTAGACAGGGAGCCACCTGAGCTAGCCCATGCAAGATGCTGAGTGTGTGTGTATGTGTGTGCGTGCGTGTGTGTACACACATGCGGACACACACATGTACAACCTTTGCCCTGCTCTTTTGGAGACTAGGCTGCAGAGAGGCCCCAACTCTGCTTAGCGATCAACAAACGGGAGCCTGCTATCTATGGGGTTTCTTGCAGGACTGAATTAGACTCTCAAAACAAAATGGGCAGAAAAGGAGGTGGTGGTGGTGCACAACCGAGCAGCTTTGCAAGATCAGGATCTTCTCCCCTGCAGACCTGAGCTGCAATCCTGCAAATCCTTGTGCACTTACTCAACTACCGTGAGCAGCCCCGACAGAGAAGGCGGTGAAGTTAAGCCCATCTGTGTGTGCAGGATTGGAGCCTTACTGATGTCTTTGTCTGCTGCTTCTGGTAGTGATTTTTTTAAGGCACACTCCTCTTGCTCCTCCTTGGAGATGCTGCCCTCCATAAGTCTTCCCTAGAAGTTCTTAGAAACATGGCTGTATTTCCTTAGAGGGGCTGAATGGATTGAGAGCTTGCCATGAGTAGTCATTATTTAGTTATTATGTATATGACAGTGATGCCCAAAAACCCCAACCAAGCTCAGGGCTCCCTTATGCTGGGCACAGTACACATGCAGAGTAAAAGACAGCTCTGGACCTAAAGAGTTTGCAGTCCAAATAGACAAGGCAGACAAAGAGCAGAATGGGAAACTGAGGCACGGAGCAGGGAAGTGATTTGACCGTGGTCACCTGGAACAGAACCCAGTTCTCAAACCCTAATGCAGTGCCTTGTCCACTGGACCACACTACCTCTCAACATTCCTGTGGGCTGGGCTACCTTGAAACTGTCTGTTTACTAGAGGTTTAGACCCGAATAGTGAGCTCTACAGAGAAGCTTCCCTTACTGAAGTCCTTGCAGGCTCAGGGCTTATATCCCATTATCTAAATATGCTGGATGAGGCTTTGGCCCCAGTTAGTTTCGGTTTTTTGAAGTGAAAAGGGGCATATTACAAACATTTTCAAGTTAATTTCAGGGAGCATCCTGAAATCCAGCTCCATTATCACCTCCAGCCACACTACCCTCCCGTTAACCCCCCACTAGTACCCTTACTCAGTCCCTCCCCCTCAATGCCTTGTACTCCCTGATGTTAGTAGATATTAAACCTCTCCCATTCTCTTAGACCTATACTAACCACAACCTTTGTATGCAAACCAAAGTGTATTCTAACCCAAAGCGCTTTGTCCTTTCTCTGAACTAGCGTGTATGTCCAAACACTGAAGCAGATAGGATCAATGAAATCTCTTACCCTGACCCATGGAGAATACGTCCAGATGTTCAGGCATGGACCCCTGGCAACTAACAAAGGATGCCTATTACTACAGATGTGTGTTGTGATGAACAAGAAGGTATGACTGATGAGGGGTACTTCTAATCCAGATAGGTTCGGTTATTGATAAGGGGTATGATTATTGCACGCTATTTGTGATTTACAAAATGATGACGCACTGAAAGGTGTTTTTAGCTCATCGAGAATGACTTGTTGCCACAGATGTTCTTAGTAATAACAACTGGGTTAGAAATTCTTTTAGTTTATCACCCATAACATCTGAGATGCCATAAAAGAAGTTCCATAAACAATTAGGTAAACTGAGATATCAAAAACAGACCACAGAGTGGGGTTGATTGTGAGAAAGTAGCTTCTCTTCCTCACAAAGGAATTTCTTTGTCCCACACACTATAATAGGGAAGAGTTTGGGGGAGTTAAGCTGGAGGTGGACAAGCAGCTATCTGTCCCCTAATTGCAGAAAGATTGGTAAAGGGTGCTTTTCTTTCTGTACTCTGCTGGATCCATAGCTGACTAATAATCTCTGATTAAATAAGTCCAACTGACATCACACATTTTTATGAATCAGAAGACATACCAGTAGAACAGGCAGCAAGGCAAGCAGACTTGCAGTCATTGCAGCTGGGACCTGGACCTGGATAGGCTTTAAAAAGCTTGGCAACATCCATGGAAGCAGGGCTGCAATTACAACCGGGAAGCAGATTGCTCTCTGCTGGGTGTTGCAGCAGAACAGAATCAAACCATGCGGTCTTGCCTCCCATCCCCGCTGCCCCAAGTTCTGAGGGGGCTTTATTCCCCTTCCCCCCCGGGAGGGAAGGATACACCCCTGTTCCATGCCATTCCATTGCTGACCTACCACCACCTACCCCAGGTGTCTTCAAATCTACCACCTCGCTCTGCTATTGGATGCTGAGCCCAAACAAGCCCGCCCCCTCCTGCACTCCCATTGGCAGAAGAGAGAGCAACTACATTACCTAAAAGCTTGCGGATAGCCACACATGCACATCACTCTCTTTCCCTGGCTCAGAGAGAGGGCGTGGTGTGCACTTGTGGATTGACACACGTGGTTCTGAGTAATACAGTTTTTAAGGAGGGTGATAAGAACATTACTAAATAGGGAGTTGGGGGTTGTTGCAAATGGGAGTGTTCCTCATATGCTGGGAGGCTTGGTCAGTCTGAGCCCAGCTCTACACTACAGAGTTAGCTGATGGCGCAAAGCTGCTTATATTGACCTAAGCATCGGCCTGCTAAACCCAGGATTGTGAGTTCAATCGCTGAAGGGGCCATTCAGGGATCTGGGGCAAAAATCTGTCTGGGAATTGGTCCTGCTTTGAGCAGGGGGTTGGACGAGATGACCTCCTGAGGTCCCTTCCAACCTGATATTCTATTCTAACTACATAAGCAGCTACACTAAAATTTTCCTTCCGCTGATGTAAACTCGCTCACTACACCAACTCAATAACTCCACGAGAGGCGTTGAGACATAATCAATGTAGTTAGGTCAAAGCAGAGTCAATGTAGACACTGCATTGCTCACATCAAATGTTGCTGGCTTTCCAAAGCCGACCTACAATGCCCCCACACTGACAGTTCAAGTGGTGCAAGTGCTCCTGGTAAGGACATGCCCCGCCCACACAAGGAGGAAAATGTGGACGTGCGGAAGTGATGTCATTACTTCGGTGGCTGTATGCTAACATAAATTAGGCCAACTGAGAGAAGGTGCCTTGTTAATGTGCTGTTTGTAGGAGGCATTTGGATTCATGAATAATCTTGGCAAACTTGTCAATAGTCGTTGTCATTCTAACTCTCTCCATCACTAACATCTCAGTCCATGACATTTTCTTCTTTAGTCCGTAGTCTGCCCATATCCATGTTCTCAGAAAACCATATTCACATCCTATCAGAGCTAGTGGTTATTTCTTTGGGTGTTCGTGGGTTTGATCCTGCAGACATATAAAGATATAACTTTACTAACCAGAGCAGGGACTTCAGGATCAAGGCCTTGAACTAGCATTATTTATATTCATTTTTCCCTATTTTATCTTTCAAGGGCTTGCACTTTGCACATGGAGTGTTGCATGGGGCCTGGTACTCTGCACGCTGGGATTGATGGAAAAGGCCTAAGATTTAAAAAGGCCTGCGATTTCGGCTTCTGCCTCTTCTGCTTTTAGCTAAAGGATGGGCCTAGGGATTTGAATGATAAAAGGAACCTGAGGATCAAGGACAGGACAGGCATTTAATCTCATATTTAACCATGTCAACTATTTACTAATTGGCCCGCTTGGCACGTAAATATATGCAGCTGTTTTCTCATGTATCCCCAAAGACATTTAATGCCAGAGGGTCAAGGCATGTACCTTATACTCCTTTCAAAATGACAAATGTATCCGCAACAGATGTCTCTTGTATCCCCCTCCCCAAAATAATACATGTATTCTGTGTAACCTGTTATCTATAGGTCAGCATAATGACATAAACGGGCTGAGGGGGGATATGCTCGCTCTATACAAATATATCAAGGGGGTTAACGTTAGGGAGGGAGAGGAATTATTTAAGTTTAGTACTAATGTAGACACGAGGACGAATGGGTATAAACTGGATATTAGGAAGTTTAGACTTGAAATTAGACGAAGGTTTCTGACCATTAGGGGAGTGAAGTTCTGGAATAGCCTTCCGAGGGAAGTAGTAGGGGCAAAAGACTTTCCTGGCTTTAAGACAAAGCTTGATAAGTATATGGAGGGGATGTTATGATAGGATCGTTAATTTGGGCAATTGATCTTGAATTACCACCAGACAGGTCTGCTCAATGGTCTGCGGGGAGATGTTGGATGCGATGGGTACTGAGTTGCTGCAGAGAATTCCTTCTTGGGTGCTGGCTGGTGACTCTTGCCCACATGCTCAGGGTTTAGCTGATCGCCATATTTGGGGTTGGGAAGGAATTTTCCTCCAGGGCGGATTGGCAGGTGCCCTGGAGGTTTTTCGCCTTCCCCTGCAGCTTGGGGCACGGGTCACTTGCTGGTGGTTTCTCTGCAGCTTGAGGTCTTCAAACCATTTTTGAGGATTTCAATAACTCGGTCCTGGGATAGGGGTTGTTATAAAATTGGATGGGTGGGGTTCTGTGGCCTGCCTTGTGCAGGAGGTCAGACTAGATGATCAGATTGGTCCCTTCTGACCTATGAGTCTATGAGTCTATTAGTCTATGAGAACTAAAGTTGTTTGTTGCTGATTATAAAAGGGGCTCATGTCGCCCATGAAAGGTGTGTTCTTCTTCTCTGGCACTAGTCGAGAAGAAACACCCGTTCAGCTGAACGAGAATAAAGGTGTGGTACCCGTCTTCTTGTCCTCCGTGCCTCCTTGGTGTAATTAGGTAAGCTCCAGGGGGAAACGGGCCCTATTTGGCTAACAAATGGCGACTCCGCCGGGACTTCTCTCCCTGTAGAGGGCGCTGACTGGCGACCGAGGGCGATTCCAAGGAATGGCCACCTCGAGCCACTAGTTTGCTCGGGCCTCGGGTCGTTACAATCGGTCGGGGCGGCTGCGTCCTCTCTAAGAGAGCTCCTAACGACACGGAGGCGAGACGGTGCCAGAAGAAGGGGAAGGTCCAACAGCCGGACGCGGCCACTCCGGGTGGTAAGTGCATTTTACCTCTTGGGTTTGAAGGATATAACGCCCCCGCAGTGTGGTTGGACCTCATAGGTAATCCCGGTGTGGAAACATACTGTGGATGTTTGATGGTTATGCTAAGTAAGCCAGGCAATGGTCAATGAATAATACCACTAATTTCACTAGCCCGTGGGCCGTATTGGATAATTACTGGGACATAGAACAGCCCCAGGGCTTGCTTTTGTTTTTGGGGAGAGTATTGCTTTTTCTCATATTGATGCTGTGCTGGAAGCCAAAATTGTAATAACCAGGTCTAGGACTTAAACCGACTCTAGCCGCCCTGAGACTCCTGCGAGGGGAAACCCCGTGACCAGGATATCTTAATCGCAAGGGGGGTCAGTCGAACCCGTGACCAGGTTTAATTAAACACGAGCATAATGGGGTCTGGACAAAGCGCTTATGCTGGGATGCCCTTGGAATGTATGTTGAACAATTGGAAGGCGTTTAGACGCCAGGCTGATTATGGAGTGGCATTATGTAAGGATGACTTGATAAAATTCTGTACTGTGGAATGGCCAACATTCGGGGTGGATTGGCCCACTGGGGGATCACTCAAGTTAAAAACTGTACAAGCTGTGCATAACATTGTAACTGGGGATGGACATTGGGACCAGTACCCCTATATAGATATCTGGCAGGATCTTGCAGCTAATCCCCCCCCCCCGGTTGCGAGAGTGTAGAGCCCAAGCCATTAGGGCCTTAATGGCTCGGACCCCTGATCAGCATCGAGGTCGTCCCCCTGTGAAAAAGCCCTGTCCACCAGCTGTGATTCCTACTGCCCCTGATCCTATGCCCCCTCCTCCAGTGTACCCTGGCCTTCCGGCCTCCCCGGCACAATCCCCTCCTCCTGTATCGAATACCCCAGAAAGCAGCCCCCCCCCTTTAAACCAACGACCCTGGAAGACAACTCAGGAGACAGTGATGGGGACGACCTTAACGGTCAGGACTCCCCGATATCCAGCCGCCTGAGGAATAGTCACGCTAGGACGGTCGAGGAGGCATGGAAAATAGTAGGCACCCCGGGAGATACAAAATTTGCTCTTACTAAGAGCCCCGCGGCAGACAAAACTGTGGCCGAGACAGTTCCGGTGCGTGAACTGCCCCTAAGGGAAACTGTGGGCCATGATGGTGGACTCACTATGATATATGTTCCTTTCACCACGAGTGACCTGTATAATTGGAAGCACCAGAACCCCTCGTTCTCGGACAATCCCGCCCCATTAACAGCAGTTTTTGAAACCCTGGTCTCGGCCCATAACCCTACTTGGGGCGACATGAAAGTTGCTCTCAATACTCTACTCACTGCAGAGGAAAGGCGCTTGGTCCTTTCAAAGGCCCGGGAGGCACCAGTAGCAGGGGGAACGGATGCAGCTGACTTACCCAATCAGCTCCCTGAGGCTGCGCCCGCTTGGTCACATACAACTGCAGCGGGTCGAGAGCTCCATCACAAATATGCTTTAGCTATAGTATAGGGGATGAAACGCTGTATTAGGAAGACCTCAAATTGGGCCAAGCTGTATAATATTCGACAGGAAAAAAATGAAAACCCAGCCACCTTTTATGAGCGCTTGTATAACACCTGTAAAAGATACACAGACCTCGACCCAGAGGATGCTAATGGAAAGCGAGTGCTCATTCCCCTCTTCATTGGGCAGTCCTATGAGGACATTAGGAAAAAATTGCAGAAATTAGACGGGGCATCGGGTAAAAACATAGAGGAGCTCTTAGAGATTGCGCTAAAAGTTTATGATCGCAGAGACGATGAGGAACGGAAAAAGGGGGCCCGCCTCCTGGCAATGGCCCTGAAGGGGGAAAGTGGGAAAGGGGGGGACAAAACTAAGGGACGAACAGGACTACAAGGGAAGGGAAAAAGCTCCCGTTTGGGGCGAAATCAGTGTGCTATCTGTAAGGAGGAGGGGCACTGGAAGAATGAATGCCCCCAGCGACATAGCAGGAGGGAGGGAAGCAGAAACAGAGTCCCTCCTACGCCCGTTTTTTATAACGAGGCGCAAGAAGAGTTGTTTTTATAGGGAGGCCGAGGGACCCAGCGGCCCCTCCTGGCGGCACAGCCCGCTGGCCTGGATCCCACGGTAACAATTGAGGTAGGGGGCCGCCCAGTTGAAGCCCTTATTGATACAGGGGCTACCCTTAGCTTGCTTCCTCTTGCAGAGGCTCCCCGGGGGAGGGCTCAAGGGTGTACTATAGTCCAAGGGATAGAAGGACAAAATATAAAGTTAGAAAAATCTCTTCCCCTCCTAGTAAAAGTAGGAGACTGTCATATATCCCACCAATTCGTTTGTAGCCCCTCCTGTCCCATTGCGCTGCTAGGACGAGATCTGCTTACTAAATTGCAGGCAGAAATCTCGTTCAATAATAATGGGACTATGGAAGTTAGGCTTCCCAAACAACAAATTTCTAACTATCAAATGGCCCTTTTGAATGTTGAAAATCCTCCCCCGGCACAGCCTGAGAGTGAGAGGAACCAGCTGTCGGGGGTTAACCTTGAGGTCTGGGCTGAGGAGGGAGGTTTTGCTCGGGCTCGAAACGCTTTACCAGTACACATTTCCCTTAAGGAGGGAAGTCGCTCAGTCCAAATTCGACAATACCCCCTTAAGCTAACCACTCGGATCGGACTGAAACCTCTGATTCAAAAGTTTTTGCAGTGCGGTTGGTTAAGGGAGGGCACCTCCCCATACAATACTCCGATAATGGGAGTGCCTAAGCCTAATGGGCAATATCGATTAGTCCAAGACCTAAGGCAGATTAACAAGTTAATAGAGGCCCCCTATCCAGTTGTCCCAAACCCCCATACTATCTTGGGCCAAGTCCCCAAGAACCATAGCTGGTTTTCAGTGATAGATTTGAAAGACGCTTTCTTTTCTATACCCCTTGATCAAGAGTCTCAGAAACTGTTTGCCTTTGAATGGGAAGACCCAGACACCCATTACAAGGCTCAGTATCTCTGGACTGTTGTCCCCCAGGGACTTACTTGTGCACCCGAGATTTTTGGCAGCCAGCTAAAAAGAGACCTTGCCCCGTTCCTAGCTGGGCATCCCTCGTGTAACATAGGTCAGTACTGTGATGATTTACTCTTGAGCACTGAAACAGAGACAGCTTGTAAAGAACAGACGATAGAACTCCTTAACTTTCTTGGGGCACAGGGGTACAAGGTTTCCAGGGAAAAGGCCCAATTGGTTAAACAGCAGGTCACTTTTCTCGGATATCATCTTTGTCAGGGACGTCGTAGCTTAGGTAAAGATAGGATCCAGGCTATACTCGAAAGCCCACAACCCCGAAATCCCAGAGAGCTAAGGGCTTTCTTGGGACTGACCAGTTTTTGCCGGCTTTGGATCCCTGACTACGGAGGGAAGGCTAAACCATTATACGAGTCTCTTACTAAAGAGGGTCTGCTTAACTGGGTATGGACCAAGGAAAAAGAAAAAGCATTTCAAGAGCTTAAAGAAGCCTTGGTTCAGCCTCCCGCTCTGGCTCTCCCGGATCCCCGGAAGCCATTCACCCTATACATTCATGAAAGGAGAGGGGTGGCATCGGGAGTCCTGTGTCAAAGGTCGGGACCAGCCTGGCGACCTGTGGGTTATTACTCTAAGGTATTGGACCCGGTCGCCAAGGGCTGGCCGGCTTGTTTACGAGCCGTGGCTGCAACCGCTCTCCTTGTACAGGAGGCTGAGAAACTAACCTTGGGTGGGGATACTGAGGTTGTGGTGCCCCATGGAATACCCCAGATACTGGGAACAGGAGCCGGGGAAAAGCATTTAAACCCCAGTCAGCATACTAGATATGAGGTGGGACTTTTGTTGGCCCCAAACCTAACTTTTAAGACAGTCAGCTCCCTTAATCCAGCTACCTTACTGCCAGATCCCCAAGTCCCTTATGGGACTAATCCCCCCCATGATTGTATTGAAGTCTTACAACAAGAAACTAAACCCCGCCCTGATCTTTCAGATTTACCCTGGTCCAATCCTGATATTGAAATGTACGTAGATGGATCTAGTTATGTAGAAGATGGGAAGCGATTTACAGGAGCAGCTGTCATAGTTAAGGAAGGAGAAATGTACAAGTTTAAGCTTAGCCCCAACTTATCTGCCCAGGCGGCGGAACTGGTGGCTCTTATTGAGGCTCTCCGGATGGGAACTGGAAAGACTATTAATGTATACACTGACAGTCGTTATGGATACATGGTGGTGCATGCCCACGGAACCCTATGGAAAGAAAGGGGTTTCATTACGGCTTCAGGCCAAAGAATAGCCCATGGGGCCCTTATCAAATCATTACTTGAGGCCCTGATGCTTCCCCTCCGGGTAGCAGTGATACACGTGCGTGCATATGGGAGGGCCCCTGAAACTGAACAACGAAAGTACAATAGAATGGCTGATCAAGCCGCGAAAGAAGCCGCACGAGAAGGAGCCATATGGCTCCTCTGGGTCCAGGATACGGAAGCCAGAACCCCCGATCCCCACTATACAGCAGAGGAAGTGTCCCATGCGCAGGCTGCAGGGGCCCAACAAACTCCCTCTGGGTGGTGGAAGTTGCCAGGGGGGGAGATTTTTGTACCTAGACCAGTACTTCAGGAGATTCTCCGATCCCTACATAAGGAGGGACATTTGGGATCAGGAGCTATGGTCGATTTGATCACCCGGTCCCTTCGGGGATTAGGTGCACACATGGAAGCCCAAAGAATTGTAAATAACTGCTCCGTTTGTCAGTGAACAAACCAAAAAGGGTGCGGTCCCCCTGCCCCAATGGGAGGTCGGCCCTGGGCTGCCTACCCTTTTCAAAGGTGGCAGGTGGACTTTGCTGAAGTCCCCCCTTGTAGGGGTTATAAGTATTTGCTTGTCTTTGTTGATCAATTTACTGGATGGGTGGAGTGTTACCCTACACGACATTGTCAGGCACGAGCCGTCACCAAAGCCCTGTTACATGAAATACTTCCCCGCTTCCACCTCCCGGAGGTGATTGAGTCAGACCGGAGAAGTCATTTTATCTCCCAGGTGGTTCAGCAGGTGTCACGAGCCCTTGGGATCCAATGGAAATTGCATACACCCTGGAGACCACAAAGCTCGGGCCAAGTGGAAAGAATGAATAGAACTCTTAAGGACACTCTCACAAAACTGTGTATAGAATCTGGTTTGAAGTGGCCTGACGCTCTACCGCTCGCCCTTACTCGTATTTGGAGGGCCCCACGTAAGGGTCTGAAACTCTCACCCTTTGAACTGGTCTTTGGGTTCCCTCCCCGAGTACTCATTCCGGGGTACCGAGAGGATGTAAACTGGGAAGTGGGGAATGACTCTTTGTGGAAACAGGTTTTTGCGCTACAATCTGTTTTGTTACAGTTACATCGATACGCAGCACCTTTCCAGACCCTTCCCTTGGAGCAACCTGTGCACTCCTTCCAGATCGGTGATCAGGTCCTTGTCAAAAAGTGGAAGCGTGATCCCCTCACGCCACGGTGGGACGGTCCACATACTATATCGCTCATCAGCCAGGCCGCCGTTAAGGTCCTTGGGAGCGACAAGTGGACGCACCATACTCGAGTAAAGCGGTTCCTGCACCCTGACCCAGAGGACAGCCTGACTGAAGAGGACATCAGCCCTCTGTCCTCTCCGGCTCCGGAAGCCCGGAGAGACACAGGCGAAGATTCTACTTGGGAATACCAAGGACTGGAAGGACTAAAAGGACTGTTTAAGAGACAGAAACAATGAAACCATCCTTTGTTTTTCTGATATGTATGTTTAGTTATTCATATGGTTGGGAAAATAGGTTTATGCAACTAGGGGAAGTAATAGCAAATTCTTTTAATCTTACTAATTGTTGGGTATGTGGCGGTCCGGGAGAATTGAATGAGTGGCCCTGGGTAGCTCAGCCGGTACAGCCCAAGTGGTGGCTAAGCAGCTTAAGCATAGTACACAAGGGAACGGGGAGGTGGGCTGAGGACAACGGCCCTTGGAGACTCTATTCCGCTGGAGTAGGTGTCTTTTGCCTTAATCGAACAAGACATGAGGGAAGGTATATGGGGGAAAGTAAGTGTGAATGGACTTTATCTCTGGGATTTGATTGCTGGGATCCCCACTGTCGCCCATATGACTGTTTCAAGTACCAAGGACGATGGAACTTGACCCATGTAAAGCTAACTAACAATAGCTGGGTAAGATGTTCCTACTGGAATCACAGGGGCGATGGTTGTAAAGCAGTAGGATTGGATGGGTACTTTGATGCCCTCTTTCTAAGTTGCCAGCAAGATAACACCACTAACAAGCACCATGTGGTACGGTGGTATCAGTGGGCATGGCAACACCTTAATGGAACCCGAGTTACCCATTTTCGACAATTTTGGGCTAGTACCAACAGCCCAAAATTTGGTTGTAATTGTGTGTGGAAGGCAGGGGCTGGGGCGTGGAAATGTAACTACTGTAACCCAAATGTGGACAAATTCCTAGGGGGACCTATAGAATCAGGCAACGCCTTATACTATGAGGAACCGGGCCCTGCCGATTCCCCTGAAACCTGGGATGGCCCCTTTGCCAATGGAATCTGGGCCTTAAAAGGCCACTATTGGATCTGTGGATCCCATGCTTATCGTAGGTTGCCTCCAAACTGGTCGGGAATATGTTACATAGGATATATTAGGCCTCTATTCTTTTTATTACCTCAAGCCCAAGGAAATAAATTGGGAGTTAAAGTTTATGATGATTTAGTTAGAGAAAAACGGTCTTTGGATTCCACTTTAACCGCTGGAAGTTCCCAAAATTGGGGAGCTCAAGAATGGCCCCCTGAAAGAATCATCAAACATTATGGACCGGCCACCTGGAACCCCAGTGAGCTTGTATCCGGGGCCAGGGAACCAATTTATAATCTAAATCGAATTATTAGGCTACAGGCTATCTTGGAAATAATAACTAACCAAACAGCTGCAGCACTAGACCTCTTGGCCGATCAATCAACTCAAATGAGACACGCAATTCTCCAGCACCACATAGCTCTTGACTATTTGCTAGCAGAGGAAGGGGGACTCTGTGCAAAACTTAATGAGTCTAAGTGATGCTTACAAATAGACGATAATGGCCAGGCAGTGAAACAGTTAACTAAGGAGATGAGGAAAATAGCACATGTCCCAGTACAGACCTGGGGCGGCTGGGACACAGATTGGTTTACCTCCTGGCTACCACAATGGGGATGGTTACGGAAAGGTTTCCTCCTTTTTATACTCTTTATCACCATCCTATTAACAGTTGCTTGCTTCACCCCGTGCTTAATTGCAGTGGTCCAAAAACTGGCTAGTCAAGTTACATATCAACAAATGATGATATTATACATGCCGGAAGAATCTAAGGTGCAAGGCCCATAAGCTCTTAAAATGTTTTTAAGGGGGGAAAACTTGATGGAAAAGGCCTAAGATTTAAAAAGGCCTGCGATTTCGGCTTCTGCCTCTTCTGCTTTTAGCTAAAGGATGGGCCTAGGGATTTGAATGATAAAAGGAACCTGAGGATCAAGGACAGGACAGGCATTTAATCTCATATTTAACCATGTCAACTATTTACTAATTGGCCCGCTTGGCACGTAAATATATGCAGCTGTTTTCTCATGTATCCCCAAAGACATTTAATGCCAGAGGGTCAAGGCATGTACCTTATACTCCTTTCAAAATGACAAATGTATCCGCAACAGATGTCTCTTGTATCCCCCTCCCCAAAATAATACATGTATTCTGTGTAACCTGTTATCTATAGGTCAGCACAATGACGTAAACGGGATGAGAACTAAAGTTGTTTGTTGCTGATTATAAAAGGGGCTCATGTCGCCCATGAAAGGTGTGTTCTTCTTCTCTGGCACTAGTCGAGAAGAAACACCCGTTCAGCTGAACGAGAATAAAGGTGTGGTACCCGTCTTCTTGTCCTCCGTGCCTCCTTGGTGTAATTAGGTAAGCTCCAGGGGGAAACGGGCCCTATTTGGCCAACACTTTCGCCCATGCACTTTGCACATGGAGTGTTGCATGGGGCCTGGTACTCTGCACGCTGGGATTGCATGGCCACTTGCACTTTGCACGAAGGGCTGGCTTTCGCCCATGCACTTTGCACATGGAGTGTTGCATGGGGCCTGGTACTCTGCACGCTGGGATTGCATGGCCACTTGCACTTTGCACGAAGGGCTGGCTTTCGCCCACGCACTTTGCACATGGAGTGTTGCATGGGGCCTGGTACTCTGCACGCTGGGATTGCATGGCCACTTGCATTTTGCACGAAGGGCTGGCTTTCGCCCATGCACTTTGCACATGGGCGTTGCACGTCCCTCTGCCCTGTGCTCGTGGCCTAGCCCCAGGCTTGTGCTTTGCCCACAGACAGATGCTCGGGGTCTAGTACTCTGCACGCCGGGATTGCTCGGGCACTTGCAGCGCTACGCGGGGCTGCCTACTTTGTACGTGCACGTCCCGTGTGCACGCGCATCGCCCCACGCTGCCACGCGCTCCCGTGCCGCTTTCCCGCCTCTGCCCTGCAACGGAAGTGACGGAAGGAGGGCGAGCCAGGAGCAGGATGTGACGTTTTATCCGTTGCCCGCACGAGCCGCGGCAGCCCCGCCCCTAGCACGCGGAGCAGCCATGGCGCCGGGCGGGCAGGCGGGAGGCAGCGGGAGCGCCGGGTCCCCCCGCGAGGGGCTGCGGGACTGGATCCGGAGCGCCTGCCGCTTCGCCGCCGACAGGAGCGACTTCCGCAGGTGCCGCCTGGCCGGGCCCCGGGGCTGAGCGCGCTGCTGTGGGGAGAAGGGGCGAGTCCCCCCCAGCGGGGAGAAGGGGCGAGTCCCCCCCAGCGGGGAGAAGGGGGATCCCCCGGGAGCTGTGACAGCCCCCCCCAGCGGGGAGAAGGGGCGAGTCCCCCCCAGCGGGGAGAAGGGGGATTCCCGGGAGCTGTGACAGCCCCCCCCCGCAGCGGGGAGAAGGGGGATCCCCGGGAGCTGTGACAGCCCCCCCCAGCGGGGGGAAGGGGGATCCCCGGGAGCTGTGACAGCCCCCCCCAGCGGGGGGAAGGGGGATCCCCGGGAGCTGTGACAGCCCCCCCCAGCGGGGGGAAGGGGGATCCCCGGGAGCTGTGACAGCCCCCCCCAGCGGGGGGAAGGGGGATCCCCGGGAGCTGTGACAGCCCCCCCCAGCGGGGGGAAGGGGGATCCCCGGGAGCTGTGACAGCCCCCCCCAGCGGGGAGAAGGGGGATCCCCGGGAGCTGTGACAGCCCCCCCCCAGCGGGGGGAAGGGGGATCCCCGGGAGCTGTGACAGCCCCCCCCAGCGGGGGGAAGGGGGATCCCCGGGAGCTGTGACAGCCCCCCCCAGCGGGGGGAAGGGGGATCCCCGGGAGCTGTGACAGCCCCCCCCAGCGGGGGGGAAGGGGGATCCCCGGGAGCTGTGACAGCCCCCCCCAGCGGGGGGAAGGGGGATCCCCGGGAGCTGTGACAGCCCCCCCCAGCGGGGGGAAGGGGGATCCCCGGGAGCTGTGACAGCCCCCCCCAGCGGGGGGAAGGGGGATCTCCGGGAGCTGTGACAGCCCCCCCCAGCGGGGGGAAGGGGGATCCCCGGGAGCTGTGACAGCCCCCCCCAGTGGGGAGAAGGGGGATCCCCGGGAGCTGTGACAGCCCCCCCCCAGCGGGGAGAAGGGGATCCCCGGGAGCTGTGACCTCAGTGTGAGGGCAAGGTGCTCTTCACATGCCCTTGCAGGGATCTGAGGTATGTGCCTGTGGCTCCCCCCAGGAGTCAGGCCTGGTTCTGTGGCACTTGCTCGAGTTGAGATGAGGGAGGCCCTTGACTCTGCATGTGCCAGGGAATAACCTTGGTCTCACAGGCTGGGGCCCCCATAGCCTGAGAAGTACACACAAGCCTTTAAGCCAAATGGTGGGAGGGCCTCGGGTGCGGGTCACTGCAAGGGGTGGTGGCAGAGCTGAGTCAGGGCAAGATGAAAACTAGTTAAAGGGAAGCATTGGATTCAGTGAAAAATGCAATTGTGGAAACTGTCTGGAGCAGGGCTATGTCTGCCCCATTGTTTTCAATAGGGCAAGGCCTCTAAGTGATACACTGAGAGGTGTGAGACTGTAAGGAGAAGCAGTTGTCTGGTAGCCAGAACTGGGGCCTGGCAGTCAGAGCTTCCTGGGTTCTGTTCCCCTCCAGCTGGGAGGAGGAGGAAGACTGGGGGGTTGCAGCTAGAGAAGGGGATGGGGCATCAGGAGTCCTGCAGAAGTCGAAGTATCTTAAATCGAATTACCTACCGCCTTCACGGCACGGGATGGACGTCCGCGGCTCCCCCTGTCGACTCCGCTACCGCCGCTCGCTCCGGTGGAGTTCTGGAGTTGACAGGAGTGCGTTCGGGGATCGATATATTGCGTCTAGATGAGACGCGATATCGATCCCCGAAAAATTGATTGCTACCCGCCAATACGGCAGGTAGTGAAGACGTAGCCTTACTGTCTTGCTCTGTAACCCTGGACAAGTGACAGCCTTCCTGGGCCTCTACTTCCACATCTTTAAAAGGGAGGAGGATTGTGGGGGAGAAGAACCTTTCCTATCTAGTAAGGAGGTTGACAATGTATGTTTATTTCCTTTCAAATTTAAAGCGCTTAATACATATTGTTATTCAGAGTAAGAGTTTGGTACTTTAGGGTAAAGATCCCACACACGAGGCAGGTAACATTTATCCTCTTACACTGCCATTAGTCAATCATCATCCCAGGGCATATCTAATAATTTTAAGCAGGTGTTGAGGAGAATACACTCCTGAAATACTTAAAAAAAACAAAAAAACAATTCAATCCTGTTCTTTGCATTTGCCTTTTTTCTGTTACCAACATCTCTGATCTTGCT
This sequence comes from Gopherus flavomarginatus, assembly GCF_025201925.1. Lineage (NCBI taxonomy): Eukaryota > Metazoa > Chordata > Testudines > Testudinidae > Gopherus > Gopherus flavomarginatus. The sequence continues at coordinate 17,052,914 of NC_066621.1, read as the reverse complement.
GCTTATTCCCTACCTGATGTCATAATTCTGCTTGCCATAATTGTGGCAGCAGCTAGTTACTATAGGAGGGGGGATAAGCAGCAGGAGCAAATGAGTTCTTAAGACAAACATCCTGTTTTCATGGAAATCTCCCTAATATAGGATGAAGCAAGGGAAATACAGAATATAGATGGGAGCAGAATGGTTTCTAAACAGCCGGCCATTCCTGAGGAGGCAGCAAAAATGGGAAACCGCCACCCAAAATTAACATTGTTGCTTCTTCCAGCTATAGCATAGGCTTGGCAATGAGACTTAATATTTGTTACTGTTTTAAAGCCATCAGTGCTAGAGGTCTTGCTCTGTATGTTTACAGTTGGTATTCTAGGTAGGAAACACTTTAATGTAGGCCAGACACCACCCGTTGCTTCAACAAAACTAACTTGCTATGTATTTGTTTCAGAAACCTCATAGTTAACCTGGGGCTTTTTGCTGCTGGAGTCTGGGTAGCCCGAAACTTGACAGACATTGATTTGATGCCTCCTCAACCAGTTGCATAGCAGTGCCAGTGAGTACCTGACATTGTGAAGGTGTGGAAATAGTCGTTCTTTGAATAATGAGGAGCCAAACTAAACAGGATAATCAAGGGTTTGGATAAAGGAGCAGCAATAGATATGGGAAGTTCTGGAACTTTTGCACGTGGCAGGATTAAAAGACTGCAGTGCATTATTTTCTACAGAGGAAGACGCTGCAGTCAAGTCCTGGGAACTGCACTTTTGGCTAATTGGGGTTCCATTGTATCGAGCTATCAAACTTCAATATTCAAGTCTGTTTTGGGGAGGAGGAGTGTACAAGTTAGAACTGGACCAAGGGGCTGCACAAGAGACTTATTTAAAGTTCCAGAGCCTACGTCTCAGTTCAGACTTGCATCAATCTGTGTCTGCATCCTTTGTAGGAGTCCCCCCTCCACTGCTTTATACTACCCCTTAGAGTTGTCAACAACCTTCCATTTCCTGTGGATTGAGCTCCTCCTCCTCCTTTTTCACACCTACTTTGGTGAAGCGGCAGTAGTGTGATTTGCTCACTGCTACATCCTTTTTTGCCAAGGCCTCAGGGTGGGGATGTTGTTTTGTAAAATGCCACATACTGTGCAGTCTCTATGCCTTCTCCAAATATGTTGGGTATCTAAGACATTCTGACTAATGTAATGTATGGCACAGTCTCACCCTAACCTTATGGTCAGTAATGGATATTACAGTGAGCCCTGACCTGATTTTTAAGGTTAGCTTAGGCTCCAAAATGCCCTTCAAATGGACAGCAAATTCAAATTACACAGATTTTTCCTTGATCTACATAATTATATAACCAGGTAAACATGCAAAAAAGTAGATCCTGTAAAACTATAGGTATTTATATTGTGCCCTAAAATAGCATTCAGCTACAAGACTGAACAACACCCATGCATTACCATTAAGAGAACAGTAAGTTGTTTCACAACTCAAAGTGGCATTCTATGGGAAAACATGATTACCTCAAGTACTTCAGTGACTTCTCACCCAATACCATTTTAATACACTAGACCAGACACTTGGCTCTCTAACCCATCCTTTGTCTGATCTTTAATTGCAGACGTGAATCAAGTGTATCTGCATCAAGTCTGAAGAGCTTCTTGTCCCAGTGTGACAGGATGACCAAAATGATGATCAGAAGAGTTGTGTGGTGTTTGTTGCTTTTGTTCTTGGTAACTAAAAGTTCAGCAGCAGCTCTAAAATTGTATTTTAATTCAAGCATACTATCATTCCGCAATGAACAGAAGCCATTTAATTCATGAGATGTTAGTTGTATGTTCAGTTCACCTCACTGAGCTCAATGTATATTAATCAGTTATATTTTCAAGACTTGCAAAGCTGTTTCATATTGAGTTTAATTCTGTACCATGTCTAGAAGATTCTCATTAAATTATCATAAAATGTGTGAAATGATGACATTCTACTGCACTGGAATTTTATTCTTTTAATAGGAAACTTCAGCTTACAAAACAAGGTGTAAAAAAGAGTAAAGATTTACAAAAATCATAAAAACATGATTCATATATCACACCCAAGAGAGAAAGGAACAAGTCCTAATCCTGTGTTGTAAGCAGGACTTGTCAGCTATTTATTCAAAGAGAAAACAATTTTTTAAAAGCCCTAGGTAAACTCTAACCACCATAAATGTACACGGATAAATGTTCAGACAGGATAAAGCTGGTGCATTTCTTTTATCTTAGAGGAATTATGATTGTATGTTATACTTGGGGAAGAAGCTGTTTGGTGTTGCATAGCATTTTAGTGCCTTGGACTGGTTCTGCTAGTTGCCACCATTAAGTTGTTGGAATCCAGCTGATAGTGGCAAGGCTATTCCATGGGAGGTGAAAGTGACGATATGGAGGACAGGCTCAGAAGCACCACTACTTTCTAGCATTGTTGTGCTACAGCTACACAAACAGTAGCACACGTTCCAGCCCTGAGCATTTTGCAGCACCACTGCAGCATGGCTTCAGATCCTTTGGAATTTTATGCATGAGTTCATCTATTACTCTGTGTTCAAAGGAGTCCTACATAGCACTGCTTACAGATTTAGGGTTCTGTTTGGTTTTTTTGGTGCGGGCCCTTAAGAGCAGATGGAGGATAAGTCAATTTCAGCTTTATCAAGTAAGTTAATTGGAAATAATTTCTGCCTAAATTTTCAGAAGTAGTATTGTCATTGTGAACTTAAAGCTCACTAAACTGGAGACACATCCTCTTCCTGCAAAATAAAAAGGGGCCTACGAAGAACATTGAATAGATAGATTTAAATTTGATTCCTAAAGGTTTTTGACTTAACACCCTAACTTCTTCTTAGGACTTGGGTTCAAACAGGGGCCAGGTTATGCAGTTCTAGGTGCATAATTCTGTCATGTTGAGTTACTGGATGTTGTCTTCACAGGCCTTTGACTGAAATAGAGCTCGTTTAACTTACGTAAGATTAGGAGCTGTCCTTCACCAATACATCTGTGCACTGAGCTGGCCTGACAGCTGGTCCGTGCTATCAGAAATAGTCGGATTCTCAGCTATCACTTATTAAAGTCCTTGCAGCTAAGACAGCTTTGTTAATTACCAGAGCATGGTGTGTATCAGCATATGTAATTATTAATCAGGTAGCAGAAGCCTGTAGTACAGCTACACATAGCTTTGACTTAAAGCCCTCACAAAAGTCACTGAAAAGCCAACAACCTGGCCAAGTTTTTCTCTCTCCCCCGCCCCCCTTCACACTTTGGGTTTCTCACTCTAAAAAGCAAAAGAAACAGCCATCCTTCATTTCCGCTTTCAAGAGAATGTTTAGTGTTAAAAGAAAACTCTGTTCTTTCCAGCCTTTGCAAAGGACAGCAGCCTTCCAAGGATCACCAAGCACTTGGCTGTGGGAACAGTCAGCAAAGTGTTACTTTATAATGGGATTTTCAAAAGTACTTGGCCCTGGTCTAACTGCTTCTATTGAAGTCAATAGTGTAATTCCTATTGATTTAATGGGAGAAGAATTAGGCCAATCCAAGGGCTCTTCAAAATCCTAACCTTAATCACTATTCCATAAAGAAGCTTGGAAATCCACAATCAGAAATTGTAAACTGAGTTTAGCTGTTATGTGAACATTTGTTTAAATCAGATTTTAAAACATGAAGAAGGGGAAGACTATTGGAAAAACATTAAGTGGGACTTTATTTTGGGCAAACAACTAACTTTTGTAACTTGTTTTTCCTCTCATATGAACTCCCTCTTTAATGGACACTAATAGTTATGGCACTGAGTAAGTGTTTCCCCCGGAATTTGTAAATGCTTATTTAAAGCTAAGTTAAAATGGGTCAGTTCTACGTCACACCTTGGGCTCCTCATGGTGCCAGCATCAAGGTCACTTTTGACTGCCCCTCAAACACTTAAGCAAAGTTGAGTTTTCACACATTTTTGTGTGGTTTATTTGAGGCCGGAGGAAATCTGTACCTATGTGAACTTTAATTGCTGGGCTGAATGGTACTGTCAAGTGGTAAGGGCTTTCTAAGAAGATTAGGCAAGAGTGTATACAGTTGTAGCCTTGCCAGACCAGCAGTACTGAGTTAGACAGACTTAAGGCAACATTACTTATCCAATCAGAAAGGTGCCAAGTTGTATCTAGGCAACTGTTTAAGTTAAGGGGCAGATTCTAGACTAGAGTGCAGCAAAAGTGATTCACCTAAGGCTCTAGCTTGTCCCTTTTGATAAGATACATTCTTTAGGCCTTGTCTACACACAAGAGTTGTAGTAGTTTAACTGTAGCGGTATAGCTAAAGTGGTACAATTCCCCCCTCCTCTCTAGTGTGGCTGCTGTTATACTGATATATACGTATACCACTGCAGCTTATTCCACAAATGAGAAAGGGAATAAGCCATACCGGTATAAGCACCACCACCAGCCACAGATAGGAAGTCGCATCACTTTAAAAAAAAAAAAAAACAAAAAACCAAATAACTAAGCAACCAAACTACACAACCCTAATCAAAGGTTATAGTGATACAAAATGTGTGCAGATCAGGCCCATTAATGTGCAATACACAGTAGACTTCAGAAAAATACACTCCCAGAGCATGTATTACCCCACCATGTAGACAAGCTCCTAGACTGAGTCTCTAATTATAAGTGCACTAAATGCTGTTCCATCCCAGGCCCTAGATGTTTTCTGCTCGTCAAGCAAAAAGCCAGCATCAGAAAGTTCTCTACAGAGTTTAGTTTTAACACGAAAAGAATTCAGTTCCTCCCTCTTATCTAAGGCAATAGTTTTTTACCCTGAAATGCATAACCATGATTTTTGAATATTAAATCCAAGTACAAGCTTTTAATTGTGTCTATCCATTCCTTTCCTACCTCCAAGTATTCACAACATGTTTACACAGTTAACCATTGTGGGGTTTAAGCAGGTGACTTCCTTTATATTTTTCTTTAAATCTCCAGAGAAGTGAGTGGATAGTTTCTGAGAAGGAACAGTTTTCCATTAAATTCACAACCATTCATTCTACAAAAAAGTAAGTGGCAGGCCCTCAAGGGTTAGGATTTTGCTGCTGATCAGATTCCATGCTTGGATTTTACGCCCATCGTGGCTGTCACCACCACCCACCCACAAAAAAAGCATTCACTGCTTGATCCCCTTGTCATTAAACTCTTCCTGCCCCTTATCTACATATAATCAAAACGTTTCACAGTGGTCACTTCAGCTTTGTCAATGGGTTGTTTTTTTAACTCCTTCCCTTTCCCAAACTCCAACCTGAACAGAATTCAATAAAAGGGCTGTTCAGACAGTGCCCTATAACTACAATGCATTCTGTATCATGCACAAGCTTCAAACAATAAATAGTTAACAGTGGTTAAAGTCAGTCTTGGGCCCAATGGGCTGGTCATTTTTTTTCTCCTTTTGGAAATGTAAGTTGAAAACATTTTTAAGATGACTTGTTCCAGTTTAAAAATTCCTTTTGAAAGCATTTTGGCCAACCATACAAATTTTTCTTAGGACAACTGGAACTCATACAGACACACAAAATAAAATAAGCACAATGGAAGAGATGGCCCAAGCCATACCCTAAAATTAACTAAGACAACTAATTACAAATTGGTACAGGTAACTAATATATGCAGTTTTTGATCATGAAAACTGCTGTGGTTTTACAAATTTAAAAACTTACAAGAATGCCTCACATTCCCACTTGTAAATAAATGGATATCAATGTAATAGAAACCAAAAACCCTCCAAGTTTAGGTTTTATATTCCCACAGGCAAGAAATTCCTACTCAACTCCTTCTTCCCTGCCTAATCTCAAACCAGGGGCAGAGATTAGTCACAAAAGAAGGCAGCATTCAGAGCAGGCATTGGGTTTTACCATCTACTGTTCAAGTAGAGATATTCAGCAACCTTAAACAATTGTGCATCTTGCATATGAAACTGCAGTATTGTGGGATTGTTTGCTACACCGCTAACTGTAAATCTGTGCAAATAGTACCATGGCAAAGGTAACTATCTTGCCCCCCACCCTCCCAGCCCCCTTCTTAAGTCTCCAATTATCAGTCAATATGTTTAATCAGAAAGGCCTTTCCAAAACTCCTACTACTCTACCAAAATGCTACAAGTGGAGTTTTTATCCCTTGTATAACACAGGTCTTATAAATAAGGTTCTTGTTTTGAGAGGAGTAACCTTACTGACCTGATTGGAAGTGGCCTGAGTAACATAGAAAGAAAATTAAGAAAACAAACATGTTCTGCCTTTGAACAAGTAGTCATTTGAGTTATTACAAACACAGAGATTTCAGACATGTACACCAAAATACACCAAGTTCTGAACTTGCTGGTAAGAACCGTTTTTTTTTTCATTCACATACAGATATGAAATGTAAAAATGTCAATGATACTGAAAAGTACTTGTAAAAAACATACAGATTTGTCTGCCACTTGAATGATGAGAGGGGAAATTCTCTTAAAACTCCCAGCTTTTCGGTCCCATGCAAAATGTAATTGGATACAAGGCACCAAATTTAATGAATCATATAAAAATTAGTTCACAAAGCTTTATCAGTAGGTAAAACTAACCCATTTCCCAGTCTCCCATTCCACCCCCCCTTTTTTTTTTTAATTTTTCATTCTGTAATACTGTCGACCTCTCCCATTTTATGTTGGGGTATTTTGATGGCAGCCAACACCCACTTGCTTGTCTCTCTCACTGGGAGGTAACTAAGCATATTCTGCCAGAGCTGTATGGCAGAGAGACTATTTATACTAGAAGCCTTGGCTTTTAAAAACAAAAATAATCTCTGCTTATGAGTCCATAGGACACATTTAACATTTTTACCATTTCCAATTTTATTTCTACACTAAAGATGTCTGGAAGTTCTTAATTGTGTGGAGGTGGTACTGTCACCCAGAAGGAACAATTCCAATATGACAGCTCAGTCCCAGACTGTTTAATATGCATTATTCCATCTACTGCCTCACCTGTGACAATGTTTGAAGTTATCAAACTAGAGTTCATGTAGTCAGTAGACTACAAAAAATTTTGTCAGCTTTCAATATTTTGCATTCAAACTCCTCTTCGTCCAGTGCATAGTTTAACTTGGCAGTGCAGGCAGTAAGAGAGTAATGTATCGGGAAGTAGTTTTAATTAACTTGCTAGTGGTGAAGTTAGCCTAAAACAATGTTTTCCAACTACCTTAGCAGACCTTGGGACTTAACCTGACCATGAAGTTGTAAATTTTAAGATTTTCATATTTAAAAAACTAAGTGAAATAAAGCGGGTTTACTTAAGATTTAAATATATTAAAGAGGTGCTGGTGGTGCCTCCATATTTCAGGTTGCACATACCTACGAGTATAAGTAATTCATTAATTTACAGCAGCTTCCTATGCTTCTAGAGCCCTATCCTGTAAAGTACCAATCACGTTCAATTCCCATTAGCTTTGGTTGTTGCTCAGCACAACAAGCCTCTCAGGAGGCTCTATTCACCTGACAGGATTGGGCTCCTAGAAAGCCACAGGAGCAAAGGTAGGACAGAAAAAATGGTGACAATTATTTTTCATCTACTGTAGCACTCTAAGGTTTAAGGCTAGCATTAGTTGCCGCTCCAGAGCCCCACAAATTTGGCCATCGACATCCTTGTTTTTGCATATGCAGCAGCGACCTTTTGCAAAGGGTTTCCATCAAGCTAATAAACTGGTACCGAGCAGGCATAATTTCTTATTCATCCAGTCATTAAAAAAGAATTGAGATATTAGCCTGCTCCAACCATTTTTTCTTTTTTAAATTGAAGAATTTTAGCTACACATACAGGACCAAATTCTGCTCTTAATTGCACCGATTTAAGGAGCTGATTCTGCCAACACTTAGCATGTACACAACTACGCACATGAATAGTCTTATTAAAGTAAATAGAACTACTTGCATGATTCAGGTAGCTCCCATGTGTTATGTGTTTGCAGGATAGGGACCTAAATCGGGAGTAATTCAATTGACTTCAGCTGAGCTACTCTAAATATATGCCAGTGTCCGAGCATAATTTGACTCACAGAATTAAGGAGGGTCAAAGTTTATTTTATAGGTTACACTTTTGTCAAGCTTTCACTTAAGTGGACTTCACTGTAATTGCAAATAACATCTTCATCTTATTGACCTAGACACGTAACTTCCAATCAGAATTTCTGGCAACCAGGACACTATAAAACAGTGTACAGCGCAGCAGGAGCACTGGGCGATGCTTATATGAAGAAGCCTGCAGTAGACAAATCTAAACCAAACAGCATAAAAAATGCTATACGCTATCGCTTCCAAATAAAAGCTAAATATTACAGAAACCTCACAGTGTTGGAAAAAGCAAGTTTAATTTAAAGTATAATTATTTCCTTCCCTACCAGGGTAAGTCATTTTTCCTGACTGCAATTTCACTACATCTCAGCACTACTGGGTTAATGTCATATGGAGAGGCCACTAATCTCAAAAGATGTCAACAGCAAATGCTACAAATCTGCTTGGGAAAGCTGATACATTGATGGCTAAATGTACATCCTCCTTCCAGCCTCCCTTCCCTCTCTGTAACCTACTCAATTCAAGTGACAACTGTATTACTACCTGAATTCAAATATTAATGCAACACACTCAGTCAAAAGATGAGCATTCATAGTGATAAGTCTAGGCTCACTGCAGTAACAATTGTAATGCTGCATTGTGGTTTGCCTTTATATCACAGACTTTTTTATAACAGGGTTACCATGGCACGAGTCTTCAGAACATAAATTTGCCATTATGGTCATCTGTCATGGTAAACTGTGAATCTGCAGTTTAAAAGCAAATAATCTACTTTCTGTTAAATAACGGATCCAATTTCATCTTAAAAGTATTGATAGGCTTGGAAGGATAAGCAGTGCTTTGGAAAAGATCATATCGTTTGGACTAATAAGTATGTACTTTTTGTATTAGCAAAGAACCAATCATGCTTATAAATATTTCATAATCACAACTGCATGATTTTGTTTCAAAGCTCAACTTTTACATTCCCTGGGCCACATTTGGACTGCAGTGAATTCAGTGGAGTTGAATCTGCTTACATTCTGTCTTAATTTGGCCCATTACATTTTGAAGAGTTACTATCTATGGGGTTTCTTTTTATTTCCTTGAATTGCCCCCCAAAAAATCATTACATACACGTAGGAAATAAATACCTGTCAGAATTCATAAGAAATAAAAATCAAATCCTTCCAAGCCTAGTTATAGATAAGGCTTTAAAAAAAACCCAAACAATTTCATTAGCACTTATGGGACTGCCTCAGATTGCTTTGCCTCCAGTGAGTAAAACTGTAGAATTCTGAAATTACAGTTACTAGCAAAACAAAACCAGGCAATTTTTGTAGTCTCCAAAGCAATACGTTGCTCAGACATACAGGAAACATGGATTCCTGAGCAACTCCCACTCCCCAGGACAATGAAGACCAGTGTCTCCTTGAGGTGACACACTCAGTCTTTGCTCTGGAGACAGGAAAGGAGTTGGTTGGTTGCCTGCCCTGCCATACTGCTCCCTCCCTCCCTTCTGGATAGTTGGAGTGATTAACAACAACCTGAGAAGAGAGTCTGTTTTGCCATTAAGACAGGAGGTTAATTGTCACGATAGCGGCAATGGCAAGAGGGTATTACTTCAGGAAATTTATCCCACCCTCTAGAACAACAGGATGGGCTGGCTCTGCCAATTAGTTTATGTATGATGGGCAAATGCTGAGAAGAATAAAAGGAAATAGGGAAAGAAGGAAAACCAATAATTTCAGGACTTTTTACCTGGATTCTAAGTTTAAATTTCTGAGGTTTAAAACGTCCCACAGGAACACTGGATTTTTAAATTGTTTCCACCTTAGCCATCTCCACCAAACAAGACTGACTGCACAGGGAACAAGAGAACCTCTTTCAAAGTCTCAAGTCTGATCTCTAAAATTGAACATGGACAGCACAATCCTCAAACTAAATAAATGTTTGAAGTGTGGTTCTACTGAGAAAAGGGACTAAAAATGGTACCATGAGGTCCCATGGTTGCTGTGTTTCAGTGATTTCTAGATCAAGCTCAGATTGCAAGTATAAAGATATTTTTACAAGTCTGCAGTTCTGCAAACTCAAACTGGGATTTGAGAGCTAAGCTACCACTTGAAATAAAGATGTGGCTGGCCAAATTCTACCCTCCATAATGTCTATGCAACCTCACTGTCTTCAAACTTGCATAAGTGTAACAGATTGGAATTTAGTAAGCAATTCTGTTTATGCACAAAAAGAAACAAAATCCAGCCCACTCCCCTATAGCTGTGTTGGCACTTTACTGCTATCAGGAGTAAAAAATGACTCACACTTATTTTTGCTGCTAGTGTCTGCAGACAGGATTCTGAACATGTACAGGGGGCAGATCTGATCAGTCAGAAGGTTCCACTTTTACATGCTCTCTCTCCAGAGCAGAACCACATTGATCACGTTCCATATCAGAAGTGAACACTCAATTTCCAAGCACATCCAGTCCAGTTCAAGAAAAAGGCTGCCACTTGTGTACCAATGCTATATTTAGGCCCTGTCAATACTAAGAAAATGACCCGTTGCTAGTCCCTTCCTCTACTGGCGTTGTTCTATCTGCACTAATCTGTTTTCAAAATGCTTTCAACACTTACAGATAATGTAAGGCCTAGGGCAAAGGGCCTTAGAACGCCCTCCAGCAAGAATGCCTTTTGGAAAAGTACAACTCCACCTCTTCAAGATATTTGGGGGAAACTGAAGTCATTCGGATAAACCCAGGTGGGAAGAGATTGGGTAAGTGATTCACACCAGAGAATATAATTGACAACAAGGGAATGAAGCTTAAATGAGATTCTACTGTACCTCTTTTTTCTGGAGATTTTTTTTTGTAATCAGTATTAATTACTAGCGAATAAGGGAGTCAGTTGTTTGATAGGTTTGTATTCTGGCTGAACAATTGGGTTGTACTTACTTTTACATGCTTAGTTTAATTTCTGTTTGAAATAAGATGAATGATACTAGGCATCGATGGCTGTTTTGAGGAAAGTGAGTTTTACCAATTAAAAAAAAAGATTCTGACTACAATTTTATATGATGGAATTGCACAGCCTGGTGCACATTTTTCTGGACCCTGCAGTGGCAAACATGGGGATTTGATCTGTTCCTGCAGTAAGCCTTTATTCCTATAAAGAGGAATGATGTGTGAACACCAATGGTTTAAAAAACTGAGAGAGTCAGTTGAGTTATTAATGCTTCCCATCATGGGAATGTCAGTCTTCTGTCCTCATCGCTGTTTCTGGACGGCACCTGAGCTTGGAGTTGTGTTTCTGAGATTCCTGCTTTGCCCTGCACTGTTCTTTGAGTGTAAAAAAGAATGTAGGCCTGGGTTTTGCACACCTCCTCCACACTACATACATTCAGTTTGGAATCATTGCAGTGGACCCAAAAACCTAGGAACCAAAGGAAGAAAAAGGACATTAGTAACAAGACCTTAATCCTTTTGATTGTCTCTTATAAATGAACCCTAAACAAAAACAAAAACAAACAAAAAATCACAAGAAATGGGAATTTTCAGGGGAGGGGGAGAAGAGGGGTGTTTTAGCAGGTTAGCAGGCTTTCACAGCATTTCTATGCTGTTTACCACTATCTAGTTGAGCTCTAACTTCATTTTATATTAATATCCTAAAAACACCTCTTCAACTAATGAAAACTACAAACTTTCAAGACAGGCACAGTTATAATTCTCCATTCTCTGTAATAAGGTGGGGAAGAATAATATCAATACCCATGCTGTGGAAAGAGATAAGTGTTCAGGAATTTAGAAAAAACATTGTGGATATTATTCATGAAAAGTCCAGCATCAGTTTCAGCACATTTTCTGTGTTATCTTCTTCCCATCCCAAGTAGGGTCAGAAAGATGCCAATCAGAGCAGCACAATCAAGTTACGTAGCACAAGAAAATGAAACGCTGATGTTACAAAGCAAGCAGTAAAGCCATCCCAGTGGGCTACAAGGGAGGGAAAGGAAAAGCAGTCTTTGGTTCTTATGCAGATACATGCTACTAGCAATATGCTCTGGAAATAAAGCTATGGAATGGCAAGAAATTTTATTTAAAACAACTCTGACTATAAACCTTTAAAATACACTAAGTCTATGGAACAAAATATTGAACAGACTTTTAAAATCTGTTTCCCCAGTAATAAGGCACACGCACCTCCCTCTGTGTTGTAGCAATATGCTGTGTAGTGTCCTGAGCCAAACCCTTTACCATGATGCATCACCACAGCGGAGAGGTCATAGACAAAGGTCTCTTTGTCAAGAGAGGAGAGAGAGTCCCTGCAGCAGTAAGGTTCCATGTTTAATACCTGGTCAAAGAGGACATGGACCCCAATCTTCTCACGGTGATTACGTCCAGACCACCTGCAACACAAATGCATGCAATCAAAATAAACCCCCCCCAGACACTCAAGGACTTTACAAAGAAATAAAGTGGTAGGGAACTGGGGAAAAGTGGGGATGGGACCAGTAACCTGCTGCTACTAAGAGATTTTGAAGAATTCTCACTGCTGGGGAGAGGTAGACATTAAATACGTTTTTCTTCTTGCTCCCACTCTGAAGTCTACTATAGTTTGTAGATTGGTGTGACATAATCCCAGGAAATGCTCTAAGTGTAATATAGCCCCATATAAGTGTTGTCTGAGCACCACTTACGAGATTCAGTTATGGATATAAACTTCCCCAAATATTAAGCAAACTCCCCCATAACAATTACACTGGGGCTGGGTTTATCAGTCAAAAAGACACTTTCCAACCATAATATAACAGATGTTGGAACTATGGAGAAAAAAAAAAAAAAACAAAAATATGACTTAGAAGTGGCAAAAGTGGGAGGGTCAGATAAATTACCAGGGGGAGCAAGTTCCATAGATGAAGACCTACCATAGTGTTTCCAAAATGAGATGCTACTCTCATTTGACTGCAACTTTTCAGGATTATCCCCATCTTTTCTTGCATGCTTTTATCAGCGCTTAATAGATAAGGTTGACATCTAAATGGTCATAATCAGAAATGTCACTGAATGAACAGAGTCAATTTGAAGCTTTTGGAGCTGTTTCAGGCTGCTGCAAACTCAGGCAGGCATTGAATGCACTGCACAAAGGATACACAGTTGTACTATATTAATACTTACACAAGCTGACCAGTGTTTGTATTCTCAAAACATTAAGGCCATGTCTACACAACAGAGGTAGGGGTGTGATTCTCCCGCTCGTTTACACACATTCGCGCTAGCCCTCATCAAGATAGTCCAAATATAAATAGCAGTTCAGCCACAGTAGCATGAGTAGTGGCAGTAGAAGCATGCGTGAGCTGAGCCGAGTACATAACTTGCCAGTTTCAGGTGGGTTTGTACTTGGCATGGCTCAGTTGTTCCACCATTACCCATGCCACTGTGGCTGCACTGTTATTTATACTTGCACTGGCTCAATGAGAGCTACCACAAGCATGTATACATGAGCCAGGGAATCGCACCTCTCGCTTGTAGCGGAAATGTAGCCTAAGACCAAGCTACCCATCTTAATAAGGACACTACACTGAGTACACAAGCATTCTTTGCTGTGAATTAAAAATTTGCTGCATGTAAGATGTTTTATTTGCTTGCACTATGCAGGAAATAAGAGAATTTCATAGTGTGTATGAACCAATCACATATTTTCCATGCAATTATTTCACATGCTAAACACTACCTGTGGCCCGCAAAACTCACCTGAATCGTTTAAGGTGCAGCCGGAGGACCTGAGGTAGTCTGTAGATCATTAACTGCTTTTTAGCTTCACTCAGAACAAGAGGTTTAGGAGAAGACTTCCGTCGTTTGCCTACAAAAAATTTAAGAAGAGCATAAAACATAGGTTGGGTTGTAAACTATCTTCAAAAGAGGAAGCGGCACATTACAAACTTTCTTTTTAGAGTCAGGTCAGCTCACAGCAAAGACTTACCAGTGAAATACAAAGCGGATAAGGATAGAGGTACAGCAGGGGAAGTTTTGCTTATAACACCTGCATCTGCAACTTCTAAGCAGGAGGATTCCAACCCCATGGCTTTGTTGGAACGGGAAACCATGCTGTTTAAAATATTCACAACTTCACATTTTGTGCTGCTTATAATCTTCATGCCTTCAGTTATCAGTTTCAAGCTGCTTCTGTTAACATTTCACACTGTGATGTACAACAGGGCTGATAAAGAGATGGCTGGGGCCATAGAGCATACAGCTAGTTTCAACTGCTAAATAATGCTAGGTTGTCCCCAAGTTATTGAAAAACATTGTGGACACTTTTTTTTTTTAATACAGCACCAGAACTGTGTATGGAGCTTTACAGGCACATAGAAGACAGTGTTCCTGTGCTGAAGAGCTGATAGTCTAAGATAATTTTGACAATTTCTTGTCAAACTAATGATAGTTTGACAAGAAATTGCAACCAACATAGTGAGGACAAGGGTTACCATAGTAAGATCATGTGGTTACTGTGGGTTAGCAATGTGTGTATCTGGAAGATTTTTCACTTGTGACTGTGAGGGGGAGGGTAAGGTGTATATGGCTAAATGGAAAAGGGGTGTTTTAAGAAGCCACTTGAAGGAGAATACGGTGAAGGCCTGGTGACTGGATCAAAGATGCAGTTCAAGTGTAGGGGTCCACAAGGGAAAGAATGGAGGTGAGAGTGGGAGAATAAAAGCAAAGGGGTAGTAAGGTGTGCGGCTTGGGTAAGCAAATGGAAAACAGAGGCCCTTAAGTTCTCATCTCCACAACCATTCACTGTCAACTTCTATTTCCAATTTTTTAAGTAAAATTTTGATCAGTAACAGGAATGTAAAATTAAGAGGTGGCTCCTTACGCTGCCTTGAGCTGAGGGTTTGCAGAGCATGGATTCTCACTTTGGAGTGTTGTAATCCATGCCATAAAGTACAACCGACAAGAATAAAATAATTTATTCTAATTGGAGTGATTTGGTACAGCATTGAATGGAGCTACCACTGCAGAGCACATATTACAATACAATGAAGGTGCCACAATCAACACTTTGCCTACAACAAAAGCAGTTTGAGAATGAACAGTGGAAGAATCAAAAGGATTCTTAGCCACTATTTACATTCTATCAACTAGCAGATTTTTTATTCAATTAAAAATATAACCGTCCCCATAAACCCAGTAGAAGTAGCTCTCTCTGATGGGAGAGAAGAGAATTAGAAAAAGCTACATTCTATAAGCGTTCTTTGTACTTCACCTTAAACAGGTTTGAATTAAACTACAGTGGAGGGGCAAATCCCGATGATTGCCTCTCCATCTTTACTCACATAATTGCTCAGGCAAAATTGTTGCCCTTATTGCATCAGGACTTTGTAAAAGCCAAGTAAGGAATTCTGAATTTGTATCTAAAAACTTAACCAATGTTTATTAACTCTGCTTGTATTCTATTAATTAATCTTCATAGAATTCGACGTATCCCACTTTTAACCATAACAACAAAGAACAAACATCACGTTTCTCAGTGGGCTATCGTTTTCATGTTTAAGCGAGTTGCTAACAAACTAAGGTGGACGGAAAGTAGTTTCAAAGCAAAACTAAAATAAAATAAAAAGCCACTCTATTATATATCTAGCGAACACCTCCACCCCTACCCATTGAAAGCAGAGGTCCTGAAATGATGTGCTTTATTTTTTTATAAAGAGAATACAGAGATAACTGCTTCATAACAGACCTTTGGTAACTCAGCATTCAAACAAGGAAGAAGTATAGCATATAGTCATTTTGGCTAGTTGACTTTATGCAGCACAGTCTATCTTAAATGTGTGACACGTGGTTTCTCAAGAGACTAAGATGAAATATTTTGTTGCTTAAAAAAAAAATGTAAAACAGCAAATATTAAGACAAACTTTTCAATTTGAAGGAATTACCAAAGGTGGGGAAGAGGGAGAAGGAAAAGGTCTATTTGTTTGTTTTTGGAACTCACTAGAGCTAAACCGTTATATGCAACACCCTACACAATCCATTCCTATCTTCAACATTTTCGTTTTTACCTCCATCCAAAAGGACTGAATATCAGCTTGCAAAATCTGGCACTGTGTTCTACTGACACACTGATTTGACCCACTTATCACACTGCATAGATGGAGCAAGTAATCTCGCACTTCACTATCTTTGGTGGGCGAGGGAGGAGGATGAGATTCATATGAATCAAGTTAGAGATGAGAGCTTTCAACAAGATACCAAGTCCTGGTAGGGCAGAAGGGAAGTGTGCCTGCATAAGGAAGCAAGTTTACTCCACGGTAAAGACTTTATTTTAAAATGTATCAACAAAAGAAGGGATAAAAGTGGGTGAGGGGAGAGTCTTTTGTTCCTAATCGGAACCTGTCAACTTCTCCAGGGCATAGAGGACACAGCTTAGGGGAATAAATAAATAAATAAAAAATGGACAGGTGACAGCCAGAGCTTCCAATAAGAAATGTACCTGTTAAGTGGATTTCTGCATCTCACTGCACCAATTCAGAACAGATGGGCTGCTCCTTCTCTGTCACTTCTGACAGGCAGTACCACCAATGATTTTTGGCATCCACGGGTAGGACTGCTGCCTCCTGCTAGGATTTGCTTTTTTCCAGTAAATGCTTCTTTATCCAATTCAATTATAAGGCACCTACATCAGCAAACTTAAGGTCTGCACAAACGAGAACTGCAGAATACAAGGCTAAGACACAAGCCAAACTGAATACTGATCAGATTTGTGTGAATGATTCACAGCAAATAGTTTATCTGATGCAATTAGTTCCCTCTTTTTCTTACAGACTATCCACAAGCAGATGGCTATTTCCTCAGATTTTTTATTTGAAGTAATTAATAAATTTGTGATTAAAAAATATTGATTGCAAATCATGTCACACAAATGTTTGCTATTTCAGCTGTGCCGATTAGTTGTGACAGGTCAAATAAGTCACTCTATTTCCTTTCAACTGGATGAACATACAATGACACCATCATAAATAATCATGTGTCAGAATTTTAAATTCAGTTTTGGTGAACGTGGATGCCAGTAGAACTAAACCGCATGATTATTCACAAGCTCAAAATTACTTCATTCAAAAATGTCAGCAAATGTTCTCGGAAAGTTTTTTGCAGTATTCATCCTGCCCTAATATTAATCCTCAGACAACCAGGAAAGCTAACAAGAGAGATATTCTAAATGAGAGTAGTGAGATGCACACATTCACGTAAGAGGGAATACACTAATTTGAGAGTCAAATAGCAATTTCAGCTCATTGCTAAAGACACCTACTAGTAACAAAGAAACGTGAGCATCTCTTCTCTGACATGGTGGCTCTGTAAAACTCTTTGCCTGAAAGCTACAGCTACAGAGACAAAAATGCTGAAGTCTACAGTGCCTGAAGGAGACATGATGCTAAGCCTACACTGCAACCGGGGCCAGCTCCAGGCACCAGCTCAGCAAGCAGGTGCTTGGGGCAGCCAAGGGGAAGGGCAGCACGTCGGGCTCTTTGGCAGCAATATGGAGGCGGGTTCCTTGGTCCCTCTTGGAGGGAAGGACCTGCCGCCGAAGAAGAAAGCGGCGCTGTGGAGCTGCCGCCGAAGAAGAAAGCGGCGTAGTGGAGCTGCCGCAGATCGCGGCTTCCCTCCCCCCCCTGCACCCTTTGGGCAGCAAAAACCCTGGAGCCAGCCCTGACTGCAACTTACCAAGACTACATTAAAACTCACATACTGCAGGACAAGTAACAACACACCTGGCCAGGATAGTTTGTTCATCTCTGCCATGTCAGGGAAGAAAAGAAGATGATAAACTGCCTTTTGTACCCACCTCCACAATCTCACCATTCTCCTCCAATTTACTGTGACTGTTTTAAGTGGGGCCGAGGAAGCAACCAACTAAAGGAAGTCATAATAGGAGGGAGCAGTTCTCGATGGGGTCAAAATATAATCTTAGCAATCTGTGCTGCTAAATGTAAGGAATGATAAAAGGAGCAGCTGATCAGTTCTGAACTGGTACACAGAAGGTGCAACCAACAGGAAGAACCTGCACCAGAACAGAGTAGCGATGAAGGGTGTGGGTATTTTTTTTTTTTTTAAACATAACACAAACACTCCTCTCTCACACATGCATCGAGGTACCAATATATAGATTTTCACACACAAAAGTGCACTATGAACATCTCTTACCAGGAACAATGGACAGTGTATCTAAGCTGCAGGTAAAGCATCAGCACTTCACTTACTGTTGCATTGGTCACACGCATATATCCTCCCTTCCAGAGCTTCTGTTTCTGTGAACTTGGCCAACATTTCTGTCAGCATGCACTCTGTCTGGTTAACGGGGACAATCCCTTTCTCAATAGAGTGATAGCGTTCAGGGAATTCCAGGGAAAGATCCCAGAAGGGCTCAATGGTGTTGGATTTGTAGTTGCATGTTATGCAGGTGACCTGGAAAGGAAAGGTTTATATACAAATGATGTTATGTGTACACATACCTACAGTATAGGCATTTATATTCACGTGGGCCAAAGAATCATTTGGTTATGCCCGTGTGGCAATCCAGTCCAGTGGACAGGAAATTGGGCTGGCAGTCCAGAGAAATGGGTTCTAATCCCAATATTGACCATGACTTAATGTGTGATTTTGATCAAGTCATTAAACCTTTCTACGGCTCTTTCCCCATGTATATGGGGATGATACTTATCTTTGTAGTGTACTTTGAGATCCTCACTTGAAAAGTCCTACATAACTGCAAAGTATTATTATACATGTCTCAATAGTTCTGAACTATTTTCTAATACTGTCGCCCCTTTTTGACCTAAGTGGCTAGTCAAAGTTCAGGGCCCTGGAGATGTTCAGTGGTAGTCAGATTTCTTTGATTCAATCTTGTTTATTTACAAAGAACGTACAAAGTTCTGCTTCTGCGAATGCAGGAGGAACCAAAAACAAGACAAGTTTCTTAGGTCTTGTCTACACTGCCACTTTACAGCGCTGCAACTTTCTTGCTCAGGGGTGTGCAAAAACATCTCCTGAGTGCTGCAAGTTTCAGTACTGTAAAGTGGCAGTGTAGACAGTGCACTAGTGCTGGTAGCTACTCCCTTTGTGGAGGTGTTTTTTTTTTTTTTTTTTTTTCTTTTTATAGTGCCAAGAGAGCTCTCTCCCAGCATGGTGCCGTGACTACACAGCCACATTAAAGCACTGGCTAGTGAAGACATGCCCTGAGCTTACAGCCCCAAACCTCTCTAGCCAACAGACCCAAAAGAGCTCTCTCTAGCTTTTCCAGGGTCACACAGGGCTCACCAGCTACTTCTTGGCTTTCGTGTTTTTGCCTCTGCCTCTCTCTCCGTTCTTAGTACCCATGTCTTCTGCTTTCCCTCACGCACGCACACTCTCTCTCTCTCCCATTTACTCACATACTCACCCCTTTACTCCTGGTCACAATATCCAGTGGAACCCCCCTGCCATGGTGTTAGTTTCTGAGCAGATTCTATCAGGCCTTGTTTTAGGTGTGGCCCCTCAAGTGTTTCTTACAACTACCTTAAGGGAAGGGCACAGTCACACATCATTTTAAAGGGGTTTTAACTTAACCTATAATAAACTTTCACCCAGCTCATAACAATAGGAAGAATTCATATTAACATTTAGGGCCCAATTCTCACCATTTCTTCAGTTTGTTTGCTTGCGTATTCGAGAATACTATCTATACTCACTTTCGCTGTTATGGTCAGTTTCAGTTCCTGTTTCACGCACTAGCCCTATGAAATCACTCATGCTCTGCTCTGGGAGTGTGGAGGAGGGAGCTCAAATGCACACTGTTCCTCATGTCCTGCAAAATGGTGCTGACCAATAACAAATTGCAGCAAAGTTAAAACTAAAACTAAGGCAGCAGCAGGCAAGGGCATGCAGAGAGAGAAAGGGGAGGAGAGTATATCATGCGGGTTTGGCGTTACTCTCGGTTCTACTCAGTCTATCAAGCTGGAAAATGACCTTTATGAAAAACAAGATTTCTTGATCTTGAGGTATGTTCACTTACGGAAGGGCAAATGTAATTGGTCAGAGGGAGTGATGACTAGTAGTTAAAGCAAGGGACTGAGAGGGAAGACTTTTGCGTTTTATTTTCAGCTCCATCACTTGCTGTGAGAGACTTTAGGCAAGACACTGCATGGCTGTGTACCTCAGTTTACCTATCCATAAAGTATAAAGTCCCAGATGAGGCTTAATGAAAGAATATTTGTAAAACACCCTGCGGGAACCTTGGATGAAAGATATGATGTGTAAGTGGGAGGTGCATTGTCACATACATAGAATAAACCTCTTGACAGGAGAAGCATAACAAATATACTGTAATGGCTCAAAATATATTCCATCACACCCCTTGCATATAATCCATAAAGAGTTGTTAATACAGAAGTCTTAACACTGTGGCTACATCTAGGGATTCTAGATATGTATTGAACAGTATTAAGCAACCAGGAGGATGTTTCTGAACACAGAACATTTAGTTAAAAAAAAAAAAAAAAGTGTATGAAGAGTATGTGCACAGTAACAACAAGGAGTCCAGTGGGACCTTAAAGACTAACAGATTTATTTGGGCATAAGCTTTCTGCTAGTCTTTAAGGTGCCACCGGATTCCTCGTTGTTTTTGTGGATACAGACTAACACGGCTACTCCCTGATATGTGCACAGTAGATACCTTTCAAAATGAACAGTGATTTAAAATTAACCCTTGTTTCCCAGAAAACCCAAAGCCCACATCTAAACAGAGGACTAAAGGGTGTATTTATTCTCCTTTAATATGCACATCGTTTCTATTAATGCTAATTCAAGATAACCAGCACTGGAAAAAATGGTAGTAATAGTAATAGTGTCAAGTGTCCATTTTTATGGCCCAGTCCTGCAAAGTGTCTCTTGCAAGGTGCTCAACACTTTCAGGGCCCTTCGAAGTCAATGGTAATTGAGGGCTTGCACAGATACACAGCAGCTCTTATTACCAGACCCTTGGGGAATAACGTGAGATACTCAAGGAGAAAATACATATACAAAGGACCAGATATTGAGAGTTGCAGAGCACATGCAACTCTCACAGAAAACAACAAGAGTTATGGGTGCTCAGCACCTCTCATGATCGTCTCAAAATGCCTGAAAACATTCATTTTAAAACAAGCTTTATTCTTTGAGAGACAGAAGACTGGATTCTCTGGCCCTCTCCCCACAACTCCCCTCCCCATTTTTTGAGCACAGAAAAAGATCAAAAAAAGCCAAATCAAGTATAAAAATATTGTGTAAAACAAAACCCACCTTGCACTAGGGCTGAGGACTTGTCTGTCCTGTGTGCAACTGCCATCTTAAAGTGATAAAATATAGCTAAGTTCTGATACCTTTAGAAGTGGGTTATATGCTGAAAATGCCAACAGGTCTCTAACAGCTCTACTACAGTGCTATAATAAATTCCATCTTCATTAGGGTCACCTACCTAAGTCCTGCTGAGTATCCAGTGGTTCCACAGAAAACAGAACCTCTGCTCCCTGGCACTGAAAGCAGCAGCTGGTTTCAGTGATAAGCTATGTGCATACCTGACTGAGCAGCTGCCCATGAAAAATGGTGTTCACCACCTTCAGGACCTGCTTGGTGAGCTTCCTCTGTGAGAAAGGGATGAGAATCCTGCGCTTCGTTCCTTCTGACTCCAGCTCCTGCTGCACTTTGTCCAACAGCTCACAGAGAAATTCCTGAGCGTCCTGCTGATCGTAACCTCGAAATGCTGGAATCAAACTCCACACGGAGTGCAGCATGGCAAATGGAGACACTAATGCCCACTTCCCAGACCACATGACTCTGAAGAGGGTGTGCAGTTCATGACAGAGAGAAATGTGCTTTGAACTCGGTTCCTTGGGCTGTATTAGTTCTAAACTCCTGCTTATTGAGGAGCCACCGTTTAAGCCAACTGGCAAGCTTTGCCTGCCATATGACCCCATTTTATCATTCCTCCCTGACTCGTTAGCAGCAGATCCATTTGCCAACTTGCCAGACATTCTAGACTTTCCATTCACGGTTTTGGCTAAGAGTTCTTCAGTTTCACAGAGGTCAAGTGTCAAAAAACATTCTCTGAACTTTTGGAGGTGACTTAGCACTTGAAGGATTGAGTTCATGTAGCATGTGTTTCCCAGATTCCTTAAGCCAGTCACACCAGGAGTCATTAGGGGCTTACGCCGGATGGAATAAAACTGTCTGAATCTGCTGCTCTGCACTCGCCTTGAGGTAGGGGAACTTGCTGCCATCTCTCTAAACTTCCTTGGAATCAAATTCTCTCTATGAACATGAGACAGAAGTCTCGCACTCTTTCTAGGAGGAGTGTTTGCCAGTTCCTCCAAAAGTCGCCGTTTCATCTCTTGTCGCCTCTGCCTGGCTGCTTCCTTCTTTCTCTCCAGTTCCTCCATTTGTTTCTTTTGTTCTAGTTTTAGCCTGCCTCTAGAACTCTTATCAAACCAGGTCCGCAGTGCTTTTGCTAGCAAAGATTGGCGCCTGTGCCAGAGAGCAGTGAGCATCTGAGGCTGTCCCTGAGGGGTCCTTTGATGGCTATACACATCCTCCCCCAAAGCCATTGATCGCAATGTCCTCCCACTTCTTGCTGATGGATCATGCTTCTGACTTCTAATAGCAGACAGAGAGCTTCTTAACAATTTCAAATCGCCCTCAGGATTATCATTCAAAACATAGTCTTCACAAAGGTAACAAAACACATACAGATCATTAACTTCCATAGCCAAGGGATGCTTGGTCTCTTCAAAGTGTTTAAGTGCATGTTCCTCAATGTACCTTCCACAGGCCACGTGGGAGCATTTCAGACAAGCCCATATAGATTCTGTGGTGTTGCAATCCTTGCAGTGCCACTTCTGGGGATTCAGGATAGAATGGTCCTGGGCGAGTCGTAGCCGCCCAACATGTTTGCATCTATCCATGTCTTACAGAAGTCTCCACTGCTTTAACCTTGCAAGACAAAAGAAAAAGGATTTTAGAGCCATAGTACAAATCTGAAGTAATTTGTCTTTTGTAAAGATATAAAAAAAAGACATAAAAAGACAGATGTGTCATGTCTTGCCAACTCCAATTACAGTATTTCCTTTCACAGACTGAAATAACTCTGGTAGCAATTTTTAGTATCAGTGAAAGATATTGGGTTGACAGACTCCAAAGAATGAAGCTGTCTATCCACCTATTGCCGACAGCCCAGGTGGTGCCACTGCAAGCTGACAACATGCCTTAGTGAGCCTGCACCCTTAAGATGGACAAATTTAAGGCCAATGTTGAAGATGTTTTTGTGACAGACATACCTGTCCACTAGGAACTGGACTGAGGTTATGAACTTTTTTTCATAAAAGCCACACAGATACCAGATAGTTGTCATGACCAAACTGGACTATATTTGAAAAGAAAACCTGAAAAGTAAAGGCTGTATATCACACTATTGGTTTTTTTAAGTCTCTCCTTTCCCACCATGTAATTTTTTTTTTCTGACTTGGGCAGGGTGCAGGAGCAAGAGTTTCAAACATTTCACTGAAGTTGAATATAAAAATTCAGCCATGACAAAAAAAAAAACACATTTATAGGTCTCATGTCGTTTATGCAGTCATATTATGGCAACCTGTGTATGTGATTGTATTTGAGCAGATATGGGTTTGGTTTTTGGCTCTTTCACTGAATTCTCCTCAGCAAACTTAATTTAAAGGTAGAGTTGCAAGCAATATGGGTCACAGACTCATCTTACAAAAGCACTGGGATAAATCCTCAGCTCGTGCAACTGTCATAGCAGTATTGACTTCAATAGGGCTACAACAATTTACATCAGCTAAAGATTTGCCTCTGTACTTCTAAACCAAGGCCAATACATTTGTTTTTAAAAAGTTGTTTGCATATTACATCCTTGCACAGTAACTGCAGGTAGAAAATACATTCCAGGATTTTTCACTTGTGCATTCTGACATAATGCACAATTGAGTATGTCTGCACACAAAAGAAAAGACAACCAATTTACTCTATTTTTAAATCCCAGATGAAGAAAGTGCAAAGCAGGGATATTGGAATTCTAAAGAACCACATGCTTCCACTTGTGTCTTCTACATCCATATGTTTTATAAATGATTCATTTATGTTCTACAAAGAACACAACCACGGAGAGTTCTTCATGCTAGTAAAATGGTTTCTTTAATATAATCAAGTCAGTGATCAGACACAAATGGAAAAAAATTGGGACGAAGATGTGTCAGCCAGATACATACATACAATTCACTACTCACTGTGTCATCTTTAAACATTCTTTTTTTCGCAACTCAATGACCAGAGCCTGGAACATCCCCATTTCAGCCAATAGGAGACTTGGCAGTTCTTCAGGAATTTAATTACTACTTAGGTCTTCATCACATAAAGCAGCACAGCTTCAAAGCCCTAGAAAGAGAATATTCCTGTGATACATGTAAACAAACTAAAAAAATACCAACAAAAAAACCAACATAGTAGGGCTGCTTTAGAACACAATTAATCCCCTTAATTATAAGAGCTACCACAGAGAATGTATTCATAACAAGGAACAGAACTAGCTGGAAGTCATGACATTAATGCACCTAACAACCCAAAACACTGGCTGTGAAGAAATGTCAAATGGAAAGGGGTACTCCAGAATTTCATTTTTCTGATTATCTATAAATCTGCTGACCACACACATAGCCTCTTCTTCAAAAGTTTTTCATAGTGGATGGCCTACCATATGGCATAGTAAAATCTCAACAAGAAAACTAAGCAAACTTATACACCTCTTGTGTCCACTTTAGTTTCGGCTATGCAGCAGTATATGTTTTGGGGGGGAAACCTCTCCATTTCCTATATGTTTTTCATAATAAAAATGCATGAATGGAGAGTTGTCAAATGTAGATGATATTAAAATAAAATAAGCATAATGGGAAAAAGCTGGGGAGTGCGGGAGATTGTGAACTGCATTATGTCCATAATGGAGGAGGAAAGATAAAGATAGAAAGACAGTTGTTGTTTATTGAAATAATTAAGAAAAGACTATCTCACCTCATACACATATTGTGTGACCACAGTACCTCAATACAACTCAAAGTAATAATATCCAGCCAGACTAGCAATATGCACAATATGGTTACAGATTGTCATCATACCATTCAAAACACAGTTACAGAAGTAGCATGCAGAAAGTCTTATTTCAAAATTCAGAATGCTACTTTATGGGGAATACAGTTGAAATGCAACTAAGGAAATAGCATACTTTCCAGGAGTTTGAAGATGAGCACTGAAACAGCCAACTACAAAAAGCATGCAGATTGCACATTTGACAAGTCCATGAAAATACGCCTTAGGGTCTCTTAAATTTATTATGCAAATTTAATTTAAACTTTATTACTAGCTTCTTATTAGTACCACCATATTAAAGAAGGAAGATTTTAGAGGAAGTTAAACTTTTTCCTCTCCGTCTTTTGTTCGCCTCTATATTTGAAAATAGCAATAGAAGCGGCATCTTCAGAATTTTTATGTCTCTGCAACAGAGATACTTAAACATCAGAGTAACTTTTTTTTTTCCTGGCTGTTAAAAACTGCTCTGGATTTAACTGTGCCTTTTACTTGGGCTATGCTAGTTCATTCACACATGCCAAATAACAAGTAAGGCACTTTCAGAAATAAAGTGAAAAACAAAGAATGGAAATGGTCTACTTATAACAAGATCAAACTGTTCCCCCCCACACCATTACCATTTATTTCTCTTTCTGTCTTTCTTTCCTTCCTTCTGTTCCCTCTCAAATCTTGTCTGAAAATTGGGGAATAATCCTATCTAGTCTTGGTGAGACTAAGTGGCGATTCCAGTTTGAAAGAAAGTAGACACTATGGTAACATTGACAACCTTCATTTACATAAAAGAATACTAATTATGTTGCATCATCAACATCTGCAATTCTGCTCACTGCCATATGCGACAGTGTTGGGAATTTAACCCTTAAGTCTCACAAATGTGCCCAGAACTGCCCCTACAACCGAAATAAATTTGTTTAAAAAAGTACCTAGAATTTCTTATTATAAACAGCAGTGAAGGGCTTCACCAGCTTCAAAAAAGACAATATTCTTAAAAGGCTTAAAAATTACCCCAATTTTCCAAGAAAACAAGAAATCCCAGTAGGTTGTTCATTTTAAACAAAACAGCCACAAATAAGATCCAGCAACATTCTACAGTGTTTAACAATAAAAATATGCTGTCAGTGTTCAAATTACAAGGCCTTTATCAGTTCCTTTTATTTTTCCTGTGTGGACTAGTAAGATTTCCTGCTATTAAAATAATTTTATTCTTTTAAATCTTGGTCACTTAGCAAAACAGACATTTGGAGAGCTAGATTCAGTTATTCATGGCACACAGATATCCTCAGTTTTGTACGTAATATTCCCACCTCTTTTTCCTTATACCGCACATTTTCTTGCGAGTGCAGGCCTAGGAGCATACACCAATTACACAGAACTGCTCTGGAAATGACAACAAAGGAACAGTTTTTATTTACTCAAAACTACTTAAACACACATTATCTTTCAGGTTTACTCCTCCTTCAGCATCTGTCACCAAATGAAATCTTTCCCTCTTCCACCACATTGGTTTTCATGTCAAAACTGAAAAGCAGAAAAAGCAGTCTGCATAGCCAGCTGGGGTGTCTGAATAGTCTGCATTGCTCACTAAACATGCCCTCCCCATCTCCAAAAGCAACTTCGACTTGCCAGATACTACAACCTGAGCTTCAGCTGCTTCCTAGAAGCAGCTGAATCCCTTCTTCAGAGCAGATCATGAATTACTGACTCATGTGAGCCACGCTCCTCCTGAGGTCTGGAGTTCTCAAAGTACGAGTTTCTCAGCAACGAGTGTAATGAAGGGACCCACCAGTGTCTGTGGCTCCTATTCTGCCCACAGACACATGCAGGTAACTTCATTAATGAAGTTAGCAAGAGCTGTATGCACATAACTGAAGACAGAAATCGGCCGGTCTCTGTTTTTATACAACTACACAAGCAACTGCCAGCTACTTCCTTCTTCAGAGAAGAGGATGAAGTCAACACGGACCAAAGTTAATGGGGAAAAATAAAGAGCAAGAGCTAAAGGAACACAAAAAACGAAGAAAACTGGAAGCTGCAAATAGTTCCAGGGAAAAATAATTAATCTTATTGCAAAGCCTGTAGAGAACTGAAGTAATTCAAAATGTCACAACTATCAAACATTAGTTCATATGGTTGAATAAGTAGGTCTAGTATAAACTGAATAACAGCAGTGTTTAATACTGGAAAGTTAACATCCTAGCTTTTTGTTCTAAGTGGTTAAGAAAACATGCAAGTTCTCTCTTTTTTGTTGAAATTACAGTAACTTAGTTTTATGGGCACCTTTTATCTAGCATTTGACATCTCAAACTTTTCCATGCTGTGGATCTCATTTTAACAAAGATTATCTCACAGACCCCTCCTCTACCAATTGCTGACTGCTTCATGAATAGCTGAAAAGCAGTGATTGCTCTGGATGGAGATATGATACACGGGGAAGTGCTAAACTGCATTAAAATACAGCTAAAAGAATACATTAAACAGATGGAAAGAAAGAAAGAAAGAAAGAAAGAGCCAGCACTATGCAACCAGCCAGCTCTCTGGTGGATCATCAGCAAGGGTTCAATGAACTGTTGCTTGAGCAACTATAATCTACAAGGATCCCATAGGACTTAAAAATGGTGCCAAATCCACTTCCCTTACTTACATGGGTTCTCCTAACCCTGTAATTTATTGGGGTGAGATTCTGTGCTGCATCTCTAAGAAGAGTAGCATAAAACTCACAGTCCCAGGGAAACAGGGGATAAGGTGGTTTTAAGCCACTTTTGTAGTTGCTCTATACCAGGGGTGGGCAAACTTTTTGGCCCGAGGGCGACATCTGAATATGGAAATTGTATGGCGGGCCATGAATGCTCACAAAATTGGGCCTGGGCTCCGGCTGGGGGTGCGGGCTCTGTAGTGAGGCCAGGAACGAGTTTAGTGTGCAGGAGTGGGCTCTGGGCTAGGGCAGGCGGTTGGGATGCGGGGAGGAGGGGGGAGTTTCCAGCTGGGGGTGCAAGCTCTGGGGTGGGGCTGGGGATGAGGGTTTGGGGTGCAGGAGGGTGCTCCGGGCTGGGACAAGGGGTTCAGAGGGCAGGAGTGGGATCAGGGCTGCAGGTGAGGATGTAGGCACGGGAGGGGGTAAGGGGTACAGTCTTCAGGTGTCGCTTATCTCAAGCAGCTCCCAGAAGCAGTGGCATGTTCCTCCTCCGGCTCCTACATGGAGGCGCAGCCAGAAGGCTCCGCACACTGCCCTGTCTGCAGGTGCCGCCCCTGCAGCTCCCATTGGCTGTACTTCCCGGCCAACAGGAGCTGTGGGGGTGGCGCTTAGGAGGGGGCAGCATGCGGAGCACCTTGGCTGCCCCTATGCGTAGGAAACATGCCACTGCATCCGGGAGCCGCACAGAGCAGGGCAAGCCCCCGGCCCCACTCCCTGGTTGCAGAGCTGAAGCGGGGCAAGCCCCGGACCCTGCTTCCCAGCAGGACCTCAAGGGCTGAATTAAAATGTCTGAAGGGCCACATGCAGCCCCCAGGCCATAGTTTGACCACCCCTGCTCTATACTAACCCTGAGCTGTTCCAGGGGTTGGAGAGCACACACTCTAAGCTTGTGATTTAGACAGTCCTGGGGTCCCATCTAAGTTACAGAAGCCTCCCTGGGCTTCCCTACCTCCCCAGTGCTGTAGCACTGAATGTTGTGTCTCGGTCCCAACATTGCACCCTCCATGCTGGAGCTTGTGAGGGGTTGTACGTGAGGTTGCCTGATAGCTGGTCTTCCACAGTGCCTGCACCAAAGGTCTCCTACCACACTACTCCACTGTAAAGGGCTAGAGCATAGGGAAGGATCTCACCTTTACTGTCCAGCTTACTAGCACGGACAGTTCACGTAGAGTGAGCAGGATATTGCTCATGCATTTTTAGAAGGACGAAACAAACTTCACCCACCACTGAAATACACCCACCTCTGGATAAAACATGACGGCAACGTTCTGTGATCATTTAGGGCAGGAAATGAACAAAGTTTCTTTAACTCATAACACCAAAGCATACAAAAATATGAAGCCATTTAGCCACGTTTTGCTGTAACACTATTTAGTGACTATCTGAGAAGTATTTTTCAGCGACTAGATGTAAGAAGTGTTAATAAATGAACATGTGGATATATTATTATCCTTTGTACCGTACCTTTCCTGTTTGTGTCACATATCTGGAAACAAGATTGCCAGATTTCTATAGATTTCTTCAATCTATAGAGAGTTTTGTTTTTAACTAATCATGTGTGTGAGAGAACCATTCAGCAATGATGAGGAGTGTTGGACTGATAGCCCTGGAAACTGAAAGTTCTCCATTTATTCATGGGAAAGATACAGCACAGGGAGCAGCAAGGTTCCTCCACACCAACCTACCAAAGTTCCTTATCCACAACCTAGAGACCATCTTTTGATAATGGTGGGAGGAAAGTTCACCCTCAATGGCCCTTTTGTTGATTTAATCCACCTACTGAAACTGGCAAGAGGAAAAAAGAACAGTGACAGATTTGCTTGCAGACATCTGTCTACTGTGAGCTGGAATTACATTAATACTAACTTATTTTTTTTTTTTAACAGTGGGGAGAGGGGAAACACCCTTGAATCCTATCAACAATAGAAAAACAGGGCTCAATTTGAGTCTAATTAGGCCAGCTAATTTTAAAATTTTTATGGAAATTTTTTAAATTTGTCCCTTTATTTTGATACAGGAGCCTACTTTTCAAACATGCAGCCTTAGTCTTACAGCAGAATTTTCTCTCTGCTGCATACATTCAGAAGTTCTCAAACTGGAGCTGACAATAGTGAGAAAAAAGAGAAACATGTCTAAAATTGTGTGCAATTGCTCACAATCTTTGCTCAACTACTGATTGTTTAACCAGTCCTTTTTCAAGGATCACATACGATGGCCGAGAGTCTATGATTGCACATGGATACTGAACTTCTGAATCTATCGTTCCTTCAAAACTGGGCATGTAGGTATCAAACATCTCACAGTTAAAATGGTAATTGGCAAACTGAGAAGCATACCCATTCTGTTTGTTCATTGCTGCAAAGGAAATGAAACAGAGCAGGAAGGATGAGTTTTGTGATAGCCTCCTCTAAAATGCAATAGAGTAACATATTTATTTTCTTGAAGGAAAGTGAGCCAATATATTCTTCTTGTTTTAACTCTGCTGACCGGACTGCTTGGGTTTTATTTAATTATTCATAGGAAAATGCTGCAGAAGTGTGTTTCCTAAAAATGCCAGGCTCTCTGAGATGATGTTTCTGTTAGTCATTTCACAAATGAAATTGATCTAGACTGTTTTCTTTAGTGAATTATTTTGCTTAAGGCATTTGCCTGTGTTCATGCATGCAGTTCACTTGTTGGTATTTATAGCAAATTGGCCCATTCTGTTGCACTAATTTATATTTATTTTTAGTACTATAGTTTGGGCACTGCAATTCAGCTTCATTTTTTTCTCCTCCAGCCTTAAACTTACTTGCAGTTAAATTACACTTGGACATTAGGAGATGCATGAATGAGAATACACCATGGGATTATTATTAGGTGTGTTCTCATTTCTGCAATCCTCATTACCCTAACATTGGTCTGGCCTATTCTTCTAGACAAGTAGGGATGGACACAGCTTTTTTTTTCTTTTTTTTTTTTTAAAAAAGCTCATCTACCTGGTTCATAGTCAGTCAGGTACAGGGGACTGGGGACAGAAATGAGATGGATGATTGTCTAAATCAACCAAAGTAAGGAGCAACACACTCCCTTCCTCCGTAACAATCTGTGGCCACATGGATAGAGACAGGTTCATCAGCTAGCTCCATACATGGAAGAAGGGGAAAGAACTCATAACCTTCTGCTCCAAAGAGTCACAAACCTCTAAAGGAAAGTCCCTCACAGCAGTCAACCACAGTAGAATGTATAGCCGCTATTTTGTTCTCAAGCCACTAGAGAGTGAGACTATTACAAACTAATAAACAGTTAAGTAAATCTAATATTCCATTCAGAAGAAGGAAGTGCTATACATATCAACGGACAAACTAGCACTAGCACTACTTTACTTCTCTCTGTTCAGACTCTATGATCCATCTTTCTGAAATTACTGGTGTACTGTCCACCAGGATCATCTGCTGACTCCACACCCATAGTACGTGGCTGCTCAGTTAAAAACCAAGCACTTTTTTCAGCTTTTCTTTCTCCATGGAGTAGTCACTTGGCACAGAAATCCATTCTCCCAGTTAGACTCTCACTTGCTATTCTTAAGGTTTCAAATCCCATCTCTAACAACTAGTAACAGTCCTAGCAATTTTTTAGTTTGTATCTAAAGCATATTTTCTCAAAAGCTGTCTGCTCTATGTTCAAGAATTGCTGGATTATCTCTACTCAAGACGACAAATTATCAAGTAAATGGCCTGGACGCAAATTAATACAACTGCCAAAGAAATAAAAAAGAAAAAGAAAAGAAAAGAAAAAAAAACACATTAGCAAAAGCATCAGAAGATTGTGAATATAGTGCATCTTTGAAAGGGGAAGGGCAATCAGACCAGAGAATTAAATAGCTGCTGTGACTCAGAGTAGAAAAACATGAAAAAAGACTGGTAAATAAAACTCAAACCCCTAGTACTTGCTGAGTTTATGGCATTCTGAAACATACTTTGTTAATAACACACACAAAGAAGCTCTCAAGATGACTAGAGCTCTCTATTTATTCTTTTGGAGTTGCAACAAACTCACGCAAACGTTATCTTACCTCTGTATTTCAATGTACAAAATACGTTAGCAAATCTCAGGGCCTAATGTATATCTTTCTGCTTTCAAGAGTCAGCTTAAGTTTGAAACCATAAACACAAGAGTGATGGACTAAAACTCAACCTTAATGCCAATTTCCACAACGAGCTCTGTTTTATAAACTCAAAGGAGTTCACTATAATCATGTTAGTGTTAAACAATTTCCAGGAGTTCATATTGTGCTGTAAAAATTTGCTCTGGGCTGAAAGCTAGTACCTTAGAATTTTCAAATAAAGGTGGCCAATGCAAAATGGAAAAAAAAAAGTGTGGAAGTATAAAAAAAAAAATCCTATTTAGTTTGACTTCCACCTGAGAATTTCAGATTAGTAATATGGCCTGTGTAGAATTTAGCCACTCATACAAACCAGGATGAAAGAAGCTAAAAGTGAAGGGGATGTGGGTGGATACTGGAATTCCAGGTGCTTTTCATTCAATTCCAAATCAATATTAAACCGAGTCTAAAAATACCCAAACCCACAGTTATTCCAAACATTCCCTATTCCTTAAAGAAAAGGACATAGTAAGGCTCTAAGGATAGACTCAAATTCTAGCTGGAAAGGCACAGCTGGACACTGGGAACACTGCTCCTTCCCTACAAAAGTGCAGATATTTTTGAGAAGGATGGATGGAGATAGAGATAAAACCTGCCTCACGACAGAGGTAAATAACTTCCACTGCTGAGCTTGCTGAATAATCATTCTGATTCCATTCTGAAATATGAACAGAGATTCTCAACAGAGATATTGAGACCCTGTGAACCTACAAACCCGGGGGGGAAAAGTCCACCAGATTTTTGGGGACTAAAAGATAAGTGACAGAACACATTTACCTCTTCTTCCTCACTCTCAACTTCCATTCTTCAGGTGTGAACCTAACTGACTGTTAATTGATTTCACGCAGGTAGTGTATTTCTATCAGACAAATTAAGTCATAAGATTCTAGGAAATATACAGACTCAAAAAAGGCTGAATTCAGTTAAATACCCCCACAGTCTGATAATTTCCACTTTAGCAAAAATACCACCTGTGTGCCCCTTTAGGCAAACAATAGGCTTATGAGCCATAGAAAGCTTTTAGCAGACTGCACAGCGTCGGATGAGGGGAAAAAAATGAAAAGTATCTCTCTTTTCCTTAGACTCTGTAAGCTGAGAGTACTTTAACAAAAGGATTGCAGTCTCTGAAATTATTTTATATAGGAGGAAGGCACTAAACAATTCTAACTGTTTTTGTTATGCTAGGATACATTTGGAGCTTTAAAAAAATCCCACTGTCTTCATGGAACAAGAGGTCACACCTCTAAAACACAAGCTCATAAATGCTTACATTAGAAACCTTGTCTTCTAAGTTTACAATATCATAACACATTTTTTCCTGCTGAAACAGCTGCTTTGTTATGGGCCAAAGTTGATATCCACCAGGAACTTAGCTGGCAGTTTATGGGTTGAAAATAATCACACAAAGGCAAACAGAAAAGGGCGATTCCTTTAGCTCTCAAATCCATTTCAATATAGCCCTCTTAAAAGCTGAGCACACCAGATTTTGCATGACTGTCCTTCTGCTAACCAACCTCTATTGTTCCAGACATCCTTTTAGAGCTATGTCCATTTTTCAAATAAAGACTGAAATCTTACGATACATGAGAATGGTCTCAACAAAAATTATGTATTTCTCTTATTTCCTTTACAGACAGGAATATTTGCATTAAAACAGGATATTTAAGAATTGATCTGCTCCTGCTATTTATCGCCACATGAAGTTATAAACCTCTGCGCGATCACAGTTGACTTCGTTGTAAGTAATTATGTCGTCACAAACAAAGGATTCTGACTTCATGTGGGAAACAGCAGCAGGAGCAGATGAATGCTTACAACAAAGATCCTGTTTTTTTTGTTTAAGATCCCTACTGAGGGAGAAAAAAATCCCAGAAGACATGTTACACGAGAAGAATTATTCCGAAGGGTAATTGTTATCAGGGTTTTCCACAAGGCATCTGTTACTCTTTAAGAGATTCCCTGGGTGGCTGAATCCTCTCCATCAGGATTATAGTCCTTTTCCCCATGGCTGTGACACTGCTCTGTTGACCTTATGAGTTTTTGATGCTGAAATTACACAGATTTAAAATATTTGTGGCAATGCAAAGTACCAGCCTGATTTCCCCCGCACTTGTCAGCTAGCTTATCAACAGCCTCCTGAACAAGGAAAAGTATATCATGCCTGCTGTCAGGACCTGAATCCTCATTTAATTTCAAGCTCCTAGATACCATAGACAGAGGAGAAGCGTATTTCCCCTCATTTATTTGAGGTGGGCCTTTTCATCCCCTTAGAGTTCCAAAGATTTTCTCCACAACTTCTTTAAGCCCCACTGGAGCCCATTAATGCTGCCCACTTAGCCAGAAGTTGCTGTTAACATAATGAAAATGCATACTCAAGCCTGGTCTACACTTAAAAGTTTTGCCAGCATAACTATAGTGATTAGAGTGTGAACAAAATAACCGACACCCCAAATTGACAAAGCTGTGATGGCAAAAGCTCCAGTGTAGATGCAGCTATACTGGCAAAAAAAGTCTGTTTTCCAGTAAAGCTTACTTTGTTCCAGGAACTGGTATCAGTTATGCAGGCAAAAAAACAATTTTGCTCGTATAAGATGCGTTTCCACTAGGAGGGCTTGCCAGTATTGCTATATCAACAACCCTTTCCAGTGTGAATGATGCCTCAATGTACTGCACTTGCAGAACACTTCCAAGAGAGAAATTCAGACCTGAAATCAAACTCAGATCTTCTTTAGGGCCATGCAAAATGTTACCACTAGTTTAGGATCAACTTCTGAACTTTTTAATTATGTTCTTTAGCTTAAATAGCCTACTATCTGTACTCTATCATACACTTCTCTTGGCATATTGCACTCAAAGATGCATCCCATAATGCAAAACCGAGGACTAAAAATGGTTTTGGAAGGTAGAGAAATAAATGTAGGTACCAAAAGGTGGAGGTAGCCCTGGAATTGTCCCTGGAACTAAATATTAACTAGACTGCTCTTCCATTTTACAGTAGAAATTCGTACAAAAAGGAGCCTGTTCTTTTAGCTGATTCAATATCTGATTAACTCACTTTGCCATAGCTGGAGTCTAACTCAACTGTCCATTATGATCTGGAGAATACCAGAGGGACCGAAGAGTTCCAAGTCTGACCAGTCAGAGGATGGGCCAATAAAACCAACAGCAATCCATGCCAACTTCCTGTGGGAAAGAGAAAGAAAGTGATAGAGCTAGGTCATTGAAGACTTTTTTTCATGGCAGAAACGACTCAAGATATTACCTTGTGAGGCTGGAGGCTGTTTAATTATTTTTAGATGACTTACTTCTCCATGCTGCTTCCTGTTGCAGTAGAGACAGAGCCAAATAGATACAGGCACAACTCCCATTTATTGCTTACAACAGAGCTGAATTTGTTCCCAAATCTGAAGACCAAACTGAAGACTTGTCCCTTCTCCTTTCTTTTGCTGGAGAAATCACCACCTTTCAGATCTTCTAGGCCTTTAATTGGCTGGAACCTGGCTATCTCAGGGGATGCCTCTCTCTGTGATTGTGACCCTTCAAGATAAATACATTCATCAGACATGCTGGAGCTTACTTTCTAGCTAAGACTCAAAGATCCATAAGGCTGGACTCTTAAAGCAAGTGGCTCACTGCTACCAAAAGCCCTCAGACCAGCTATCTGGCTCATCATGCATCTCACCTCCTTCATAATAAAATGCCAGGTTCATATCTCCACTTTAGATCCTCCATTCTACCGCATGTGCAATAACTACCCTACAAGGGATTTGCGGGAGGAAACAAAACCCACAACACAACATTCTATCAAGCATCCACAACTCTCTTATGAGAGGAAAGGGTCATGGATATCGTCTGATTTTTTGTGCTCAGACTCAATATTACAAGTCTTCTAATTAGTTTTCTACCATTTTGTGAAGGAAAAAAACTAACTATCCTTCTCCATACCACATTACATACAAATATTACTTTTGTAAGAAAAGTGACAGAAAATTCAACCTTACTAATCTGCCTTACTTCTGAATTTCATGCGGGTTTTATTGCATTCCTATCACAGCCTCCATGTTAACTTTCTGTTTTCCGTTTAACTCAAAGACTGTTGAACTCAGTGAGCCATGAGATAGAACTCTGACAGTCAAGCAAGGTTTCGATGGTTACACCTGTTAAACCTTCAAGTAATTATTCTGACTTGAACTAATGAGCTAGGTAATTTTTCTCTATATAAGAGTCTCCAATTACAGAGCTTTGGGAAGCAACCTTTCATGCAGTGAAAAGATCACACAAGCCTAGCAGTTTGTTTAGAATGGGACTCCCCTCAAGGTTCACTGGCTCAAAATTTTGACTCACCCTAAAAATAATATTTTCTGTTTCATATACTTAACACACCGACAGTCAAATTTGGAGGTCCTTATTCAGTCAAGCTCCCATTTCCTTTTACCTGAATAATGGATGAGTAAAAAATGAATAAAGATCTCAGGATTTGCTCACAAAATAGCTAGATTTTAATGGGATGATCAAACTCTGAACTCACCAACTTTGAGAATGGCTGTTGAGAAACTGGGTTTCCCCAATGGTATGCTATATGAGCATGGAGTGAACCAGTAGCTTTGTTTTGTTTTAACAGGATTACCAAGAAAGCATAAAATGTGAAAAAATACGTTTACAGGTTCCAAAGGTCCTTGAAAATGCTTAAGTTAACTGTGCATCAACCGTGGATGTTATACTGAGTTATTGGAATGCCGTGTAATTCTCATTTTACGGCAATTCAGAACTTATAACTGTTTTTTACTCGCATAAATAAAATCTTTTCCATTAATTTCAATAGGCTTCTAAGGTGTTTTGTTCTTTTAAAATCAGCATCAAGTTGAGAATCATGTCAGAGTAGTCTGCATGTGTGAGATGTATATACAGATATACTCAGTAAGCATTAAATACAAACATTTCACTTGTTGCCTATAATCTCCATCACTGGGATTAAAGGCAAAAAATCAAGGCACAAAATTCTGCTATTAGTTACCCTATATAAACCTGGAGTGACTTCAAAAGAGATAAATGACCAGAATCTGATACAGAAAAGTGCTTTGAGTTGGAACATTTTTTTGTTTTAAATTTAGCTGTACAATACAAAGAAATAATTGCACCTCTCAAAATAAGACCAACCAGGTTTTAGAATCTATAAAGTCACAGTGTTTTCTACACCTCTACCCCGATATACCATGAATTCTGATATAACGTGGTAAAGCAGTGCTCCGGGGGGGGAGGGCTGTGCACTCCAGCGCAAAGCAAGTTCGATATAATGCAGTTTCACCTGTAACACGGTTAAGATTTTTTGGCTCCTGAGGACAGCGTTATATTGGGGTAGAGGTGCATTTCCATAACCTATGCCAACATCATCACAGATCCTGATTCACAGACAAGTCCCTCTAGAAGTCCCCCAGTGTAGAGACCACATCATTCTGTAATAATTGTTATTTGTATTACTGTAACACCTAAGAGACTCAGTCATGGACCAGGACCCCATTGTAGTAGGTGCTGTCCAAACACAGTCCCTACTCCTAAGAGCTTTAAGTTTCTACACATTTTCTTCCCTTAACATCTCCTTCCCTTACACACCAAAATTATAACTACTAAAACAGACAGGGCCAGAACGTCAAGTTGTGTAAATTGGAACTATGCCAATTTACATCAGCTAAAGATCTGTCATTCTCCCCTCTCCCATTTTTACTTTCCCAAATTCTCCAAACTTTCGGGGTGCAGACTGAAAGAGATGACTTTCTGCCTCCCTCTGCATTTACTAATGCCCCAATCCTGCAAATACATGAGTTTGATAAAATTAAGAACGTCTCTAAGTGTTTACAAAGTCAGGACCTAAATTCTTGATGGAAACCCTGGTGAACAAAAGGCCTTAAGACTAGTAAAGTGCTACAGAAATTAAACAAAACGAGCCATGTTGTATTTCTGCAGTGTGCCGTTTTCCTTGATACTCTGCACTTTTTAATCACTGTCTACTATATTTCAACAGAAAACATACAGATGTTTTAAGAATGCAGAAACCAATACCCTAAAGATGGAAGATAGATTTAAAAATCTATACATATGTAGATATAAATGATTGCATTTCCTATCACGTGCTGTGTAAAGCATACATTCGAAGCTGAAGTTAATTCTCATGGCTCAGGCATTATGTTAAAAATACCTCCAGATTTCACAGGCACTCTTTCTAAGAATGATTTGAACAGAATCCTTCTGGCTGTTTTATCAATAATATTTATTAACAGGATGATTGAACTATTTTCCAATACTGGAAACACTTTAAAAGAAAAAGAAAGAAAGAAAAAACCTTGAATGCCACACATTTTGACCTACTGCAGAAAGTGTCTTAACTCATCCCTTAATAACTGTTATAACAAATAATTACTTCCTACTGTAGTATTAAAATATGTATGTGTAAGAGTTATAAGAAACAACCATCTCAGAAGTATGTTTTATAGCTAGATCACAGAGAATTCTCTCAGTGCTGATCACACATTCAACTGATTGCTGAAGTACAGATCAATTTAACAGCCCTCACACATACAAGCAGGCCAAAATTCTCTTCAAGAATCTCCTCAGGACAGACACAAAAGATGAATTATACTAGACAGTGAGGATTTGGTAAATTATGGCCAGTTTTCTTCTGATTTTCCTCCTTCATTTTAATTCTCATTCATCTTGGCAAAATCTTAAAAAGACTATTAACCAATCTCCTAAAATAACATCACAGCTGACACAACATATAAAATAAACAGCCAGTTGATAACCCAAATAAGCATGCCAGGACCAATAACTCATGTTATTTTAAAAATAATAATACATAATATCTCCCTTCACAAACTATTAGATTGTGGTTTCATTATTTTCACAGCCACAATGAATAACTGGCAACCCATATTAGACATAGTCACAGTATTAGACATATGTAAAGTCACACAGAGTTGGGTTTCAAAGGCTTCTTCAGTACATGTTGTTTGAGACATATTAGAGATTAAAACAAGAGAGTAGAAATCCTCAGTAATCTAAGTCGTTTTTCCATCTTTTTTTGCTTGATTTTCCAATAATAATGGTATTTCTTTTTAAAACCCTTAAGAGGGGAAAAAAATAAAATCGCACATTGCCTTCTTTCACATCCTTTAAGAGTTTTTAAAATGAAATACTGTTCTTAATTGGCAAATGAAGGAAAAGAAAATGACAGGAAAATGACTGAGACAACTTGTCCAAGGACAACCTGGATTTCAAAATGTTTTCTCCAACATCATCATCCCCATGTATTATTATTTGTATAAAGCTTGTAAAAAACTATATTATATGGATTTTGTACATCTCCTTGCTCTAGGGGAGGCTTCTGATCTGATCTGACCCGCATTTAAAAATCCTGTGTGAACCTACTGCTATGCCTGACCCAAGGCCCCCCCATAGTTTTCTAATTAACATCAAAAAGTAGAAACACAGAGATTTGCCTGGCACTTCGCTAAATTCCTCCTTTTGCTCTGTTCAGCCATTGTGCCCCACTTAAGCAAGAATGTATATGGCTTACTCGCACTGTCCCGCAGTATAAAATGAAATGCAACTGCTGCTCAGTGGCATTTACAAGGAAACTGAGGCAGCAGCCCAGTTTTCATTCTCAACCTCAGGTCTGGCAGGTTGGACAGTCAATGCACACAGAATTTTTGCGTCTATATCAGCAGATTGTCTGATAGGCAGAAAGTAATACAATTTCACTTGTTCAGACCTGTTTTTGTTGATTGTTACAGACTGCCTGACAATAGGGTTTTCCTAGCTTGCATACTATGGGTCTATCTTAGCCTGGCTAGAATCCCTTCTGAATGCTTATACCAGATGTCTCTGAGAAAGACAATCCCCCTCAATAATACACCTAGATATCTGTGATTATATACGCAGAAGGCGGGGATTGAGAGCTTTGTCTTGGATATGACACCACAGGCAATTGGTCTCCCTGAATAATTTAAAATCAGATGAGATCTGATTCTGTAGTGTCTGTCATTTTAACAGATGATCCCAGTCAGAGTTTCAGAGCTCACTCACTCAGTTAACTTGTCATCAGGTGACTGGTAAACTAGAGAAGAAATAAGAGGGGGAAAGGCAAAGAGGTGATTTGATTGTGACGTGTCAGTCCCACCATCAACAAGCAGCAGTTCATAAGGCGGCAGCACCACGGGAAGAGGGTTTCACTAAACACATTTTCAAGTGTATACCGTACTCAAAGGAAAATTTTCTCACCCACTAAGTGTGCTCTTTCTTCCCTATTACTCCAGACTCATGTATTAGGTTTCCCTTCAACCCACTGCCCAGGGAGAAAAACGAAATATATGAGCAAATCTTGGCATATACAAAAGCAAGGTGAAAAGCAGAGTTTTATAGTTTCATATTTTCAGCCTGCCCTTTTAAAAAAATAGTTGCCAGTTATTTTCATTCTTTATTTCATCATGAATGTAATTTTCTCAAAAGAAAAAACAGTTGTGAAACAGATATTCAGTTCATGGTGTACTCATTATTCTTAGCTAATTAAAATAAACAGACCTCCTTACAATCTTGGCCTGATTACAGATTAACCCATGACTGGCAGGATTACATAGATTTATCTCCTAGGCTAAATCACTTCTGTATCTGCATTACAACTTATAGTTCTTTAAAAGCTTAGCTGAACAATTTTTAGTATTTCCTGTTCATTGTATTTTCACAAAATAAATGATTAAATTAAATGATTAGTGACTTTAAATCTCAACCTCTCCAAAGCTCAAATAAATGACATGTTCAAAAAGATTTAAAAAAAAAAAAGAAAAAGAAAAAGGCCTTCCACAATTTTACTCAAGCGCCTCCCTCTCGAAACACTTAATACCATTTTCAAGCTTAGAACTCCTCCCCCCCCCAAAATGAAACCATATTCCTCAAATCCTGAACAACATTAGGAAAGCAAGAACACATTTTTCTACACATAAACAACCTTCACTATTCTCCCCAGAGTTAAAAGGCTTGCCAGCACAACCTGCTACTTTTCACTCAGCAGTCTGTTTTTATTATCCCTCACAATCTGCCTAAAAACATAATGACCATCTAATTCCATGAAGCCTGAAGACCTGGCAGTCACATTTAATAATAAGTTAATGGTTTCTTTCTACTGAGAAAACGCATCAGCTGCCAACTTTGAATAGATTTTTAAAGATTTTTATTTTATATTAATAGAAATACTGTTTATATTAAATAGTAAACGTATAAAATTAAATAATTCTCAGCGTGCTTCCTAGAGGACAAGTTTCCACTTCGCAAAACCACAACTGCCAACAGGGGAATCAGAAAAGGCGGCAAGGATTAAGCAGATATCAAAACAGAATTACCCTTTCACCCACAGAGGTGTTCTCTCCAGATGCATTAGTGGGGGAAGTTTGCAATGCTGTTTCCCACGCTATGCCGGTGTTGGGAATTTGAGATCCTATATGATCAGGTACTGAGCAACTATTCAAAAGTGCTAAGTGTCCTCAGCTTCTTCTGATTTCAACAGGAGTTGAGAGTGCTCAACACATGACAGGATCAGTTCCAAAAGGGGGATAAAAGACTTCAGAACTATTGGTCACATTGATACTTTTCACTAGCACTAAGTTTCCTAATAACAGTAAAATAAATTTTAAGTTTATATATTTCTAGGACAACTGTGAATAAGAAACATTCACAAAAGGTTGAAGGCTTGTCAACTGTTAGATGAAGTGCCAAAGTTGCTACTTTCCAAGGCCATCCTTCCCCTCTAATTAGCCATTTCCAAAGTTTGTACACATTGCAAACAATTCCTGAAGCATTTACATTATTTACACTCATTAAAACAAAATAAACAGTTTTCGCAACTCAGAATTAAGGTCAATGGAAAAATGAGACTGCAGGTCACAAAGACACAAAGAATGTTTAGGTGCAAAAAATTCTGTCTAATTCAGTTTAATGGAAAGGGATCATGCTTTGTACATCACAAGCCAAACCAACATTTTCAGAGATCAGATATTTCATAAGATTTGAGTACCACTGACAGTATAAGTTTGGCATTAAGAGGGTTCTCATAGTCTGATGGAGTTATATTCAGAAAAGTATGTTTACAGTTTGTCAACTAATAGTTTGATTTCATGGGCTTCAGCTAAGCAGAAACAGAAATTGTGCTTATACAGCACCTTTCACAAGGGCAGACCAAGGTCTAACAAGCAAAGCTCAGTCAATCAGAGCACACAAAAGAAACCAGTGAAATTTGAGTTTGGATTGAAAAACAGAGTTAAACAGACCATGTCAAACTTCCACAGGCAATGAATTCCAAATTCAAGAGGTGCAGTAGCAGCTGGGAAGCATGACATCTCAAATACTTGGATAAAAAGCTGGGAGCTGTCAGGAAGCCAGTAGTGCAAGTGATCTCAGAGGGCAACCATGCATATAGGAAGGCAGCAGGTCAGTCAGGCAGCATAAAGAGAGCTACACTGTTGCATCATCTTTAAAGTTAATGTTGTGATGATGAATTTAATGGGCAACCAATGCAGTGACCAAGTAGAAGAGTAATGTTCCGTCAAGTCAGAATGTGTGTGTGAAAAACAGACAGGCCCTTCCGCTACCACATTAACTCAGGATTTAAATGTGCTGGGTAATCAGAGGGATCACAGTTTTGTTAAAATGCCTTTACAATTTCACTTCCCCCACAGCAGGAGAGCCCCAGCTTCACTAGAACCTCTCTTCCCCAATGAGCCTGCAGCAACGGGAGGGGAAGGAAACTCTGTCTTCTGAGCAGGTACCTCAACTCTTGAGCCAAGGAGGCCAGCTACTGGGAGTTAAAGCAAGAGGTTTGAGGGAACCTTCAGAACTGCTAGAATGGCTCAAGGGGAAGGGATAACAGACATCTCCAGGGAACAATGTGGCAAACAAGGGTGACAGAAGAGACACTTCTTCTGGGGAAGAGGAAGGGGCAAAGAAAACTCACCAGGGAAGGAAAGCAGCCAGGCACCTTGCCTCAAGTCAAAGTCCCAAAGGGGAGGGAGCAACAGACCACCATAAGCTGGAGTGGGCAAAATGAGGTTGAAAAGGGAAAGAGACTATATAAGGAATAAGAGAGCAAAGACAGACAAGAGGTGATGAAAGCAGCAAAGAGTCCTGTGGCACCTTATAGACTAACAGACATTTTGGAGCATGAGCTTTCGTGGATGAATACCCACTTCATCGGATGCATGTAGTGGAGCTGATGAGTTCCCCATAAAATCCAGAGGACTAGGGGGGCAGAGAATATCTGAGCAACAGTGAATTGCTTATGTTTGCGTTGAGTCTTGTAGATGCATTTTTTAGCTATCAATCTAATTATCTCAGTCCAACAGAATGACAGTCAAAATCATTCAAATAATGCTTCTCTCTAAATTCTTCTCTTATTCCTTCTCTACCCCCGCATTAGGAAAAGTGGGGGGTTCAGAAAGAAGAGTGCCCCTCAAAGAGAAAAATAAATCAGAGTCCAATATCTGCTAATCAAGAGCCACAAAGGGGAAAGCTGGAGACCAGGTGAAGGAGAGAGAGGCTAAGTAAGCCCGCTGCCATCCATATTCCAGGTTGCACTGAACTCAGCCAGGAACCAGAGGAAGCTGGGCCACCTGGAAACACTATTCCACATTCTGCAACCCCCTGATTTACACAACAGTGAAGAGTGTGTTTTGAAGCAGACGACCAATCAAAATTCAGTTAATCTATCATTAAATACTTCTCTGGCTCATATTAAGTTAAACCAGAGTTTCCAAAATAGAACATCTCAT
The DNA here is from genome assembly GCF_025201925.1 of Gopherus flavomarginatus. Classification (NCBI taxonomy): domain Eukaryota; kingdom Metazoa; phylum Chordata; order Testudines; family Testudinidae; genus Gopherus; species Gopherus flavomarginatus. The sequence continues at coordinate 17,009,060 of NC_066621.1, read as the reverse complement.
TTTTCACTGTTCATGAATCAGTAAAAAACCCCTAAATATCCCACAAAAACAACAAGGAGTCCGCTGGCACCTTAAACACTAACAGATTTATTTGGGCATAAGCTTTCGTGCCACTGGACTCCTTGTTGTTTTTGTGGATACAGACTAACATGGCTACCCCCTGATAAATAACCCACAGCAGCTAGTGTTGCCCAGTCATGGAGATATTTTTGGTGTTGACACATTTCCAAGAGGACTGAATGGATTCCACCTGTTCTATCTAATGTATAACTAAATCTCTAAGTGCTATTATATATCTGCCACCTTCAGGAAGAGATGGTTGCTATTCTGGGGAGAAAAAAAAATTTTTTTACAGGCCTAGTCCTATAAAGTGCTCAGCCTCCTTTGATGTCTATGGATGTTGAAGGGTCTCGGTTTCAAGAGCCTGGCAACATACACTATTCTATACTGACAGCTCTGTTAGCATTTCCATTGTGAACTCTTATTTTCCAATTCCCATTTTGTCTGAAACTTATCAAACATCTCCCAGAATGGTTTGGTTTAAAATTAATTTCTAAACATTATTGGAATGTAGGATATCACAACCACAGTAAATAAAAACACCAAAAATGTCATGGGCATTAAGAAGCAGACCACTAGCCTCTCCGCTAAATTTGTGGCCTAGAAAGGAAAATATATAAAAATCAAATAGGCATTGGATTCAACTCCTTATTCATCAGCTTTCAATTGCCTGGCATTTTTAACCAAAATTAAATTAAGAGTTAGAGAAGATTTAAAAAAATGAAAGCCATCAATTTATATAGACAGCATTCAGTAATACTTAAACTAAGAAACAAAGTATGTGCCTCATACAAGAAAAGGTTTTCAGACTCAGGAGTCAGGACCATACTTGGTGCTAGTAACAAAAAACACCAAATAAAATTAACACTTTCATTCAAGACATCTCTATCGCCAAAATGGCTATATTATTATTTAAAACATTCATTCTGAGCCTATTAGGGTAAATAGGATTATCTGAATCAGTAGATATTACTCAAGTGAATAATGGTTGTGGGATCTATCCTTTTTACTTTCTAGACTATCAAGTAAGGAGAACAAAGCTTAACAGCCACATCAATATTTGGGGAGGGGGCGGCAGCTTTGAACCAATACAGTTTAGTTGAGTGGGAACCGACTGAAAAATCACAATCAGATACTACTGAACGTGTTTCAGTTGTAAGCAGCTTCATGTAATAGAACTCTGAAACCTTCCAACAAAGTAAAAGGTCAAAACTACAACTGTCTCTTTAGATTGAAAAGTAATGTATCAAACAAGCCAAAAAATACTAACAAGCAAAAGGATACTCCACACGAGTTTGATCTCCCCATGTTTGGAGGCAAAGACAAATTTGAGAGATTCATGACCTGATACACAAACTGAGGGTACAATAATCGAGGGAAGTAGCATTTCAAAGACCTTTGTAAGAACTGAAAAAAAGAAACTATGTTTTCCTTATGTGCAGCACCAAATCAATTCCTCTTAAAGCAGCAAATCATATATTGATGAAGAAAAAAACAACTGTAATTTAGTCCAGCTGCCAACCACCAGAAACACGTTAAAGGACAAACTACAACACAGGTTACATTTGAAACTCTGACACTGAAACAACCAATTTAAGTGCCATGCAAAGAAGAGCTAGATTTATATTAAAAAAAATACACCAACAAATGAAGCCAAAAATCTTATCTACCAAGACAGATTTATATTAAAGGAAAAAGGTGAAGCAAAGGAAATACACATTAGAGAAAGTGTGAATTATTTTGTTCTTAAGCCCACCCAGGCTAGCATATAATAACGTAAAAGGTTTATATACCCAAGAGCTGTGTATGAAAAATGATTTGTTCTTATAGACCACAGTTCAACATTCAGTAAGACAGATATTGCTCTAAATTAGAAGTCAAACACAAATATCACATAATTTCCTTAAAACTCACTGCCCTTGTTATAATTCAGTTGGACTATGTTAAGTGTGCAATAGTATAATGTGAAATTCTAACCAAGTTATTTTAAAATTCTATTCTTATTAAGTTAACTTGGTTGCAGAACCAGTGTCAAGGAGTCAGGCAGTTCGTATCACATTTATGGCAATAATGAAAGCATCAGTATAAAATACACTTTTTAAAAAGGGGGGAGGGGGAAAGAACACTTCTATTATGAGTCTATTGGAACAGAGAGAGGAGAATATGGGATCAGAGCCACTGATCCTTCTTAGGAGTCTGGGGAACAAAGCAGTTAGTGGGACAGAAACACAAACCAGCACTGCCTGCTCTTCCTTTCTCAAGACATTCATTTAATATTTCTGACCAAATGGCACTTCTCTGTCAGATCATCTGCATACCCACTTACAAAGGCTGCAAGAATGCTTCCCCCTCCCCCTTTTTTTAATTTAAATAAAAGCCTTGAATATGTCTTCTGAGGCTTTCCCTTTCATAGTATGCACAAGAGAGGAAAGAGAATGCAACTGTTGGACAGTATTTCTTAATCAGATCTAAAGCCACCCACTGAAACTGAATGGGAGAATATGATTGCAAGGCAGCACTTCTTGATCAAGTGTACGGATCTGCCTTTCAAAGCGAATAAGGCTGTGGTCACCATTTTTTAATTGGCTCAGCTGATACCCTATACAAGTTCTAAATGGAAGAACACAGCTGTGGCCTATAATTCTTGACTTGATCTTCCACAGAAAAGACTGAAAGAACACAAATGCACTAAAGCATTTACCCTATTAAATCAGTTCTTCTTTCAAAATATTCACTGGATTCACCATGAGAATGCTTTATTTCTTATTCACATGATGAAGTGTTCAGTGTAAAAGCTTTCACTGCGCTCACATCATAAAGAGGCAAGACGGCTGCTTTTGCTCAGGTGTTCTTGGTTTCCTAACATCACAATCTTAATTTCAATTTACCATAATATCTTAAACTGTACTATTTACATTTTTTTTTAATTTTCACCAACGTCTCACTGGAGGAAGTTAAGGTTAAGGCATTGATTTTAAAAAGAAACTTCCCCCCTTAATTCCTACAATATATAATTGTCTAGATATCTTACATGATTTTTAAAAATTCCACCTGAAGAAACACTTTTTTGTGGTGCTGACAGTGGTTTTTCTCTCTGAAATTAAAAAAGGGTGCTTCACCAGAAAAAAAATGTTTGTTATGGTTTGTATGTTATACAAGAAAAATTTCAAGTGAAAAAATTCATACTATTCCTGAGATAACAGCATCTAATATATCAATTTTCTTTCTCTGTATATGGAAACACTGTTGAATTATACAAGCAGGATAGTGTGGGACACAGGAGCTTCTGCAGAGAAATAAAAGATATTGGAAAAGGCTTCTGCCATTTCAGGGCTAAAAATGACAGACTTCTCTCTGAATCGCATAATAATTACCTAATTAATAAAACCCATCTAGTAGGTTTTCTTAAAAATGTCTTGACTGCTGGAGAGGTGCCCCTAACAAGTATTCCATTTTCTCAAAGATTTCACACTCTGATCTTTGGCTGCCAATATACTGTAGGTGTTACAGTTAATGTATACTCATTACCATGCTGCGAACAAAAACTGATGAACAACACTTATCACAAAGCAGTGAGTTTTCTCCACACAGAGAAGGTAAAACAAAGAGGATACTAATCACGTTCACATTTTGCCAAAAAATTATGATTTTCTCAAAAGAAACAGTAACTGAGTGCAATGCAGTAAAATATATTTGATTTTGCATTTTGATTTATACTGCATGGTGATGTTACAAATCATGACTGCACAAAGAGCTCACCATAGGCAATCTGAAAATTATCACAGGGTGACTGTGTCAAAAGTAGGGAGCTTGACATTAAACCTACCCACTTTTGTTTCAGTTTCTATAGCACACAGTAGTTGCCTTATCTTTGTCTAAGGTTTTCAGTATCTTGCCAGATCTCCATTTTTCTATATTTCAATACTGCCAACTCACATGAATGAAGCAAGCAAACACAACTGCATTTTGTAGATCGTCTTTCTTACATATCATACACAACACAGTACATGACATATGCATATCCATGCATGGGGGCACACCAGTAACTGAAAGCCCCATATTTGCTCAGAGCAGTTACCCAGCTGAATTTGAAAAGTGCAGATTTTATCTACACTGCAGCTCTAATTTTGGGACTACCAACAGATTTTTCTGGATAAGTATGAGGTCAGTTTAAAAACAAAAAACTGCACTTTTGTTCTTATCAATCTTGACATCCTCTCTTTATCTTCAAACCTAAGACCTTTCAAATCTTTCTCTCCTCTCCCTCTGATATCACACATCCTTTACACTTGGACCACAGAACATCCAGATGATCCACTACCCAGGACCTGGGAACTTTCTACATACCACTGTGGTAAGTTAGATAATTCTTGGATGTGCAAACTCCCACAAGAATAACATGACCCAAAGGACATCAGAAAGTCCTGGATCTCCCTACATAAACAATAAAACCCTCTCCTGCCCTTCTCCTCCTCTTTCTCCCACCTCTACTTCCCCATGCCCACTCTCTTTGTTCCAATCTCCATGCACCAAATAATTTCAAAACAAATTTAAAATTTTGCATTTGGCAAAAAGTTTCCATGCCTCCTCCTAGTCCCCTCTATGGCACTGACTACACTGGCAATACTTCTATGACACCACTTGTGTCCCATTATGCCAACAAACTGGATGTGCACTGTAGTTCAGATTGCAACGTGCCTTGTGTTTGGCACAAGGCACTTTCCAAAATGAGTTTTCAAATACAAAAAAAATAATAATTTCATCACAGGGAGCCCAGAGCTCTCCACTGTACAAGCCATGGAATCTATTGGCAGAGCCTGAAAATTCTACTTCCTTATGGCAAGTGAGTCACAATGTTGACAACTGTCATGATATTTGGTGGTGTTTTTTTTTTTTAAGTCTTAGCTCCTGGAAGCATGTGATTAGATGAGAACTCTCAACTTCCATTTTTTAAAAAGTTTCTAGCCCTCGTGACTGGAGAGAAGAGCTTGAAAATGTTATCGAAATTCACCTAAAGGCACAAAAAACAGAACATGTTGAGGGTTTCTGTCTCTTTCTTTCTTTTTTTCTTTTCTTAAATCATGATTTTTAAGCCAATCTCATTTTTGAAGGGCTAACAATATTGATTTTACCAAGCTGCAGCAGACTTTTGTCTGGTATTTTGAACCCTGACAGCAACAATGGAACTGACAAGAATCAGGTCTATTTCACTCTGTGGCTGCTAGTGAAAGCTATGAACCACAGCAGAGGCAGGTCAATGACAGAAGTAGTGAGAGGTCTGTCTCCTCAACAGCCAGGAAGTTCCACAGGGAAGCAGATTAAAGACTTGTCTACATGGAGAGTTTTTTTTACATGGGGTTTGTTTTTTCTAATCAAAATGATGTGCATCAACACAATGCAATCCCTTCTTGCAAATTAACTGGCCAATTATTATGAAGGAGATAATCCACTTTGAAAGTGGAGTAAATTCATTGCAGAATGAGTAAGGTTTGTATGGACACATTTGTATTTTGCAGTTACTTGGCAGTCCTCCAACTACTATCCTATGCTGCATCCTTTCACCCTAAGACTGACCAGCAAGGAGAGGGGTGTGGGAGGTCTTTCAAATTTTATCAGACATCTAGTAGACCAAGAGAGAGCACTTCTGAGCAGAGTTCACAGACAGCAACCTAACAGAAAACCCCGCACCCTCCCCTTTCCTTCCATCCGGCAAGTGAGGGTTATTTTCTGACCTGGGCATAAAGAACAGGGCCACTCACCTTTCATCTTAAATCTTAGACTGGCATTGTTTAGTCCTCTCTGACTAGGAGACATCTGGTAATATTTCCAAGCACTAGTGTGGGTGGCTGGGTGGGAAAAAAATGATGGGAAAAGTTACAAAAAAGAAATGAGGAACTGAGAAATTTCTGTGGTTGGGAAAAAGGAAGAAAAGAGAAAATGTAAGTGAGAAGAGAGTGAATGGAATGTGAGGACAGTGACATAAAGAATGGGGTGTGATTAGAGAGGAGGAAAAGGAGTGACAGATTTGTGAAAAAAGAAAAGATACACAATAATCTGTTACAGAAAAGAAAATGGAGAAAAGCAAAGAAGGGTAAAGAGATGTAACAAAGATAAGGGATGTTGTAAGTTATGTTTTAAAATTTATTAAATAGAAAGATGATTATTGACAATGTTAGAATTAAATACAATACACAACTGTTTTATTTCTTTAAATTGCCCAGAGGCATGGCTTCAAAAGTCATGGCACTGTGTGTGGAAGAAACATGGCAACATGGCACTTTTCATCCTAGCTGACTCCTGAATTAGTAAAACAACACTGGTTAAACTTTTCAAGCTCCTGAGTACACGTGCCTGCCCTCCCCGCTCAGCAGCTTTTCCTGCAACCATACCTGGAGTACCAGATGTTTCCACACAAGGAAAACACTCCTATGTTGATGGGACAGCTTCTCCCATTGGCATAGTTAATCCACCACCGCAAGAAGCTCTCCCGCTGACATAGCACTGTCTGCACTGGTGGCTAGGTCGGTATGCCTCTGTCGCTCAGGGGTGTGGACTTTTCACACCTCTGAGTGACACAATTATACCAATGTAAGTCTGTAGTGCAGACCCAGCCACAGACATGTTAGAAGAACTATTAAAAAGCGTAAATTGCTAGTTAGCCAAATGGATGCCAAAAAGATACGGTCACTGTCACAGAGTAGGGTTGCAAACAGATCCATATTCTACCCTTCATATTATAACTGGCCTCAATTTTCAGATTTGGGATATATATTATTATGTTCTGCAGTTGGAATGCAAAGAAACAGAAACTTCTCTTCTATCACTTCTCCTCTCCAAGTCATCCAACTTGCTGCCAACATCCTTTCTCTTTTCTGCTGCTCCAAATATGACTATTACCCTTCAAATCCCTTTGCTTGCTTCCCAACATCTATTTCAAAGTTCTTCTCTTTCACATAAAATGCAAGATTCTTCTCTCTAAGGCATGCCACTGCTCAAATCTCTACCCTCATCTCTCCCTATGCCCCCTCCATCCAAGTGTTACTCCCATTTGGTCTTTTTTCTCCACTCACTCCCAACAATAAGGTGCTTTCTATACCACCCCTTATGCCTAGAACAGTCGGGTTATAAAAATGTGAGGTTCCCTTACTCTCCTACTTCAAAACACTCCTAACAGCCAATGTTTTAAATGCAGTTCAATTACAATAAACCATTCTTCTCTTGGGAATCAGCTCCACGTTCAAACTGGGGAGGATTGAGTACACCTCTCTGATATAGGTACCAATTTGTTCCTGGATGATCTTGGTATTAGGTTTGCCAAACTTCCAGGTAGCCTGCGAGGGGTGGGGTGGGGTGGAGGCAGCCAAGGTGACGCTGACACTGGCTTCTGGCAGGTGCCCAGGGTAGGAACTCACTGATTTAGGCTCTGGATCCAAAATGGTAACATAGGGGGCATCCCGAAGGGATCTCTTAAGGGATAGGGGCAACACGTTTAACCCCCTGGGGCCAAATGCAAACCAGGGGCTGGGACACTAGCCCACCAATGTGCTTTATGGCACTGCTGACTGGGGTCAAGGCCCCCTCTCACCTCAACCCTCAAAAAGGGGAAGAATGGGTTTTTTTGTCCCATCCCCCCACCCCGAGGAGAGTTTTATGTCTTTTTTATTAAAAAAAAAATAATAGAGTGCAAGGGGTTTGGAGTTTGGCTCATGCAGTAACTGGGGTCAATACCTCCAACATGTGAAGAGAGTCTCTTTCCTTGTTCGCCCCCCAACAAAAGCTAGGAGCCAAGCAGCTGTGACATAAGCTCCCACCACCTGGCCTCTCCTTACCACCTCCAAACATGACAGCTACAGAACAGAGGATACATGAGGTTCCCAGGGTTTGAAGGCCCGGGTTAGGAAGTTTTGGATGCAGCCACTCCAAGGTGGGAAGGAACATATGATGCTTGCTGGGGGCACACCAGGCTCCTTGTGATTTATACAAGTTTTGTGTGACCCAATACGTTTTTCTAAGTGAAAGTTGGAACATACAGGACCAGCCCCAACACCCAAAGACCAGTCCCCAGAACAGCTGTCTTTGCCACAGAGTCTCTTTCACTTAGAGTCCTCTCCTCTAGCCCAGAGTATTCAAAGTGTTAAGCTTTTGGAGACTGTACTGGAGGCTGGTGGGGAGGGGGGGGGAATGCCAGTCGTGCCAGGCATGTGATCAGAGCTCCGGGGAGGACAGCTCATTCTGCCCCTGTGGGCTAGGCACCTTGAGCTCTGTGTTGTTCCAGACCACAGTGAAGAGGCTAAGGATAGCCAGCAACGCCACCACCATTATCACGGAGCATATGGTGAACATGTGCCTGGTACCAATCTTGTAGTTGCTGTCATGGAGGAGGAGCATGCCAAGGCAAGCCAGCAGGTTCAGGTGTATGCGGAATTAGGGTGACCAGACAGCAAGTGTGAAAAATCAGGACAGCGGGTGGGGGGTAATAGGAGCCTGTATAAGAAAAAGACCCAAAAATCAGGACTGTCCCTATAAAATCAGGACATCTGGTCACGCTATGTGGAATATTAGTGGGCAGGTAGAGGCGTCCAGAGAACCTCCTATTGCAATAATTGGCTCCCCCTGTGGTGGGAGCACTCCAAGAATTGGCAAAGGATCAGTGGGATGCAAGTGACTGTACTGTGCTGTCCTCAACAGGAACCTTGGCTGTAATTTGACTAATAAAGTTGCAGTCTGGCTAAAACCCATGCCACATATTCTTGCCTTCTTCTACATAGGAAGCACATCAATAAACCACTCTATTCTAATCCATTTCCGTGTTGTATCTCTAGTTTAGCACTGAACCAGTTTGTGCCTTTAGGATGTAAGAAAGTCACTGTCCTATGTGTCAATTTCCATCTGTATAATTACGATGATAGTATTTCCCAGATCAAGGGATGAAAAGTGCTACATAAGACCTAAGGATTTTTAATGAATACACTATGTGCACATTTACACAACACAATCAGAACATTTAAGTTTTTAAATATACTAGAATTTGTTTTTTTTTAAGTATTAATTTGTGTTTAATCAGTTGAAATTTTACATCACTGCCCATCCCTTTCCAAAACAATAAATCTTTTACGTTTTCATACTAATGAGGGAGATCTTCCATCCACTGAAATAAGGGGGCTTGGGGGCTGGGAGAGCATACCACAATCAAATTAACAGGCTGTTCACAGTGGCTAAGTGTTTAGGAAGCTGAACTGTTTATTACCTTGTGTGTCAAGAATAGGGCAGTTGAGATGAAAATCTCCAAGAGGGTTTGTGAGTCTGGGCTTGTTTTTCTCCCAAAGAAAAACTTGATATTCAGCCTGATAGCCAAAGAGTGTGCTACATCAAGTTAAAAAGAGAGCAGGAGTTCCATACAGGTGCACATCTTCCAGCCCTGAAACTGCACCCTAAATCTTCCTTTCTGCTGTGAAGCATAAGGAGCTATGCTCTTCAGCTTGCATGGCATGAATCTTCTGCACAGGCTCCCACAATCCTACCTTTCCCTCCTCAAGCAGCAGCACTGTATTGACTGATTCTGCTGCATTAAGGGTTTTCCATACCTGGAAGAACAGGAGGCCATAATTTGGTCCCGTAATAGGATCTTTTATTATACGATCCACAAAATATATATGCAATACTAACTGCTATACATGCAATTGAAGGTTATACAGAAAAGTGAATTCAAATGCAAGAAAAATTTTAATTTTCATGAATTCTTGAAAGGTGCACTGGATAAATTTACCAACTAAGAAAGATTGGCAACTAGGCTAAAATAGTATCAGATAGGATGGTTTATTATATTTATAAATAATGTAAGGCACCAAAATCCTACAGTAATTGACAATGTAGGTAAATAAATTTCAACATAGTTACCGAGTTTTACTGGAGCAACAGTAGTTCCTTTTCATTATATTGCACTTGCTGAATATTCACATGGATCATTGTTGCATGTATGCCTTACAATAAGGTCCTTCACGGCAAGATGAAAAAAATGGTCAGAGCTAAGGTTGCTGTGGAAACTTGATCTCTGAATTCCCTGATTTTTGTGCAATTAAAGCCTCATCCTTACTGTCACTTTAACATACTTTGCAGCTTTCAAAACATCTGTATAAATGTCCTTTTTATAATGCATTTCAATAAATATTTTGTCAGAAGATACATTTGCATTTATTTTAATGACTGGTCCTCAAAAAGAGCATTTCTCCAAACTTTCTAAAACACTATTTGACTTAGGGGCCCCAAGAATAATCATGAGGAATTTCAACTCAAAAGGCAGTAATTCAGGAAAGTCATAAGCCACTAAGAATGACATACATTAGAAATGGCAGATCCATCCTTTATATCATCTTATGCCAACGCAGATTTATTTCGCACAGCATATTCTTAAATGTTTTGCTTCAACCATGACTAATAAAAACAGCTAATGATTAAGTGAATTCTGGCAAGGGAAAAAAAAAAGTGTTGCAAAGCCTGATGTGGACAGGACAGAACACTGAAAGGATTCCAAGTGGGCAAATATCAAATCAAGGATTATCCTTATTTGTGGGGAATCCATTGCAGCAAGAAATTGAACCAGAGACCTTCACATCTAGAAGCAGAAGGGCTACATATTGAACTAAATGAGAATCTTCTTTTTCTGTCACAGTAGTCCTATGGCTGTGAATAATAATATGGTGCACAAAAGATACACGTTTCAAAGACTTCTCTTTGAGGGCCCCAGTCCAAGTATTAACCAGGCCAAGCCTTGCTTAGCTTTGCAGGCCAGATCAGATGAGGCCTATTCAAACCTTATCGGTTCTTAAAAACAGCCAGCAAATGTCTTGTCAACCACAACATCCTGTAGCACTTATAATTTGAGTCATCCCAGAAATCACAGTGAAAGATAGCTTAATTATTGCAAAATTTAATCCTCAAATGCACACCTGCTAAATAAATTAGTTTGTTAAATTATCAGTTTTAACATTTTATAAATTATTATTTGAAAATTTGAAAGAGCTATTGTCACGCAGAATTCATTCTGAGTCAAAGGGGAAAACTCTTTATAAATGAATGAATGAAGCTTGTATGAGGCCAAGAAATATCCACAGATCTGAAAAACTGTCAGTTCCAAACTACCCCTTTGACTCTTGTGAAATCAGCTAGAATTGTTAGGAAAATAATTGCAAAAACAAGCATCTGCCTTAGGAACATTTGGAATGTCATACTTTGGTGCATACTTAAGTCAGAGAAAAGCTATACATTGTGAGTGGTCAGCACCAGATTTTCAAACATTCACATCTTTTTATTTCTAAACAATTTTTTTAAAACAAGCATAAATTTGCATTTCTCATTCAGAGGGGACAAGGTTTAAAGCAAAGCCATTTCTCTGCTACCTGAGCATGAAAACAGATTCTGAAAAAAATTTCAACTGGTGAAAAATTTCGCTCCTGATTCGCACCGTTTACTCAGAACTGAAATACTGCTGACAGGCTTTTATTAAAAAAAAATGTATAAACTCCCTTTTAGGGTGAAACCAAGTATGAGAAATTTAAATACAACAAATATTTTGAGAAATGTAAGTGAATGAAAATAAAGGTTTGATACACGTGTGCCATTTCCACTTTTATTGTATTGCTACAGTTATGCGAGTCCTTTCAAGCAAAGATGCTCAGAAGATGATTGTGCAACTGAGAGAACTAAAAAAGTAATATTTGATATTTAACTGCGCCATAGGATCCACCTGTCAAGAGTTCAACTGGACTCAACCACATGATATAAAACAGAATCATACTTGTGAAACCTGCAGTCTCAGAAAGCAGAAACAGAAAGTCTAATAACAAATGGTAATAAAGCACGTGGAACATTACCAGCTGACAGATTCCAGTTCTTCAGCTTTCAATTTATAGTATGTACCAAAACTTTGAAACTAAAAATATGAAGCAAAATGACCAAAATAAATAAAGCCTGGGTACCTACTAGATACCAAATCCTCCTTCAGTTTAATTAAAAAATATATATTATATGATAAATATTAAAAAAACAACAACAAAGCAATGTGTTGAAGATGCCATTGTCAAATAAGCCACAGCATGCTCGAAGTATATCTTAGACATACACCAGCAGAGATCAAGCACAAGACACCAGGGCCAAATTATCCACTAGCTTAAACAGGCTGCTTATTCTATTGACTTCAGTTAAGTAATACCCACTTATGACAAAGGTGAATTTGGCCGACTGTATTTACACAAACGGAAGGATCTTCATATTCATGATCTCATCCATCAACTTATCTGCTCTAATTCCTCTGCTCCCCCTCCCAATATCCACTACTCTTTTAATCTTTTTCCCACCCCTATCTTCCAGCCTTATTCATGCTGTTCCCTTCTCTTGAAGCAGCATCTCAGATTTCATCCACCAAGAGCCTTCTCTTCCCATCCAAATATCACTTTAAACTTGTTTCTTCCAGGAATCCTTTTAAGCTTATTGTCCATTCCAATCATCCCTCCTTACCATCCTTAACCTAATGTGTGGTCCCCAGTTTTTGCCTAGTCTTTCTATGGGTCTGATCTGTATTTCCTTAAGAAAAACATCCTTTGAAGTCAGTTAGAGTTTTGTCTCAGTAAGGAAAAAGTAGTGCACGTCAAACCTCTTCACTTCAAGCTCTTCAGGGCCCAGAAAGCAACTTAATCTATATTCTGTGAAGCAGCACTATGCAAAGAGGACAGATCTTGCAAACCCACTTGAGGGGTTTGCGGAATCCAGCTCTAACCGATTATTAAAACAAAATACAGCTTTTTTTTTTAACTTTCATCTATATAATCCAAAGCGAGCTGACACGCCTTCATGAGAGCTCTGAATTCTTTAATAAACAAACATTTCTTAATATTAGGAATTATTTCTTTCAGGAACACAAATTAGCATGTTTGCATTTCCAATGCATTACAGAACACTATACAGCAAATATCTATTTCTCTAAACGAGCAGCTTTTCAAAGATCTACTCATGTTTGTGTATGCAAACATATACATAAATACACTGATAAATGTATTTAGAGAGACAGAGACAGATTTTAGTGGACAGTGTGTTTATTCCTACAAGGCAGAAATGTTTTCAGATCTATCCCTTGTGAACATAACAATAAATCTGGGATTTTCTAAATCAGATGAAAGAGAGGGGGACCAGAAATAATCTTAAAAAAACCTTAGTTTGCGTATCACAAACTTTTAGAAATTAGACTTGTAACTTCAAATTCACTTATAAAAACACTAAGCTTCTTGCATTCCCAATAATTATGTATTCTTAGAGTCTTTTTAAAACTACTCCAGAAACTAAGCATAATTTGAGTTTACTTTTCTTTATTGACAGGGGGGAAAGAGTATGTGTTTGTGGGAGGAGCATTCAAGCTGCTGCCAGTTCTCCAGGTTGCAATTATGTTTTAAATGCAATTTAAATGTGGGTCTGACTTCTCAAGACTGACAGTAACAATCAAAAGAACTAAAAGGAGATGCCTATATTTCTGCCCCTCTGCTATTAATTTCTATTTCTCTCTCTCTGCAACGCTTTTGGAGAACATTGCTTGTATCAAAGATGCTAAATCAACTATTATGTATTTCTCTTTGTTAAAAACCTGTCAGTAAACACTTATTCTTCCAACCGCAACTTCTTCCCCCCTACCAACACTAAGGCTCGCTCCTCTCAAATAAAACAAAACAGATGGAAACTTCAAACGAAGTGAACAAAAGAGATTTTTTGTTCCCTCTTTTCTAGAAGATAGAGGATAAAATTGTGGTAGCTGGAAGAAGAAAAGATTTTGTGTTCCATCCTGCAACATTTACTCAAGCATAGTGACTTCAATGGGACACGTGAGTAAGGACTTATTCATGGAAGCTAGGGCTGCAAGTCTCTAGTAGGTCATCTAGTCCACCCCCCTAACACTATCAAATTATTTCCCTTAGTATGTGTATACTGGGGCTTTGGATAAAATTAGAGTTAATCATTTTGTTTATAAAGAAGCACCCAACACACTCTCTGCCATTGATCTGGTTAGAGAGAGGGGGAGCTTGAGTGCCATACATTTAAAATGAACTTTAAATATTGTTATAAAACTATATGGATTTGTTATTTACAAAGCATCACCCTCAGAGTCACTATGTTCAAACAGAAGTATCTACACAACTTAACTCCTGTTCTCCTTAAACTCGGAAGTCACACAGACTTCAACGGTTCTACTGGTGTGAGTAAGGCAAAAAGGATTTAAGGAAAAGTTGCTACACAATTAGGGCCCAATTCCGGGAGGGACCTGGCCTCTTCATAGTTAGTTCTTGTTCCAACTCTCTACCCAGCAACCCATTATTCCTCTCTATATTGCCTGTTCCAATCACCGAGGGCCCCAACCACTACTCAACCACCATCCTAGCCTCTCCCTTGATCCAGCCTCCACTCATCATCCCTTGCTCCCAGACCTACCTTTCCCCTTCAACACTTGCCTCAGCCTCCCTTAGAACATCTGTGCCCAGGTCCCCTTCACCTCCAGCACCTGCCCCCTCTAGTTTTCAGCCCATCTCAGCTCCCTCAACCACACCTGTCCTCACTCCCTGAGCTCTTCCTCCAGCTCCCTGAGCCCCTCCTCCAGTCATGTACCACTCCAGGGCTGAACCTCACCCTAGCCACCAAAGAGCAGTAAACTCTCCCTTGGCCTCCACCAGCAGCTTCCCCCCAACCTCACAATGTAGGGGGTGACTCCCAGCCTCCTTGTCCCCTATTCGCTACTGTGGGCATGAAAGCCCCTTTAGCCCCTGCCTGGGGGCGTGTGAACCCCCCATGGAGATGAACCCTTTCAGCTCCCCACCCCGTCACTCTGGGAATAAACCCACCAGATCCCGCCCCCCATTGAGCAATGAAGCACTTCACGCTCCCAACTAGGGATTAAACCCATCAGACTCCCCCCAAGTCTCCCCACAGGGGGATGAAGCCCCCTTACACCTCACCAACCGGGGGTTAACCCCCCCAACCCCTCCTGTATCCAGCCCCCCATGGGGGGTTAGACCCCCCAGGCTCCGCACAGGGGGATGAAGCCCCCTCACACCCCACCCGGGGGGTCAGACACCCCATACCCAGCCCCTGCGGGGAGGTGAATCCCCCCAGACCTCCACCTATAGGGGGGCTCACACCCCCAGTTTGGGGTTGAACCCCTTCTCCCCAGCCCCCCTCGGGGGGGTGAAGCCCCCTCCCCCGGGGGGGTCAGAGCACCCCTCCCCCATCAACCCCTTTATTTACCGCCATCATCAGCACGCGCGAGCTGTCACCGAGCGCGAGACACCCCAACCGGGGCGGGCCCCGCCCCCTCCCCGCCCATTGGCCGCCAGCCCCGCCCCGCCCCCCCGACGCCATTGGTCGGAAAGCACGCCACACATTCCATCCTCCCCGCCCTTCGTTAGCGCTGTACGCCCCATTCACCTACGCCACTTACGCCATGTCCGCAAGGCTCTTGTGAGCGGCCCTGCGGAGTTCTTCGGCGCGTTACGCCCGTGACCGAGCACAGCGGAAACTTTTCTTTATTTTATGCTGTTTACCCTGCCTAGACCGCGAATTTTATCCACTGTACGTGAATTGCGCAGACTGCCGATGAATTCCCCGCGGCTTTACGCTGCTTGCGTTGCTCGAGATTTCGAACGCGGGACTAGCTTACGCTGCTTGCGTAGCCGGCCGGGTCAAGCTCTTCAGTGGCTTAGGGCAATTGCGCTGCGGAATAGGAGGGGGAGAAGGGCGGAGGGGCGGGGACTCCATAGCCCCACCCCGGGACGGTGACGTAGCCAAGCTTTGTGAATCGCAGTCTGAAGTTTGGTTGAGTCACACGAGGGTAAATAAGGATGTTTCAGAGACAAAGAGACTCTTAAAGGGGCAGGAGCGTCTTGTGCGGCGCCTCCCGCGCTCAGAGGGGCCCAGGCTGCAGGGAGCTGAGCTCCCCTCCCCCTCATTGCAGCCACACAGGGTCCAGTCTAGGGCCATGGCCACATCAGGCTTTCCACCCTGTAGGGGCCATGTCCCGCATCACCATTGCACAGGGCCACTACAATGGGGCCACTTCCGGCACCGCCATTGCACGGGACCACATCTGGCACTGCCATTGCACGGGGACACTGCCACGGGGCCACCTCTGGCACCACCAGTGCACGGGGACACTGCCACGGGGCCACCTCTGGCACCACCAGTGCACGGGGACACTGCCACGGGCCAACTCAGGTGGTGCTGATTGCACAGGGCCACATCAGGCACCACCATTGCATGGGGACACTGCAATGTCCAGGCCGTGTCAGGCAGGGCCATTGCTACGTGACACATTGAGCCTCATCATTGCATGGGAACATTGCCATGGGGCCACATAATCCGCTGCCACACCACAAAGGCCACGTGAGGCACCACCGCTGCCTAGGTCACTGCCATGGGGCACGGGACCTGTGTGGTACAATGCAGTGGCGAGTTAGAGAGGGACATTTTCTATCATTAGCATCTACCGAGCTAGCCTCAGCCTTGAAGAAGGCAGAACCACTCCAATAAATCCAGACTGTCCTGGCACAGTAGATCCCAGACAATCACAAAGCACTTCACAAACCCACACAAAAATCAAAGAAGAGGTCATCTAAATTGCCTTTGGAAATTAATGGCCAAAGAGCACTGAGCCCCTCTGTCTACTAACAACCACCCTTTCCTCATTAAAATCTCTCCTTAAAACTCACTTCTTCCAGGAATCTTTCAAACTTTCTTCACACCATCACCTTTAGCCCACCCCTGGTCTATTTTAGGCCCTGGTCCTAAACAGAGATCCACCCTGGTACTTGGGCTTCAATGGGATTTTCCCCATAGAGTGCACCCTTAGACTGTAAACTCCTGCAGGCAAATTCAGTCTTAGAGTAATTCCTTTAACATCAAAAGAAGTTAAACCAAGGGTTACTTTGGCCTTTTATATACTTACTCACTTTGTAAAGCGCCGCACCAACGTGCAGGCACTGTATAAGTATGGAGAATAATGGTACGTAGGAAGAACATAAGAACAGCCACACTGGATCAGACCAAAGGTCCATCTAGCTCAGGTTTCAGAATGTCTCAACATCTTGTCTTCTGACAGTGGCCAATGGCAGGTGCCGCAGAGGGAATGAACAGAACAAGTAATCATCAAGTGATCCATTCTCGGTCGCCCATTCCCAGCTTCTGGCAAAGAGAGGCTAGGGATACCATCCCTGCCCATCCTGGCTAATAGCCATTGATGCATCTGTCCTCCATGAATGTACCTAGTTCTTTTTTGAACCATTATAGTCTTGACCTTCATAATATCCTCTGGTAAGGAGCTCCACAGGTTGACTGTGTGTTTTGGGAAGAAATACTTCCTTTTGTTTTAAGCCTGCTGCCTATTAATTGCATTTGGTGATGCTTAGTTCGTGTGTTATGAGGAGTAAATAAAACTTCCTTATTTACTTTCTCCACACCAGTCATGATTTTATAGACCTCTATCATATCCCCCCCTTAGTCGTCTCCTTTCCAAACTGAAAAGTTCCAGTCTTATTAATCTCTCTTCATATGGAAGCCATTGCATACCCCTTATCATTTTTGTTGTCCTTTTCTAAACTTTTTCCAATTCTAATATATTTTGTTTGAGATGGGGTGACCACATCTACATGAATATTCCAGATGTGGACATACCATGGATTTATATAGAGGCAATGTGATATTTTCGGTTTTATCATCTACCCCTTTCTTAAGGATTCCCAACATTCAGTTAACTTTTTTGACTGCCGCTGCACATTGAGTGGATGTTTTCAGAGAACTATCCACGATGACTCCAAGATCTCTCTCTTGAATGGTAACAGCTAATTTAGACCCTATCATTTTGTGTGTGTAACTGGGATTATATTTTCCAGTGTGCATTATTTTACATTTATCTACATTGAATTTCATCGGCCATTTTATTGCCCAGTCACTCAGCTTTGAGATATCCTTGTGTAGCTCTTCGCAGTCTGCCTGGGACTTAACTATCTTGAGTAGTTTTGTAACAGTAGGAATAGTCTCAGTGTGCTATTGGCTCCCTCCCTGAAGCCATTATTGAGTCAGGAGACAGATTCGGTTCCTGTCTCTGCCACTGAATTGCAGTGTGACCCCAGGTAAAGTCATTTAACCTCTCTGTGCTTGAGTTTCCTCAGTGGAAAAAGCAGAATAATAATACATACCTCCACTCAAAAAAACACTGACATCTACAGCTGATCATTGTTACATAGAGTCCAATCCTGCTCCCATTGAAATCAGTAGCAAAGACTTCCAGAGGAGAAGAGGCAAGCCCCAAGTTGGTGCACAGGAGAGCCTCCCTCTCAAAATAGTATGTGCACTCTGAAAATGCTGCAAAGTTGCAGGGAAATCTAACCTCCCAGGCCCTGTACTGACAGGCAAAAATGGTGCAGTTTTCAACTGCGTTGGCTCAATAACGTTAACATGACATGACCAAAAACTTAACATTCAGTCAGAGGCAGACTACCGCTGTTTGAAGCCAAGTCAGCTGGCCCTAGTATAGCCTTGCTGGGAGGGGCAGAAGGGATAATAATTTTGCCCATCAAAACAGAGGTCCCAGAGAGGAAAAGAAATGCCTTTTGCATGAAGCAGTCAGTCAACCCCCTACTTTAGAGAAGGCAGTCACATCAATGGATGCCTTTACTAAGAGATAAGAGGCCTAGATCCTATCCTCACACCCATGCAACCCTACAGACGTCACTGGAGTGGTACAGATGTGATTGAGAGCAGAATTTAGCCCAAGGGGTTCAGGGTTGTGACTGCAGAACAGTAACCGGCCTTAAGAAGAGAACA
The DNA here is from genome assembly GCF_025201925.1 of Gopherus flavomarginatus. NCBI lineage: Eukaryota > Metazoa > Chordata > Testudines > Testudinidae > Gopherus > Gopherus flavomarginatus. The sequence continues at coordinate 16,990,148 of NC_066621.1, read as the reverse complement.
AACACCAATGAGATCCAGCACACACATTATACTCTTTAAAGACATGTGACTTTGGTTACAAAAGGCATCTGATATACCAAAACCTTTTTTGGATTAAGAGAGGCATTGGCAATAATTGATGTGCCTAATCTTCCGGTCACAATTCCACAGCCTTTTTTAAAATACAAATAATAATAAAAAAAAAAGCAGGATTGAGAAGATGATCTGTCCAAAGAGCAGAATTTTTTGGTTAAAGATCCTAGCCACATTCAGAGTAACAATGAGCTAAGGGCTGCACTCTGCAAACTTTATTCACAAGACTCTCCCCTGAAGTCAGTGAGAGAGTCAGGATTTAGGCCTTGTCTACACCACAAAGTTGCAGCGCTGGTGAGGGGGTTACAGCGCTGCAACTTAGGAGGTGTACACATCTGCAGGGCATTACCAGCGCTGCAACTCCCTGTTTGCAGCGTTGGCCGTACACCCGGTCGAACCTCGGGTGTAGAGGATCCAGCGCTGGTGATCCAGCGCTGGTCATCAGGTGTAGACACTCACCAGCGTTTTTCTTAACCTCCGTGGAATAAGCAGGTATCCCAGCATACCTGACGAAGCCTCTCTGGTAATCAAGCAGGTCTCCTTCCCCGCGGTGTGCTCTCACGTTCCCCGAACCCCTCCGCAAGCAGGTCTCCTTCCCCGCGGTTTGTTCTCGCGTTCCCCGAACCTCCCTGCAAACCGCGGGGAAGGAGACCTGCTTGCAGGGGGGTTCGGGGAACACCGGAGCAAACCGCGGGGAAGAAGACCTGCTTGCAGGGGGGTTCGGGGAACGCGAGAGCACACCGCGGGGAAGGAGACCTGCTTCCCCGCGGTGTGCTCTCGGGTTCCCCGAACCCCCCTGCAAGCAGGTCTCCTTCCCCGCGGTTTGCTCTCGCGTTCCCCGAACCCCCCTGCAAGCCGCCCAACAGTGCTGCAGTGTGGCCACATCTAACACCACTTGCAGCGCTGGTTGCTGTAAGTGTGGCCACTCTGCAGCGCTGGCCCTATACAGCTGTACTAATACAGCTGTAACAACCAGCGCTGCAAAATTGTAGATGTAGACATACCCTTAGTCTTGAAGGTGGCAATTTTACAATAAAAAAACTTCAAAAACAGACTCCAAGGAGAGACTGCTAAACTTGAATTAATATGCAAATTAGATACAATTAACTTAGGTTTGAACAGAGACTGGGAATGGTTGGTCCATTACACTAATTGAATCTATTTCCCTATGTTAAGTATCCTCACACCTTCTATGGATCATCTCAATTATCACTTCAAAAGTTTTATTCTCCTGCTGATAGCTCATCTCAACTGATTGGCCTCTTACAGTTGGTATGGCTATTCCCACCTTTTCATGTTCTCTGTATGTATAAATAGCTTCTTGCTGTATGTTCCAGACTATGCATCCGATGAAGTCGGCTGTAGCCCATGAAAGCTTATGCCCAAATAAATTTGTTAGTCTCTAAGGTGCCACAAGTGCTCCTTTTCGAGGAGTTAGTGAGTAACGTGCCTTTGAGTTGCAAGACCAGACCCCAAACTATCTCCCCAGGCTTCCAATATGTTCAAATTGCTTATTTATTTAAATACCGTTTGTTGCAAATCATTTAAGCAGGGCTTACGAGCCCCCACTGCCATGTTATTTAATGTATTCAGTTAAATAATAATTTAAAAGTGCCCATACGACAAGCTCTAGGTGCTGTAACAATTAATTACACTTACAGGCATAAAGGATGCCCCCCCTTCAGCAAGAAAACGAAACAAACAAAAACAAAACCATCATATATAAATAATGAATCAATCAACTCAGTCAACTAGTAAATCAAAGCAACAGAACAGCTTGTCTCTCTCCAATCCTCCAGAAACACATCTTCAACCTTCTTCCCCAGACCCTGTCCGATTGCAGCCTGCCTGGAAGATCAGGTTTATTTAGGTCCAAGACTTCTGTTTTGCCCAGTTTACTTTTTAGACACAAGGCTGCAGTGCAAGTTCCATCTATGGGCTGGGGATGCGCAACACGTTTTTTTAAAGAAGCCATGCACTGGTCCCTCAGGTTACTTGCTCAAACTGGTGTGACGTAAGGCATGAGTTAAGGACTGACAACCCTGCAAAGCCTCTGGGCATGGAACTCCCACTGACCTCAATGGGAGTTCAGCAGGAGGAGTGGCTGCAGGGCCAGGATAGTTTTGCTCATTTGAAAGACGGCAGAATTCTGAAATTACGCGGAGAAGATCTTTGCCTAGCAGCTATTTACTTGGGAAGTTTCTTGGGAGGGAAGGCGTTTCAGGGGAAGCGACACAAAAGTCTTGCAGCTGCAGAACCGAGGTAAACAGCCAGGCTGCTATCTATTTAGCAAACAACACAAACTACAGAAAAATATAAAGAGGAGAGAGGAAATTTACATTCCCCAGGCAGGCAGCTCCTCAGTGTTTAGAGCCAAGGGCACAGATGGCTTAAAGGAAAGGAATTTCCCTAGCTTTCCATTCAAATAAGTAAATCATTTCTGTATGATATTCAAGCCCAGCAGGAAATCTACAATCTGCCGCTTGCAAACCCTTACTCACCTTAATAGTCCTACTGAAGTCAATGGGACTTCACAGGTGAGTAGAGATTTAAAGCAAAGAGACCTCCATCAGTTTTATCAGTTCCCTTTCTAACCATGAGATAGGGTGGCAGATACTTTGTTTCAACAGATGAAAAGAATCCCTCAGGAAGACCAGACTCCATTTGTATCGTCGGAGAGCCAGAAGGTTTTAATCCGCCCATCAGCGATCAAAGATGATGGCAAGTTAAGAACATAACCACAAGGGGACAGCAAAGAATTGAGAGAGATTTTTGGTCACAAAAGGAAATTATTTTTCATTTAGGGTGTAAAGCCCCTCAACAAAATCAAAATCATAGCTAAGAAATAACTTCTGCACTAGAGAAAAATTAAAGAAATTTGTTACCCGCCCCCCCCCCCCCCACACACACACACACCCACCCCCTTGCTGGATAAAAAGACTCTACATCCTTATATGAAAATAAGCCTTTTTTTAATTATTATTAAAGTGGTACCAAAATGTTTCCATACGAATATCCCCAAAACCCACATTCATCAGCCTGCCGCTACGGAAAATGAGAGACAATAAAACCCTGCCTGTATGCGCATGTAGCTGGATTTTCTACTTTTATCCTTCTGCAGAAGAACATTTACCACCAGAATCAAGCATTACTGTTGCACTGAGACACACCAGCGCCAATGGGCTAACCACTGAATAAGGGATGAAACACACTCTATATCTGAGACCAAGCTTGGAGGTAGGAAAAACTGATTCTACCCCTGCTATATGGAGATGAATGGTGTTTTTCTCTAGGGGGAAGACATCTTTAGGACATTACTGAGCAAAGGGCTGGGATTCCTGATCCATGAGGACAATCAGAAAAAAGAGGACATTGTCACTTTAAAAAGAAAAAAGAAAAGTCTTCTGGAGTCTTCTTCATCTGATCCCAGCTACAGGCACCTGCTGCTGTTTGCGGATCTTGTTGAACAGTTCCATGTACTGAGCCATTGTGTCACCTGGGCTGTAGATGCTGTCGTGCTTGTTGCCAAACATGGATGGGATTCCAGGAGTGTGATTCCCCATGAAGCTTTGCATGAACTCCATGAGCAGGTTCCAGCAGTCGTTGGCTACCACACATGGGCAGTATTCCACCTGGCAACAGAAACAGGAGCACTGAAGCCCGGAGCAGGGGATGGTAACCACACAGGAGACAATTAACTTTGAACCCTGATACAGAACGCGTCAATCCTTTGGAGACAAAGGGATATACAATCCTTCTCATATATGCAAACTAAAAGGAGATGTTTAATTTTTTTCCTCCTTCACTTATGTGATAAACAATGAGCCAGCACCCTGGAAAACATTCAAGGAACTCACCTGAATTTTTACTTACAAAAGCAATGGGGACCAGGGTAGTAAAAGGTTATCAGAAAGCTGCAGATCCATCATTAAGTGACCTAAATACTCCAGAGCTAGATGGCACAGCAAGAGGTTAATGCACTAGCCATTCACCTCTGCAGACCTTGGTTCAAATGCCACTTTGCCCAGGAGGGACTTGGGTCAGGAATAACAAGGATGTTACGTGTCAGAAATGAGGTGGATTGTTAGATTGTGTGCTTGTGTAAAAAAGAATCAGACAGGTAGCTGTGGAAATGTGCTCAGAACCTGCTACCAACTTCTTCACTGTCACAGGCATTACATTTGCTTATTTAAAAAAAAAAAAAAAAAAAAAAAAAAAAAAAAAAAAAAGCAAAACCATCCCTGCAGGCTGACAAGAATGATGAACTGCAAATGGAGATCTGATAATTATATCCTCTTATGCATGCTGATGAACCTCAGGATTCACCAAACCCAGCTTGCCTTACTCGACAGGGGTGAGGGTGTTTATAAGCAGGATTAAGATCATACATGTTTTTAATTAAACAAGTTTTCCAAAGTACAAGACAGGCAGCTCAGATTGGGTCCCAAACTCAAGTCTGGTATAAAGCAAGCTTCTGCTAAACCTAAGATCAATAGAAAGGCTGCTATCATTATGGCAACTGTGTTCATTCTACTGAAATATAATAATGTTATTACTTGATCTTTGTTTCTATTGACTAGGAATGTTGAAACACATGTTTAAAGATGTCCAATGATGTGATCAAATATTTGTAAAACAGGATTTTAAAGTGTTTAGAAAGAGACAAAAATCTGGCTCCCCTTTTCCACTGCGTCCAAAACAAAAACTACTCATCTTCACTTTCAGAGGTGCTTCCTAGCTTAGCACAGCCCCACCTATCCTCTCATACACACTACTGAGCCTTCAACATATGCCTCTGCTCTGCTAATGATGCCAGTTGTTGTTACCCATTAGTCTTATTTTTCCCTCAAACACCTTTGCACCTTTTCCCATGTCATCTTATACACACTGGAAGATTTCCCCTTTAAGGTCGGCAAAGCCAGGGCATCGTCCCTCAAGCTCACCTCTGTCATGATGCCTACAAAGTACTTGACCATATTTAGGCAGCTAGTGTACTAGGACTGATGCTCATGACTCTAATCGCAATATTCTCATTGTTAGACAGAAGGAGCACAAGGTCCTTCTGATCCTACGATTCTGTGATTCTATGTTTCACTGAAGTCAATGATACTAGCCACCTCAAGGAACAAACAGCCTTACCTCCACAGATATTCCCCGGGCACTGGGCCCCATGGTAACAGTGCCAACCTTCACCAAGAAGTCACAGTACTGGTACCGCGTACCCCGGCTCTCTATCTTGTTTGCCTTGGCATTTTGGAAAAAGCCTTTCAGTTTCACCATCAGGACGTCAAAGTTGGCATCTGCTATGAGGCAGGGGCCATTTTCAAAGAGAGCGAAACAGCTGAGTGGATATTCAGAGTTATGCATCACGTACATCAGCTTGCCAGCCTGCCCTGGAACAAGAGCAATGGTATTTTAACTGTAGAAATGATGCTTCTTCCTTCTTGTGCACTTTCAAGAAGAAACATCTGTTAGAATCAACAAAGACACGGACAAAAGAAACACTATTTCAGGATTTCTGTATTCCTCATGAATGTTTAATATGGTTCTGGATGCAGGGTGTTTGGGTTTGTTTTATGATCTAAAAATAAAACATAAAAAAAACCCTCAGGCAGGTACATTAACATTTTTGCCATTCCAGAACACATCCTGATCTCTGTATTTCCGGTGCCTACTGAGATGTACAAGGCCAAAACTCAAATTTCTAAACATGTTTTGCACCGATTACTCAAGAGAGCCACTGACTGCTAACTTTACTGCTGGGTTTCCATTTACCAATTCACCCACTGATACATACCTATGTCACCTTGGGAAACGGGATATTTTACTGGGGAAGAGAGGTGGGAACTGTCTACAGAACTGATGATACTTAAATGTCTAATAACGAGATCGCATACTGGATGCCCTCCACTCTTTGTAACAAGAGAGCCCAACTTGAACAAATTCAATATTTGGAGCCAGGTTTCCTTTAACATTCCATATGAACGGATCCAAACACTGACCCACCACGATGAATTCTCAGGAACGTTACTCCTTAGGGGCACCGTCAACTCAAAATTTAGGCACTGGGGAAAAACTAAGAATCCTTCCAACCCTTCTACAAAACTGAACACGAATTTTTTTTTTTTTTTAAATCTCAGCGGAAACATTTTTCAGACCAATAACCCCTGCTCCTGCAGTACACACAACCCAAAACCTGTGGTGCTGAGACAGAAACTGACTAGAGACAAAAGCGACCTTGATTTACACTGCCCAAGATGAGAGAAGGGCAAAATGTAAATAAAGAGCATGAACAGGGATGAGTACATTGGATTTCTAATATTCTTTCTGCTTTAACAATCTACAGGCCAGACTGCGAAAGAGCAGTTATACAAACAGCCCTAGTGAACTCAACCAGTAATTCCTCATGCACAAAAGGGGCTTCCAATGGGGTTCAAAGGCATTATAAATAACATAGGGCTAGATTGTGACTTGCATTGTACATCCCTGCAAGGGATGTTAGAGGAAATGAAGCCTCCCCCTTGCCCATGCAGATCCTGGGTCTGGGCACCTGCTTAATGTACTTGTCCATCCCTGGAGCAGGTGTACAGGCGGATAGGTGGAGTCTAGTCTTAATTCTCATTCATTCACCAGTGCAGCAGAGGGGGTGGGGGTGAGGGTGGGGAGATTACGTGGTATGGTATCATACTCTGCGCTAGCACAAGGCAGCAGCAAATCACTACCACCAAGGCACCATCACAGAAACTGAGACACAGATGTGAGACAGTCACAGTGACTCTGTGCATGTGACTCCGTGCACCCATGCTGAGTTCACTGAAGCCCATCTGAGTGCAGGGGTATGTCCATGCATGGCCAATTGCTGACTGGGGCCTAACGTGCTTTCTGCATAACACATGCATTTGGGAAAAAAAATATCTTGACGATTTAGGGAGCCGCTAAATGAGCATTTACACTCACAGCTGTTGCTATTATAGAGCCATACAGTTTAAGGCTAGAAGGGACCACTGTCTGACCGCCTGTACATCACAGGCCACCGCACCACCCAGCCACCCACACACCAAGTCCAACAACCAGAATTAGACTCTTAATGAGAGCTTAACACAAAAAATACCATATCACACAGCCTTTACTTAGCTGTGAAAGGAAGTTCTTTTTTAAATACGTTACACAGGAAAAATAACCCAAACTATATTTTTGATCACTGTTGATTCATTAGCCAATGGGGCACGCCATCAGCAGAAAGTTCTTTTGGGTATTCAAGGAAAAGTGGACGCTTTATAACTGGTTCGCATGGGGCTTTAGAAGGAAGAGCTATGATACTGTGCAGCTGCCTATATAAAGAACTAGCCCTTTGGCAGATTTCTGCAGACATCACAAAAAAAATCAAATGTCTGTTACTTTTCTTACATGCAAACAGCGTGGAAGTGATCAGCAAAATCCAACAGCAGGGCAAAGTTGCAAGAAATACCTTGAGCCAGAGAGCCTAGTGTTCACAGAGAACTCTGCACAGGCAACAGTGAAGCCATGCACATTCCCAGACAGAACGACGGAGGCACAAGCTCACTGCTGACTTCTAGAGACACTTATAGTGAAGAAGTGAGATTTTTTTACCCACGAAAGCTTATGCCCAAATAAATCTGTTAGTCTTTAAGGTGCAACCGGACTCTTTGTTGTTTTTATAGCGAAGCTTTAACGCAGGGGTAGGCAACCTATGGCATGAGTGCCGAAGGCGTCACGCAAGCTGATTTTCAGTGGCACTCACATGGCCTGGGTCCTGGCTACCAGTCTGGGGGGCTCTGCATTTTAATTTAATTTTAAATGAAGCATGTTAAACATTTGAAAAACCTTATTTACTTTACATACAATAATAGTTTGTTTATATATGATAGACTTATAGAAAGAGACCTTCTACAAATGTTAGAATGTATTACTGGCACACGAAACCTGAAATCAGAGTGAATAAATGAAGACTCGGCACACCACTTCTGAAAGGTTGCTGACCCCTGCTGTAATGCCATGACAGTTGAAGGTGAGACTAGTTGCTTGAGTTACTTTTTTTTTTAAGCACTCTGTAGTCCACATGCTCACTCAGATTGTCTTGAAAAAGTGCCGTGTATCGTGAGGAACCAGGGTAGGGGCTAGGAGTCTAAATTTGAAGTTGATTAAAAAGGGTGTCCTGAGATACAGCCCCACTTAAAAAGAGTCACGACACCATTCTATGGTCTCCCTAGGAAAACTGTCCCTCTGTACCACCTCTTCCTCAAAGAACAAGGGAAATTCTCTATCTAAAATCCTTGTTAATAGTTAAGGTTGACCAGCATTTCCTTGTACCCTTGCAGAATGACAAGTGGAAGGCTAGATTATTACTGTCTGTAACAGCAGGTTTGGGGAGTCACTCAAAGAGGGCAATATGAAGGTTGCAGGACTGGCGAGTATCGTTAACTCTGTACTTTCTGGTTTTCAGCAGTTTAAGGTACAAGGCATCGCAGGTCAGTCTTAACTCGGTGTTAAGGAAGCTTTTGGGGAGTGAATCATAATCTTTATCGATGCAACATCTTTCATCCAAAGATCACCAACCGTTTTATTATCAGCAGTCAAGCCACTCAACCCCATGTGAGGTAGGTCAGTATTTTAACGTACATTTTAAACATTGGGAGAATAGAATGCATGGATTCTGAGGACAGAATCCATGCATCTGGTCCCTATTTTACTCTTCTTCCCTACAGTTACCGCCAAGTTATTGCAGTAGTGACACTCTGAATAATTGGAGAAAAGAAGGGGCGGTGGCGGGGGGAGGAAGCATTAGTGGGATTGAGACTCAACCTCAGGAGCTGGCATTAGATGTCCTTGTCAGAAAATGAGAGAGCAGTTACTTCCCTGAACTTTACTCAAGTTGAGTTCTACCAACCCCAGCAATCAACCTTAATGATCACCACAGGGCGCTTTGATCACTCCATGAAAGGAAGTGAAATGCAGACCTTGGTTGCCCATGGTGGAGGCAGCGGTGTGGTAGGTCTCACAGTCTACACAAAATGTTCCTTGTTTCTCTGCTCCCAGCAGCTCCAATTTCCTTGTTAGGATTTCAACTGTTTGCTGGACGCTCTTCCCCTCTGCCACGGGCATCTGAGACACACTATCATAGAAGACAAAGAAGCAACAGAAAAGATTCAGTAATCGCATACATAGAGATATGATAACCAAGTCAGAATCAATTTCAGCCAGTCAATGTACTTATAAAGTCTAGAATAGAGATTAGAAAACTATCATGTATGTTGGCATCTGATCTGTAGGGCACTTGCATACTTGACTCATTCACTTAAAGGCCAGAAGAGAGCATTGTGATAGTCTTGTCTGACCTCTTGACTAACACAGGGCAGAGAACCTCACCCCGTAATTTTTCTATCAAACCCATATGCTTCTTTTTGAGCTATAGCATTGAGCTAAGACATCCTGCCATTAAAGCTGGGGTGGGTGAACTCTTTGGCCAAAGGGCCACATCTGGGAATAGAAATTGTACGTCAGGCCATGAATGCTCACAAAATGGGGGTTGGGGTGTGGGAGGGGCTGAGGACTCTGGTTGGGGGCGCAGACTCTACGGTGGGACTGGGGATGAGGAGTTTGGGGTGTAGGAAGGTGCTCTGGGCTGGGATCAAGGGGTTCGGAGGGCAGGAGGGGGATCAGGGCTGGGGCAGGGGGATGGGGTGCAGGGGGGTTGGCTCAGGGGTGCAGGTTCTGGGCGACGCTTACCTCAAGCAGGTCCCAGAAGCAGTGGCATGTCCCTTCTCCGGCTCCTACATGGAGGTGCAGCCAGACAGCTCTGCAAGCAGCCCCATCCCCAGAAACCGCCCCTGCAGTTCCCATTGGTTGCAGTTCCCGGCCAAAGGGAGCTGCAAGGGCGGCGCTTAGGGCAGAGGCAGCATGCGAAGCTGGGCCCTGTGGCAGCTCCTACACGTAGAAGCTGGAGGCAGGCCATGCCGCTGCTTCCAGGAGCTGCGTGGAGGGGCTCCTGACCTTGCTGGAGTGGGGCAAGCCCCAGATCCCACTCCCCACCGAGAGCTCAAGGGCCAGGTTAAAATGGCTGGCAGGCCAGATCCAGCCAACAGGCCATAGTTTGCCCACCCCTGCATTGAAGAGAGGGGTCAGGAGCAGGATTTGAACCCACAGCTCTACAGGGAGGCTGGAACACCCAGGAGAGGACAAGACAAAGCTTTGAATGTGGCCTGTTAGACCACTCAGCCATCCCAACCCAGCTGTGACAGGGGTTTAAGAAAACCCTAAGGCAGGCAGAGCAAACATAACAGGCATTGGCACCATACTAAGTACCACTGCAATGGGTGCTGGCAAAGTGCCAGGACAGATGAGACACTGTAGAGATAAATTTTCCTTGTCACCCTATAAGTATAAAATAAGCATCACCCAGAAGGTTTTACACAAGGTTTTTGCTCTGTTACACTGGTAGCTCCAGATAGCCTGTGGTCAAACGTGTTCTTGATATCCTTAGAGCTCTCCCTATTTCCCTCTTGAGCAGTATAAAGCCTTGATCTTCTGTTTTTAAATACATGACCTCCCTGCCCTTAATGCCCATTGCAATATTTTCCCATTATGTTACATTACCAGCTGCAATATTGACATAGCTTGTTGAAGCCTACTGAAGAGAGGGAAGAGTATCTTCACAGGCAGACTTGCTCACCTAGTGAGGAGGGCTTTAAACTAGGTTTGCCGAGGGACAGTGATGATCTAAGCCCTGAGATAAGTGGGATACCGGGAGGAAACACAAGGAGGAAGATGCAACGGAGGGTGGGCTCCTGATTCATACTGAGAAAGCAGGGCAGTCAGCTAGTTATCTTAGGTGCCTGTACACGAACGCAAGAAGCCTGGGAAACAAGCAGGAAGAATCGGAAGTCCTGGCACAATCAAGGAATTATGATGTGATTGGAATAACAGAGACTTGGTGGGGTAGCTCACATGACTGTCATGGATGGGTATAAACTGTTCTCGAAGGACAGGCAGGGGAGGAAAGGTGGAGGAGTTGCACTGTATGTAAGAGAGCAGTATGATTGCTCAGAGCTCCAGTATGAAACTGGAGAAAAGCCTGTGGAGAGACTTTGGGTTAAGTTTAGAAGCGAGAGCAAAAAGGGTGATGTCGTGATGGGCGCAGGGTTGGCTCTAGGATTTTTGCTGCCCCAAGCAACAAAAAGAAAAAAAAAAAGCTACAACTGTGATCTGCGGCACTCCCACTGCCAGTTCAGTCTTCGGCAGCAATTTGGTGGCTGGTCCTTCGCTCCCAGAAGGAGTGAGGGACCCGCCGCCGAAGAGCCGGAGGTGCCACCCCTCTCTGTTCGCCAGCCCATGCACTTGCTTGCTGGGCTAGTGCCTGGAGCCAGCCCTGGATGGGTGTGTGCTATAGACCACCGGACTAGGAGGATGAGGTAGACGAGGCTTTCTTTGGACAGTTAACTGAAGTTTCCAGAACACAGGCCCTGGTTCTAATGGGGGACTTCAATAATCCTGACATCTGCTGGGAGAACAATACAGCAGTGCACAGACAATCCAGGAAGTTTTTGGCGAGTGTTGGGGACAACTTCTTGGTGCAAGTACTGGAGGAACCAACCAGGGGGCCGTTCTCCTCCTGACCTGCTGCTTACAAACAGGGAAGAATTGGTGGAGCAAGTAGAAGTGGGTGGCAACCTGGGAAGCAATGACCATGAGATGGTTGAGTTCAGGATCCTCACAAAAAGGAAGAAAGGAGAGTAGCAAAATACAGACCCTAGACTTCAGAAAAGCAGACTTTGACTGCCTTAGGGAACTGATGGGCAGGATCCCCTGGGAGGCTAATATGAGAGGGAAAGGAGTCCAGTAAAGCTGGCTGTATTTTAAACAAGCCTTATTGAGGGCGCAGGAACAAACCATCCCGATATGCAGAAACAATAGCAAATATGGAAGTGAAATTTTCGGTGAGCTTAAACACAAAAAGGAAGCTAACAAGAAGTGGAAACTTGGACAGATGACTAGGGAGGAGTATAAAAGTATTGCTTGAGCATGCAGCCGTGTAATCAGGAAGGCCAAAACACAACTGGAGTTGCAGCTAGCAAAGGATGTGAAGAGTAACAGAAGGGTTTCTACAGGTAGGTTAGCACAAGAAAAAGGTCAGGGAAAGTGTGGGACCTTAATGAATGGGGAAGGCAACCTAGTGACAGATGATGTGGAAAAAGCTAATGTACTCAACGCCTTTTTTATGCCTTTGTCCTCACAAACAAGGTTAGCTCCTAGACTGCTGCACTGGGCCACACAGTATGGGGAGGAGGTGAGCAGCCCTCTGTGGTGAAAGAACAGGTTAAGGACTATTTAGAAAAGCTGGACACGCACAAGTCCATGGGTCCAGATCTAATGCATCTGAGGGTGCTGAGAGAGTTGGCTGATGTAATTGCAGGGCCACTGGCCATTATCTTTGAAAACTTGTGGAGATTGGGGGAGGTCCCAGACAACTGGAAAAAGGCAAATATAGTGCCCATATTTAAAAAAGGGAAGAAGGAGAACCTGGGGAACTACAAACCGATCAACCTCACCTCAGTCACTGTAAAAATCATGGAGTGGGTCTGCAAGGAATCCATTTTGAAGCACTTGGAAGAGAGGAAGATGATCAGGAACAGTCAACATGGATTCACCAAGGGCAAGTCATGCCCGACCAACCTGATTGCCTTCTATGATGAGATACCTGGCTCTGTGGAAAGCAGTATACGTGATATATCTTGACTTCAGCAAAGCTTCTGATATGGTCTCCCACAGTATTCTTGCCAGCAAGTTAAAAAAGTATGGATTGGATGAATGGACTATAAGGTGGATAGAAAGCTGGCTAGATTGTCGGGCTCAACGGGTAGTGATCAATGGCTCAATGTCTAGTTGGCAGATGGTATCAAGCAGAGTGCCCCAGGGGTCGTGCCCTGGGGCCAGTTTTGATCAACATTTATTAATGATCTGGCTAATGGGATGGACTGCACCTCCAGCAAGTTTGCAGATGACACTAAGCTGCGGGGAGAGGTAGATATACTGGAGGGTAGGGATAGGGTCCAGAGTGACCTAGACAAATTGGAGGACTGAGCCAAAAGAAATCTGATGAGGTTCAACAAGGACAAGTGCAGAGTCCTGCACTGAGGACAGAAGAATCCCATGCACTGCTACAGACTGAGGACCGACTAGCTAACCAGCAGTTCTGCAGAAAAGGACCTGAGGATTACAGTGGACGAGAAGCTGGATATAAATCAGCAGTGTGCCCTTTTTGCCAAGAAGGCTAACGGCATATTGGGCTGCGTTAGTAGGAGCACTGCCAGCAGATTGAGGGAAGTGATTATTCCCCTCTGTTCGGCACTGGCAAGGCCACATCTGAGGTACTGCATCCAGTTTTGGGCCCCCCACTACAGAAAGGGTATGGACAAATTGGAGAAAGTCTAGCAGAGGGCAACAAAAATGATTAGGGGGCTGGGGGAACTGGACTTGTTTAGTTTGCAGAAGAGGAGAGTAAGGAGGGATTTGATAGCAGCTTTCAGTTACCTGAAGCGGGGTTCCAAAGAGGATGGAGCTCAGCTGTTCTCAGTGGTGGCAGATGACCGAACAAGGAGTAATGGTCTCAAGTTGCAGTGGGGGAGGTCTAGGTTGGATATTGGGAAAAACTATTTCACTAGGAGGGTGGTGAAGCACTGGAATTGGTTACCAAGGGAGGTGGTGGAATCTCCATCCTTAGAAGTTTTCATGGTCAGGCTTCACAAAATCCTGGCTGGAATGATTTAGTTGGTGTTGGTCCTGCTTTGAGCAGGGAATGGACTAGATGACCTCCTGAGGTCCCTTCCAACCCTAATCTTCTATGATTCTACGATTACAAGCCCAACTAGATCCCTGACTGAACATAACCCAGCCAGCTCCTCTTTGCATTCCCTGAGCAGCAGCATCTCTTCACACCACACACAGTCAGTCTGTGGAACTCTTCGCCAGAGGATGTTGTAAAGGCCAAGTTTCAAAAAAGAACTAGATAAATTGATACTGCATAAGTCCATCAATGGCTACTAACCAGGATGGGCAGGGATGCAAAACCATGCTCTGAAGTGTCCCCAGCCTCGGCTTGCCAGAAGCTGGGAATGGGCAACACAGGCTGGATCACTTGCTGATTACCTGTTCTGTTCATTCCCTCTGGGGCACCTGGCATTGGCCACTGTCAGAAGACAGAATACTGGGCTAGACGGACTATTGGTTTGATCCAGCATGGCCGCTCTTATGTTCCAAGTCCTCCTAAACAAGGATCCTGCCTCACCCATATTCTTCTCTGCTGGGTGCCTTCTCCCACTATCCCCACCGGGACTCACGTGACGATAACCAAGCGGGTGGTGCAGCAGCGTGCTGCTGGCTCGAACAGTAAGACAGCCCCAGCAGCTCAAACACCAACGAGGAGCACAGGCTGAAGAAGCTGCCACGGTACACTCCCAGCAAGAATCAATGTAGTCTGAATAGGCAGCCGTGAGATCGTCCTGCAACAGAGCACCTCCTAAGGAAGTAACCTTTCAGGGCTCGGTGCAAGGAGCTCCCCCTACACCCCACCCCATTGATGGAACCTAACCTGCTGTAACAGAGCTGCTCCTGGCAGACACCAGTCTACAAACATCATGCAGTCACATTCATTGCAAGTAAATAAAAACCCAACCACGGGCATGCTTTTTAACCACGCAACATAGAAAGTCCTACCAGGTGACTCCCATGCTTCCTGAAGTCTTCACGTAGGGCTGGACTGGTCCCTACGGAGGAGAAGAAGGCTCAGCTGATACTATGTAGTATTTCAAATATGTTTGCAGCAAGGACTTGTATATGAACGTCTCTCTCGCTCCTGGGAAGGAAGCACATTTACTAACCCAGCAGCCCCTCCCTCTCCTCTACTATCCCAGTGAAACGCAACAAGCAGGAAATGATGTAATCCAGAAGGGCGGATACGAGTCTCAGGCCAGGCACCCTACCTCTCTGTATGTCACGGTGCTACTTACAAAAAGAACAGGAGTACTTGTGGCACCTTAGAGACTAACAAATTCATTTCAGCATGAGCAGGAAAGCTCATGCTGAAATGAATTTGTTAGTCTCTAAGGTGCCACAAGTACTCCTTTTCTTTTTGCAGATACAGACTAACACAGCTGCTACTCTGAAACTGGTGCTACTTACCACCTCCTGGACGCAGATCAGTTACCAAAGATTGTGACAGGTTTCAGAGTGGGAATAGAGAATGCTTGGCACGGGACTGCAGAACCAGGGGACACAGAAGAACAGGAGAAAATAATTCTTTTGTCAATGCTCCCCAGTGTCCCAGGAGGAAGTTGACAAAGGCCTGAGGGAAACACCTTGCAAACTCCTTCATCATAAAGAAGGCAACATTTAGGAGGGGCAGCTCTTTTAAAGAATTATTAAGCCCCTTTCTTTTCAGTTTAAACCATTTTTAACCAAATAAATCCTGGGTTTTATAAAAAGTATTATTCATTTTTTTCTGATTTTCACCCTACCTTTGTACCAGTCAAATATATATATAAAAGTTGTTTTATTAGGAAATACAATGCATGACATGAGATATATGTGTTGTGATAATACATTAGTCTGTGTGTATATGCAAAGCTGCCTGTTGAAGTAAGGCTATGTATTAGTCTTGAAGATACATACACTAAACAAACAAGCACCCACGCAAGCTCTAAAGTGCGTGCGCATCTGAACGTACTGATGAATCTCGGTCCCACCAAGTACACATTTCAAGCTGTTAGCAGATAACGGTTTAAAGATCTGACACACATTAAACTAAAATGGTAAGAAAAAGAAAATCTGTCTTAGAATATGTTTCAGAACACAAGTAAGTATTCAAAAGTTTTAATAACAAAAAGAGGAGAAAAGAATGGTGTGGCCTCAGTATGAAATGTAAATATTTATAGTAAACTATTTATTCAAATGAAAAGTTTTATCTGGGGATTAGAGAGCTATTGTTTTCTTAAACTCAAAGGTGGCACTGTGTTTTGAGTTCTGTTTTAGTTCTGCAGCAAACCACATTGAATTCCATTCATCAAAGCATTCATCTACTGAATATCTTTTCCCCATCCTTCCGTCCACCAAAATAAACCCAGATATTTACCCAGAAAAAATATTTTTCCACTGATTTTCACCTGTTTTTGTTGCTGTAGTAATAAACACTAATACATTCCTGAGAATAAATAAAATAAAAACCAAAAAAAGAAAGTCTTTAAGAATTATTTAGCTAAGAAACCAATATTCGCTGCCCCTCCACCAATTTCTTCCAGCCTAACGTATCTCAATGGAGTTAACAGGTGGGTGAGTCCAGCCCTTGTCTCAACACAGTAAATCCACCTTCCCTCTCTGCTGCTTTGAAAGCTGAACTCGCTCTGAACGATGGACTCTGCCTGAGAAGTTCCTAGAAGCCACTGTAAAATAGGACGGCTGCGCCTTTAAGAGCCGAGCCTTGCAACAGGGTTGACTAGGCTGTTGCCAGTTTTGGAACGGAAGGGGTCGCAACGTTCTAGGAGCGCATGCGCTTTGGTGGCACCTCTCCAGCCGCCCCCCCCCTTCCTTTGCGTACGCAACGCACACACAGGCCGCACACGTGGGCTTTCTCGCAGGCCGGGGAGAGCGAGCTGGGGGATCAACATGCCTAAGGTCAAGCGGCGGAGGGGCACTGGGGGCGCAGGGGAGGCTGCCAGGAACGTGTCCCTGGCCGAGCAGATCATAGAAGGGGACTCGGTGAAGCCCACCACGCGGGTGAAGAGGCGAGGCAGAGGCGGGCAGCATGGCGGTGGAGAACAGGAGGACCAGTATGTGGATGAGAAGCTGTCCAGGAGGATCCTGGAGCAGGCTTGGATCCAGCAGGAGGAGCTGGAGGCCGAGCACTGCCCTGGCAAAGGAACCGAACCGAAGAAGGAGAAGACCACGGTGCTGGGTAAGTGGGGACAGAGCGGGGGACTGAGCACGCAAGAGGGGTGGGGCTGGGAGTGGGTGGGGTGAGCTGGGCTGGTTCTCTAGCCGTTGCTTGGGGTGAACGCTGCTCCTTATTGAAGCGCAGAGCTAGCTTTGAGCACACGGGTGGGCACTGTCACTTATTAACGAGCCTGATCTCTGCTTGTCAGTTTCGGCTGGGTGAGGACAATCCCCCCCACCACCCCCCTCTGTTTCCCTTTGATATAGCAGGTTTGATGGGGAAGAGAAGAACCCCCTGCTAAATTCTCATTGGATTTCTCTCTCCACCCTCCCAGTCCCGGAGAATCCAAGTATTAAAAGTTAGGCCTGGGTAGATATGCTATGGTATTGTGTTAAGGTCTTTCCCACTTTTCCCAAGGACGTCCCAGAAGGCTTCAGGAAGTGGCAGTGGCAGGTCAGTAGGTGGCAGTGCTCATCATAAATTAGCAAAGAGTCCTGTGGCACCTTATAGACTAACAGACGTATTGGAGCATGAGCTTTCATGGGTGGATACCCACTTCGTGGGATGCATATATTCACCCACGAAAGCTCATGCTCCAATATGTCTGTTAGTCTATAAGGTGCCACAGGACTCCCTGCTGCTTTTACAGATCCAGACTAACATGGCTACCCCTCTGATACTTGATATCATAAATCAGTTTGCATCAGAAGTCCCAGTATAGTGGAAGGGGGCATTGTGCTGCCTTGTCTGCTGCCTTCCAGGTGAGATGTAAAACAAAGTTCTGGCTCCTGATCATATAGCAAAAGTTATAGGTGTGTTCACCTGGGTGCCTCGGCTGAGTTGTGACACGGGAAGGCATTAAGTCTCCCTATATTCCTCCTCCTCCTCCACTTTTATCCACTTGTCTGTATACTTACACAACCCTCGTCACTATAATATCTGACATCTCACAATTGTGAAGGGATCTGATCCTGTCAGCACGTCTCAGACAAAGGGAGGTATTGTTCCCATTCAACAGCTGCACAGAGAGATCTAGAGACTTGTCCAAAGTTACACAAGAAATCTGTGGCTGACTCAGGAACTGAACCCAGGTTTCCTGGGTTCTAGTCCAGTGGTCTATTCAATAGACCATCCTTTCCCTTGGGTATGAGGTTCTTCCTCATTTCCTGTCCCAAATCATATATTATTTTTTACCATACATTTGACAGCACATGGTGTTATCAGTTTAATGGTCACTTAGGGCCAGCTTTTAAAGGTACTGGAGTTGGGTACCTAAATACCTTTTACAATGTGAGCCTTAGTCCGTGATCCTGCAAATACTTACACATGTGAGTAGTTGCATTAAAGCGTGAGTATAAAGTTCATTATGTTTTTGCAGGATCAGGGCCTCAAGTCAGCTTTCTCCAGGCTTTTGTGATGTCTTCCTACGGCAACAGGAGAGAGAAAAAATAAAAAAAAACAACAAGCCATCGTTAGAATCTTACAAAAATGAGCAGGAGGGACTTAGGCACATGTGAAGGACCTGAAACTGCTTTTAACTCTTTAGTTGATGAAGCTTCAAGTTGTCCGGGTAATTTTTAATTGCATGGCTGTTCTCCAGTCTTATTGGTTGATCCTGGTAGTTAATGAGGCAATTGGCACAGGATAAGCAAATCTTGCGCCTGGATGGAAATTCTGCCTGTCTCTTCAGATGGACAGCCCCAGGAAGTCTCTGGTGCCCCTTCCCATAGTGGGTGTTTGACTACTGTTAGAAAAGGGCTTCTGCAAATTCATCTCACTAGCCACATGAGAGGGTTTGAGATCAGAGTGTGGAATGCTGAGTGGAATGTACTTGTTCAGCTGTATCTCTGCCCCCTGACTTGTCCGACCTTAACTGTGTCTGGTTTATTTCAGGATCTGGATCACAGAATGGGGATTCTGATGCAGAGGATGATGAGTGGCCCACGCTGGAGAAGGCTGCTGCATCCATGGGAAAGGGGGAGTACTGTGAGGAGGTGACGGTGGACCCTGAGGATGAGAGAGCCATTGAAATGTTCATGAACAAGAATCCGCCGCTAAGGTAGGAAACACACCCCTGAGCCATGGGATAGAAGTGTTTCCTTTCAGCCACACAGCATTCAAATAGCATTGAAGTTCAGAACAGCACTTTGAGCAGGTTAACTGATCTCTGGGAGGTGGGTTTGGTTAAAGCTCTGTCACTCTTCTATAGCTGGAGAGGTTGAAGCATAGGGGAGAATTGTCTTGCTCAAGCTCATGAGGCAAGTCTGAGACAGAACTAGGAATAGAATCCAGGAGTCCAGACTCCCTGTGATCCAAGCAGTAGATAATGCTTCATGTCCTCTAAAATGACACATGCACCAGGCCATATGTAGTATCTCCTGTTACTGTAGCCCCTAGAGGCCCAGCTGAGATCAGGGTTCCCTTTGTGCTTGGTGCTGTACCCACTCTCAATAAGACAGTCTGTATCCCAAAGAGATAAACCCCCTACATAGACAAGAGAGCTGAAGGATGAGGGCAGAAACAGAGGCACAAAAAGGGGAAGTGTCACCCAGCAGGCCACTGGAAGAGTGGGCTCAAGTCCTCTGATTCCTATTGCAGGGCTCAGGGCCTGCT
Organism: Gopherus flavomarginatus; assembly: GCF_025201925.1. NCBI lineage: Eukaryota > Metazoa > Chordata > Testudines > Testudinidae > Gopherus > Gopherus flavomarginatus. Next base: position 16,970,521 of record NC_066621.1, on the reverse strand, counting down.
GCCCGGTTTGCCAAGAAACAGGCTGATGCTCTTCTAGGCCAGATAGCAGCTCCACATAGTTTCCTTCCCCTGTGTCTGCCAGGCTCACGCTAGCCGATATCATCATGGAGAAGATCACGGAGAAGCAGACAGAGGTGGAGACAATGATGTCGGAAATATCGGGCCACCCCATGCCTCAGCTGGACCCCCGCGTATTGGAGGTCTACAAGGGTGTCCGAGAAGTAAGAGCAATAACATTTATATAGCAGCGTCCGCCTTCAAAACGCTGTACCTCTGTGAGGAGCTAGGTTGAATCGAGCCCAGCTGCTCCAGCAGCCAGTATTTGTAATCACTGTGGCTTGTGCTGAAAAATATCGTCTCCGGCTGCTGACGTGCAGCCATCTCCAGGGCGGCACATGACAGCTGTCACTGTACAGCAATGCTGTGTAGCACTTCAGAGTAATTAAGGAGATTGCAAACTCTGCAGGGTTGGAGGTTTCCTATCATTATATATCTGCAACAGGCAAAAAAAAACTGGGGCTGTTAATTATATTCTTATGTTGAAAGACTTTTTACTGCTCAATTGGTGGTGAGCGAGTGCATTCGAGAGCTGACTTTAAAATCCTCTTACATCCAGGAGCCCCGAAAAGCATGTGAGGCTGTGAGCAGAGAGGAATTTCTGTATGATTAGTTAGTGTTCACCGGGCATAGACTCCTTCTCTGCAGGCTTCCAAAAAATATAACTGCTGTTTCCACTGCATCTTTCATTCAAGGATCTCGAGCCCTTTATGAATAATTATGCCTCCCAACCACCAGAGTTTTGAGGAAGGCGCGTTGCTATATCCATCCTATGGATGGAGAAAATGGATCCAGTGACCTTCTCAAGGTCACTATGGGTGGCTTGCCCCTGAAGGGCTGGAGGCCTGGCGCCATTCAAGCCTGATGACTGAAGAAACTGCTCCAGACCACCTCATCCATGTTAGCAGCTCTGATGGGGCCTGATGGAGGATGGCTGGTTCCCCTATAAAGGGCAGCAGGAGGGTAGGGGGGCAGGATTAGGAAACTACAGTAAATGAGAGAGGCTCCTGCAGAGAAGACTCTGACACCGGGGGAGTTGAGAAGTGAGAACTAGAAAGCTGAATTCTAGCCAAGTAAACCTGGGAGCAACTGTTGAATTAGAACCCAGCGCCGGAAAGGAGGGATGGGGACTTCCTACATAAGGGGAAGAGACATTGAGTGGTGATTGGGGCCAAGAGGGCCAAATTCCTGCTTGATGAGAAAGAGGCTTTAAATTGGGACCCAGCTTTGGGGAAAATGGCTAGGTATTTCCTACCTAAGGGGAGAGAGACACAGAATTGGAGTCTGGAATAAATTGGACCATGGGAGGCAAATGTTTCAATTTGCTTTGGACTGAGTGAGGTGTTAAGGGGCCTTGAAGAGGTGAACAGAGGCAGGATGCCACAGAGTGACTTCCAGCCATGAGAAGGCGCTCAGGAGGCAGCTGACCTGGTTAGTCACACATTGAGTTAGTAACGGTACTCAGCAGTCCTGGCTCTCAGGTCCCTGTTCTGACCACTTGGCCACATTCCACATACTTTTTGTTTTAAAGGTGCTATCCAAATACAGGAGTGGCAAACTCCCCAAAGCATTTAAAATCATCCCAGCACTGTCAAATTGGGAGCAGATCCTTTACATCACAGAGCCAGAAACATGGACTGCAGCTGCCATGTATCAAGCAACCAGGTATGATATAATCGCCGTGATTTTACTGATTGTGGGTTTTACTGTGGGCTTTCCACAGACTCCTGCCATGTCGCTGAAATCCTAACCAACCTCTGGCTCTCAGCTTAGCCGAAAGACAGAGGAAGCAAGTCACTTGCCACCTAAGGAAAACCCATGCTAGTGCTGTGGATCTGACACTGCTAGAGGGAGAGGAGATGGACTCCATCCTGTCCCAGGGCACGGTTGTTCCCGTCAGTGTGTTCTCCATAGCTTTAACCACTCCTGAGTAACCTGCACTTTAACTTGGCGCTCTTCCTGCCTGCAGTCAGGGTGAGAACTGCAGTCTGTGACACTGGAAGCTGGAAGCATGTCCGATTTCGATATTACAGGTTCAGATCCCAGACTATAAAATGTTGCATAACACTGGCTGTTTTACTCTGGGCTCTAACACGGATGAGGTGCACAATCAGGCAAGGGAGTACAGGACTGTAGTCTCTGAAGCTGTAGCTAGAGTCTAATCGAGAGCCGGAGTACCAGTCTTTAAAAGGAAGCTCTTTAGTCATTTCATTGATTCCCTTGAACTCTGGTACTAATCCCAGCAGGTAATGCAGAGTATCATACACTTCTAAGCACTTCTTACCCCAGCTCTCCAAGGCCCTTAGCTGAGCCTCAGGGCTTCCCCTTCTTCGGAGGGTAGGGCAAAGCCTTCGGAGGATCAGTTCGCCATGTGAGTCAGTGGGAGAACCCAGGAGTCCTGACTCCTCATCTTCTATTAGGCCACCCCAACCCAGCCTGGATTTCAGCAGAACGCGTGCACACACTGAAACGCTTGTTGGGCTTCTCGTGCAGAAGCTTCAGACATGGGGTAACAAAACCACCGCCAGCAAACTAGGATGTGTGTAGTGGGAAAGGTGGGAGTATTAGACACTGCTTCCTGCTTGGCTTCGTTGATGCGCTGGGATGGGGGCTGAGACTTTAGTTCAATTTCCCACTCCCTCCTTCCTACCAGGATCTTTTCCTCCAACCTGAAGGAGAGGATGGCCCAGCGCTTCTATAACTTGGTGCTGCTCCCACGAGTGAGGGATGACATCACCGAGTACAAGCGCCTCAATTTCCACCTCTACATGGCTTTGAAGAAGGCTTTGTTCAAGCCAGGAGCCTGGTTCAAAGGTGAAAAGAAGCCATGTGGCAGTGAGAGGAGGGTGGGTCTGGGTTGCAGTGCAGTGACCTAGTGCGGAAGGTGCAGGCTGAGTTGTGTAAGCGTTCCTTGGGTCACAGCTATGCTAGGAGTTGTTTTCTAGGAGGAGGGTTGTGGAGGACTCAGTTACCTACTTGCTCTCTTTGGCCTTCCATCAGCAGCACCTTTTATTTTGCACCGTGAACTTCTTTCATGTACGCAGCAACCCCTAAACGCTCTCCCGAGTTGAACAGCAGCAGCAGAGAGAGGGGGAGGGATGCTGAAACCATGAGAGCAAAAGCAAGCAAGGTGCAGAAACCTGCTTGGTTCTTCAGCTGCGGACAAGAAGCCTGTTGAACCAGCAGTGGCTAGATCAGAATATTCAGTTCACTGATACTGGCACCATCAGCTGTATAAGTGTTGCCAAAAAGAGACAGCCCCTTTTGGTACCTGTCAGAGATGGGCGAGATCCATTCATGGCAGGGCAAACCCTAGTTGGGAGTTGATCCCCTGTGTCCATTTGTACTGTCCATTGATGAGGTTGGCAGGGACAAAGAGAGAGTGCAGCCCATCCTGTGCCTCCTGCAACATTCTGCACTTGGGTGAGGAGTGGGTTCCCAGGGATGCAGCGTTGATGCCCCTCTGGAGAGTTCATTCTCTCAGGCCGGACGTGCATGGAGACTGGAATGCATGGGGCAGGGGTCAGTCAGCTGGGGTAGGCTTCAAGCTCTGAGCCCCGCAGGTCCAGCCGTCTTGCGTTAAGAGCACTGTCGACCAACTCTCTTCTTCCTTCCTTCCAGGGATCCTGATCCCCCTGTGTGAGTCGGGGACCTGCACGCTACGGGAAGCCATCATCATAGGGAGCATTCTTGCTAAGTGCTCGATCCCTGTCCTTCACTCCAGGTAACATGGGGAGGGCTGGGTACCAGGGGGAAGTTTTCCCATTTCCTCAGGGAATCCCACAGCAATGTCATGGCTCTGCCAGAAAACCTCTCTGGCATTTCACAGAGCTGGGAAAGATCTACGAGGTCACACCTACTGCAGCCCAAGGCTGGTCCGTTCAGCAGCAATGCACTTCCGTCACTTCCCTGGACAGACTGTTCGCCATTCTGATGGCTCTCCCCCGGCAAGCTTCTGGGCCGAGAGATACCAGTTCAGCCACAGCTCCATGTTGCTGGTAGCTGAGAGTTTCCTAGCTCAGCAGCACAGGAATAGCCCGGAAGCTATGTCCCTGCTGGGTTATCCCATTTGTTCCAGTGGCACTGGAGGAGATTTGGTGCCATGCGGGACCAGACTCTTGCTGCCACTCGATTCGGTCTCTCCAGGGTAGAGAAGCAGGTAGAGCACTCGGGTCATGCCTGGGCGCGTGGCGAGATGGCCAGCTGCCAGAGAGCAAGTCTTTGGGTGGGGACTTGATGTCCCTCTGGCTCTGGGAACGGATTTACGCCGGCAGAGACAGGTGGGCGGAGGGTGCGGCCCGCTCTGGTAGCTGATACGCCATGGGCTCGCCAGCCTTCAATCCATGGCCCTAGAATGGAGGCGGTGGGGAAGTTTAAAGGCTGCCAGGGGGAAGAGCAATGGTCACAGGCTCCAGAAACAAATGTGCTCTGAACTGGGAGAAGGGGAGGCCTTGGCAAAGCCTGTCCTCCTGAAGATGCCACAGGAGCAGAGTGCTTCTTAGTGTTGGAAGGTGCCCAGTCCCACTCATGGGTGCAGAGTGTGACTGACAAGCACCTGCCCCAAGTCATCATATCGTCCCCCCTACCCCACCCATGTGCACACTTCGACCTTGCTCTCCTCCCTGCAGTGCTGCCATGCTCAAGCTCGCTGAGATGGAATACAGCGGCGCCAACAGTATCTTCCTGCGCCTGCTCATTGACAAGAAATATGCCCTGCCCTTCCGCGTGGTAGACGCCCTGGTCTTCCACTTCCTGGCCTTCCAGACGGACCGGCGCACCTTGCCCGTGCTGTGGCACCAGTGCCTCCTGACCTTCGTCCAGCGCTACAAGGAGGACCTCTCCTCGGAGCAGAAGGAATCCCTGTTGGAGCTGCTCAAGTTCCACTGTCACCCGCAGATCTCTGCCGAGATCAGGAGGGAGCTGGTGAGCTCCAAGTCTCGGGATGTGGAAGGGCTGCAGCCGGTGGCGATGGAGTGAGGCCGAGGGAGAGAAGTGGGGACTGCAGGGAGCTGGGGACTCTCTCTGGCAGGGAGAAGCTGCAGCCCAGAATTTGCCTTATGGCTCATGGCTTGCTGGGGACGCTGTCCCATGGCTGCCTTCTTCACTGGAAGAGGAAGAGGGGCTCAGCTGGCGAGCTAGATCTTTGGCTAGAACAAGCGAGTGTGTGTCCGTCACTGAGATCCCCCATGACTCCTTCCCCATAGCCCAGGGGGCGGAAGCAGGCCATGCTCTTTACCTGGCCCTTCCCTTGGAGTTAACCTCTGCAGTGGTGGAAGCTGCCTCAGATCAGAAGATGTGCTTACTGGCCTGAGACCAACAGGTGTCTGTGGGAGGGTGAAAGAGCTCTGGGCTGCTCCTGTGTCTGAGAATAAAACCTTTCCCCGGGACATTCAGAGCGTGCTCTAGTGTCTGGTGCAATTGGAAGGATTCAGTTGCAGCCACTTTAAAGGGACAGTCAGGTGGCAGGGAGCCAGCTCCTTCCTCCTCCTGGAAGAGGTGGTGCATTCGGGGGCAGTCACTGAGGGCACGTGTGATCTGTTCCAGTCCCTGCTCCGCCAGCACCACTCTCCGCTTGATGCACGCTGAAGAACTCTTCCGTTCCTCTCAGTACACTGAGCTGCCTTCCGTCTTCTGTAACTTGTCCCTCGTTTCACTGAGGATAAATTTGAAAGGCAGCCCCAGTTTCCCTTCACAGCAGGGAATGAGGTTGTGCTCTCCCGCATACATCTTGGTTGCTGGCGGGCGATGCCCTGGGGAAGGATTGGTGTCTGTGTTGGCAGCTGCAGACGTTTCTGTTTGGTGAGCAGAATGAGTTATTCCCCCGCCTGAGGTGCAGTCGGCACCAGGCTGCTTCTGTAGGCACGGGAAGAGTAATGCATTCGACGGGGGTTTAGCTCCAGGGGAGACCGATGGAGCAGTGGGTTTGTTTGCAGAGAGCTGGCTCCCTCAGGACAGCTACTCACTAGCAGGGAGATGACTGAACAATGTGCAGAGGTCCCATCAATCCGCTCCGTAGCGTTTAGCAGGAACGGTCACAGGGGAAGGCAGCTACTCTGTAATTACCCAGCTGCACATTGAAAGGAGCACTCGGCGTAAGTGATTGAGAGCCGCCTGCAAGCCAGGAGGGATGAGAGACAGAACGGGAAGCCAAAAGCAAGGCTGGGTGTTGGTAGCACATTGGTGAGGAGGCAGCTGGGAAGAAGCTACAGACAGGAGGTGACGGAGCCAGGACTCCTGGGTACTGTCTCTAGGTGTGACCTTGGAGACGTCATTTGGCCACACAGGGTGTAATGAAGGGGGAGCGATTATCTCACCATGTCCTTGGATCACCCCCCTACGTAAGCACTAACAGTGTCCCTTCAAGTAGATGCGCTGATACAGGAGAGCCCAGAAAGCCTGTTTGAACTTTTCCTCTCTCCAATTGGATGTTGCCTCCCTCCCTGCCGCCCATTCAGGGGAAGACTGTGGGACTCACCTGTTAAAATGATACATGTGTTACTCACGCCAAGGCTAAAGACGAGGCCCGTAACTGATCTGACCCAGCCATTTGGGGCTCAACTGAGATGCCTACTGAACAGCCCCCCACACCCAGTTCATTGATTTCAATTGGGTCCTGAGCCGCTGTTACTGCTTTAGAGAAGAGACCTATTCTCTTTTACTGCAGTCAGCTCCTTCCATCTCAGTGTTTACTGGGGCTGCCGGAGGCAGCTGAGAGGAGAGGTGGAAGGAGACGAAGTTTGGGCTTGGCAACTGCCTTTGTCCGGGTCAGTACAGCACCTAGCACATTGAGGCCCTGGCCTGATCCGTGATGGGGGCCTCTGGATGGTCCTGCAGTGGCAGTAGTTCACAGCAGTTGACCTCGCTCCTAGGTCTGAACAAGGGAAGGGGACTGGTTATTTGAAGAGGTGGTAAGAGGAGCTCTCCTGGGGCCTGTCCCCTACTCAGTTGATCCAGAAGGTCAGCCAGGATGAGATTGGCACCTGTGCAGGTATGAGTCTGGCAGCCCTTTCATGCCCACCCGTTCTATTGGAGACAGCCACAACCTGGAGCTTTAAGAGTGGCGGAGCCATTGTCCTCTGGCTGCTCAGCCTACCTCCTCTGAGCGCTGCAGTTCAGGGTCCAGTCCCCATGCAGGCAAAGCTGAGGCCTTGAAGTCAGTGACGGCCTTAGTCCTTCCAGGGCAATGGCCTACATGGCAACTGTCCCCCCAGCAACACAGGAGGCTTAGAGTCTGTGTCCTAGCCTGCTAAGCCAGCTCCTTGTCTAGTTATTTCTGCTCACAGCTGCTCAGAAGCTTTCGCAGTGCATTGAGCTAAAGGAAGTTGGGGTTGATCTATCTCAGTCCCCCATGAGGTGGCAAAACACAGCAGGCAAACAAAGGGGGCAGGCAGAGGGGCTGTCAGAATGGGCCCTATGTAACCCCTCCTCCAAGACAGGGCAAAGGGCAGTTCCTTCCGTGCGGGGAGAGGAGCGATCCTGCTGCTGCTCCTGAGTGCAAGAGGACAAGATGCAAAATCATCAGGACACCCGTGTTTGATTTCTAACTCCCTCTCACCCCGCAAGCACCCTGAGCCTCACTTGTGACAGGCAGGGATAAGGACTACCCTGTAGGGAGCAGGAAGGCATAAAAGTGCTTTGAGCTACAGGCTAAAGCCCTGGAGACTGCAGAGTTGGAGTCAGCAGCTGTGCTGCCAGGCATGACTTGTCCTGGTGGAATCACCTGCTGTGAGGACCCCCTCCCAGGAACAGGGATTCTGTGCTTACGCAGTAGGCTGCCAGGGGCTGGCACAAAAGGGAAGGAAAGGCCCTCTCACAGGGCAGATGCCAGACTCCCCAGGCCATGACCTTAGGGGAAGAATGTGGTTTAAAAAAAAAAAAAAAGTTGCTGCTGGAGGATGCGCTGCAGGCTTGGCTGTTACCAGGCAGAATGGTAGGGAGGAAGCAAGGTGCTAAGCCAGCATTCATGGCAGCCCCACATCATCCTCTGCTCAGGCAGCTAGAGCCCAAACCCTCCTGCTGTTGCCACACATACCTGCGGTGCTCTGTGGAAAATACACACAACAGCCGCCAGCAGAGCTGAGGAGGGGAGTGTGAGAAAGCAAAGTGGCGAGGTGGCTTTGAAGGGGGAAATCCCCAAATGCAAAGAGCTGAGACAGGGGGAAACCTCCACGTGTCAGCTTGTGGTACCCACTGCTAAACAGTCGCTCCAGGGAGCAGCTCAGTGCCTCGCTGCAATGCGCCAGTCCCAGCTCCCTACTGCTCCTACTCTGTACCCCCATGCTCCAGTGTGCTCCCCTACCACACTGCAGTGAAGTCCTTCCCTGCCACTCCAGCACACCGCTCCTGTCCAGTGCTCTCTAGTGCATGCTTCTGTGCAGTCACTTCACAGTCACCCTGAATAATTGAAGGGGCAAAAGCTTTGCAGAGCTGCAATCACTAGTTAGCTCACCTTCCCCGTGACACCCAAGCAATGTACGTTCGTATTCTGCTTGGCTTTGTAACTCAAAGACTTCCACCTTGTACCCAGATTTCATGTGGCCATGACTCCACTTAAAACCGGGCTTCTGCTAGCTTTACTTCTTCCTTTGCAGCTGGTCAGTCATGCTAGCATAGCAGGATGGTCATACTCTTGCAAAATGCTCCCTGCAAGAATTGCTCTCTACTAGTGATGCTCAGCATTTTCCAGGGGGCCCTATTCCCAGGCAGCTGCGTCCCCCCCCAACATTTAGCAACAGTTGAATGGCAGGGTGATCATGACCCCCCAGATGCTTTGTTTGCAACCCTCAGGGAGCTCTGTAAGCTCTGAAAAGTGACTGCCATCATGGGGTTCCCGTGTTTGTCCAGATCAAGAATTCACCATTTATATGTAAAAAGCTCCTTGCCCTCCTTCTGTAATAAAACACGAAAACCTGCAAACTCAGCCTGGGAACTGAGAGTCAAGCTGGGTTTCCTCCGTATGCGTTGCCACCACTCAAAGGTTCTGCACACCACATCCTGCCCTCAGGCCTGGATAATGTCCTTATCTATCACTTAGGCCCGCGGTGACATCTGTGCAACCCTTCACACATGCATGAGGGATTGGCTCCATCATTGAAAGGTAGCAGAATATTCTGCCTGCGATGCATAGGGAGGCGCAGACTCCAGCTTGCGCTCTTGGGGCACTGCAATATTCACAGCACTAAAGGTTTCTAACACCAGCAGCTCACCTCTGTGCTACAGCAGGAGCAGAGCTGTTGAGGACGAAAGGGCCATTTTTGAATCATGCTGAAATTAGGTAATTTGCCTAGAGCCCATTCACCTGGGGCTGCCCCTTTTCCTACACGCCCTGATTTTATCTCCTTCCTTTAGTCATAAGTAGCTAAGGTGGCGAGAGACTCCTAGCGTAGTTCACATTCACTCTCCTTGGTGAATGCTAAGTTGTATCTGCTGTACTGAAAACCATTTGGCAAAGCTACTTCAGAGAGTCAGTAGATGGTTATAAAGTCAGTCTTCTACAGTGTGCCCCCACCAGGCCTTGTCCTGATCCAGGCATCCCTCCCCCTCCAAAAAACGCTTTTAAATATATATTTCCACCTTGAGCTGTGTCCCACTTTCAAGCTGGAGCACTGTGTTCATCCAGCCACCTCCACGCCATTACAGCAAAGGGGATCACGTAGCCTCTGATAGGTGCATCAACAAAGCAAGTAAAGTACAGTGCAAAATTTGCCCCAGGCTGTAGAGGGGTGGAAGCCTGCATGTTATTAAGGACCCCAGTTACTGGAGTGCCCAAGTCCTGGGTTTGCCCATGTACTTCCACTAGGGCCTATTGCTGGGGGTCTGATCGTGGGGTAGGGGAGTGTCTTTCTCTAATACAAGCTTCTGGTTTAGTTGAACCACTTCTCAATAGAGTTTAAGGCCGGTTGATTTTTCACCTTGCCACCATCCAAGCTGCTGCTACTGTCCAGGACACTCCACTAAAATCTCCCCCTCACCCCAGCTTCCCTCTCACCTGCATTAGAGTCTCAGCTTCAAGACCTTGCCCGCTTCCACCCCACCCTCCAGCTTTTCTCTTAATCCAATATATGCTTATCCCTTCACCATTCTCTGGCTCCTCCCGACCTCCTCTTTATACCTTCTCCCATATGAGTCCTACTGACACTTCATACTTCCTTCTTCAAACTCACTTCCTCCCTAGTGTCCTTCAGGAACAATGCACTTCATGGACAATGACATGGCAAATTAGCCCACTGCTGAAGAATCAGTCAAACTGGATCCCTCAGCTGTGAGCCATGTCTTTCTGAACAAGATCACCTGCATTTGGTTGGGTTGTAAATTCTGGGCTAGGGATTAGAAAGGAGGAGACAGCTATTGTTTTTGTTGCTGTTAGGAGTGGAAGAACCTGGCTCCAGATATCTCTTTGTATACAGGGCCGTGACCCACTCAGGCACTCGAAAAAGAGAGATAATCTGACTCAGTCTTTCAAAGGGGAAACTTTAGATGCTTTAACTTTTTAAAAAAAGTATTTTATTGCAACATCATATGCTTTTATCTGGTTTCCCAGCCCTGGAATTTCTGCATATGGATAGTTCAAACAATTTTATTTTTAAATTAACTCATTAATATATATATATATTTTTCCTTTTATACAAACAGCCCGCAAACATCATGTAATTTCTATCCCCTCCTAACTTTAACAGCTAGCAGAAGTCAGTGGCAGACAGCTTTCCTTTTTGGCAAATCAGGCAAGCACGATGGGAGGACGGGTAGAAGGAAAAAGCAGCCTGACAAACCAGACTCTGTTTCTGGTGGCAGCCTAGGAGGGAGTTTTTCCTCCTCTCCTCCCTGGAGGGCGACATAGTCACAGAGTAAGACACCATCAGTGCCCAGAAATCAATGTAAGCAGCAGTGTTCTACCTCCCATCTTAGCAGACAAGAGTCCAGCTGGCTTCTGCCCTTTAATAAAATAGTAATCTGTAATAGTCTTATCAAAGCAGCATTTTTTTTAAACTTTTTAAAAACTAAAACAGGAACAACAACAACAACAAAAATCTTCTGTGTGCCCATAAGTGCTTGGAAGAATTTATGGCCTATTTTGTGTGTGTATATATATATATATATCACCTATAAAAACACTCTATATTTGCCCCCTCTCTTGCCCTCACTCTTCTGCTTTTTATTTTTCCAGTTGGATTTGAGACCTTCTGGAGGAGTTCATCAAAATGTTAAGACTATAGCAGCACATTCAGTATATACTTAAAAATAAAAGTGGTGTCTGAACTAATTAACTCATCTCCATGTGAGAGCCCTGGTGGTACAGCGGATTGATGGAGGTAGGTGGAAGGATGCTAAAGACACTGTCTGGAAAGGGAGAGGGGAAGTAGCACCCAGTTTCCCACTAAGAAGTTGCAAATCTTCCATTTCTTCTTCTCCTCTTGTCTGAGCAGTTGGTTAACGCCTCTTTGGAGAATGGCAGAAAGCAAAGGCAATTTAAGGTAGTTCAGGTGCAGCGAGTCCAATTCCAACCCTACACCCAGTGAGCCTCATACTAAAGATCTCCTTCTTCCCAGGGCTTTTACCTTTCGGTACCAGCTCTTAAGACTTATCCTCAAAACGGAGTACTTGCACACAGCAAGCACAAAAAATCCCAAAAAGCCAGACCCTTGTTCTCCCTGTTAACAATGACACAAGCAACCCTGCTATTCCCTCCCAGTAGGAGAAACCCAACCAGCCTGGTGTTGAGCAATGAGGAGAGGGATTCACCAGCTCCTCTTATTTTCCTCCCGCTCCCTATCAACCCCTCTTCTCAGGCCCAAACCAAGCCACGCTGTTGTACTAGGGACTAAGGGCTACTCCACTGCAGGAGGCATCGGGTGAATGTTTCTTCATCACGGAAGCCAAGATAATAAAAGAGCTTAACGTGCGAAAAGTGCGCACATGGAAGGGTTGGCTGTGGTTGAGGCCAAGGTTCCCTAGGAGACAGCAAACGGCAATGGTGCACCAACTATGTTTCAGACAAACAACCCGAAAAACTCTTTAAAACTGAAGTTAGGCTCTTTCACCTCCTCCCCTGATGTATTTTAACCCCCGCCCACCACAAAACGTTCCCCCCGCCACCATCTGGTGAGGCAGGTTAACAATAAACTACTGCCAGATGCCAACCCATCTAGACCTGCTTGAGCTTCCTCTTGCTAGGTCATCACCACCTAGCCTCCCACCTCCCCTCTGATGTTACTGGGCTGTTGGGTGGACAGGTGATGGGTCCTTGCCACCTCAGGTGAGTGGACTGAGTCCCCAGTGTGTTTCAGATGGACGGAATTAATGGGCAGCAGGTTCCACAAGGCCTCTCCCTCTCCAGTGCGAGGTCCCATTCTCCTGGGGCTGGGTGACTATGGGGAAGGGGGGTTCATCACAGGTTGATGTCTGTGACGTCTGTAGGCGTGCTGGTTATGCTGCCATCCTGGCTGGCCGGGTAGTCGGGTGTCTTGCTGGAGCTGTATTCCTGCTGGGATTGGGAAGCCTGTTTCAAGCTCTCAGCTAAGGCTGCCTCAATCTGCTCCTGACATGCTTTCAGGCAGTCCTGCGAGAGAGGAAAGAAACGAGACCACAAGCTTCAATTCCACTCTGCCTCTCAGATATCAGAGAGCCTTGCTGATGTCTCTAAACAGGTATGGGGCAATATTTCAGGCCTGAACATCTAAATGGATGGACGAGGCTTAGTCCTAGACAGAGCGTCTCCAACTTGTTTATCTAAGTTTATTCTTTAAGCCCCTTCTAAGAAAATACTCTGCAGCGACTCCACCTCTTCTCCCTACTCTACTGTATTCTCACAAAGGTCACTTTATGGCCCGCTACGGTGGGGTGCAGGTTGTTCTGGAGCATTAGGAGAGGTTGGAAAGGTAATTTCCCTAGACTTGACCCCTTCTTCCGCTCCACAATATCATGGCTTTTCCTACTTTTGTTTCCTCTCAATGGACATAAACAGCTCCTGCACTGGTATTTACCTATATTAACACGGAGCAAGGACCTGTCTCAGACTGCACACACATTAGCCTAAACGCCCGGATATGTTTTTCAGTACTTCAAGAGATGCTTGTTTCTTTAGTCACCTTGACCTCCCAGCGACTGCCCACATACTCGCTCTCTATCCCACTTCTCCTTCAGAGCGCTCAGTCTCTGACTGGGCTGCCTAGGCTCTTGTAGGGCCCCAAATCACCATGGTATCTGGCACCTTCTGTGGAGTTAAATTAAACCCACCGTTCTTGGTCCTTCATTTCCAGCAGAGGACCAAGCTGTGCTGTGTGTGTGTGTGGCGAGGGGGGGAGAATAGTAAAGTGAGGAATATTTGGGAACATTTTTCAACTTAACTCCATGCTTTCCGTGAAAGCTAGACTCAAGACTTCTCAGACTCCAGCCAGCTATCCCAGTCTAAGGGTCTCATGAGAAACTATCAGTTTTTGCAGAGGACAGTAACACTCTTAAGATGCAGGTACATCTACATGACGAAGTATGCTCCTCACTAGGCTCTTACACTTTCTATACCATCAGAGAACTTCATCTGATTTTCCCTAGATTTTTCATGCGCTGGGGGCCCGGTACTGCATCTCCTGGCAACACTGTCCAGGATTCTGGCTCCAGTGCAGTGCTTGGGGCAAGGGAAATGCCCAGCCTCAGGGAAACATTGAAGCAAGAATTATTCTAATTAGCAGAACACAGCAAGTATCGAAGTCAATCCCCCAGAGCCTCTGCAGGGTGAGGAAACTCCTCCAGTTTGACACTAGATTGCAGTGACTCACCAGAGTGCTGCACAAGATGCAGCGGAGTCTGGGGTCTCCTGCATCTGTAAAGAGCAGAGGTTGTCCTCTGCCCCCAATTTCTGATGAAGAATGGTGGCATTTTGCACAGGCGAGGGCTGGGGTTCTGGCCAGAGCCAGGCCGGACTCTGGCCCGTCTCTGTTCACGGGATTGTGTCACACATAGAATCTCTTACCAGGAATCCACAACTGGTTCTTAGAAACTGACAGAGGATGTGGCAAGCAAAAATAGCAACACCCACCTCCCCTTCCCCAAGTCATTTCCAGTAAGCGTAGCCTCTAGCCTTCTACCCGCAGCAACGAGGCGAAGAGAGCTGTACACAGGCCCCAGCAACGGCCATTCAAAAACCCCTCTTGGCTAGTTCCCTGCTGTGTTACACCCAGGGCAGGAGAAGGAGAGGGGACAGCCGGCAGGCCATGTCTATGGGTTACGGGGGCAGAGGATAGGCAAGGAGACCCTGGTTCATGTTCAGCACAGGTCAGCAGTAACCAGAAGCTGCCACTGTTGGATGGCCTCTGAATTCAGCAGCTAGGTCTACTAGGAACCGAGACAGAGGTCTGCATCTCATAAAAGCCACCATTGCAATCACCCGCAAAGAGGCTGGTTTCGGCAGAGATGCTACGGACTGTCTAGGCATCGAGAGGGAGCTCTCCTCTGGCTCTCTAGAGGGGCCTTCCACGCTGGCTGAGTATGCTGTGGGACACTTGCCCTGCCCCCGCAATACCTGTTCTGTAAAGGAGCCCAGAATCTAGGGCTGTCACCTTCCACCAGATGCCTATTTAAAAAATGAGGTATGGTCCCATGCCTTACAGGAAAGGGGGAGGAAGACTCTAACCTGCCCATCTCCCTGTGGATAATAATGCACACTCAGAATTAATCCTTGTATGGAGCATGTTTACCAGAGAGCAAAGACTTGTTAAGTAGCAAATGGGCAGCACCTAACTCCTCGGTGATCACACGCTTAAGATAAAACCTTAATACAACCAGGAGAAATGAACCTGTTAGATGCTTGAGGTTCCAAGTCCTTACAACCCAGATACCCATGGCAGGAATTTATCAGCCTGGTAGCAGAGGCAGAACAGAGCAAAGCAGCGCAGTCTGCACAACGGTAAGTCATTGCATGTCCTTAATGCCCCTGCAGCACCGCCAGCATTCATGAATTAAGCCTCAGTGGCCATGGGAAGGAAGTTATCATCCTCCTCTATTTAAGCAGTGGAGAAACTGAGTCACCGGAAGGGGAAGAGACCTGTCCGAGCTCATGGACTGAATCAATTGGGCCCAGGAATCCGAGCTTGGAATCCTTCCCTCACCTCACCCCACCCCCGCTCCATCCACTAGAACGCCAGTGGAAGTAGCCCAAAGAAAGGTTACTCCAGAGAGGACATGACTGTCCCTTGTGATAGAGACCATCTTTTTGCTCTATGGCTGTACAGCACCTAGCACAATGGGGTTTTAGGCCAGGAAGGGGGCTCCTAGGTGCCACTGTAATACAAACAATAAACAACAACAGCCGAAGCTCAGTTCGGCCCTGAAGACAGGATTGGCACGGAGAGGTCGGAAAGAAACCGGGAGGGGGGTTGGGAGAAAAGGCTGTGTTGAGCACACACACCGATGGGATTACATAAGGGGAGGCAGACTAGTAACAGCTTTGGGCCATGGCGACTCCAATGCCCTCTAATCTTTTCTTTGTGTTCCCCCTCGCTGGCCTTTGAAATCTTCCCTGCTTCCCACCTGTTCTCCTCCGCGGGCTTCAATTAACTCTGCTCACAGGGCAGCATTCAGCCTCTGCCCCATTCATGGCAGCAGCTTGAGAGCAGCTGGCTGCAGGCAATTCAAAGTTACTTTTTAAAGGCTCAAACAAAAACTGCTGAGCAAATAAAGTGAGCTCCCCCGCCCAGCCCCCCTCCGACAATGCTAGGCTGTGATTATCCCTCTCCCGGCTCCACTACAGCCCCAAACCTCCCAATTCCCCAGAGCTGCTATCGGGGGAGGGTAACTAACTCCACGCCAGAGTTCAAGCATTCTGTGCCTGGGCAGATGCAGAGCTCAAAGGGGCTATGGGGGAACAAGGGCTCCTGAGGTCCAGTGCTCAGGCAAGAGATGACTGAAGAAAGGGACCCTGAACCATCCTAGTTCAAGCCCCCCACCCACCCCCAAGGTGCTGAGGGACCAGTTCCCCTCACTCCTGCCTTACGGCTCCATGCGCATCCACCTTTGATCAAGAGTCCTGGAATGGCAAACCACTTCTGGCTCCCTTCCCGCCCACGCTTAGAGCAGCAGCAATCGGACGCTGGCCAAGGTTAGCAGCTGCTCAGCCTGTTTTCCCCCAGCACCGTCAACCCAATCCCGTTAACACCTGTCTGCTCAGGTGAGCGGGTGCCTCCCTTTGTGTCTGCTTTCCAAAGGCTTCCTTCATGCCCCCCATATGCTGGACAAAAGGAGAAAGCGATCCAGACCATCGTACAACCGGGCAGTCGGAGAACAGACCTCAGCATGCAGCAGCCACACACCCCGCTGCATGCTATGAGCTGGGGAAGTACCTTGGGCTAGTGTAGTTATGCTCCAGAAAGAGGCAGGAGAGGTGGGGGATCTTTTATCGCTTTCTCCCAGGGCATCGCTGCCAGTGACTGCTGACCAGTAAAGATTCACAGCCCCTTGCGCCTACCTAGCCATGGCAAGAGCCAGCACTATGTATTAGTATCACTAATTATTTGTATTATGGTAGCATCTAGGTGCCACGGCCCCCACTGTGCTAGGCGCTGTACAGACTCAGAACAAAAAGCCAGTCTCTGTCTAGCTTCAGCCACAGCTTTCTGAGCCAACACAGTGTGTAGAGAAGATGCGTTCAGTCAAAGGTCAGCAGCTGGAGAGGAGAGGGTGGTGCTGACGAGATGGCAGCCATATACAGCAGTCTGCAGGAGGCCACACAGCCGCCCCTCCCAGCATTGTAATTCCGGACCGTGGGAGCCTGAAGCAGCCCTGGGGGCGGGAAAACCAGACGCTGTAGTACCGCGCTCAAGGAGAGACTGGGGACTCCAATAACACAAACACTCAGAGGGGGGTTACCACAGTCTGGTATATAGTAATATAGTCAGCATCCCTTCCATGACTGCTCAGTCCAGGCCAGGACCTAGGGAGACCTTGCATGAGGACACTAGGCAGCACAGACCAAGTTAGTTTGGGAGCTGGAGAGAACTTCTGGGTCTGCCTGTGTCTTGCAGCCTCAGTGAGGAATCCCGTTTCATTCCATTACAGCCAAGTCCTGTCCCTTCTCTACTCTGAAGGTCACTTATGGGGGTGGGGGGAGCGACCCCTATATCTGGAGCTGGAGAATAAAGGAGACCTAGACCCCAAACCTAGCTGTGAGAAAGAGAAATATCCCTCCCTCCCTGCAGAATGTGACTTGAGACTTCAGGCCTGGGCACTGAAGCCCTGTAACACTTCTTGGCAGGTACTTTTCTAATCCCTGCCTGGCCATTCCTGATGACACAGGTTTCTGTCCCCAACATATGTATACAGCCTCTCCTCTGCCTTAAGCCCCATCCCACGCACCTCTGCTGGAGGCTAGGAATAAGCACAAATTCCCTGGAACCCTCTAGATCTAGCTTAATGCAACTACCCAACAGGGTGACGGTGACAGACCTCCCCTGGCATAATCTCTCAGCCCCTACGCTGCCTTCTCATTTAGATTCCAACTCTATCCCAAAACAGATTCCTGTGGTCTCCCCATCCCAGAACACCAACATCCAGTGATCAGCTTGGCACTGCCTGGGCAGAGAGAGTAAATACTATCTTGCATTATAAAGCACCTTCCAATTAATGATCCCCAGGTCCTTTACACAGGTGGCAAGCATCATTCTGGTGTCCATTTTACAAATGAGGAAACGGAGGCACAGAGAGGGGAACTGAAATGCCCAAGGACACACAGTGAGTCCAGTAACCGAATCCTCAGTCCCCTGACTCCCAGACCTCCGTGCCACACTTCCCCCAAACCAGTACTTACCACCTCTGTGCCAGTAATGCTGGCCAGCAGCTCCGTGAGGGCCTCGCCGGAGAAAGAGTTAGCCGAGACAGACAGGCCGTGAATCGCTGCGCCAATGCTGCCCGTTGCAATCATGGACGGAGGGTACATAGCAAAGGTGTAATCTACAAACCCAGGCAGGGAACAGAGTAAGGAATGTTAGCAAGGATCCCTGTGAACGTGGCTGCGTCCTGCAGCAACTTTGTAAAACTAACAAGTGCCTGCAGTCCAAGGCAGGAAGAGGCACGGCTTATAGTGGTGCAGTAGATAGGCCTAGAAACAAGGGGTAAAACTAAGGGCTTGTCTACACAGGGAAGTTATTCTGCAATAAGGCAGGGTGTGAATTTAAAGTGCTATAGCTATTCTGGAGTAAGTCTCCACGTAAACAAGCCCTAAGCAAAGGCAAGCGTAGGCTGAATGTAAGGAATGCACTGAGATCTCAGCTCATGGAACAGTCTCCGCAGGGGAAGTGCTGGAAACCGCATTTCTTGGGTGTTTAGATCTAGATGGAAGCGCACCCAGCAGGGAGTGATGCTGCGCTGGCATGGGAAGCCCCAACAAGTCTTTGCCATCTCTAACTTTTGGAATCTGACATTAGAATTCTGGCCTAGAGCCAAGGGGCCAGGTGGTGGGGCATGCTCAGGAGTGGTGCGTTTGTGCTGTTCTCTCCACTGGAGAGGTCCAGCTGGGTGGTAAGAGCAGACACTGACCATCGACAGCTGACTGCACCATGCCAGGCTTTAGCCATTGTAATAATATTCTTACTTGGGCTTTGCCCTTCTGTGGCGGCTTCCAGCCGAGCGTCTCGAGGCAATTTACAAACATTATTGCACTCAGCCTCGCAACCCTGTGCACTATCATCCCCAGTTCTTCAGACAGGGAGATGAACTCACTGAGAGGTTAAGGGCCTTGATTTCCCCAGCAGATGTGGGTGCTGAGCCTCTCTAGAAATCAGACCCCAAGTGACTTGCCAAGCAAGTCAGAATGGCAGAGCCAGGAATCAGAACCAGGTTACCCGGCTCCCAGTCCTGTGATGTAACCACCAGCCCGCCCTTGCTGCTTGCTCTAGCCTGGCCAGTCCTAACGAGACAGCTCTGCTGCCCCCAGTGCAACAAGCAGCCCCGTACCTGTGGCACACAAGGCAATGAAGGTCTGTGCATGCTTCTTCACCAGCTCTACCTTGTCCGTGGGCAGCGGGAGCCGATGGAGGATGTGAACCAAGAAGTCGTTTGCTATCACCGACACCAGGTCCCACTTTAGCTTCTCAAGGACGAGGACCTCACAGTCCTGAGCGGGGGACAGAGAGCGAGTGTTACACAAACAAGTCAGACCTTTCTGTACAGAAAGTGCTTTGCCGCCAAGAGAGTTGGCGAGAGCATGTAAGCACAGTACGTGAGGAGGATCCAGCCCCGTGGCACAGCATTCATGCTGCAATGCTATGAGGCAGGACATAAAGAGGGGAAGCAAAGTTCCTGCCAGGACACTCATCTCCCCGCAGTCTGTGACTGTGGGACAAATCCATGCCTGCACTGATGCACAGCCTTGTGTAGGGCTCAAGAGAAGAAGCCACAGGTCTCTCCTCTATTGGTGCAGGTTAACTAGTGCTAAAAGCTTCCTTAACTTGCAAACCTGCTGCAATAACCCCTACGGGACAGTGCAGAATAACCAGGGTGTAGGCACCCCCTGGCCATTCCCCCTCTCCGTTCCCAGAATGCCTCCTGCAACAGGGGCTCCTTGAAGTAGGGGAACAGAAATGGCTACACCTTCTCTGTGCTTACTGGAGACCCCCTGGCTTCTGGCTGTGAAGCACAAAGGGGCTACAGGGCACGGATAAGTTCTGCACCTAAGAAAGCTCACAGCAGTTTACAAGGGATGGCCCTGAATATTCCGGCAGTGAATGCAGTTTAAATGCTTACAATAGAGACGGACAAAATGAGTGTGGGGCTAAACCAAGCCAACCTACGGGTGAAATTGCACTGTCCTCACTCAGCCTAACTTCCCATTGATGGCAATGGGCATCTGCCAGAGTAAGAATCACAGAATTCACCCAGCAGCATTAACCTTAATACCCTCCATCTCTAACCACTTTATGGCTGGACCGTCTATACAGACTGCTTCACTGCCTAATGAAAGGCAGCCACCTTTAGGTTGGAGCACAGAAGCCATTCTACAACCGCGACACTATGCAGTTTTAGAAAAGGAAGAGTAACTTTTCCAACTGCATCTATAGGGAAGTTTAACTGAGGGATTACGTTAGAATTTGGCTACAATGCCAAGCTTAGTATCCAGTATTACTGAAGAACAAGGCACTGAGGTCTTTAGTGACAACAAATGATCAGGATGTCTACTTAAGGCACCTCCAACGGTACCATGCCCCCTAGCGCCAGGCTGGGTCACTGGCTCTCTACTAACTTGTAAAGAAGAGCACAACCCAGTCACCACACCACTTCCTTCGCCATCTTTCCGGAAGGGTCTCTTGTCCAAGAAACTTGACCCAACTTGGCTCAAAAGACCTGGTGAGACTCCAGCCTGAGGCAGGATGACAGGGTCTGCTGCAAGAACAACTTTTAAACACGGAAGGACTAGAAAGCAGACAGCATGACAAGGACCCTTTTGAACACTCGCCTGCAGCATTAGTATAGCTCCTTCCACCAGGTGATCTCAAAGCATTTTACAGACTCTGGGCTTGATCCCTAGAGGCACTGTGCCCTCGCACGCCCATTGATTTCAGCTGGAGTGGCAGCTGCTCACCCCCTCTCAGGATCATGCCCACTGAGCTTCCAGTGAGCCCTCTGAGCATTATTCCCGCTTCAGAGGGGGAAAGTGAGGTAGAGAGAGGTCAAGCGGCTTGCTCGCAATCACACAGCAAGTCTGTGGCAGAGCCAGGAATAGAGTCCGGGATCTCCTGTAGCCAAGAGGTGTCACTTCCTCCTTTTGTTAAAAAACCAAACCAAACCAGCCCTTTCATTCCATAGCCACCTCAACAGGAAAGATGACCTCTACAATGGGGAGAACAGCACTGCCCAGTCTCACAGGGGAGCTGTGAAGATAGGTATATTAAAGCTTGTGTGAAGCGCTCCAATATTATTGGGATGGAGGTCACGTAAGTGCAACAAATAAAGTGGTGTCTCTACCTCTTGACATCACTTGGCCTTAACTAGGTCACTTGATTTCAGAGTGTAGTTCCCATTACCAGAAGTCCCATTATCTTTAAATGGCAATAGATTACGGGGTTGATTTTGCCCCCAGAGAAGCTAACAGGGCAGCCAATTCTGCCAGGATAAGCAGTTTCGAAGAAGCAAGATGGATTTTTCAGGCGGATCTGGCTTAGCTTATTTAAAAACAAAAAAAACAAAAACCCCACATTTTCCCCTTACACAACAGTACCAGTTCTGAGTTGTTAAACAATAGCATTGCTCAACCTGTTTCGAATCGCACACTGGGCAAAACGCATAGTATCATCACTGTGCGGCTGCAAGGCCATTTCCTGCCAGTGGATGGCATTTTGCTAGAATCAGGCTTCTTTTAGGGTGTTAGATCCCCTTCCCCCCCTAGCTTTCCAGATGGATTTCCTGGTCTTTTATACTGACCAGCCTACTTTCTACCTTCACAGCACATAAGAACAGCACCTACCCAACAATCTATACACAGGTCTTGGAAGATCACAGGAAAAGGTCATTTGGGATGCACTGTGTTACAGGAGAATATAGAATGGGACATTAGGCTTGGCTACAGAAAGGGGGTCTGAGCTGCTGAGGCAGACTAGCAAGAGGACCCAGAAAAAGGCCTCTGCTTCAGAGCCCAGGGATCGGGAATGGGATACAGAGCTCTTCCTCTCTCGATCGCTGATTAGAACACAGCCTTGGGCAGTTGTGACTGAAAGTTCTTACCACCTGATGGCTGGCTGACTGGCTGCGTATGTGAAATTAGCTTACTGGGGTTCAGTCCAAGTCTTTGGGAATTGGGGTTCAAATCCCTTTGCTGCCAATGTCACTGGGAAGGCTGATGTGCCGAAGCTAATACTCCCTCTTGCCCCGATACGCACACTGTCCAGGTCAGGCCCAAGGCCTCTTTCTGGGGTTGGGGCACTGATGGGAAAGCAAGCATGGCCACTGCTCAGACTTGCTCTGTTGATAACAAGATATGCTTCAGTCAAACAAGTTATTGGGCTTACCACAAGAGTTACTGGATAAAATTCTCTGGCCTGTGTTACACAGGTCAGAACAGATGATCTAATGGTCCCTTCTGGCCATAAACTCTATGACTCCACTAACAGGAGACTGAAGCCTCAAAGGTGGTCAGTCTGGGACCTCCCACCAGCACCGAAGAGACACAAGACTTACCAACCGCAAACAAGAGACAGAGGGAGCCTGTCCCAGCTGCAGAAAATGTTTGGAAGAAGGAGATCGTCCCCTTTCACCCACCAGGAAAAACTGTAGCCCAGCTGAGAAAGCTGGGTGGCCCATGGGAGCTCACCTTGGACACATCAGGCTTATAGTGTGTGAGGGGTTATTTCCCCCCTGCAGCACTGACACTGATCTGTTTTTATTACCTGTCTGGGTGACTCAATGTGTCCTTTCAAGAATGACAAAGCAGCAGCTCTTCCCAGGGTATGCAGGGAGGCTCAAAACAGTCTTGGAGCTGCAGATTCTCAGCACCTCAAAGGATCAGGCTCACGGAAGCTTTGCGCCACCCTAATAAAAACTTCTCGCTACTCTCTCGGCCCCCCCTCCCCGTCTTCCAGCTTTGAACTGCGTGTCAGAATTTCTTAATCATTAGAAGCAGCACAACAAAAGGCTGCTACAGAGAGGAGAACAGCTCACCAAAGCGACAATGTTCTCAAGATCACAAACATCCTTTTCCTGGAGTTTCCTTGGCATCTAATTGACTTGCTCTGAGTGGTTAAAAAAAATTAAAAATAGGAAATTATCTTTTGTTTCTTTAGACTGCAGAGTTTATTATCGCTCTGGAGAGCCAGCAACACTTCCCAGCTAGCTCTGCATTTTTTCTGTACTGGGAGAAAGTCAGGTCCCAATCCTGTAGGATACTCAGTGTGCAGAACACCCCTCCACTTGGCTGGGATTTCTATGCATGGAGCGCACACACAATCAGGTTCTTCACCACCAGATCTGCTCTCTTGATCTCTCCCCACTGCATTCAATACTGGTTTTAGTAATGCAGCTTCCACTGAACCTTACCTCCCCTTCTTCTGCCAAGCTGACACCAAATTGTGGTTCTACTCTGAAATGTAGCCTCATGGGATCCTGTGTTTAACATGTCTCAGTGATTTCTAGCTCAAGTGCTTACATGTATAAAGATATTTTTACTGATTTGCAGCCCTGCAAACTCAACCTGGATCTGACAGTCAAACTGGGTCCTTTCCTTCTTGTAGATCTTCATCCACAATAAGAATGCTGCAGGTCAGATTCTACGCTCAGAAATATCTGTGCAACTTCACTGCCTTTGATGAATTTGCATAAGTTTAAATGACTGGACTTTAGGAAGTAATTCTGTTCAAGAGGCCCAAGGAGGAACGGAATCCGGCTCGCTTTCCCATCACTGTGGTGGCTCTGCAGGAGTTATGGGAGATGAAGACCATGCCAATTTTTGTCACTAAAGTCAGCAGAGCTGATGAGCAGCAAGGTGTCATTGTAAATTCGCTTTTCAAAGCAGACCCACACTTTACATTAGAAACAACAGATTTGAGCAGCTCTGACCTCCTTCATCTATGTTCGTTCGGTTGACTCAAAAAGTGGGTGGGAAGAGACTCCAAAGCTGCAGTTGGCCACCCAGCCTACTTAGCAACAGATGCAGAATTACTGAAATGAGCAGAACGTGAAAGTCCATTTGCAAATAGGAAACTTTGGTTAAATGTTTGTGTCTGTCTCCTGTGAAGGATCAGCGCTCAGGCTGCAGTCTATAGCAAAGGCTGGAACAATTTCTGCCCCCCTCCAGTTCCCCAGATATAGAACAGTCACATCAGTTGCACCCAAGAATTAAGCAAAAGCAAAACTTGCCTGATCTGCTTTCCTTGGAAATATTCTGCCAAGAGCAGTCATCACTTCCCATAGTCTACTGCTGTCTCTCTTTCCCTATCTCTACCTACCATGAGCTGCTGGCATGATTCATGGTGTTATCAGTCTAAGGGCACACTCCTGCTTGGGAGCTTAAGTGGAGGATGCTTGGCACCCTGCAGGACTGGACCCTTCGATCTAAGCTCCTCTAAGAGAGGAACCTGCCTTTCTATGGGTCTCTACACATCACTAGCGCTATACAAAATAACTCTCTGCCAGCAATGGCCATATTTTCAAGGGCTTAGCCCTGAGAACTGGGGCCAGATTTTTAGAAAAGCCCAACGTGCTGGGCTCTTCTGAAAATCTGGCCACTTATTTTGATGCCTAAATGGGTACTGAGCCCATTTGAATTCTGACCATAAATGCCTTGCAGTCAGGAAGTCAGACTTACTAAGGTCAAAGCCCAGGAGCGTACTGTACCAGATGGCAGGTCCTGAGCTGTCTTTGAAGATGGCAGCTGGAGAAAAGCATCAGTGAATGGGACTCTGGGAAGAGGGGAGGAAGAAAAGTTACTGTTGCCACCTATGTTGGAGAATCAGCAGAGATGCCGGTAAGTTCTTTTGCTTGAGACACTTGCATGGATTTTACAAGGCTGGAGCAGCAGAAGCCGGGATGGCCAGGACAAAAGCAAGACTCTTGCTTTATGGCAAAGACATTGGCAACCGGATTGTTTTCTTCCCTCCCACCCCACGAGCTTCAGGCTAACAGCCAAGTGAAACTGCCTTGGGTTGCAATAGTACAAGTCATCTTCATTCTCATCTCCCTTCTCCTGCCCTGCAAAGAGCACATGGGTTATGCACAAACCGTTAACACCTCTGAAACCTCAGGGCAACCAAGATGCCAGGAAGCAGCATTGCTATATTGGAAGCCAAAACTATCATCTCTTTACAACCAAGGTCTCCAATATCTAGGGAGAGGACAAGACAACAGGACAGCTAATACATGAACCAGGTCCTACGAAGCCAAGAGACGGTATGACAATAGCTGCTCCCTCCAACCATCTTGTGGCTAAGTACCATCCTGCACAGGCAAGAAAAGCCTCTCGCCTAGTGGTTTAATGAAAAAAAGAAAGATGGTTAGATAACGCCCTTTGACGGAAATCCAACTTCCTCCAAGTGGACAAGTCCTTCATTTGCATCATTTCCTTCTGCCAAGAATAACCTCATCAACATTTTGTTTTAATTTATCCTTTTTAGAATGCCGAGCTTGTGCCAGGCATCCTCTCCAAGAGAAAGAAGTGAACCTGCTGGGAAAGTGAGCTAGCTTCCCTTAAAAGGGCCCAGGAGAGTGCGCCGGAAGCACAGATTTGTGCTGAGAAGCCAGGATGTATCCATTGTCCAACCTGTGATGAAGAAGATCTCCTTCCCCTCCCCACCCACTCTCACTGCAGTGTTGTGAAAGAAGAGAAGTCGATAGCATTATTAGCACATAGGAGGAAAGCAGCAGCTTTCTTTGGTTTTGTAAGCAGAGCATTAACTCTGTCACATCCCAACACAAATGCAAACCTCACCAGTTCCATCCAAGATTATCCTGGAGAGTTTGTAATCCTTCTCAGGTCATGGAGTCTATGACCCAGCAAGAGGAGATCAGAGTGGGAAGTCATACTACTATCTGTTCCCAGCTGGGCTACAGCATTTACCTAAAGCAGGACTGGTGTGACTTTCAGATCACAGCCTTACAGCTGTCTTCTTTCCCAATGACCTTTGAAGACAAAGTCCTTCTCCAGGCCCCCAACTGCTTTGACCCACCTGCTGCCTCTAACTACAGGGCAGCTCACCTTCTGCTCAATCCCTCCCCCCACCCAAAAAAACCCCAAACAAGTTAACCCCAATTACTAGAGAGACAACTGCCCCTGGAGCTCCATGCTAGTTCATGGGGGGCTCCACTCTTTTGGCTGTGGACACATGAATGAGAAGCCCATCTTTAGCACCATAAGACAGGATTCTTGGCACCAAGGATGAAACCATTCTTGCTCATCTCAGCTGGGCATTGATGTGGAAGCCTATTGGTGAAAATGTAAATGTCAGCACTGTTAACTATTTCACTGCTGAGCAAAGCACAAAAGGAAGTACTCTGATACTATGATGATGGGTGCTAGATGGACAGACAGAAAGGAAAGGTCCAGCCATATGAAGAGCCACCCAATTTACTGAGCGTGGCGTCTCATTTTGGTGTCACAAGTAGGCGGAGTTTGGGTTGTGGGAGGCACCTGGCAGAGTACCACTACTTATTCTCCCTGACAATGTGTGTGTGTGTGTGTGTGTGTATTTAGGCACATCTTACCCAAGAATCCTTGCTTACAAACCCTTGGAGTGGTTCAGGTATGGAGCTCTGAGCATTTCAGTTTAAGAAGGAAAGGAAAACGTCAAGCTTGGTGCCTCTTTCACAGCCCAAGCACACACAGAGCTACATGCCATTTCTGAAAGTTCAATTAGCGAGGGCCAAAAGTAATGCCTGTTATACACTAAGCCTGAAAATTTTAATTTAAAAAACCCAAACCCACAGCAAAATAAAATCAGTCTGATTTTTGGCACTTCAAGGCAGCTGAACCAACCTGAACATTGTTCAAGACCTGTGCCTGGTGGTGATCAGTCAAGATTTCTCCATGATCACAGAAACAACTGCAATGGACATGACCTAGCTTCCGCTACTTGGTAGGCTCAGTAGAGAGGCGAAGGATTGCCTGGGTCATGAAGACTGCACCCCCACCTCAGCTCTAGCGATCAAGTCAGAAATGGCGACAAGGCAACATGTGGAGAAAGCTTGCCTTGCTGCAGTCCAAGCACCTGTTCAGTGGACAGCAACCTTCGGTCTCCAGGACTGGCAATCAGGCACCTTTCCCTAGCATTAAATCCAGACAGGCCATTGAATTGGAGCATTTTGACCTACCCATCTCATTCTCACCTGTGGGCATGGGGAAAAACAACCTTCCCATCTCATCTTTTAAATGCACCCACACTCCCAGAAGATAACTGGTGCCCCCGCTCCTGCTCAGGTGTTTGGCCTGCTGCCCCTGCAGCCGCCCCGATCTCTGCAGGCCCAGGTGTGAATGGAGACTGAATCTGTCTCTCTGCCAGATGGCAATCCCTATCATTACCACAGGACCACACACATACCAGCCTTTAATTTGGAGCCTGATCCAGAAATGAACTCCATGCACATAATTCCCACTATAATCCATGGGATTTACACTCATGGAATATATTCAAGAATCAGGAAGTGCTGCAAGGGGTGAAGTTTTATTTACAGAAGAGTGAAACCCCTGGATATAGAGTTTTCGTGCCCAACAGGACCCTCTTGTACAGCAGCACAGGCAAGGAGCTGCATTCCAACCATGGGGCCAACTCCACAGACACAATGAGCACCTGCGACTCCTGGGGACACCAGTACCTGGCTATCACATGTGGCACAATCCACCTACTCTGGTTGTGAGCATCCTCCACCCATGTTACCGAAGCAAAAGCAATCCTCCATCTATTTCAGGGGAAGTCGCAGGGAGGTGAAGGGAACTTCCCCCATCCTCATTTGCATGATCATAAAAAAAAGTTCTCCAATAACCAGAAATGTCTATCAGCTCCCACCTGAAACTTTAGTGAGTCCACTCCCCACCTTAGGGACAAATCATTATTACATCATCTCACCCCCACTCCTCAAAAATAACCTAACCAGCAGATGACTACCCCTAGGAAATTCTGTTAGACAAACTGTCCTAAAGGATGTTTGTTACACTGAAGTCAGGTGGTGGTTCCCTCTTGAAGGGCACATGTTCTAACACGGTTGAAGCCCTTTCACATTCCTCCCCTATTGACTGAGCTCCACCAAGAAGACTCCATCCATGGGACACCTGGGCAGCAATGGAGTTAAGTAAATAAGTCCTAGTGTCACTTGAAACCTTGTAAAACTGGCTTTACTTCGTTCCCACTGCACTATTCCTGTCCTCCCACACACAATCCTAAATGGCAGCAAGTCCATGACACTTCCCGACATCATTCCCAGCCCTTCTCTACAGCACCTACCACCTTGGTCTCTGAGCACCAAGGACCGTGGTCTCCCAGTGGGCAGGCATCTAGGTCACAAAAGCCCCTCATCACAACTAGCCCCCTTGTGAGCCGTCTCAGAAGAGTGAGAGGACATGGAAACTCAGCTCTCCTCTCATCCCCAGAGATGAAGTCCCTCCTGGGTTGGGCAGATATGCACATTGACAGCACCTTTCTCATCCACAGCCTTTTGCAATGCAGGTGAGTATCATCTTACACACATTTAACATGCATTAATTCAGCTTTGCGCGGTTGGCAAAAACAAAAAATGGGGAGAAAAATAACAATTTAAATACTGTACCTGTAGTGCGGGCGATTCTGCCCGCCGTTACACTCAATGTAATTTTGACTATACGCGATTTTCGCTTTATGCGCTGACTGCGGAATGTAACCCCAGCGTAAGATGAGACTCGCCTATACCTGTTCTGTGAATAAGGGCCTTTGGTCTCTCCAGGGCTATTTACCATATTAAAGTCCCAAAATGGGACACACTGAATTTCAGTCATGGGGATGTGTGTTTAACACATGTAATGTTTTCTATAACCTCAGTGTCACGATTCTGTCTACCTGAGCAATCAATGGGGAATAACACCAGGGCTGCATGGGATCAAGGCAGAGGTGGCGGCTCTAAGTGGGGGGTGCAGTTCTACTTCTCCAAAAGGTTGTGCGTCCACTTGGGTAAGGAAACAGAGAGGCTATTTGCAGAACATGGGGGAAGGGGCTTGGGGAAACAGGGGAAGGAAGACAGAAGGAGCCACAGGGCAGGTATGTCGCCAAGCAGTAGCAGCATGTAGAGGATATAGGGAGTTGGGGAATAGGGAAAAAGGCTCTATTTGGCAGAGTGGGGAGGTTACCAAGAGTTGTTGTGGTGTGATGGAATTGTCTGTGTAAATGCAGAGTTTCTCCACAGTCAGGGGCATGGTCTCTCGCAGCTTGGAAGCTAGGAGCATGCAGACAGCCCCCAGAAGCTGCAAGTGATTTTTTTGAGTAGGGACCGAAGACAGGTAGCGATCCACGTAGTTCATGGCCAAGGGGAAGACCTCCTCTTCGCATTTCTGCTCCTCACACACCTGATGAAATCCAACAGAAGAAAGGAAGTGTTTTAAATGCAGGACTCCTCTGCTCCTGTCCACATCAGAACTTCGAAACTACTAGTTATTGTAGTGTTTGGCACTTCTGTGGAGCCTTTTGTCTGGTGCTCTCAAAGCACTTTTGGCCTTAAGAGCCAAATTCTCTGCTGGAGTAACTCCAACACGTCACCAGCAGAGAATTTGGCCCAATGTCCTACAGCTTGCCTCACCTTCCCCTGGGAGGAAGGGAAAATAGTAAAATGGGTATAATGGAGGCACAGAGAGGTTAAAGACCAAAATCTTCTAAATTGTCCACTGATTTTGAGTGCCTCTGTTTCTGATTCCCCAACTTCAAGCATCTAGGTCTTAATGACCAGATGTGCTGATCACTTTCTGCTCTCCTTGAATGGAGGTGCTCAGAACCTCTGAAAAAATCAGTCCCAGTGTGGCTACAGCTGGCCATCCAAAAACAGAGGCACCAAGAATCAGTGGCCACTTTTGAAATCTCTGGGCTAAGTGACTTGCCCAACATCACAAAAAGAGTCACTGGCAGGGCCAGGGATAGAAACTGAGTTCAAACTCCTGGCTCCCCTTCTCTATCTACACCACACTTATAACAGGCATAAACAGAATCTGGGAATCCTAAATTTAAGTCCCTTGTTCTATTCCCTCAACTATGCTATTAATACACCGGCCATATTTATTTCCTTGTTTTAACAGAACTACAAAAATATTGAGATTTCCCCCCGTGCTATGGCAAAGATCATCCTTCTCTTTCAAACTGTAACTTTGCTTCCCTGTGTACTCTCTACCCACATAAGACTGCATGCCAGAGACTTTCTCCTTAAAAAAAAAAACCAACAGACTCACTTCTCATTTCACAGATTTAATTTTGGCCGCATTCCCCCTCACCCTCATTAACAATTAAAAATGAAAGATTAGCATTTAGAACTAAATCCTGCTGCCACAGAAGTCAATGGAAGTTGTGCCACCAACTTCAATATGACCTACATTTGGTCTTAATAGCTCAAATCCTATTAAACCGCACCCCTAGGAAATCCCAGTGATAAAGCCTCTAAGTTTACTTTGGGCTCCTTCAACTCTTACTGAGTTCAGTGTCTTGCAGATCAGGCCCCAAAGCAGCTTTTAGCCAAGTAACTATCTCAGAAAGTGCATTTAAGATAGAGGATAATTTTAAAAGTTGGCATTGGCATGTGCTTAAAAATGGAAACGGGCAGTTTGTCGCAACAGCCAGTGGGGTAGAGAAATCGACAGACTGAATTCAATCCGGATTCTGTTTCTTCATCGTGTAATTTTGTTTTCCTCTGAATCTAGACTATTCACTTCTTGATCATTTATGAAAAGAGACGGAGACATCTCCGATATTTTCCTCATTAAGTTGTTTAATGCTGAGGATCGCGTTGCTTTTAATTTAGCGGAGTGGAAGTTTGTGATGTTTTTCTACCCAGGCTTTCTCTTACGGTTGCATTGGAACTCCAGCTCTCTAAACTGCTAGACATAGTATGGCAAAGAACTTTAAGCTGACTGTTTGGGGGCCTGGGGTAAGGCGGGTGGGACCCCCTAGAGGCAAAAGCACACACTGCCCGGGCGTGGAAGAGAGCACGCTGTCTGGGTGTGGGTGGCCCTCTCGGTGCAGGAGGAAATGCTGCAATTCCCCATATGCAGAGGTGGAAATCATGCTCCCAAGCACCCCGGGTCTATCATCACTACAAAAACCCAGGGGGGAGGGAGGCCTCTTTTAAATGCCATCTTACCCCACTATTGCCCCTGCCTAACCATCCCCCCAAAAGATTGACCACCAGAGCCCTCCCACCGCATACTGAACCCCCACAAACCAGAGGCTTCTCCCCACCCTATCAGACTGTCTCCTCTGGAACTCGTCCTGTAGCAAGTGACACCCCAGACCCCCTCCCAAGCTTCTCCCCTACCAACTGATACAGATTCCTCAAACCGAATGCCTTCCTCTACCCCAAAAAAATCTCCCTCCCAACTGCCCCACCACTAGGTGACCCCACTACATCCTCTCCTCCATTCACACTCCAGTGCGATTGGGGTGGGTCCCTCTCTCCCACACCCAGCAGGCGCAGCCTCTCTGCCTGTGTCTGCGGTGGTGACAAAAGTGTAAGGAAAGGCGTTGTTGCTGGACTCCAGGATGGATTTGAGGGGAGTGGGGGTAGGACCCAGGTTAGGGGAGGGGGGTCCCGTACCTCCAGCATCCAAAAAGCCAGCATCTTCCGCATGAACGGCTTGATCTCCTTCTGCACGCAATGGAAGTAGGAGACCCGGGGGCTATAGCGCTCCTCCTGGCACAGCAGGTTCTGCAGCACCCGCCGGTCCCCCAGCAGCTGGGGGTCCCGCTCCGCCCTGGGCACACGGGGGCCCCCTTCCACGCACAGCAGCTCCATGTGCCTGGATCCTGGGGAATGGTGGGAGAACGGGGGCAGCAGGATCTCAGGGCGGAGCTGGGGGAAGGGGGAGCCGGCGGCAGGGACGGGGCACTCCCAGCCGGGGAGCGGGGCGAGCAGGCAACACTGATCCCAGCGAGCTGCCTCCCGGCTGCTCTGCCCCGCGCTCCCGGCCGCACTGACAGCGCCGGCTCCACTGTTACACTCTTTAGAACGTCGGGAAGTGAAGGGGCGGGGCCCCGGGCGGGCCCCTCCTCGCCGGAGGGAGGGGGACAGGAAAGGAGCCCCCTGGGTCCCATGGTGGGCTAGGCGGCTGCCCTGCTGTGGGAGGGGGCTGTTTCCCCGCCCATGCGCTCTAGACTGAAAACAAAAAAAGGGATTCTCCCCCCTCCCCACACAATTTTTTTTTTTGCCACCACTGCACCGGAAAGCCATGCCTACCCCTGCCCCTCAAAATCCCCTCCGCTCTCTGATTTCATGGTCTCTTGCTACTGTGGCTACTCCACAGCCAGTGGGAAGGGACGCTGACTTTTCACTCCACCCAGTGGACCCAAGCTCACCCATTGCAGCCTTGCAAAGACCTAGGATGACCAGATAGCAAATGTGAAAAATCGGGTTTGGTGGTGGGTAATAGGCATCTATCTCATAGAATATCAGGGTTGGAAGGGACCTCAGGAGGTCATCTAGTCCAACCCTCTGCTCAAAGCAGGACCAATCCCCAACTAAATCATCCCAGCCAGAGCTTTGTCAAGCCTGACTTTAAAAACCTAGATCATTAGGGTTGGAAGGGACCTCAAGAGATCATCTAAGTCCAACCTCCTGCTCAAAGCAGGACCAATCTCCAAATGGCCCCCTCAAGGATTGAACCTTTAAGGAAGCAGATTCCAGCACCTCCCTAGGTAACCCATTCCAGTGCTTCACCACATTCCTAGTGAAATAGTGTTTCCTAATATCCAGCCTAGACCTCCCCCACTGCAACTTGAGACCATTGCTGCTTCTTCTGTCATCTGCCACCACTGAGAACAGTCTAGATCTATCCTCTTTGGAACCTCCTTTCAGGTAGTTGAAAGCAGCTATCAAATCCCCCCTCATTCTTCTTTTCTGCAGACTAATATATATAAGACAAAGCCCCAGATATTGGGACTGTCCCTATAAAACCAAGACATCTAGTCACTCTATAAAGATCCT
The DNA here is from genome assembly GCF_025201925.1 of Gopherus flavomarginatus. NCBI lineage: Eukaryota > Metazoa > Chordata > Testudines > Testudinidae > Gopherus > Gopherus flavomarginatus. Next base: position 16,937,857 of record NC_066621.1, on the reverse strand, counting down.
GCCTTAAGACATCAATTGCTTCGAAACATCATCATGCTGCAGTGATGCTAGGTGACAAAACATCACACAGAATCCATCAGTGTCACACTGCCTCAGATAATGTTCTGGGTGCTGTACATAAGGCACAACTGAATATTGCCCTGAGTCAAAGAGTTTACAGTCCAAATAACAGAAAGTAAGAAGAAAGATTGTACTGCGGAAGCCTAGATGAGGGAATCACTTGCAGGGGGTTTGTTTGTTGTGGTTATTGATTATTAGCATTAGTAATATTTTATGACAGTATCTGTCTATCATCAGCGCAACCACCAATGTTATCCAGGTGTGTCGAAACCACATCAAGTTTCAAGATCCGTGAGCACATTAATGAGTATTCCTCATGGGGCATGGGTTCACCTGGTTCAAAACAGGCCAATCTGGAACTCGCAGAATGGTTGCCAGCTCTGTTAATCGATTATTTCAGTCTCTTCAATATTTAATTTTGCAGCTATTTTTATCTAGGACTCCTGGAAGCTACGAGAACAATCAGATGTGAGTCTGTTGAAAGGATGTCTGTACTGGGCTTTTTTTCTCCAAAACCCATCCCGGTATTGCTAATGCTAGTGCAGCTCCCCTGGAGATAGCAACATTGGGAGCTTGTGTAGACAAGGCTTCCACAGCTACTAGTGTTTTTAACAGCATGTAATAATGGTTTTGAAATAACACACTCTGAACTTTTGAAAACTATCCTGAGCTCTTGCGTTTTTAGACTAGAGATTCTTTAGGGCATGAGCTATCTCTCATTGTGATTGTAAAAGTGGCTAGCACAATGGGGTCCTCCTCGATCTCTGTTGGGACCTCTAGACGATACTATAATACAAATAATTAAAATAATAATAATTAATACCTGGCTTATCTACATTAGTGTTCCTGGTGTTGCTAACGCTGTTGGAGCTGCACTAGTATTAGCAATGATGGGGGAGATTATTTTTTAAAACATTTTTATTATGTGTGTCTGCATACTCAAAGCACTTCGTATGCTCAGCACATGGTTTCTACACATGGTTTTCAAAAGTTCATAAACTTCTTCTTTTAAAACCATTTTTTCAAATTTAGCACAGATTAGCCCACTTTCCAGATTACTGATATGTCAAGTGTAAAGATTTAACTCTGGTTTTGAGTTTTCCAAGCTCAAAAGAAAGTCAAAATGCATCATTTAAAATGAAAAAACATTTTCCCTTCGCAGGTATAGAAGTAGAAAAAGAGCTGAATGCAATTTCTTCAAGCTCTCAAATTAAAACATTAAAATCTTCATCAGATTGAGTGAGCATGAGAAATTTCAGCCCAAAAGGTCAATTTTTGAGAAAATTCTGAATATGAAAGGAAAGGATTAGAATGAAATGGCCAGCTCATATGAACTTTGTAACTATCACAATGCTGTAATATGGCAACTGTAGGAACAGTTGGAAGCTGGATGATTAATCATGTAATCATAGAGGTTAGTGGTGGAAAATACATTCTAGATCATCTACTCCATTCATTTGTTCCTTACTCTATTTTCTAGTGCTTTATCCAGTCTGGGATTAAATGTCTCAAAAGAAGGCGCTTTGCAAAGGGCCACATGTAGCAATTTATGCTGCAGTGTTACTGTGCTAAAACCACATTAGGTGTGCTGAGGAGTGGTAGCTGACCCATGGATTCAAACGGGGTTGGGCAAAATTCAGTTTATCTGCAGCAATCTCTAAGAGGAGGCTTGGAAAAAAAGATGTGTAGTCACCATGTTCAGGAGAAATTGAATACACAGATATCATGGACATGTTGGATGAAGTGTCATGTACCTAAAATGGAGATTATGATCAGTAGTACAAATACTAGATTAGTATAAGGCATTCCAGGAGCATTCCAGGAAATAGGTTTGTAAGGTATAACATTTCATCTAAAAAGAACGTAGGATCAAAGAAGTTAGAGATTGAACGACCAACCAGATCTTTGAGTTTATTCTCTCTCTCTCTTCCCAAGTTGTATTCACTACCACTTTGAGGCATCTAATACTTTTGCTTGACCTTCTAAAAATCTATGTTCAATCATTATAAAGAACAGTAACCAAGAAAGAACACATTTTATAAACTTGTTTATTTTTGAGCATAAGCAAAACAAAACAAAAGTCTTTATCTGCCCTGTTCAGGAACGTTGACCCTAAAGAGAAAAAATTCTTTTTTGATCAGAGGCTTCAGAGTTCAAAATGCTGCTCATTTTATATCTCCATAAACATGAAGGTCATGTACATACCAGATTTGATATAAATCACATCTTAGCACTTAAAACTTCCATCTACTTCAAGGAATATGGGACCAGGCATTAGTTCTTTCTATCTAATCTATCTATCTATTTATGCCATTTCTAATGATCTCATCATCATAACTATCATAGTATCTTGGTACTGATTGCATGGTGTGCTACACAACGCTCACACAAAATCTTACAGCAACATAGCACAGAAGAGGAGTAAAGTGGCGAAAGTATGTGGAATTATATTGATTCTATCCCAGTCCTAAAATGGAAAAGGGGAATTTCAGTAGGTGCTATTAGACAGACAAGGTGGGTGAGGTAATATATTTTATTGGACCAACTTCTGCTGGTGAGAGAGACAAACTTTCAAACCACACACAGAGCTGTATCCTGGGATGGACACGGCTACAACTAGATTGCATACAGTAGGTGATAAAACATTCCAAAAATCCACCTCCCATTACAACTTTCTTCCACCTTCCTTCACTTCCTGCTGTGTGGGCATGAAATATTTGAAGAATCCCTGAGAGCATTTCTGTAGACCAATCAGATGGAGTTATACTAAGGTGACCCCCACCCCATCCCTTTATTGTTGGCGGCATCTTTTGTTTTGTACACAGAGTGAGGAGGGCCTCAAATCCCACATTTTCAGTAAAAATAGATAGCAGCTATTTTGTTTAGCCAAGCAAAGGGAAACCACAGCGCTGGGTTCTTTGTCCCTACATTTTCTGGACTATGTCCTCTGAAATTGAAAGTTTCAGGTCATATACCAGACATCATAATGGTCTCACTCACGTTTGCTTAGTGTCCCATGAGTGGGTCTAACTCAGCCTGATTGTTAGAAATATGTTGAAGCTGGAGTCAATGCATTGGGGGGTGAGGGGGAGAAGCAGCAGGGAAATGAAGGCTGTTGCATAAGAGAGAAAGTGTTCCTTCCAGATGATGACTTGGCAAAATTGATGCATCTGCCAGCCACATTATCAGGCTAGAAAGGCAAATTACAGACTTCAAGAGTTTGTGTGGAGGGAAGGGAGTACATTCCCGGAAAACCAAATTTTGGTCACTGTTGATCATGGATAGACAACTTCCTGGCTTCAGTGGTAGAGAAGTCAGAAATGTAAAAAAAGGAAATTCCTTCAGAGAAAAAAAAATTGAGGGTTTCTAGACCTCCAGGATCTCAAACCAGCAATGTTTTCCTTTGCTGAATCACAAGGGGGATCATTTTTTTGGTATGTAGATGATGTACGAACAGTCACCAGCACTAGGAGCTTTTAAAGGGGCACTTAAGCAATAGGTCCAGAATCTCTGTGGATGGGCAGCTGCTACCAAATTCACATTCAGACCACCATTAGGAAGAAGGCTGGAGAAATATGTCAGGCTGTTCATTAAATAAACAGATCCAGTTTGGGACAGATTGTCAGTTTGCGTAAATCAACATAGTGCCATTGGCTTTGATGGAGCTACACTGATTTGCACCACCATGATGTTCGTTCATAGACACGACGGGGTACATCTTCCATACTTCTGTCTTTGCCTTTTGCAGACACTATTCATTCAACTTTGAACTGTCCAGGGCTTGACTATTCTCTTTCTTCTTTGTTAGACCTGACTCAAGCATTATCAATGATGTCATAGTGAAACTGATTAACGTACATGAAGGTCCCGAAAACCAAACCCACATGTATGAGCAAATAACTATAAAATTTACTCTAGGAAATACCCAAAATGAGACTAAAAAACAGACATCATTTCATGTGAGAGTTTAATAATAATACTGCATACTTTTCATCTTAGGATCTCAGGGCACTTTACAAATCTTAATTAGCTAAACTTCATGACCCACTTCACCCCTTGAGGCAGGCGCTTATGATGCCCATTCTACAGAGGGGAAAATTAAGGTACAGAGAAGTTAAGTCTCTTGCCCAAAGTTATACAGCAATTCATTGGTACAGTGGGAAAGACGAACCAGAAGTCCTGGCTCCTGGTCCCATGCTTTAAACACAACCCTTAAAGGCTCCTTGATGTCCTTTCTCATAATTTAATCATCCTGTTCTCAGAAAAAACTCCCACAGACTTCAAGGAGAGTTTGGCCTGATATTGCAGGATTTGACCCATGGGATGTATGTCCTAATGCTATTTCCTAATAATGGCAACCATTATGCTCCACTTCCTCAGACCTTGTCAAACTTTTGAGTACAAGTAACCATTTCATGATGATATCATCAGGCTGAGCTGTAGAACACTGAATGTCAGCAATCCTTAACTGCATCATGTTGTACAACAAGCCCCCTGAAGAAGAAAGCTCTCTTTTTGAGCTGGTTGACACAGAGCTGATTTAACTGTTTCTGTCAGGGATGTGATTTTTACACCCATTATAATTATATTGGTACAGATTCCAGTGTGGATGTAGTTATATCAGTATACAAGTGCTAATACCATAATAACCTGAGAATAATCCAGAGGTCAGCAACCTTTCAGAAGTGGTGTGCCGAGGCTTCAGTTATTAATTCTAAGTTAAGGTTTCACGTGCCAGTAATACATTTTAAAGTTTTTAGAAGGTCTCTTTCTCTAAGTGTATAATATATAACTAAAGTATTGTTGTATGTAAAGTAAATAAGGTTTTTAAAATGTTTAAGAAGCTTCATTTAAAATTAAATTAAAATGCATTTTAAAGTTTTTAGAAGGTCTCTTTCTCTAAGTGTATAATATATAACTAAAGTATTGTTGTATGTAAAGTAAATAAGGTTTTTAAAATGTTTAAGAAGCTTCATTTAAAATTAAATTAAAATGCAGAGCCCCCTGGACCAGTGGCCAGGACCTGGGCAGTGTGAGTTCCACTGAAAATCATCTCACGTGCCGCCTTTGGCAGGTGTGCCATAGGTTGTCTACCCCTGGAATAATCTATACCGCTGTAACACCTTTATACTGGTTTAGCTGTGTCCACACAAGCAATATCAGTTCCTAAACCAATATAGTTAAAGCAGTACAAAAGCTGACTGTATACAAACACATAGCTTGGGATGCTTGCAGAACAGACCTAAACAGCAATAGGAAGTAGCCACTCTTATGAAGAGGGAAGTCATATGTCTTGTATTTTTACCCTGTAATGGGGCTTTGCAACTGACTGGCTGTGTGACCTTGTGCAAATCACTTGTGTCAAAACTTCCAAAAATGGCTACTGATTTTGGGTGTCTCAATTGTGGGGCATGTCGGGCCTGATTTTCAGAAACGTTGAGCACTTGTATCTCCGAATGAAGTCAGTGACTTTAACAGAAATTGTGCTGGTGGACGTCAGCTGAGGATCTGATCCAATGAACCTGGAAGCAGCACTTCACCTGACTTTTTACAAAAAGCATCAGTACCTATTGTCTTTAGCTTTCATCTGTCATTTTTAGCAGCTGCTTCTGTGCATTTGTTTCCCTTTTCCTAACATGATCTAAAATTAAATTGCATTTTCATTGACTCAAAAATGTACCAAACTCAGGCATCACCTGGTGAATGATTGGTTTTGTCTCTGAACCAGGCCTTTTAGAAACTAACCAAATTCAAGTGGGAAAGAAAGAAAGATAGTAGAGTGAAACTAACCAATTTCAGAAATCAAACTGAGGCTTGGAAAGTCCCCAAATTGAGATTATATTTAGTTAATTTTAGGGGATTATCTGTGGTTACAGTTCATGCAAATTAAAAAAAGAGCTTGTAAATTTTACATATAAAATATATTTTTTAACACACCCTTCCCTTGTCACTCCTTCTTCTCTCCTTCCCCCACCCCGAGTAGATTACATTACCCAAGCTTTGCACACAATATTTTGTGTCCAGGATGTTTTAAATCTTTTTTTTTTGTAATGACTTTTGGCTACATGTTATTTTTGTTTGCATGGAAAAGCCAACAAAATGCCTCGCCAATCCTGCCACTGATAAAATGGCGTGGCTCAGCCAATAGAGCAAAAAACCTGGTAGTTAGGACGCCTGGGTTCTATTCCTGGCTCTGCTGTGTGATCATGGACAAATCACTTTCCTAATTTGTGCCTTGATTTCCCCATCTTTAAAATGGGGATAAAGACACTTACCTGCCTTCGTAAAGTGCTTTGAGATCCTCTGATGAAAAGAGCTACTGTAAGTGACAGAAATTAATGGAGTCTGAATTCTTATTGAAATATGGATTCATAAGTTCCTACCGCAAACAGTTTCTAGTCTAAGGCAATACTACCCCACCTCATTACAAGGCTGTGTGTTGTTCTGCTCTACAAGAGCCTAGGAAGATTGGTGGGCACTCTACACCCCCAACGTGCCTCCTCCATTCAAGTCTAAACATAACTACAAATCCTCCAATGCAGCCTCAAGCTGTCCCTTGGTACCCAGTCCCCCCCACCCCACCCCAAGCTGAGCTCAACCCCTCCCCCAAAGCAGAACACAGGAATCCACCTCCCCATTGTTGTGTGAGAAAATCTCATTGGTTCAACTGCTAGGGGACACTCTGTGGCTCTGGGGGAGAAGTCAGGATTGGCCCTCAAGTGTTTAGTTCAATGATGAGCCCAAGTCATAGAGTCCAGATCTAGATTTGAACCTTCCTAAGATTTGGAGGTGTTAGTCAGAGTGTTTAGTTTTGATCCATTGTAGACACTGGGGGGAGCAGCCAAAAAGTTTGGACCCAGATTCAGATTCAAACTTTTGCCTCGAAAAGAGCTGGGTTTAGGAGTCAGTGTGTGCAAGGGATGTATCCCTTCATGCAAAGGAAAGCAGGGCTGGAGAGTGGATGCAGGGATGTCCCTTTTCCCAAGGCTCATGTGCTAAGAACCAGGATCATGGACTTACGGTACCACAGTAATAAACCACAGCTAAGAAGAGTTGAAGAGAGAAAAAAGCAAATAAACAGGCAAGTATCTACACTGCGAGACCCACACGTTATGATATTTTTAAATTAAAGCTTGCTCACTGTCCCAATGGACTCAGAGCCTTACTCTGAAGCAGAGCACTGCGGGGCAGCTTCAGAGCTGGTGTCAGTGGGCGGGACTCAGATGAAACCAAGAATCTGGTCTGGATTTGGTTCCACGCCTTCTAGTGTGGACGCTATTCATGGGGGGGAGGGGTGTGGACGTGGCTCTGTGTGTGTGTATTTATGGAGGTGTGTAGTGGCTGCAAGGCAAGGAGGGCAGGGCAGGAGGAAAGGGCCCTACTTCTTTCGCCCAGCTGCACAGCACCTGGACTGCTAATCCCTTATAACAAGGGCTGGACAGAACAACTATGGGGATCTGAACTAAAAGCAAACCCCACACCCTCCAGCCAATAAACCTTTATACTAAGCTTGCTAGCTACACTCAGTGCACCTTGGAGTAATTGACAGGGAAAATCTTGTGTTGACCCTGGAATGGCTTCCTAGAGGGGAAGAGTATGAACCGGAGGGTCCAGATTTAGCTCTAATTTACACCTCATTGATTTCAGTGAGGTTTCACAGGGTATCAATCAATGCAATATTTAGTCCCATGTCAGCTTCTTCCTGGGAGTGGAGGATATCTGAGTTCCTCCAACAGAATGGAGGTTAGTGACTGCTCCATCTTTGCATACATGGAAGTGCTGTGCACTGCAGACTCGCAGGTCTGAAACCTAAGGGACTGTCCCAAGGATCACCCAATAGCTTTGCTGTCACCCTGCTGTATTGCAGCAGGTTGCCAGCCAATACTCATTGTGTACTTCCCCATCCATCCTGACCCTGTGAAGTGAGGGGACACATCCAGCTCTCCCTGCTCAAACACTGCCCCTGTCACAGATCAAAGAGAGAGGAATAACACTAGGCCCTTCTCTAATACCCTTCAAATATTTACAAACACTAGTGAATTAAGTCTCACTACACCCTTTGCAAAGAAGGTATTATTATATCTCCATTTTACAGATGAGGAAACTGAGGCACAGAGAAGCGACGTAACTTGTCCGAGGCCACACAAGGAGTCAGTGGCATAGGTGGGAATAGAAGCTTGGACTCTTCTGATGCAAATCCCCTCTGCTAAGCCCTAGACCACATTCCATAAGACGAATGCCCTTCCCTGCAAAGGCAGACTTCATTGTATCACTTTCAATTATAATATTCAAGATATCCACAATAAAAGACAATATATATGCATCTCTGCTAGCAAATTTCTTGTCATTACATATAATCCTATAAATAAATCTGCCGTTACATTAACATGCTAATGAAATAAGCTCTGAGAATGTATACACACACTTCATTTACATCTATGCACAGCTTCAGTGAAGTGACTCCAGACTTACACCAGTGCAAAGAAGACATAAAATGCTACGGTTCTGATTTGACCACACTACCCCATGGTAATGGAGAATCAGAACCACTGAACTGTGACGTGCAGGTTGGGCTGCTAGCAGGATATTGTCTGTAGCAATTAAGTGCCAAGTTTCCTTCCCACTGCAAACTGACAAACCAATAGGTGCCTGTGAATAGGCATGAGTGCATCTTGATTTATTTTTGTAGCAGAGTATATTTATTTGTAAGATGAACCGACAGACCATGTCCCCAAAACAAGTGCTAACATCTGCAGTAGCGAGCAGCATGCTGGGCAGGCTGGCTCCTTGGCTCAGCTGACCAGATCGCTCCAAGATTTAGGACAATCAAAGATGTGCTTTGTTTTATAGGTGTCCATTTCGGGGACTTCATGCTGTACATTGGCTCCCTCGCCCCGTAAAAGTCTCTGTTGTTACTACCCATGCAGCTCCACCAGTGGGAGCAATGGAGGGAGCCCTAAACTAGTGTCGGCTAGTGCTCGCCCATCGCCTGCAGGAAATCCAGGCAATACAGCAGTTAAAACATGGGCATCCAGTGGCAAATGGTCTACGGTGGGGTTCCCACCATTGCTGCAACTACTGAAGCTGCACCAGTATTAGCAGCTGTGAGAAGTATTAGGGGGAAAAGGCCAGTGCAGGGGTGACCAACCCTGTGACTCCGGAGCCGCACGCAGCTCTTCAGAGGTTAATATGCGGCTCCTTGCACAGGCGCTGACTCCAAGGCTGGAGCTACAGGTGCCAACTTTCCCATGTGCTGCGGGGTGCTCACTGCTCAACCCCCTGCTGAGCCTCAGATCCTGCCACCACTCCATCCCTTCCCCCAAGGCCTCTGTCCCTTTCCCCGAGCCTGCCATGTCCTTGCTTCTCCCACCTCCACCAGAGCCTCCTGCGTACTGCAAAACAGCTGATTGCGGTGGGTGGGAGGAGTGGGGAGCAAGGAGGAAGCGCTGATTGGTGGGGCTGCCGATGGGCGGGAGGCACTGGGGGCTAGTGGATGGGGGGGCTGCTGACATATTACTGTGGCTCTTTGGCAATGTTCATTGGTAAATTCTGGCTCTTTCTCAGGCTCAGGTTGGCCACCCCTGGGCTAGTGTAATAACCACACCTTGCTCCTAGATAGTGCTTTCCAAAGGAGGTCAGTATGATTATCCCCATTTTACAGACAGGAAAACCAAGGCAAAGAACACCTGGCAGCATAGCCCAGACTAGAAGCCAGGCCTCTTGAAGCCCACTCCAGTGCTCTAACCACTAGGCAACAGTGAACAGGCGAGACTGCAGCTGAATCACAGCTCAGTTCTCCGAGGGAGCAGGACAGAGGCAGAATCATACTGGAGGGTCCCATTCAGATGTATTCTCATGGGCTCAGTCCTCATGCAGGGTTTGTACCACAGATCTCTGCCCCATGCCCTACTCCAGGCAATGATCATTTGCATACATTTTCCGTTGCTCTGATTTGGGGTTGTAAAGCTGCTGAGCAGTCACTCTAGTCCCATACAGGTAATTTCCCATTATGGGGCAAATGACAGCTCAGCCAAGGGGACCATTTTGAAAAGGAAAGTACAGTTGTTGGCTCCCCTCTGCTGCTCTGGTAAGGAAGCCTCTTTGCCAGACCTGAATCATTGATAAGCACAGAACTCCCACCCTTCACAAGCATCAGAGCTGCTGGTTATCTACACAGCCTCAGTGCAGGCAGCAGGGACTGTGCTTTTCAGGCCTACCAGGAGCTTTATGTTATAACAGAAGTGTCCCCTCCCTCTGAACAGGCTTGATCCAAAGCCCACGGAAGTCAAGAGAAAGATGCCCATTGAGTTGAATGAATGAGACCCTGCATATGTTGGAGTGGAGAGCTTGTCAGATTCTGAATCAGTACGAAGATCCCCAGAGCAATTCAAAGCCATGGGCATGGCCCAAGGGAGAGAAAGAATAGAACATTATCCACTGCATTATGGCAAATGATAGAAACTGAGTGGGTGGGTAGATACAAGGGGTAGTGAGTGAAAAAAAAAAGCCTGCAGAGCACTCAGCGCCCTGCTGAGATGAATTGCATTGCTCCACTCATTCGGTAACCAAGGCGTGAGGCTCAGCTGGCAAGGTGACATGAGGAAATGGAACCACCAGGCCTGGCAGGGAGCTTTCATTTCCCAGGCTGAAGTTTGAATGGCCCACAAGATTGAAAGCAGAAATAGAGATTTTTGTTTCCCACATGCAGGTTCCAAGAGCATGTCAGAGGCACTGGGGTCTTTCATACTAAGGATCTGGGTGCAAATGTCAAGCCGGAGAGCAGCGCAAAGGATTTTAACTTCCAAACCCTGGACATATAGTGAAAAATTGGAGAGACAAACGCACACACTGGTAAAAAGAGGAAGAGAGATAAAAGGCGGAAGGTAGAACAGAGAAGCTAGGCCAAGGGCTAGAGTTTTTAAAAGAACTCAACATCCAGCAGCTCCCATTGCTCTCAAAGGGGAGAAGAGGTGGGGTCACAGTTTTTATTTTATGTTTATTTATTATTCTGAACAATTGAAGCGCTAATCATTTAGTAATGGAGGTAATATCTATGGAAAAGCGTGTCCACATTCCTGACCAGATCCTTGGAAGGACAAAGGCATTAGAATGATTTCAGTCTTAGCAGAAGAGACTAACCCCCAAGCATCCAGTCTGAGTTTTACAATAGCCTCAGAACATTCTAGAATGATTTCCAGACTGAGCTACCTAGCCTGTCTGGTATGGGAGAGAGTGGTGTTGGCCTTTGTCTGGGTTTTCAACCCACTCATGCAGAAGGTGGGGACAGTCTCTGAACAGGAGTCTGAGTGACCCAATCTAATATATTAAATGGCAGGTGCATTACCGGCTGCCAATAGCAGGGGATGGGCAGTGGGTAGATTCAACTCTCTGACCACTCTAAATTGGACTGGGGGAGACTGATTGAATTACAGGCAGGGGTGAAAGTAACTTAAAGGACTTGCCGGTACTCCAGAGTCCTGCAGAGGGGGAGGGGCCTCAACTGGAAGAGGTGTGGCCTCTATCGGAAGAGATGGGACCTTTAAATCCCTTGGCTTTTAAATCAGGATTTAAAGGGCTCAGGGATTCAGCTGAAGCTAGGAGCCGGGCCCTTTAAATCACCCCCGGAGCTACCAGCTGCAGAGGTGGATGGGAGCCCTGGGGTTTGGGCAGGGGTGAAAGTAATTTACATTTCTTACCCATATGGTCCAATCGCAAGCAACCCATCTCTCCTACGTACTTCATGGATCCCTCCCATAGCATGACACAGAGAGAGAAAATAAAGCTACTATTACTACTACCAGCACTGTCTGTAATAAAACTTTACTATTGGAATAAGCCTGAAAAAGTGAAAACTCACTGTCACATTTTTCTCCGTGTCTTCCCTCCTCCTCCTCCAGCCAGGCTGTGGTCACTAGACTCCAGGCTTTCTCCCTGCCTGGCACTGAGCAGCAGCTGCAGGGGCTTCCCTCTAGCTTGCAGCAGGGAGCAGGGAGACTGGCTGAGGGAGGGAGAAGCTTGCCTGCTGCATAAGAACAGTTTAAACTCAGCTGTTCCCTGTGCAGTTCAGTAACATTTCAAAGAGGATCTGCAAGCAGTTTGGACATCACAACCATGATCCTCTGCTGGGGAGGGAATGGGATAGATTTGAACTTGGAAATGGTTCCTGATTTTGATTGTGTTTTTTGTGTATAGGAGATCCCCTGATCCTGGGGGCAGAAAAGAACTGCCCCTGCCATGGTCACACACACCCTCCCGCCCCCAACAACAACTGGGAGTGAAATTAACAAGGATGCCAGAAACAGCTTCTAATCCTGGAGGGCTGAGCTGCGCAGGGAACAGCTGAGTTTAAACTGTTCTTATGCAGGCAGCAGCAGCAGGCATCTCAGCCAGTGTCCCTACTGCAAGCTAGAGCCTAGAGGAGAACCCCTGCTGGGGTAGGGGGAAGAATGCAGAACCTTGTCTGCAGCCTGGCTGGAGGAGGAGGAGGGGGAGGGAGGAGACAAGATACCAATGTGACATTGAGTTTTCCCCTTCCACCTGCTTTTATTAGCTCTGGATTTAAGCTGTGCAGCCAAATGCTTGTATTTGTTGTGTATATTAGTATTGGAGAGAGATCCTTTCATCCCTGGGGGCAGAAAAGGATTATCCCTGCCATGGTCAAACACCCGCCCGCCCCCAGCTACTGTGAGTGAAATTAACAAGGATGCCAGAAACCACTCCTAACCCCGAGGGCTGAACTGCTCAGGGAGCAGCTGAGTTTAAACTATTCTTATGCAGGAGGCAGGCTTTTCCCGCCGTCAACCAGTCTCCTTTTCTTACTGGTCCTCCGTACCGGCCCGTACCGGTTTACTTTCACTTCTGATTACAGGGTTGTCATGCCTCACCTCAAGCGGCTACCCTGGAGTTATGAAGTGACCCATGGCCCTTTCTTGCTTTTCTGGCCAAGGGAAGATGCACTGTGGATTGTTGCAGGGAGGAAGGAAAGACAAGAGAGGAAAGGAGGATCTAAACAGTTTGAGGATGGATAGAGAAGCCATTCAACGAACCTGTAACGCTTCTTCAATATCTTGTGCCCCTGCTTTGGAGATTAGGGGCCGTTGTACACAGAGGGACAAGGGAAGCAGGCATGACCCCCAGATAAGGGGCTCCTGAGGAGATTGTTGCTCAAGGAGCTTTTCAGAACTCAGCTCTTTGGGCTTGACTCTCCTCTCACCTGCACCAGTGTAAATCAGGAGAAGCTCCACTGAAGACAATGGACTTGCATTGGGGTAAGCGACAGGAGAACAAGGCCCTCCCACTGCACTTGGGTGGGGAAACACTCTTTCTGCATCAGTAGCAAATTACTGTGCAATAAACTGAGTCTAGAAAACCCTCCCCCCTCCTCAAGGCCTGGGCCTCCCCGGTGAAGTCCGTTGGCTCACTTGGCTCTGCTGAAGGGCATCAATGCTTCACTTGCTATTTTGGACAAAGCCTTTTTCCTGTGGTCACGCTCCGTGGCTGAGGAGCCACACACATGTGTGCAGTAACCACTTGGCTCCCGGTTCAAAACACAGATGTTTCGTTACTTGAGGGAAGAGGGGGTCAGTCAATCAATCCCCTCTGGCACGTACAGCACCCACGAGCACTTCCTAATATAGAAGCAAGGATCAAGCTGACAAGCTAATGGGCCACGCAGAGTTAAAGACACGAGGACTTAATCTTGCTTCCATTGGAGCAAAACTCCTAACGAACTTCAGTGGAAGCAGGATTGGGCCCTCAAGTGCCGTTCTGTTCTGTAGAAGCCGCACTTTGCTGGAGTCTGTAGGAAAAGAAAGGTAGATCTGGGAATTATTAGCAAACTGCTAGGTCTGGGCAGGTCATAAAGGCTTCCCAATGAGAACGAACGCAGTAAATGGGCAATGTTTTCCATTTCCTATTTCATTGCAATAATACTCCCACCTAGTCATTTTCAGTGAATGAGCCTAAACATGACCTTTACATATTTGACAGTGGAGAGACAAAGTGAGTGAGCTAATATCTTCTACTGGGCCAACTTCTGCTGGTGAGAAAGACAAGCTGTCAAGCTTACACAGAGCTCTTCCTCAGAACTGGGAACGGTACTCCGAGCATCACAGCTGAATGCAAGGTGGAACAGATTGTTTAGCGTAAGTAGTTAGCCCATATTCTAAGAGACCATTCAACATAAGAGTGGTCCAATAAAAGAATTTTATTGTCCAAATTCCAAAGGCAGCTTCCACAGGGTCCCATAAGGAGATCCTGGACGTCCTTTCCCAAAAGAAGAACAGATGATGTCCGTGGCTAACATGGCTACAACTACATTGCATATTTGACAGTGAAAAGCCAGCCCTGATTCCTGCCGCTTCCTTTCAAGCCTATGAGGCCAAATGATGCAATTTCTAAGCAAGATTAATAAGGGACATAGGTCATTTTATATGGATATCAAGAATATCCAGTTATCATAATTAATTATAAGCATTATAGAAGGGATATTAAACTTCATGCTTCAGAGCGAACCCAATCTTCAACTATTAGAAATCAGGATGAGCGCTCATGTGGGGGGCTGATTATCTCATGGTACTTATTGCGGGATTCCTATACCTTCCTCTGAAGCATCTGGTACTGGACACTGCCAGATACAGGATATTGGACTGGATGGACTTCGGGTCTGACCCAGCTCTTACACTCCTAATTCCTTTAGCAAACCTCCTAGTGGGAGAACAGAAAGCACTTAAACTGCCTGATAAATAGTATTTCCAAGAGTAGAATTATCTATGTCCACAAAAGAAGAAGGAAGAAGTGTTGGTTAGCAATTAGAGCAAGAAACTAGGAGTCAGGACTCCTGGGTTCTTTTCCCAGTTCTGCTGGTGACTTGTTCTGTAGCCTACGGCAGGTCACGTAACCACTGCATGCCTCAGTTTACCATATGTAAAATGGCGGTAATGGTGAAAATTCAGCTCTCAGGAAGCAGACATATCTCCACTGAAGTCAATGAGTTGCTCTCACTTGTACCAAGGTGAATTTGTGTAACTCAATGGCGTTCCAGCCAATCATATTGCAGTTACTTACCCCATTTGTCTGATTAATATGTACATGCCTCATAGGAGGGTTGTGTGTGCATTAATTAATATGTTAAAATATTGCTCAGGCATGCAAGAGTGAAATCAGGAAGGCGAAATCACACTTGGAGTTGCAGCTAGCAAGAGATATTAAGAGTAACAAGAAGGGTTTCTTCAGGTATGTTAGCAACAAGAAGAAGGTCAAGGAAAGTGTGGGCCCCTTACTGAATGAGGGAGGCAACCTAGTGACAAAGGATGTGGAAAAAGCTAACGTACTCAATGCTTTTTTTGCCTCTGTCTTCATGAACAAGGTCAGCTCCCAGGCTGCTGCACTGGGCAGCACAGCATGGGGAGGAGGTGACCAGCCCTCTGTGGAGAAAGAAGTGGTTCAGGACTATTTAGAAAACTGGACGAGCACAAGTCCATGGGGCCAGATGCGCTGCATCCGAGGGTGCTAAAGGAGTTGGCAGATGTGATTGCAGAGCCATTGGCCATTATTTTTGAAAACTCATGGCAATCGGCGGAGGTCCCGGATGACTGGAAAAAGGCTAGCACAGTGCTCATCTTTAAAAAAGTGAAGGAGGAGGATCTGGGGAACCTCAGATCAGTCAGCCTCACCTCAGTCCTTAGAAAAATAATGGAGCAGGTCCTCAAGGAATCAATTCTGAAGCACTTGGAGGAGAGGAAAGTGATCAGGAACAGTCAACATGGATTCACCAAGGGCAAGTCATGCCTGACTAACCTAATTGCCTTCTATGACGAGATAACTGGCTCTGCGGATGAGGGGAAAGCAGTGGATGTGTTATTCCTTGACTTTAGCAAAGCTTTTGATCCGGTCTCCCACAGTATTTTTGCCAGCAAGTTAGAGAAGTATGGGCTGGATGAATGGAGTATAAGGTGGATAGAAAGCTGGCTAGATCATTGGGCTCAACGGGTAGTGATCAATGGCTCCATGTCTAGTTGGCAGCCGGTATCAAGCGGAGTGCCCCAAGGGTCGGTCCTGGGGCCAGTTTTGTTCAATATCTTCATTAATGATCTGGAGGATGGCGTGGACTGCATCCTCAGCAAGTTTGCAGATGACACTAAACTGGGAGGAGTGGTAGATACGCTGGAGGGTAGGGATAAGATACAGAGGGACCTAGACAAATTTGAGGACTGGGCCAAAAGAAACCTGATGAGGTTCAATAAGGACAAGGGCAGAGTCCTGCACTTAGGACGGAAGAATCCCATTCACTGTTACAGACAAGGGACCAAATGGCTAGGAAACAGTTCTGTAGAAACGGACCTAGGGGTTACAGAGGATGAGAAGCTGGATATGAGTCAACAGTGTGCCCTTGTTGCCAAGAAGGCTAATGGAATTTTAGGCTGTATAAGTTGGGGTATTGCCAGCAGACCAAGGGACGTGATCATTCCCCTCTATTCAACATTGGTGAGGCCTCATTTGGAGTACTGTGGGGCCCCACAGTACAAGAAGGATGTGAAAAAATTGGAAAGAGTCCAGCGGAGGGCAACAAAAATGATTAGGGGGCTGGAGCACATGACTTAGGAGGAGAGGCTGAGGGAACTGGGATTGTTTAGTCTGCAGAAGAGAAGAATGAGGGGGATTTGATAGCTGCTTTCAACTACCTGAAAGGGGGTTCCAAAGAGGATGGATCTGACTGTTAGTGGTAGCAGATGACAGAACAAGGAGTAATGGTCTCAAGTTGCAGTGGGGGAGGTTTAGGTTGGATATTAGGAAAAGCTTTTTCACTAGGAGGATGGTGAAGTACTGAAATGGTTTACATAGGGATGTGGTGGAATCTCCTTCCTTAGAGGTTTTTAAGGTCAGGCTTGACAAAGCCCTGGCTGGGATGATTTAGTTGGGGATTGGTCCTGCTTTGAGCAGGGGGTTGGACTAGATGACCTCCTGAGGTCCCATCCAACTCTGATATTCTATGATTCTATGATAAAACACTCTAAGAGGCTACAAGTGTTTTAAAATCCTCAGATAAAAGCTAAATTTCAAAGTATTATTGATTCTCATCTCATCAAACCATATCAATCAATACCGAGTCAGGTCAAGAAGATCTAATAATTATCCATGAAAATGATACCCTGCTGTGGAATGGCTCAGATAAGACATGTGGAAAGGAAACTAGTAATTAACAAATAATCAGTATAAGTTATTAATATTATTGTTTTTTGTATTACAATGGTACCTAAAGGCCCCAGTCACATTCATGGCCCCATCGTGTTAGAAGCTGTACACAGGCATAGTAAGACTCTGCCCTGAAGAGCTGACAGTCTAAACAGACAACACAGAGGAGGATCAGAGGAGAGACTGAAGCACAGAGAGGGGAAGTAACTTGGCCAAGGTCACATAGCAGGTCAGTGGCAGAACTGGGAACAGAACCTCTGACCTTGTCTACACTTAAAAGTTTTGCCGGCATAGTTAACATGGCAAAGCTTCCCTAGTATGGATGCAGTTATACCGGTATTCAAGGGCATATACTGGTATACCTTATTCACGATTCAGTGAAGATATCCCAGTATAAAGCACCTTGTACCAGTACAACTGCATCCACAGAGACCACACTAGGGCTTTTACCAGCATAACTATGTCAGCAAAAAGCCACACCGTTCATCAACATAGTTATCCAGTAAAACTTTTTTAGTTTAGACCAGGCCTATGTCTTCTGAGACACACCCAAAGAGATTGATATCAGTGATAAAGAAAATGCTCATTTCCATGTGAGGTGTGGGGCTGAGGGTTAATGCAATTAATGAGTATAAAAGGAAATCAGAGCTGGGTCACTGAAGCCTAAAGGGAAGAAAAAACAAACCAGGGAAAAAAAATCCTGCACCCCCCACGAAGATAACGATCGAGTGCCACACCTCGGCTGACCTCAGCTCACTCTCATTGCATAGCTACTGAAACTGTAACTTGACAAACTGGCAGGGTGGGGCGACAAGCAAACTTCACATCTGTAAAGAGGATCCTTCACTGACTCCGCCCATCCCTCAACAACAGCTGGAAAGAGCATGTGCAGAGAAATCCTCAGCAAAACAAGAAAACTTCAGAGAGGATGTTTTTCTCCAAAGACCCTGGGAAGAGGTTTTATTTTTCTACCTAAAAATAAAATAGAAACATTCCATCTGTTGCTCTGTCTCTGTTTATCTCTGTGCCACATACTGTCCCTTGTGGTACAGAAGAGACAGGATTTGGCTGTGATGAATATAAAGGGGATTTTGTATTGAGGCTGCTGGACACAAACATACATTCTCTGTCTCTAGCTCCCTGATATCGGGTTTCATAGCATGGATCCAGTGGCCAGGGAATGGGCTGGTAACTACACAGCACCTGCATATGCAAAAGGGCTAAAATCCAGATGAACTGGCAGGCACAATTCTGGGGTGTAGATATGGAAGAAGGCAAGAAGCTACAGACTGCTCAGAGAGACAACCCCTGATGCCCCCTCACACTGTCAGATCTGCAACTGCTTTTTCCATAGCTCAACAAATTACACAGATACTTACATTGGAAACTTGCAGGGGCTGCAGATGCTGCTATGATCCTATAATAGGAATGATAGAAAAGCCATGTCTGTGACCCACGCCCTGGATTCCACCCACAGTCAATGCACAGGCCCCCCTGTGCAATGTCCTTTTTACTACAGCTTTGCATTTGGCCCTCTCTTTCCCTCTCCCGTTCTTTTTTTTTTATTACTCCTGTGTGGGTCTTTAGGAGATCTTTGCAGATGGTGGCCTGAAGTTTCAAAGCCTAATCAATGCATCCCAGCTTCTGCATTATCGGAGCTCTCAGAGGACGCCCTGTGACACACGTCCATGCCAGAAAGGTCAGAGATAAGTAAAAGGTCCTTTTGTGCTCCAGCTTCCCCGCCTGCAGTTTGTTGTCTGGGTTTCTTAGAATCTATCTCCTTTTGAAAGAAGAAAGAAAAAAAACACAACTTCATGTTGACTGCGACAGATAGTGCTTCCATCGGCATCTGGCGCTCTGCTTCATAACGCCCAGAGAGCCTCGCCTGCGCGGCACAGGCAGGGCCCTGTCTGTAAGGATAGCTTTATACTCACTGCAAAGGGCAAGAGGCCCTTGTGGCTGGCTGCATCTTCAAAGGTGGTCGAGCAATCAAAGTTGCATGTGAACTAGGTGACTGGCTTGCCTGTGAAAATTTGCATGTTCACAAGATGGCTTGTGCCTTGGAACGAAGCCCCTAGCATGGCAGAGCTGAAATGTAATGCATTACCACACACAAATGTGCTATTTATCTTGCACGTCTGCATGAGAGTATATTAACAAATGAGGCTTCATACAGGGTGAAACTAACCCCTGCAAGGAGCCATCACAACGCCTATGCACCACCTAAGCATCACTTCAGTCCTCCAACTTGAGCTTAAGCACTGCATAGGCTGTGAGCTGGCTCTTTGCACTCACCCCATAGTCAGTTAGCCAAAGAACGTTCATAACATGGAATGCCTTTGGTGAAAGGTGCTACCGACATGTATTGTGTGATGAATAAACTTATGATTCATATTACATTATCAGTGTAATGGAGTGGCCTGCCCCTTTGCCAGCCAACCTGATCCTATTAGGCCTGCCCGCTACATATGCAATAGAGTATGTATGGTAGAACCAGCTGAGTATGGAGGTACTGATTCCCCTATAAAGGGCAGCAGAAAGCAACCAGAGAAGGGGCTGCCAGGGAGTTAGGGCATGTTTACGCTTGCAGCTGTAATTCCCCCCTGGAGGAGACAAAGCCCTGCTAGCATTCTAAAACTGCAGCAGCAGGAGGGGATAGTAAGGTGGGTGTGTTGTGTGTGTGTCAGTCACACCCCCAGCTCGAAGAGTAGGCCTACCAAAGCAGGGAATGGCTGTTGGGACAAACAGACTCAAGCAGGAAAACCCAAGTCTTCGGCGAGAGGCCTCGAGGCTAGGAAGGCCTGGGGGCCCCCTGGTGAGAAAGATGGGTAGTATGGACATGTTGCAGACTTTAGAACTTTATTTTGGGAATTATTTTTGTTGGGAGGGGTGTGACTGAGCCAGAGAAGAGTTGTTTGATTTAAGGGGCTCTGAGCTGAAAATGAGGGAAAATGAGGCAGGGTACTTGCAGAGTGACCTCAGGCCCTGGGGAGCTACTTGGGAAGTGGTTGGCCTGTTAACAATCAGCAGTTAATTATCAAGTGCTAATTATTATTAATTAGATAGCAATCCCAGCATGTTAAGCACTGGACATCTTGTACAATGACACAAATTGCTCAGCCCATTTTGTTGGATTAATTTTGCAACCCACTTACATAAGAACATAAGAACGGCCGTACCGGGTCAGACCAAAGGTCCATCTAGCCCAGTATCATGTCTACCGACAGTGGCCAATGCCAGGTGCCCCAGAGGGAGTGAACCTAACAGGCAAAGATCAAGTGACCTCTCTCTTGCCATCCATCTGCATTCTCTGACAAACAGAGGCTAGAGGACTTGCCCTGTCCATAACAATCTAGAGCATTGTTATGGCTCCGAGAGGTAACTTCTGGCAGGGGGTTCTATGGCTGTGACATGGCTTGTGACTTTTGCTCTCTCTAACATAACAATAAGCAGGAAATGTCCAGTTATGGGTTTGGGAGGGCAGGACGGGTTAATGTCCATTAGATAATGTCTCTGATATTTTTAATAGGTGATAAATTACAAATTAATTGGATGTGAGCAGTAAGGAAGCAAAATCTGCATTAACTGAGTTGCAGAGATATGGGGGAAAAGCATTGTTCAATAGCGGTCAACTTTTGGTCTAGCCGTGCTCTCACAGCAGCTACTGGGAATCTGACCATTGACTTCAGAGTCATGCCAACACTGAGTGCTCTTGCAAATCCCACACATGTGGTTGAATTAGTTAACGTCTGTAACGTTTGTAAAGGGCTCTGCAAATGTAGATCTCTATCCACCAGGTAGCGCAATTATGATGATGTGGTGACAACGTCAAGGAACGTTGGGATGAATTTCACATATGAGAGACAACTTGAGACGTGGAATAAAGCTGAGGTGTGGTCTATACTAGGAACTTATGTCACTAGAGCTACGTGGCTCAGGGATGTGGAAAATCAACAGCCCTAAGCAATGTAGTTATACTGACCTAACCCCCGGTGTAGACAGCACTACATTAACAGGACATCATTAGAATTTAGTGGTGAGGGAGAGGCAGTCTGCAGTCAGATCACTTCCTTACTTTACCACTGACCTGCTGCATTACCTTGGGCAAGTCAGTTAGGCCCAAATCCTCAATGGTATTTAGGCATCTAAATCCCATTGAAATCAGTTTGAGTTAGGCCCCTAAATACCTTGGAGAATGTGGGCCTTCCTGGATCCCTGCCTCGGTTTCCCTATCTGAAAAGTATTTTGAGATCTGTGGATGGAAATACAGCAATAACTGGCTTTTATAAGAGTTAAGTGTTATTTATATTTGGTGGGTTATTAATTTCCAACTGCAGTATAAATACAAGTTGCTTATGTCTTTAGTGGAAAGAGTCAAAGGCATCTAGCATTGATCTATGAATCTTTGTATTGATCCACTCTTCCTCCCTGCATTCCTCCTGTAGTTTCCATTGGAAAAGCCTCTTATACTGTATTGCTGTGAGCTCTTCAACAGCTATCACTTTTTATTTCTGTTACAGGTTTCACAGCAGACGAAGTGAGCCCTGCGTATAGTTTGTGCTTCGTTGTGTTGAACTGGTCGAGCGCTTTGGGATATGAATTGCACTGTGCAAAGGTGACAGATCATGACAAAACGCTGTTTTATTTAGTGAGAAGATGACTCATATGGTTTTGTTCGTTATAGTGGTGACAAGCTTAAAAAGAACATTACACAAAATAATGCAGAAATAATAGGGGAAATCAGCTTACATAAAAGGAGAACAGTCTAGCTCCACAAAGCCCCATCATCATTACACCACACAGTGGTCTAAATGCACACTGGAATCCCAACCCTTTGAGTTAAGTGACACAGGCAGTTATCCACAGGCAGATAATATGAGAGGAAGGATGGTTCTGTGGCCTAGGCTGGGACTCAGGAAATTGGGCTTCAGATCCCAGCTCTGTCTCAGCTCCCTGTGTAAATCAAATAATCTCTCTGTGCCTCAATTACCCATCTGTAAAATAGACATCATCCTATCTGATATATTTCTTCTGCCCCTTTGTCTGTTTAGATTGGAATTTCTTCTGGGGACTCTCTCTTACTATGGGTATGTACAACACTTTGCACAATTAGACCCAGATCATGGCTGAGGCTTCTAGATGTGACTGCAATTTAAATAATTAATAACAACTTGTCTCTCAAAGTTGTCCTCTACAGAATTGTTTCAGGACACCACCTTACATCACATACAATAGTAAGTCTGAAAGGTAGAGCACAAACATTCATCTAAATGTCATGTATAACCGCATACTCATCAAGTCAAAGACCTCCAGAAAGACCAACCACGTGTGTTGGAAACCCCCAATAAGCCATTCTAGCAAGAGATGATTCAGTTTACTCAGATCATTATACTAATTTGATATGCCAATGGACAGTGTATTTTCATTTTCAGGCATGAAATTACCTTCATTAATAATTAGTTTATAAGCTCTCTGGGGCAGGAAGATTTCTTCCTATGTACTGTATAGCACTTAACACAGCAGGGCCCTGATCCTGACTGAGGCTTTTGGGAGCTACAAAAAAGAAGAAATAATAATGCTTTTTTTTTTTTTTGCACCCAATGGCCATCAGATTCCCAGGTGGATTTTGCTTGATACAATTTTGTCTTTTCTTTTTAGCCTGTGGCTTTTGGGCCAGATCCTCATCTGCTGCAAATCTGTGGGGCTTTGTTGACTTCAACAGGAGCAAATGCTCAGCCTTTCTGAAAATCCAGGCCAATGTGTCTCAAGCTGAGCACCCAAAATCAGAAAACGTAGGCTTCAGTGTATGCATCCCAACCACCACAAAGAGCTGAGCTTCTTTCAGTGTGCCATTCCTAACTGTGAGTGCCTCTGTTTGCGAGCAGCAGAGATAGTCAATACAAATAAGACACAGAAGAGGAAGATGCCAGGCCAAAATCTGCTGTCAGTACCCAGGCAACAACACTAATGTCAACTGGTGTGCATAACTTTAAAAAG
This sequence comes from Gopherus flavomarginatus, assembly GCF_025201925.1. NCBI lineage: Eukaryota > Metazoa > Chordata > Testudines > Testudinidae > Gopherus > Gopherus flavomarginatus. The sequence continues at coordinate 16,914,607 of NC_066621.1, read as the reverse complement.
AATTCGACTCACTCGGCCCCAGCATGTGCAAACCTATTTTTACCACCCGTTAGCCCAGGGCCAGCAACTATATTATAGCTACCCATAACTGTTTGTTTACTTCCTGCAGGGTGTAAATGAAGAAATGGAAAATAAATGCTCAATAACGATTAACTCAGTTCACCTGCACAGATTGATGGTTGGGTGCACAGCTGACAACTGCAATGGTGCCCTACACACAAATAGCTTTTTACTCCCCTTCTCCCATCACTTTTTGCATGTGCAAATCTGGCTCACCCAAGACCTTGCACAAGCAGCTACGTGCTGGAGGAAGATGTATCTGGCTGCACACTTTAAACTAGGTTTGCAAACCACTGATTTGGAGGTGCTAAGCAAAAGCAGCGTCTTGAAAACTGAGCTTGCGTTGGCTGTCCTGAACCACCAAAGGGGTTTATTTAGGTCTGGCTGAGGTACATCCTTTTTAGCAATTCAGTCTGTGCTGAGATCATAGAGAATTTTAAAGAGGTTCAACAATACTGGCAAAGGCAAACACCAAATGCAATGGAGGAGAGGTAAGTGACCGGAACATAATAGTATGGAATGTTGACCAACACATACAAATATATAGGCCTACACATACTCATATATCAGTTTCCAGTATAAGATCTTTCTAATCCTTCTTATGGCACCTCAGTTTCTGACATGCAGGGATCAGGTAAGTGTGACTGGTTGTACATAATGCCTGTATCTTACCGCAACAGATTTTGCAGAGATAATGATCAGGCTCACAAATAGCGCTGGGCAAATAACACATTTTTTGGTTTTCTGGTGATTTTAAAAACTTGAAAAGGGAAAATTAATTTCAGGCTGAACCAAAATCAACGTTTTTCAAAATTTTTGGAAAATTAAAAAGTTTAAAAAGAAACCATTCTGAGTAAAAAGAAGCAAACACATTTCATTTCAATTTTGAGCATTTTGAATGTTTTAAAATAAAAAATAAAAGGAAAGGAAATTTCAACCCAAAATATCAAAACAGTTCCTTTCAGAAATGTCAGAATAAATTTTTTTGATTCTTTTCAGAATTTTTGCTTTAGTTTTTTTTCTGACTGAAACTATTTGGTGAATTCGATACGCATCCGCGAACCACTTTGGTGCCGCTGAGTCTCCATTGTTCACCGAACAAAAGCCTAGTGTGAAAAATGTCACCCAGTTCTACTCACAGTTGCTGGAACACACATGTTGGCAAATGATCAGCAAAGGGGAGGGGGAAGAAAGAAGTTCCCTGAAACGCAGGTCTCTGGTACTATTGTGATTGATGCATATGGCACTAGTGTCTAGAGACCCCAGACAGGATCAGGGCTCCATTGTGCTATTCTCCTCCCTCGTTTCACTTGCATTGTTTAATTTATTGGGAAGCCAGACCGGCTAATATTGGGGTTACAGGGTACCCCCTCTGCATGGATCCACCCCTCCCACATGGAAATTAGGGTGTCAGGTGCCTCAGTAGCACAGCAGACCCCAAGAGGACTGGGAATGCAGGAAGGGTCATGCATACTTGCCTCTGAAGCCACATGGGAGAACTGACATGCTGAGGAGGATTCTGGCAAAGCCCTGAAGCGCGAGCCAGTGGTGGAATAATTTGGGGAAATGTCCACAAAGGGAGTCCAGCTGGGTTTTCTCCTTTCCTGGAGTTATTCCCAAAAAAGTGGTTGATCCTGGCCTTGGCTGTTAATGAAATTAAATATACCAGACCAATAAAGGACAGAGCTTTCATCTTATCCTTTCACTGGCTTGGTGAAATCTAAACAGGGCTGATTTGAAAGGTACTTTCCACAATCATTCCCTCCACCTGTGCTTGCCTATTCTCAGTCCCTTCCTTCCCTAAAGTAAGGATGTGAGTCCCTTCCTTCCCTAAAGTAAGTGTGTGTGTGTGGGAGGGGGCACATATTTGAGTTTAGGATTAATTAGTCATTTTTTAATTAAAAACTCTCTCTGAGCAAATCCTCAGCAGTGCTTCTCTGTCAGAGAGCAATCCAAAGCAGGCTTACAGTCACTGAATCTCTGGGCAAGTGCACATTTATGTTTCCATGAGAAGGGACCCTGCCTGCAAAGCGCCAGTTGAAGACAAAGGCAACTGTGGCTGCAAAATTAATTGCACGATAGAGCCCATAAGGTGTGGACGTATTGCATGTCGCCACTTGCATGTATAATGCTGGCCTGCAAGCCCACAACAAAGACAATTTAGCTGTTGTCTGTTCCCGAGATTAGCCCTGATTCAGCCACCAGTAACCCGCTACTAGTGTAAACCCTACGAGAAGCCAAGGAAAGATGCCATTTGCACCAGCTGAGCTTACTCTCGTTTCAAGCCTAGTTGAGCTTGACTGGTGCAAATAGCGGCATTGTCTGACTGCACGAGGAGTCTGAACCAGTACAGCACACCAGTCACTGGCTACTGACGGCTAAATCCCAAGTATAGACAGTGCTAGAAGATAGGGGATACTGCTACTAACTAAAGGCTAGGTTATGCCCAGTCATGTGGAGGTGCATCGAGAAGAGAATTCAGCCCAGTAAAGATTGTAGCAATGAGTGCTGGAACACGTGCTTACCCATCTGCCTGCTCTTGCTCCCATTTAAGTTCATGTTTTTGAGACTCCCATGTGAGTGCTATGTTAGTAACAAAGAATGACAGAGCTTGCAAAGGGCCCAGGAGGCAGAACTGCACTAGCTCCCACTTCTGCTCTCAAATAGGAAGTTGATAAACCTCTCTCAGTTGCAAAAAAAAAATCAGATTTCAAAATCTTCTGAACAGGGTTCCAAGCCTCCCAGCCTTCCTCTCGTTAACCCTTTCATGAGGCCAACCTCCTCCCAGCTGCACCTGAGTGCTGGTGAGCGGCTGGGCTGGGTGACATCCGACACCCCTGCGCCGTCTTGCTCAGATCTTTGGCTTTTTTTTTTTTCCGAGCCGTTGCTTATTTTCTCTCGTAACGTTGCTTTTATCTCAGGGCCTATCGCATGTCAAATCTGCTTTCATCAATAATCAGGTTGGGGGTGGGAGGGAGGAAAAACTGCTGTCTCAGTTAACATGCGTGCACACACACACAAAAGTAGCAAGAAAGTAGAAACTTGATGCCACTGTAACCGATCGCATGGCAAAATTTGTCACCTTTTGAGTTACACATGCTCGACTCCTGATAGGTAGATCCCAAACACGTGGGGCAGCGTGGTTTTTAATCAGCGCTCATCTCCCCACCCCGAAACCCTGATTCTAAGATGCACATCCTGAGCCACACATCTCGGGAAGGAATGGTTTTAAGCCACCGTTGAGCCTCCCATACACTGGGCCTGTCCACCCGCTGCCATAATTTAGAGCAGCCCCAGTGGCTTCTCTAACTTACCCTACCTGCAGTATCTCCCTATGGATTGCTCCACCAGATTGGAATAGTCAGAGTGTAGTTCACTCTGGCCACATGCCTCTATCACCTGGCACTGTCAAGAGGACATGGCATAGAGCTTTTATGCTAGACTTATGCTGCAAAATTTCCCTTCCCTGTGGTAATCTGATAATAGAGGGTTCTTCAATCTAGCTGATGAAGATATAACAAGATCCAATGGCTTGCAGTTGAAGCTAGACAAATCAGACTAGAAATAAGGCACAAATTTTTAAGAGATGATATTTAACCATCAGAACAATTTACCAAGGGTCGTGGTGGATTCTCCTTCACTCTCAAATTTTACATCAAGATTGGATGAATATAACATAAGAACACAAGAACAGCCATACTGGGTTAGACCAAAGGTCCATCTAGCTCAGTATCCTGTCTTCCGACAGTGGCCAATGCCAGGTGCCCCAGAGGGAATAAACAGAACAGGTAATTATCAGGTGATCCATCCCCTGTTGTCCATTCCCAGCTTTTGGCAAACTATGTTTCTCTAAAATGCTCTAGTTCAAACAGGAATGCATGCAGGGCAGTCCTATGGCCTCTCTTATGCAGGTGATAAAACTAGATGATCACAAAAGTCCGATCTGACTGTATAATCTATGAATTGGGGGAGATATGTCTAGGTTCCAGCCCATTTACACTGACAGAGTGACGTAAACGGCTGGGTCATGGCTCAGAATATGGTCTGGGTTGTTCTTACTAGACAGTGCTATGGAGTTATGACAACATTGCAACTGGTTCCAGGTGATATACCTTAGAGTCTGTTCCAGGTGGGCACAGAAAACCCACACAGGTGGGTAGGATTCCATGTGAACATGGGAATCTGGTACAGGTTTTTCTCTCCCTCCTTATCATCAATGAAAGAAACATCAGTGCAGGCTTTCGCGACTAATGCTTTTCAAATAGGGTGAGTGCCAGCAAGCCCCACCCCAGATTGTTGTGTTTACTTGAATTATATTCAACCTATTTGTGAAATGTTTCCAGGAGAGATAGCACCTTCTCCCTTCTCTGATCATCTCAGTGCCTGCAGCCATTTCCTTCTGGTCTGGGGCTGGCACATCCGATGTAGGGCTGGTGCAGAGAGACAGTGGGGACACAGCGAACAGACACAATGGCTCAGCCATTGGAACACAGGAACAGAGCCGCCCTTAGGGGCAGGCAAGCAGCGCAGCTGCCTTGAGTGTCAATTTTTGGGGGCTCCGAATCACTGTGCCACCTGGCCCTGGTGGCAAAAAATAGTAAAACACCTTGGGCCAGGATTTGCAAGACCAGAAGTCCACATGGTCTGTTATCCTATCTATACCAATGGCTGGTGCCAGCCACTTCAGAAGAAGGTGCAAAGAAACCCATAATGGGCAATTATAGAATAACCTGTCCCAGGGGAAGATTGTTCCGGTGTCCAGGCTGTCAGCGGTTGGTTTGGAGCCTGAAGCACGAGGGTTTATCACACTTTCAACTATGTCTGCACCGTCGTGCTACCAAAACAGCGTTCACGTGTCCCCAGATCCTGCCTGGTCCACACTCCCCTTGTGCATGCCCTTCCCAGCAGGAATCATTTGCCCTCGGGTGGGGAAATGTGCATGGAGACCAATGCTGGCTCAGCATGGCTGCAGACATGCATCAGCATGCTGATCGTGCCCTGGCTCCCTTGGCAATGTGCCATTGTGCCTCCCTTCCTCATGTGATGTAATTTGCAGTGGGCCTCTACAAGAGGTGCCTACCGTATGATTTTCCACTCCAGGCAGAGTCTGGTCAGCTAACTTCCGCCCTGTGCCCTCACTGCTGACTGTGGTTTTCCTGCAGCACTCGCATGCGCAGCACAAACCTGAACCTGGCCCATTTTGTCTAGGTGAACAGGTGTTCGGTGCTCCCCCCACCCCCTTCCCTCTGCTCTGTCTCTTGTATCTGACTATGATTAAATCGAACCTGTTCAACCGCCGAGCCAGATGTGGGGCCCTGCTCATTTGTTACGAAAAGGAAAAGAAAACGAGATTGCAAGTGGTGACAGTTGTTCGCAGGTGAAGTGTGACCTGCAGCCCTTTGCATACCCCCAAGCCACAGGCTCTCACCCGGGTGCCGTGGGAACTCTGTACGCTCGCTGCAGAGACAGCCTGGGAGCCCCCGAGCGAGTTAGGAGCCAGTTGCCATGTTAGGAGCTGGCCGTCAAGCACAGGCGCAAGTCTATGCACAGGAGAGCCGGTTCGGCTAAAAGATGTACCCCAGAACGTGAATGGACCCCCGATCCTCAATATTCACCCCAAAGCAGGCCCCATTACACCCCAGACTGAGGCACTGCTCTGCCCCTTCTGATCCCAGCACAGATTCTATCACCCCAGCCCCAGAGAGCCCTCTCTCCATCTGACCCCAGCACAGACCTCATCACCCCAGCCCCAGAGAACCCCCTTCCCTGTCTGACCCCAGCACAGACTCCATTATCCACAGCCCTAGGGAGCCCTCTCCCCATCTGACTCCAGCACAGTCCTTATTATTCTCTGCCCTCTCTCTGTTAGGCCCTGTCAGGCATAAGCTTCATTTCTCCAAACCCCAGGGGCCCTCTCCCCCTCTGACCCCAGCACAGACCCTGTCTCCCCAGCCTGAGCAAATCAAACTCCCCAACTGACACCAGTTCACACACCGAGGGAGTCTGTCTTTAGGGCATGCTCCACCTCACCCCCTGCCCCAATCCATCCCGCGTTCACTAGTCTTCCTTTGCCTAAACATGTTCTCACCTTATTTGAACTCTTTTAAATTCACTTTTAATGTGATAGAGAGCACCGTGGGATTTCCCAGAATGCCACAGCCAGCCAGCCCGGTCAGCTAGGTCCCTCTGAGTGCAGCCCCCCTGGGGACCAAAGCCAGATGTCTGTTTGGAGTGGGGTGGTTAGGGGAATGAACAGACCAGAGGGGAGGGGAGTCAGTAAATCTGCTGAGGCGAGTTAACAGGGGTTAAAGAGACAACTTTAGACCTAAAGAGGAAGAGATGGAGACATAAGGGAGGAGGGGAGGGAGGGAGGAAGGAAGGGAGATTATATCCGACCCCATCCCCAGAGCTGGGAGCGTGAACAGACAGAACGAGCAGTGAACCCTATCATTGTCTCCCAGCTGGTGCAGATCCCCAGAGACGGGCTGCGGGTCGCAGCCCTCTCGGAGCACGGCTGCTTGTCTGTGCGAGGCTTTATCAGTAGCTATTTCTCTCTCTCTCTCCCCGCTTACTGTCCATTTCCAAAAAGGCGGGAGATGGGCTACGCAGAATCAGCAGCGTATCCTGAACAGCTGCCACCCACCGGCCCCTATCTCTGTCTGTCTGTGTCTCTCTGGCTTTCCAATGCTGCTTATGATGTCCCACGAGGAGCAAAACTCCTACTGCCTGGTTAACGAGTGGAAACAGGACTGAGGCATGAACTTAAGCCCTGCATCTGAATGATCCTGGATTTCAGAGGGGCTTGGATTCAGGGTTCCTGTTAGTCCCCAAAGACTCAAGACCCTCATTGATTTCAATGGGCTTTGGATCAGGCTCTTAACAAAGATGACTGGGTAAAGGCCCTGAGCAGTCATGGGGCAAAGGGATGATGACCCAGGTCTTGGGCATATGTCCTGGAGCCTGAAGCCTCCTTTCCTCCTAAGACAGGTGCGTGGGAGACAAGGGGCGGGTAAGGTCAAGGTCTCTTTAGGGAGCACTGCGAAGGAGCTACCTAGTGGATGAAGATGGAGCCTGGATTCCCTTCTTGCTCCAGGGACAAAGGCAGGGCAGTGGGGGAAGTCGTGACTGATAGATTACAGAGGCTGCATGGTCATCTCACTCCAGGAGAGAGGTGGTTTCTCTGTGAAGCAAAGTGAGGCAGCCTCTGGTCGAGACCCACTTTTCCCGTCCGCAAATATGATGTGTGACAAATGCCCATGAAAGTGCCACTCGTACAGACCCCCGCTAGGCTGCTTACGTCTGTGCCTGCTGGCATTATCTCAGGGCTACTGCTTCCCTTATAGCAACTTATTACCTTTGCCAAAGTCCATTGGCAGCTTTGGAAACTTCTTGCTTTCCACTAGCCAGAAAATTAACTCTAAGCTTCATATAGGGACTCTTTAAAATTTAAATCTTGTGAGTTCCAAGTCAGCACCAGGTTTATATACAGGGTTCCAAGTATTTTGCTCATCAGCTGGTGTTATTTTATTCTTTGCTTACCTCTAGGATAAAATCTAACTGAGTAACCCAATGGGGAAATCAAAAATTTGCAGGTATGCCTTGGGGATGTAGGGTCTTTGGAGACTCTTTATGCACTCGCTGTAACACAGAGGGTTCTTTACGAACAGCTGCACATTTATTTTCAGGGGTGCTGAGCAACCAGAGCGCCTACTGAAGTCAACGAGTGCTGCAAGAGCTCAGCTTGTTTCAAAATCAGGCCATGAAGAAACAGCACTGCTGATCAAAGGATGTTTAAACCCTCTCCGCCTTAGGGTTTCCAACTTAGACGTTTTTTCCATGAGGGGGACCCTTTTCTGATTACAATGAATAAACCCCAGTCTTTGTCCTTTATGGGATCTTTCTTCTGCTGATGGTGAAAATTCAAATGCCACCTGAAAGTTGGGGGTGGGGGAGCTGGATTTGATCAAATAAGGATAGGCCCAAACCTTAGGAGGTTCAGATTGCTCAGATAAGGTTCTGTATTGGGGTTACTTTTCTGACTCCTTAGAGTTTCACTCATCACCACTGGAAGTGTCTCCAAAAGCTCAGAAAGCTTCTGGATTCCACCTGTGACAGGTTCAGCAGCAAGCCATGCTCACACTGGGCACTAACAAACTAGGGCCTTGAAGTCCAGTTTACTGATGCCCCTTGGCTGCTCAGAGCCCCATTGAAACATACCAGAGGTGAAAGTAAGCTGGTACGGGCCGGTATGGAAGACTGGTAAGAAAAGGAGACTGGTTGACGGTGGGAAAAGCCTACCCCCTGCATAAGAATAGTTTAAACTCAGCTGTTCCCTGAGTGGTTCAGCCCTCGGGGTTAGAAGTGGTTTCTGATATCCTTGTTAATTTCACTCACAGTAGCTGGGGAGAGTAGGGGTGTGTGTTTGACCATGGCAAGGGCAATCCTTGTCTGCCCCCAGGGATGAAGGGATCTCTCTCCAATACTAATATACACAACAAATACAAGCATTTGGCTGCACAGCTTAAATCCAGAGCTAATAAAAGCAGGGGGAAGGGGAAAACTCACTGCCACATTGGTTTCTTGTCTCCTCCTTCCCTCTCCTCCTCTTCCAGCCAGGCTGCAGACAAGGCTCTGCATTCCTCCCCCTACCCCAGCAGGGGTTCTCCTCTAGGCTCTAGCTTGCAGTAGGGACACTGGCTGAGATGCCTGCTGCTGCTGCCTGCATAAGAACAGTTTAAACTCAGCTGTTCCCTGCGCAGTTCAGCCCTCCAGGATTACAAGCCATTTCTGGCATCCTTGTTAATTTCACTCCCAGTTGTTGTTGGGGGCGGGAAGGTGTGTGTGACCATGGCAGAGGCAGTTCTTTTCTGCCCCCAGGATCAGGGGATCTCCTATACACAAAAAACACAATCAAAATCAGGAACCATTTCCAAGTTCAAATCTATCCCATTCCCTCCCCAGCAGAGGATCATGGTTGTGATGTCCAAACTGCTTGCAGATCCTCTTTGAAATGTTACTGAACTGCACAGGGAACAGCTGAGTTTAAACTGTTCTTATGCAGGAGGCAGGCTTCTCCCTCCCTCAGCCAGTCTCCCTGCTGCAAGCTGCAAGCTAGAGGGAAGCCCCTGCAGCTGCTGCTCAGTGCCAGGCAGGGAGAAAGCATGGAGCCTAGTGACCACAGCCTGGCTGGAGGAGGAGGAGGGAAGACACGGAGAAAAATGTGACAGTGAGTTTTCACTTTTTCAGGCTTATTCCAATAGTAAAGTTTTATTACAGACAGTCCTGGTAGTAGTAATAGTAGCTTTATTTTCTCTTTCTATGTCATGCAATGGGAGGGATCCATGAAGTACGTAGGAGAGATGGGTTGCTTGTGATTGGACCATATGGGTAAGAAATGTAAATTACTTTCACCCCTGCCCAAACCCCAGGGCTCCCATCCACCTCTGCAGCAGTAGCTCCGGGGGTGATTTAAAGGGCCCGGCTCCTAGCTTCAGCTGAATCCCTGAGCCCTTTAAATCCTGATTTAAAGGCCCTGGGATTTAAAAGTCCCATCTCTTCCGATAGAGGCCACACCTCTTCCAGTTGAGGCCCCTCCCCCTCCGCAGGACTCTGGAGTACCGGCAAGTCCTTTAAGTTACTTTCACCCCTGAAACAAACAAAAAACTTCCTACAGCCCGGGCCTTATGGAAGAGCTCAGAAAGGCTCCTTCAATCCAAATCAAATACAGTGAAACCCCGCTTTAACGTGATGTTTGGGGTCCAAAAAATTCCATCGCGATAAATGCGGGGTCACAGTATAGCGGGGTTTCAAGCTGGTCAGTTTAAATCAGTGGTCCCCAACACGGTGCATTGATGTGTGCCGCCTAGTGCCCTCAGTGCCTAGTGCCCAGCAGGGGAGAGAAGCCGCAGCCCCGCGTCTGCTGGGGACAGAGAGCACCGGCACCCGCAGCCCTGGAGTTCTCTGTCCCCAGCAGGCGCGGGACTGCGGCTTCTCTCCTCTGCTGGGCACTAGGCAGGGGCACATCAATGTCCTGGCGGGCGTCATGGCGTTGGGGACCACTGGTATTAGGCCTTAAATGGGAGCCAACTTATGATCATGTTATATGAGATTTCGCGTTATGGCGGGGTATGTTATTGCGAGGTTTGACTGTATGTAGCTTCGTGCAGCCAAAGTTGAAGCACTTCATCAGGGAGCTTTTCCAACTAGCATGCTCCTCCTTTGGTCAAGGAGGGGATGGTGCCACATACCAGCCACTCTGGACCACTCAGAATACACCTCCATAATATGCTGAGGGAATTATTTATGCTGGCCCAGCTCTGCTACCCTGACTATCCCTGCATGGGAAGGGTAGGCAGCTCTGCTCTGCTCAGGCAGAGAATATCAACACTCTTCCCTAGCTCAGGTCACTGGGATCCCAAACCCCCAGCTAAATTCCTGAAGCCATGCAACCTGGAGGAGTAGGATTCCCTCCCCCAGCCCCACCCAGCAAGGGCACCACCCGCCATGTGGTTTCCTGAAGACGATAGGCAGCTCGTCAAAAGCACCGGCAAGAAACCCAAATGTGGTAAAGTGCTGAGATAAGCGGCCCCTTTCGAGTGAGAGAGCTGTTGGCGCTGGGCCTTGGGAGCAAGGCTGTCACTGCACAGGGCCGGCAACACCTTGCTCTTTGCAAAGCGATCAAAGGCACATGCAATGCGGCACCGTGGCTTGGGTGCACCTCTGGCTCAGAAGCAGAGATGGGCTTCCTCTGGCAAGCTGTCACCCATGGGGGGAGGTGCACAAGTGGCTCAGACATGAAAGGATGCAGACATAGTCCTGTCCTCCCTTTCACTCCAGCACCAGGTTTACCAGGGAGATTATGCTCATCTTACTCCGCATTTACTTATCTTGCAGTCTGAAGGCACTTTAGAGGCTGCTTAAGGGCTGGGCACATAGCTGAAGTGAGGCCTGGGGGAAGCCGAGCTCATCGGCAAATCTGCCAACCCTAGACAATTTTGGGTCTGGTTCAGTAGACACAGGGTTAATTCCATTCACCTCCTTGGTGTCGTGGCAACAGGACATCACATTCGTAATCAGGGATGGGCCTGGACCAAAGTCTCAGATCCAAAATTTGAGGATGGCTAGATCCAGAGCCAAATTATATGGCTGCCTCTCTCCCCAATCGCTATAGTGGGTCACATCAAAACCCTGGATCTGAGGAACCTCAGACTTTGGATGGGTTCAGATCCGGGTATAAAGTAGGCAGTTCAGGCCCAATTCTCATCATGATAGATGAGAAGAGATCTATTTACATGGACATTTTGTCTGAGGGCTCATTCCCACAACCCAGGTTGCAAGGGGGAGGTAGAATCCTGCACGGCAGCAGCCCCAGTCTCTGGAACGAAGAGGAGTTTGAGTCTGAATTTTCTGAACTCAAATGTCTCCTGCTTACCCTGCCCCCTAATGTTTGGACCAGAAACTGTTAATAGAACATGGCCTTGAGCTCAGCTTCCGCTTCTGCTAATATCAGCCTGGGAGGAAATCAAAGTCTGTGATAGATGGCAGGAAGACAGTGGTATGGATCTTTGCCCAAGTGGGGGATGTGGAGTTGCACCCCAGGCTCTGTGTGTATGGCGTGAACCTGTGACTCTGTGCCCGCAAATGGGTATCTGGATTCATGACCTTCAGGGGATGTGGAGTTGTGTCCTGAGTGGACCTGGGTGGACCTGTGCACCTTGTAATAAAGTTGTGACACACAGGAGGGTTGACAAGAGACAGAACTTTATTTTCTGGTCTAAGTCACCTGACATAGGTCAGACTTACTGACAGGTAAATACCCTGTCATGTGACAGGGGTTAGTATCCACTGACATGCTCCTGAATGGCTGCATGGAAAAGATTCCATGCCATCCAGAGGGGCTGTAGAGATCTGCTATGGAGTTGCGATCTAGTGTCCTTTCTCAAGATCTGCATGGTCAGCATGCTGCAGACCAAAAAGGCTGCACAACAACTGCTCCTACCTTTTAAAAAACAGAAGTTCTCCTCCTCTCCTGATCCTGGGTGTTGGGCTGGACAATGTATTGTATTGAACCAACAAATAAGTTAATATCCCAGCTCTCAGGCTCCCCTCAAAAGCCAGACAACGTGAATACAGAGAATCCACAGCAATCACTGCTTCTGACAGAAACAAGAGTACTCAGGGGCACTCGGAAATCAATGATGCTTTTCAAGGCCAAATCGTAGCACGTGGAACAGTGCAGCTGAGACTTCCTTCCAGAGTTACTGTAAAAAGAATAAGCCTGTGCTTGGCCCAGCTATCTGATGGTGACACCATGCAGAATGGCTGGGCCACTGGTGTTTCCTGATGTCCAACAGAACTAGGGATAATTGGAAGCTGAGCCCCTCTAGCTGGAGCATGGTGATAAATGAACCAGAATGGCATCCAATTCCTTGCAAGGGGAGAAGAACAGATAAAAGATCATAGAATCCCAGACATGAGAGACATAAATGGCCTTTATTAGGTCATCTAGTCTGTTATTAATTATTAAGCATCAGCAACTCACTTAGTGCTGTATAAGACACAAAATGCACACAGTCTCTGCCCTGAAAGAGCTCAATAGCTCCTCCTGGAGGTCAATGTGGGGTTGTTCCCAACAGCCTAGTCTCCAGATCTTTTTCCAGTCTTGTTTTAAATGTCCTAGGTGATGGGGCTTTCCACCAAGCCTTGCCCTGCCAAAAGAAAGGCTGGGCCATGGACATATTGACTGTTCCACTGTCAGTTCTCTGCTTCAGCTTCTGTGCTGAATCCCCCATTCCACTGCAATCCCAGTGGGCTATTTCAATTCACAACGTACCTGGTAGCAACCCAAGGGGTTGTTTCGGTTCAGTGTCTCTGGAATGCTCTGCAGCCATGAGACAACAGAGACCTTCTGGTGAGGCGAGCTGGAGGAGGCTTTCCTGAGCCAGGGAGGGAAGGTAGAATCATGACTATGACGTTGAGGATGAGGAGTTCTGTTTGATGAGGCGGAGATTATAAAGATCTCTCCCATTAGAGGGAAGACAGAGAGTGGGGACCACATGCCCTCCAGCTGGTGCTAAGCATCTGTGATGGATAGACTCTCCCCACTCCTCAGCTCCCTTCACCCCATATTGTGCAAACTGGATAGAGCAGGCTGGCTGTTTCAGCACATCCACTCCTTTGCCTTTCCAAGAAGGAAAATCTTGCATCCGACCAGTGATAAGACTCATTAAAAGCTTCCTTTCCCGGTACAGCTGATCTCATTGTAACCTTCAAACCCTAAAGCTTCAGACAGATGAAGAGAGAGAATAGAACAGTGCACAAAACCCAGTGAGTCACCGATTAGGCAGGGCCAGCTCACCAGAGATCTGTAATAGTTCTCGGCAGCTGAGACTCGGGACAGCCTGTAGGTATGGGTCTACATGCCTGGTTGATTAGACACGTCACTATGACTCAAAAGCAGAGCCATGTGCTGCTTACAGACCAGAAATGAACAGCTATTAATGTGGGAGTCATCTAAAAGGTCCAGCAAACAGCAGTATCCCCAGCACCCCTTTTAACTCACAGATGCACCCTGGGGTTCCAATCTGGCCAGCTGCTGGGTCTTTACAGGGTGCTCTAGGGTCATCCTGGGAGAGCGGTGTGAGACAGCCAAGAAACCCTACATTTATTATCTCTGATGCCTCAACAAGTAAGGAGGACAGGGGGAATGCAGGACTGGGAGCTAGGAACACCTGATTTCTAATCCCAGCCCTGACACCGCCTCCCCTCTGTGACCTTGGGGAAATCACTTCTCTTCTCTTCTTGGTTCTTCATCTGTGAAACTGGAAGTACAATACTTACCTCACCGTATCTAGTCCAGCCTCCAGCATCACACAAGCCATAAAACTTCACTCATGCATTCCTGCATGCAGCCCAATATCTTGTGGCTGAATTAGGGCATTACCTTTTAGAAAGATATTCAATCTTGATTTAAAGACTCCAAGTGATGGAGAATTCACCACTTCCCATGGGAAGCTGCTCCAGTGGTTAATTATGCTCCCAGTTAAAAATGTGGATTTTATGTCCAGCTTTAACTTTATTGGCCACTGGATCTTGTTATGCCTTTGTCTGCCAGATTAAAGAGTCCTCTGTGTAGGTATTTATAGATTGTGATTTAATTACATCTTAATCTTTCAATCTAAATAGACCAAACTCCTTAACTTGCTCATTTTAAGGTGTGTTTTCCAGACCACGGATCATTTTTTAAACTCCCTTCTTGATCCCCTACAATTTTTCCACACACTTTTTAAAAGTGTGAACACCAGGATTGGAGACAATGTCCAACAGTAGTCTCACCAGTGCTACCTAGAGAGTCAATATCACCTCTCTACTCTTGCTCGATATTCCCCTGTTGAAATATCCAAGGATCATGTTAGCCCTTTTGCCACCCACCACACCAGAATTTCATATACAGCTGGATAACAAAGCTGTGGCCAATGTATCTGTGAGAATAAAAGCTTAGCAGGTTTAAATAAAAAGCTATTGATATGAATAATTACAGCATCCAAAGTTACATTAGATAGGATTAATATAATAAAAATAACAATGGCAACATGACTGTAAGTCCCCTGCTTTATGGTTCTCTCTCCTCCCTGGCATAAGCTAACCACTGACTGATAGGATTAGGAAGAAACTTTCTCTGTGGATAGGCTATTCCATACTTGCCCACTTGCAACATACTCTGAACATCTGGTATTGATACATAACACGATGGACCCCTGATCTGATCCAATCTGTCAATTCTCCTATGTTTGTAAAAGGTTTTCAGCAGCAAAACGCTGAAGAAGGGATTTTTTCCCCCTAGGTTTTGCAAGTCTGGAGGATAATAATGTCTTTCAAAATCTCCAGAAGGAGCCTGAAGGTATTCTGGTAACGCACTGCCCTCTAGTGGCAGAGGTAATCAAAGTTGTGTTTTGTTGGGTGAACATGTAAGTGGGTGGGTTCATTAGCTACGAAGGAAGGTGGGGCAGAGGATACCATGCCCCCATAGACTAGTACTTGGGAAATAAAGACGCCTGTTTTGTAGAAGATCTTACTAGACAAATACAGACTGGGACTGGACAAAAGACAAAAACAAAGGAAAGGAAATGAACTCTTTTCAGTGGCTGGTGCCACAAGTCTAGCAAAGCATCAGCAAGATTTTTTTTTTCAGATGTCAATCAATTATTCTGTCTCTTCTCACCCCAGGTGATGCTTTTCAAAGTCTGCCTATCTAGCCATAGCTTTTAAAGCTGAAAAGGACCACAGGTCATATAGCCGGACCTCCTGTAAATCAAAGGCCACAGAATTTCACTTAGTTACCCCCTATGTTAAGCCCAACAACTTATGCCTGACTAAAGCCTATCTTCCAGAAAGCCATACCATCTAGATCTGAAAACATCAAGGTTATCCATCCATGTTCCTATGTGGCCTCCTTCATCACAACACCTGAGTGCCTCCCAAGAGTAAAAATGACAATGTCATGGTTTAGTCACACCTAAGGAGCCTGGAATCACTGTCATCCTTTACACACATGAATTGAAGCTTTACTTCTCCTTTGAGATCAGTGAGCATCATTATAACCATTCAGCTGAAGCACAGGGAGGTTATATGAGCTTGCCTGCCATCAAACAACAGTTCAATGAACACAACCCAGGAATCATGCAGAATATTTCCAACACAATTCAAAACACCTGACATTGAGGGTTGTTTTTTTTTTCTTTTGCATTTTGCCACAAATTAGAAAGTGGTTCCTTCTTTTCCTGCCAAAATGAGAAACACTTTGGGATGAAAATGAAAAGTCTTTGAGAAAAACAGATTTAACTGGAAAAGCATGTGAAAGGTGACAATCCTGCTTTTTTTCCTTTCAGTTAGATTACCAATTTCATAAGATTCTGGGGAAAATGGGAAAAATGACAGCAGCCAAATGTTTCCAGTGAAAACTTAGTTCACAATTTCACATGACTCTAAGTAATATGAATTTCAAGGTATGCACTTGCCTTTCTCTAATTTGGAACATATGAACTGCCATTCTATATCAGACGTGAGGTCCTTCTAGTCCCAAATCCAAGAGTAGCCAGTACCAGCTGCTTCAGAGGTAGGTGCAAGAAATCCCACAGTGAAAATTTGTGGAATAACTTGTCCATAGAGGAAGTTTTTTCTTAACCCTCATCACTTAGAGGTGGGCTTATGACATGAAGCATGAATGAGCTTTCTTTTTTACTCTGTCATGGGGAGGGCTGTTGTACCTATAACACTGGGACTGTTTGCTCATAGCTCTGGATTTCAGCTGGGTCATTCGATACCTTGCTCTTGACAGAGCAAGACATGGGCAGTGAGGCCACGAAACACTGCATGGGAAAAGTTTTCCGGGACTTCTTATTCATCAACTGCTTGTAATGCTGCATAACAGGGCTGCACAGAAGTTTTTGCCTCCCCTTCATTCAAAAACAATTTGCATTGGAGGAGGCTCTGGGGTAACCGGTGTGTGCTGGTGAGTGAGCCCACCCCACACTGACCCTGCAGCAGTGGCTCCTGCCATGGGGTTTCCCCCCCATTTCTGAACTAGTGCGAAACAAAGCCACTGTAATATAAAGATCTACATGCTTCATTTCAGAGTGGGGTTTGTTTCCTGAGTTGGATCTGGAAGGTAACTTGGGAAGGAAAGAAAAAGAATACCTACCCACAGACAGAGAATAAAGTAATGCCAGCAAACCCCACAGATGAGACTTTACTGGGAAGGTCCCGTTATTTGCCTAACAGCTCCCCACAGTGATTCAATATGGTATGGTATTGCAGTCTGCAAAGCAAAAAGGTGCAGATCAAGGCGCGCAAACTATTGCTCCAGAGAGTCAAACCTATCAAACAGGGGCACCAAAGGATAAGCCATATTGGCAGCATGACAAGAGCAGGGAGGTTGCACGTAAATTGAAATTTAAATAGCGGTGATCACAGCAGCCCTCATCCTGTGGAGTGAGCACAAGAGAAGGGGGCTGTGTGTGTGTTGGGGTGTGTGTGTGTGAGTTGTGGGTGTGGAAGGATGCATGTGAGAGTTGTGAGCACTGATGTGTTAGTGTGAACAGGCAAGAGTGGCGGCAAGACTCATGCAACAGTGTGTGCGGGAACCTCAGTACACGTGTGATGGCTTTGCCAGCGTCCTTACAGCTGATATCCTCAGCTGAGAAAGGAAGGTGTGGTCTGGAAGAAATACTACCTTGAGCTTAGGGTGAGCAGACAGCAAGTGTGAAAAATTGGGACAGGGGGTGGGGGATAATAGGAACTTTATAAGAAAAAGACCCCAAAACCAGGACTGTGCCTATAAAATCGGGACATCTGGTCACCCTACTTGAGCTGTTAATGCTGGCCCAGGTCCCTGGGTAAGGTTCTGCCTACTCTGCGTATCCGTCTGTTCTCTGCTATTGGTCAGAACTTTGGGTGGAGTGGGGTGGGCTGGGGGACCTGCAAGCCCTGTTCTCTTCAGTAGACAGAAGAGGCCACTGATTGTAAAACACCAGAAATGTCAAGGGAAGGCAAACAAACCAACAGCAGGCAGCTCTGCTCTGGGTTCTGCAGATACTGTGCGGGGAGCATTAATAAGACTGTTGACCTGACAAAATGCCATGTGAGCCACCAGCTTAATTAGCACTGCATGATCACCAGGGCAAAGCTGGCACTACCTGTCTAGGCCAAGTTCGTAGCCTACGGAGTCATATAGGAAATCAAGGACACCTGCGTAATTTTCTAAATGCAATTCTCCCTAATGCTCCCTCTGAAACAGATGGACCCGTTCTATGCAGATTTGTGCCTCTTGTGGTTATTGTAAGGAAGGTGTTATCGTCTAGTGGTCTAAGCAAGGAGTGGGCCAAGACTCCTGGGTTCTATTCCAGGCTGTCATAAACAGATAGTTAAGGGTTAATAGAACAGGAGTACTTCATGTCTCTTTTGCCTATAAAGGGTTAACAAGTTCAGTGAGCCTGGCTGTCACCGGACCAGAGGACCAATCAGGGGACAGGATACTTTCAAATCTTGAGGGAGGGAAGTTTGTGTGTGCGCTGTTAGTTTTTGGTTGTTCTCTCTGGGTTCTGAGAGTGACCAGACGTGCAACCAGGTTTCTCTCCAATCTCCCTGATACAGGTTCTTATAGATTCAAAATAGTAAGTACTAGGTGATAAGGCGAGTTAGGCTTATGTTTGTTTTCTTTATTTGCAAATGTGTATTTGGCTGGAAGGAGTTCAAATTTGTATTTTGCTGAAAGGATTTTACTTAGGCTGGGAGGGTAGCCCAGTGTCTATAGCTGAAAGACCCTGTAACATATTCCATCTTAAATTTACAAAGATAATTGTTACTCTTTTTTCTTTCTTTAATTAAAAGCTTTTCTTGTTTAAGAACCTGATTATTTTTTTATTCTGGTGAGACCCCAGGGGACTGGGTCTGGATCCACCAGGGAATTGGTGGGGAGAAAGGAGGGAAGGGGGAGAGAAAGATTAATTTCTCTTTGTGTTAGGATTACTTTCTCTCTCAGTGAGAATCTGGGAGGGCGAGAGAGAAGGACGGAGGACCGTAAATTTTCCTCTCTGTTTTAAGATTCAAGGAGTTTGAATCACACAATGATCTTCCAGGGTAACCCAGGGAGGGGAAGTCTGGGAGAGGCAACGGTGAGGGAAAGTGTTTACTTTCCTTGTGTTAAGATCCAGAGGGTCTGGGTCTTGGGGGTCCCCGGGCAAGGTTTTGGGGAGACCAGAGTGTACCAGGCACTGGAATTCCTGGTTGGTGGCAGCGCTACAAGTACTAAGCTGGTAATTGAGCTTAGAGGAATACATGCTGGTACCTCATCTTTTGGATGCTAAGGTTCAGAGTGGGGAATTATACCATGACACAGGCTCTAAGGAAAGTGGGTCTATTGGTTAAGTCCTGGGGATCTGGAATCCTGAGTTCGAGTCCTGGTTTTGAGAAGAAGTATTGTTGACAGTTGGCTTAATGTATTGATGTTTGTAAAGTGCTTTGAGATTCTTTGGTGAAAGAGGCAATGGACATGATTATTAAGTGTCACTCTTGGTTACTGGTATGGAATTTTTTAAATATTATAGTGGAGTTTCTCTCCCCCACCTTTTTTTGTTGTTGCAGGGGATTGTTTTTGTTTTGTTACATAGAGTTTGTTGGGGGGCCCATACCAAACTAGGGTGAAGCGATTTCCCCTTTGTTTGTCAAAGAGACGAAATGTTTTCATACAAACAATAAAGAAGGGAGAACAACGATGTGCACAACATATGTCAGTGATGAGTTACCCAAACAGAGCCTTCCCTCTGCTAGTTTTACAAGATTCATCCCAGTCTTCCTGTGTGTCACAGGGACTGATGAAGCCCTAAATTTGCCTAAAATTCCCCTTTACCATAGCACTCTGAAATACTAGATATTTCAAACTATGGAAAGGCAGGCTACCAGTCTTGAGGAGAGCAATGTTCCAATCAAGTAGAGGGAATTCTAAGGCCTGAGATAATAAAATAAATAGCAATAACAAGACTAATAAATAATGCTTTGCATTTATATCACACCTTTCACACAAGGTTCTCAATGTAATTAACACAGGTGGGTAGATAATATTAACACTCTTCCTGTCGCATACACGTGGAAACTCAGGCACAACAGTGCCTCGCCTAAGGTCACTGAGTGAATTAGCGACAGACTTGGGACTAGGTCCTAAACTCTAATCACTAGATAACACTCCCTCACTCTGCACTGTGCCCCCATCTACTTGCCCCTCACAATGGCTCCCTGTTGCATGAAATGTCTGAGTTTCTGGTCTTCTGAGGACAAGGAGAAGCGGGGCTATTTTTTGTGGGATATTTCTCCTGGACTTAGAGACTGTTGATGTATTTACACGGAGTAATTGCACCACTGCTCAATGCTCTGGTGTGGTGCTTGATGTTCATACACTCTCTCAGCCGTCCCCACTCCCATTTCTCCATATTAGCATTTTACATCTATTCCTAACCTGGGTTTCACATGATGGAGTCCCTAGCTTGACAGATATATGACACACAGTGAATTAACATCATGGCACCCCAGAGATGCGTCACTTTCTTGCTATGGATTCAGGTGTGCCATGTTACAGGTAAGTACCAGCTGGTCCATGTTATGGATGGATATCAGGTATGCCCAGCTACAGATTCAGACATGCCATGCTAGGTACCACATAAGCCAAGGTGGAGGTAGGGTGTGAATTGAGGTGTGCGGTGCTAATAGTATATACGTGGTATGCCACGCTACCTCTTGGTTTGAGAGTCAGCTATTACTCTTATAAACATTATTGGCTAAGCCTGGCCCTGTGCTTTAGCTTCAGGCAGTACCAGTGAGTTGAGGTTTTCAATCCAGACTACCTAGAGTGCACCTTCCCCTTTTCACCCAAACCGGTTCAGAACCATGTCAACAGTTAACCAGAGGATTCCATCATAAGGTACCAGCACTAAGTACTCTTACAAGTCGCTTCTCCCGTGGTCATCTGTAATCTTGGTTTATTCATGAAGGTCCTGCTTTTCAGAAGTGCTGGGCCACGGCAACTCCACTTACAAGATGCAGGGACTCAGCACTTGTGAAAACTCTGCCCTGTGTCTTTTGCAAGAAGACACAGACATCTTAGCTCACTAATGGGGGCTTCTAGGCCTCCACTCCAGCACTTCTGGCAAGGGCACACACACTCGCTGTGGGCTACAGAAGTTACTGCGTCACTGGTTTGTTTGGTTCTGACACCATCTGCACAACAAGGGGATATATATACATAACAAACCCTGCACCAAGATCTACTTCCAATAAACAATCACTCCCTGTCAAGCAACCACTCTGAAGTGTCTCCGAGATTCTTATGTTCGACCAACCTCTTTGGAACCAATTTTTTCCTGGTCCTTTGTTGTTTATGACATGAGATCTCTCTCTTTCTCTTTCTCTTTTTCAATTTACACTTTACAATAAAAATGCAACTAAATCTCCTCCTACCTTTCTTGACAATCAGGAAATTTGCTTCACCGGACATGTTTCCTTTCAGCAATCCAGTCTTTCCTCTCCTCCACCCGCTCTTTTTTCCATGGGTTACTGTTTTCACTACCATTGCTTCTGAAAAACGAGTGCTGCGTGGAAGCTGCATTGCAATCTGAATTGACCGAGTTCAGGACCTTTAATTTCCAGCGTGGCAGCTGTTGTTTACATTTCTCTTTTGCAACACAGTTATTGGTTCCTAAGATGCTTCTCTCCCCTCACCCATGTAGTTAAACAGGAAGCAAGAGGTGAGAGCTGTAGGAGGGGGGTTTCCTGTTCTGTAGTTTCTGAAGCACACAACCGACTTCTGACATTCACCAAAGTTTTGATTACAAGATCTGAACCACCCTAGAAGGGAAATTGAAGCTGTGCTCAGAAAGCACTGCTTAGTGAGAAACAAACCGAAGAATATTTCAAGCAACCTGACCAAGTGATTTAGGCTCTTCATATGAGCTTAACAAGAAACTTTTTTTGTAGAGTCTAACTTTCCATCTGTTGGACACTGAAACTCAGCAGCATCCTTTGAGATGAAAGGTTCTGCATAAATATCAGACATTTTATTGTGGTTGCAAAAGTGGTAAAAAAATAAACTATTGGCCAAAGTGAAATAAAAGAATTGAAGGACAACCTGACTATTCTATGACCCCTTATGTCAGAAAAGCAGAGAGCTCCTTTTTCATGGGGGTCCTTTCATTTGTACTGCAATTAGAGAGAATGGATAGTTTCTTTGTCTAGACAGGTACCTCATCTCTTGCACTGCATTGCTTTCTGGCAGCCTTTGTACCATATGACTAGGGTACAACTGAGTGGATGTTTAACACATTTTGGGGTAGATTTTGGGGACACAGCAATTTGGGGAACAGTATTTTGGGAGAAGCAATGGCAAGAAGAGCTACTGCAGCAAGGTTTCCAGGATTTTTCAGTAGCACACTGGACCAATCCCACAAAAAGTCCTGTCTTCTTAAGACTGGCCAGGGTGTGAACTGGAAAAATAAATTAATGGCGCCCTCGCAAATTCCACCCCTAAGCCAGGCTCTGTCGCCCCTTGCTCGGCCATGAAATAGTTAACAGTGATACCCTTTAAATCACTGGGTCTGTGCAATTCACATTTCTTGGAGCTGTTTTAGGCTCTATCCAGACTCATGTAGACTAGACAGCTCCCTTCAGTAGGGCTCCTCTGTATCCCAGGCTCAGCACAAGTTTTCCCATCACAGCCCCCAGGCCAATGGGTTCTCCCTGCAACCCCCGCCTCTCTTCAGGACTACAAGTCCCATAATACCCCGCGCGTCCACGCACGCGCGTCGTGGCCCATGGATTCAAGATGGCGGACACGGTGTCCAGCGGCTCGGGCACGGTAACGGCGGATACCGGGGGGTTAAGTTCCTTGGAAAACGGCCAGCGCAAGGGTCAAGGTGGCCGAGCGACCGGCTTATCCGACACGGGATGAAGCGGCTGCGGCCAGGGTGGGCGGCTATGGGCCTGCTGTGCCGAAGAGAGGGAGCCTCTGATTGGCTGATGTGCAGGAGTAGGCGGGGTGTGAACTTTGTTTTCAATTGGTCGAAGTGCCTATAGCCTGATTGACCGTGGTCGCTGCCAATCACAGGAAGATTGGAAGGGGGCGCACATGGGAGGGTCTTAAAGTGACAGTGTATGGATGGCTGCGAGGCGAGCCCCAGAGTATCTAGTGCCCTGGCAGGGCTTGCACAGGGGTGGCACTGGGCGGGGGCTGTTAGGGGCTTCACGCTAGTCGTGGAATGGAGCAGAGGAGGGGGCACATGGGGTGGGGGTGCCAGTGCCACATTTGTTAGTGTCTGAAGCAGGGACTGGGGCCAGCTCACCTGGGCGCTGCTCCTGGTTTGCTGCAGACTTGCTTTCCCCTCCCTGGGCCTCTGTCTGCCTGTGTGCACGAGGGGGCTAGTAACAGCTCCTGTGTAAAAGGGAAGCTCCGTTTGTCTTTGAGATCCTCCTTCAGTTAGGTGCTAGAGAAACAGGAAGTGTTATGGCAGTATGGTGTTATCGCTGTTTTACAAGTGGGCAGCTGAGGGACAGAGGTTGATGGGCTGCTTTTCAGCGGCACTGCATACTCACAACTGCCAGTGGATCAGATAGGAGGTGCTGTTCCTCGTTGCTTCTAACTTATTTCTATAGTTTATTTGGATTTCAGTAGCAGCTAAGTGCTTTCCTTATGTACAAGACCCTGTCCCTAGCTCCAGGAGCCTACAATCTGAGAAGACAAGCAAACTGTGAAGGGGAAATAAAATTAACAATGCAACAGAATCAGTGTGATTCCTAATGCTTACTTCTAATCTGTTCTTTTGCCAGATTGGAATAGGAGGGAGTGTGGAAGTCAGGGCTGAGGTGATATAGGCAGAGTTGAGGTTTGAGGAACTGATATTAGACTCTTGCATGATATCCTTCTGTACCCTACTCCTCTGTGATCAAGTGGTGGTGTTTTTCACTTCTTTGAAGCCATTGTTACATCCTTTCATTAACAGTCTCCTGTTTTGTTTTTTATTTTTTTGGGGGGGCGGGAAATCTGTTTCTATAGAGATCAGGAGGCAAACACTCAACAACCCCCGCAGATAACTATTACTTGGCTCGGAGAAGGACTCTGCAAGTTGTGGTCAGCTCCTTGCTGACAGAGGCTGGGTTTGAGAGTGCTGAAAAGGCAGCAGTGGAAACCTTGACAGAGATGTTACAGAGCTGTAAGTATCTGTATCACAGGTGCAGCCTTTTCAACCAACAAAGCAGAGATTTGAGAGGCCAGTGTAGTTTCTGAAATAAAATACAGAGGTCTTAAAATCAAGTATTCCCCCTGGAAATAAATATGAGCACCCATGATACAGCAACATTGCTATAATATTAACAGACCTGACAGATCACCAGAGTAGGTAATTGCTTCTTAATTACTGAAGCTTAACATTGGTCTCTTTCTAAAGTTCAGGGCAACATTTTCAAACAGGCTTCCAATCTTAAATGTATATATTTTGCATGCACTTATTCATTTGTGTAAATGAGGTAGCTAGAGAGAAAAGGGATGGTCCAGTGGTTAGGGCACTAGCCTATACTTAAGAGACTTGAGTTCAGTTTCCTGCCCTGCCACAGACTCCCTTTGAAACCTTGAGCAACTCACTTAGTTTCTCTCTGCCTCTGTTCCCCATCTGTAAAATGGGGGTAAATAGCTCTGCCGTGCTTCACAGGGTTGGTTTGAGGATAAATCCAGTAAAGTTTGTGAGGTGCTGCTACTCTAGTAAAGGGGGCCATAGAAGTACCTAAGAGAGACAACTATACACCTAGCTTTCTGATTTGTGCGCTCATTGCTTAGTATATGTGTTTTTCTGAGTTCACAAACCTGGGGTTTTGTATACTTGCAAATGAATGTGCTGCAAACTTTGTAGAAGCTGTCTGATTATTTGATCTTAATGTCTCCATTAAATGATGCACGGACATTTTTTAACAAAAGAATTAAAAATCCAGCAGTAAGACCTTATATTTCAGAAGACCTTTTCTTTTCTTTCCTTTCTAACCTCAGTGAAAGGGCTCATTGAAGCTCTCGTCAGGTATAAGTGTCTGAAAGCAGGATTAGTCTGTTATAAATCTGGAGCCATTGTCTGTTTCAAATGTCCATGTTCTGCTGGATTTTTCTTTCCCAGATGTGTCAGAAATAGGAAGGAGCGCCAAGTCTTACTGTGAGCACACAGCAAGAACTCAGCCAACCCTTTCGGATATTGTTGTTACCTTAGTCGAAATGGGTGAGTATCAGACTGGTACACAGCAAGCCCCAGTGATTGCATCATTAAGGATTGGGGTGGGGTGGAGGGTGGTTTTGCTACAATTGTTCCTGCTGGTATTAGAACATGGCTTGTTTGGCATCCTCCAGCCTGACTAAGAATAGCATTGCCTTTCAGATGGGGCAAACAAACTGGCAGCAGGCAGCTCTGCTCTGGGTTCTGCAGATACTGTGCGGGGAGCATTAATAAGACTGTTGACCTGACAAAATGCCATGTGAGCCACCAGCTTAATTAGCACTGCATGATCACCAGGGCAAAGCTGGCACTACCTGTCTAGGCCAAGTTCGTAGCCTACGGAGTCATATAGGAAATCAAGGACACCTGCGTAATTTTCTAAATGCAATTCTCCCTAATGCTCCCTCTGAAACAGATGGACCTGTTCTATGCAGATTTGTGCCTCTTGTGGTTATTGTAAGGAAGGTGTAATTGTCTAGTGGTCTGAGCAAGGAGTGGGCCAGGACTCCTGGGTTCTATTCCAGGCTCTAAGGAAAGAGAGAAAAGGGTTCTGGAGAGAAAAAACATAGACATTAGAACAGGAGGAGAGGGTGGTCTCAATGATCCAGGTCTTAGAGGAAAGGCCTCATTCTGATGCTTAGATAGGTATAAATATAGACTTTGGAGTTCTGTCCTATTCCCTTTGAAGTAAATGGCAAAATTTCTACGGACTTCAGTGAGATCAGAATTGAGCCAAGAAGCAGTGTTTTCTATGTGGGCAAGCAGCCACATTTGTCAGTCCTTGGTTTGTTGATAATAGCGTGATTTCTGTTTCCCCATCTCCTGTGTTTCAGGGTTCAATGTAGAAACTCTCCCTGCATATGCCAAGCGCTCCCAGCGGATGGTCATCACTGCACGTATGTGGGGCATCATCTAGCAAGGGAATTAATTTGTACTAAGCAAGTAAATTGGTGCCATGAAAAACAATAGTAGATAGATTGAAATGGCTGTTAAAGGGGTTCTGTCAAGTGATGTTTGGTTGAAAATCTATATATAGTAAAAACCAGATTTTATGGATCCTGAGACCAATAGACTGTTTCTATGGGACTTTATTTTGTTTAAAGTAATATTTTTAACAAATAAAAATCCCCCTTGAAATTTTGTACCCTGAACATTGCAGAGTGGGGCTAGGGCACAACAACCAGAAGGTGAAATTGATGACAAACGAAGGAGAAATTGACTAACCTGTGGATCCACAAGTAATTCTGTGCCTGTAAATGTTCTTGACCATTCCCAAAATTTTGGGGACCTTAAAATCTTAGCTTGCGGGTACGGCTCTTGTATTCCGTACTCCACCAGCCCCTCTGAGTGCACCCAGAGTTTCTGTTCTTTTGAGGCACAGTGGAGAGGACTACTACTACTGGAAGAGCAGTTTATATTAAGATTTTCTGGAACCGACAAATGAAGGAATAGGGCACCATTTGTCAAAGTAGTTGTTACTGTTCCAGTGTTACCCTGTTTCCCACTGAACTTCTCTGTATGGTGTTTGCTGCCCACGTACTTAACGCCGTGGACTGAATACAATTCACTGTCAATTTAAACTAATCATTGTTCCTTGGAGTGATCTAGAATGGAGTTGGAAACTGTTGCCTAGGCGAAATGGTCTGTCCCTGGTTATACTATAGATGGTCTATAGATCGAAATATCAGCTCAATTTCTGCTTACACTCCTCTTATGCTGGGGATTTGGCTGAACAATGATGACTAGGTTTTTATTATTTAACTGCAGCACCTGTGACAAATCAGCCCGTGACTCCCAAAGCCCTGACGGCTGGACAGAACAAACCCCATCCATCCCACATCCCTGGCCATTTTCCTGAGTTCCCGGATCCTCACACCTACATCAAAACTCCGGTGAGTGGAAAAGACTTTACAAAATGTCCTTCATTGTCTCTTTGGCATTGCAGCAGCAGCAACTTAAGTCCTTTTAATATTGGTATGATACCCATTTATCTAGGACACTTTCTCATTTACTGTGAATCATCACAGTGTTGGAAGTTCACTGGGCTATAGGTTTCTGTATTTCTGAGCTCTGCAGCTCTCTGCAAGGCATTGTTTCGTTGGATCATCCACTCACCAGTTGTGTCTTTAACTTGAGTTGGCTGTCCTGCATCCAATAACTGTATTACAGAGCTAGTACCTGCAAGTCCTAAGTCTGTACATCTCCTTGTTCTCTCTCTCCCTGCCCAACAGACGTACCGGGAGCCAGTTTCAGATTACCAGATACTACGGGAAAAAGCAGCGTCACAGAGGCGTGATGTGGAAAGAGCTCTGACTCGCTTCATGGCAAAGACAGGAGAGACGCAGAGTCTCTTCAAGGATGATGTCAGCACATTCCCACGTAAGAGCTATCTAAGATGCCCAATGCCAGACGCTAGATATAAAGTATTTCTTTATCTATCTTAGGTTCTTGCATGGCACCCATGTAATATCTGAGTACTACAGACTCTTTCATGTATTTATCCTCCCAACAACCCTGTGGAGAAAGGAAATACTGTTAGCCCCATTTTACAGATAGGGGACTGAATCTCATGCCTCCCACGGTCACACAGGACATGTGGGAAAACATAGTATTGAATCTGGGTCTCCCAGGTGCCCAGCTGACATCCTAAATACAGTTCCATCCTTCTTTTCTGATGCCATGTCACCAGGGTACACCTTACATAAGAGGCATGGTCTGATCAGGATGCTGTGTGCGAGGACTCTTGGGTTCTAATCCTGGCTCTGTCACGGACTCCCTTTGTAACTCTTAGCAAGTCGCTTCCCCTCTCTGGGCCTGATTTACAAAAGTGCTGACCACCGGCAACTTCCTGTGAAGTAAATGGGAATTGCAGGCGCTCAGCTCTTCTGATTATCAGGTTTTCTGTGCCTCAACTTTCCCACCTGCAAAATGAAGGTGGTAATATCCACCTCACCATAGTGCTTTGAGGTCCTCAACTGAAAAGTGCTGTGTAAGTACAAAGTGTTATTATTCTAACGGTGTTCAGATCTCGTACTTCAGGGCATAAGGTGATTGATCCTCTTTGGGGATCAGGAGGAATTCCTCTGTCCCGTGTACTGCATTGTTCACATGGCCGGAATCGTTAAGGAAGTTGTGCCCTTTTCTCTGAGGCATCAGGTACTGGCTACTTTGAGGGGCAGGATAATAGACTTGATGGACCAATGTCTTGATCCAGGACAGCAGCTTCTATATTTTTTGATTCTGGATGATGGAAATATTGGCAGAGTGTGTGGGAGGGAGGGAGAGATTAAACAGTGTTTGGGCTTTTTAAATAATATATTTGCTTCAGTGCTTCCTGATAGCTGCTGGCTTAGAAATAACACACATTTAATTGAGAAACAAGTCTTCCAATGCTAACCGTGCCCTCCTTTCCCCATCCCTAGTGATTGCTGCCAGGCCTTTCACAATACCATATCTGACTGCGCTTCTCCCCTCTGAGCTGGAGATGCAGCAGATGGAGGAAACAGATTCATCTGAGCAAGATGACCAGACGGACACGGAGAACCTCCCCCTCCATATGAGCACGGTATGGCCAGGATCAGAAACTTGGAACTCCCCATTATGACCCTCCTTGGGTCTGATTCTCCTGTCTTATACTTTGAATCGTCATTGACATGCCTGGGCAGAGTGTCAAGTGTTCATTTGGGCACCATTTTGCATCCCCTTTGCACCAGTATAAATGACACGCAAAATGCCATAGATCTTCGTCATGCTTCAGCTCACAGACTAGAGCCTTGTGGTGGTTAATGTGGGATCCTGAATATATGGGGGCACTTTCACTGCTACCTCAGAGGAAGGAGGATTTCCCTGGAATCCTGTACTGTTCCCATAGGCATCTGCTTCCAGTAGGAAACAAGGGTCATCTCCCTCAGCTCTGCTCGTTGTTCATTATCCCTATTGATCTTGGTTGCTGTGTATCTCTTTGGTCTGCAGACTCCATGGTTCACACTCCCTCAGCTCAGCTGGTCCTAACTTCAAATATGTATTGTTTTTACTTGGCAGGATGATTCGGGGGCTGAGAAAGAGAATGCTTCAGTGCTACAGCAAAACGCATCCCTGTCCGGCAGCCGCAATGGAGAGGAGAGCCTAATAGACAATCCCTACCTCCGGCCAGTGAAAAAACCCAAGATTCGCAGGAAGAAGTGAGCAGCAGCAAGCTGACTGCATGGAGGAAGAGGAGGCCCGCTGGCTATCCCATGGAGGTTTCCTTTGCTGCTGTGAGTGGTGCAGGACAAAGAGGGGAGAGACTGCTGGTGGAGTGGCTGAAGCAGAGGGATGACCTCCTGTACATACCAAATGACACTCTTTCCCTCCCTCCCCCACTCCCTCTTCTCTCACTAGCTTGGCATAGTCAGTAGGGAAGTGGCATGGAAACCACCAGTCCTCACACTGGAATCAGCCCATCTATCCAGAGAAGACTGAGCTGCAGCTGTGACATTCCTCCTCTTCATGGGATGGATTTATTCTGTAAGGAGGAGGCACACAGAAGGGTTTTCACTGCTTAACGCTTCCCAGTGGACTGTTCAGAACGGACTATGTGCTTGCACAGGCAGGTGGAGTCCTCGTCTAGACTCAAAGAATGACTTGTCCATTCCACTCTGCCTGTTTGCATTGGTGTGCACAGGATTCACACCATGGTCCCTTGTTAACTCTGATCTCCATTTGAACCAGAGATTGGCTTGAGCTGCTGCGCAGAGCTCCATATCTTAAACTTCCCTGGAGTTTGAGGTTGTCCAGAGCTAGGGGTCCTGCCATGAAATCCAGACCCTGATCCAAACTTTCCCAAAGTTGCTGAATGCTCAAGAGTTGTTGGTGTTTTGGTTTGCAGAGTTCTGCATGTATATCAGGGTCATGAGGAAGTCTGCCCACGTACGGCACTTGTGTATAAATGTGGAGGTGCAGAAAATGTTGCCACTATTTTTTAAAGTGCATTTATAGTCAGAAAATTAACTGTGGTCCCCTTCTTACTCAACAGATCTGTCAGAATCGTTCCCTCCTAATCAATAGATCAGCTTCTTGTGTGTCTTTGTCTTACTGGTGCATTTCTCTGGCAAAAGTCCAAGATTTTTACACCAGTTAGCCATAGTGTTGGATTTCTCTCTGCTTTGCACAGCATCAGCTAAATTCACTTTGCAGGAGGCTTCATTTCTAGGAGAGTATACAGCAAGAGGCAGAAGAATCCCTGGTGGGTTTTCAGTTCCCAAACTTTGTTTATAATGTTGGCAGTTAAAAGTTGATTTGTTGTTTTTTGTTTTTTTTTTTAAATCTGGTAAACCTTGTGCATCTGGTGTTTCACTTAAAGGGAGAGGAATACATACAGAGCTCCAGAAAGCCATTCTTTTCTGGCTACAGCTGCACTTAAAAGCAGTAAGGATGCTGTTTATACCGCTCCAGTTAGAGAATATTTTCCAGCTGTCTGAACGGCAAGATCTAACAGCTGCTTCAGGCTCTCTTTCGATTCTGTTTGGTTTCAGTGCAATACAGGTCCCCAGAGAGTCCGGCAGCTGTTTGAAACCCACTGTGCTGTAGGTTTTGGAATACGGAATAAGACTCAATTGATGGACTGTCCTTATGGCCAGTATTATGGTCCATTTTCTCCTGTGGAAATACAGGGCTTTTATTCACTGGAAAGTCTCCTTTTCTTCAACAGTGAAAAAACATGCTCGTTCTAGCATGACCTAGGGGTGGTATAAGTCTTCACTCAAGCCTGGATCCTGAGACTCTTACTTAACTTTGACTCAGCCTTTATTTGGGCAAAACACTGGTTGACTTCAACAGTTTTCCTTGAGTAAGAATGAGTAAAGCCTGAGTAGAGAAACTCCATACTGCAAATGCATATGTAAATACATGGACCCAACCAGGGATTGTCCCTAATACCAAATAGCTTTCTCTGACTGCTAGTGCTAGATGAAAAGATGCCTTAGTGAAAATATTCAGCAATAGCAGAGATTTCATGGCAGATTAAAACATTGCACCCATAGCGGTTGCAGAGGTCAGACTATCAATTGCAAATGGCTCGACCACTTCAGATTCCCTTATTAAACACTATCATCCTTGGAAGCGCGGAAGGTTCTCCTCTCAAGCACGTGTATACAGATTTAGCTAACCCACTACGTCTCCCAAAATTGGGCTGCCCGAGAAAGAAAAGTAGACTACAAGTTGATGGTTTAAAGCAGTTTTTAAATTAATTTTTGGAAAAATAGAAATAAAACACTTTAGAGCTATTGAAACAAGGCAGAATCGATCGGACCTTTTTTTCAAAAGGCATATGTGGAAAAGATCTTGAGATGAAAAGTACCAAAATATCATTCCCTTTCCACCTCAGTAAACCAGCTCTTTTAGCTCTCTATCTCTGCAGTGAAATTGGGTGAGCGCAGCCCTTTCTGTCACTCCACTAACATCCAGCTTACTGCACATTTGCGCAGGGAACCAGAAGCCTATAGGAAATATCTGTCTTGGTGCTCTACCTGCCTCTCTCTGTCCGTGCACGCTGCGGTTGATACAGTTGCCCTTTTACCTATCACTCTCCAGCTACCCAGAAATAAATCCCTTTGTCTTCCATTCTCTTCCCTCGGTACTAGCTGGTTTGTTGATTCCTGGAACAATTCACCATGCTGCCTCATGAGACTGTGATCAGGAAGCGATGCCCCCTGCAGGCTGGCAGCATTGCCTAGGTGAGAGGGTAGGGTGCTGCCCTCTTACGCTTCAGTATGAGAGGGTAGGGTGCTGCCCTTTTACGCTTCAGAACTTTACCCACTGGAAGAAGTCTCATTAACTTCCCAGCTGAAGGACAAGTGTGGCATGGGCAGGTGCTAGGGGGCAGTAATCACAACCACCTCTTCACTCAAGCCGATTCTTGTGCTGAGAACCTGCTTTCAGAAGGCAAGGGCTCTGCGTGCTGTGGCTGAGATGATGGAGCGAAGAAATGTCCATGCTTGGATGTGCCTTGTTTTTCTGCTAGAATCCTCCTTCCTTCAGAAGGCAACCTTGGCCAAAGCAGTAGCTGTTGTAGTTAATGGTGATGTCCCATCCCTCCCATGTTTAATACGTTGAGGGTCGAAAGTGGTTGCTGAAGGGAGATTCTAAAGGCAGGCTCTGGCCTTTGCAATGTGTGGGTTTCATTCTGTACCATCCAAGTCAGTGGGAGATTTGCCATTGACTTCAGCAGGAGCAGAACTGGGGCCTAAATGCCACCAGTACCAGCATGTAAAATACCATTTTTCCCTGAGGTAGAATTGTACCATCGAGGGAGACTCAGAATCCAGCCAGAAGCTGTTAAATGTTATCCCTAGCGAAAGAGCCCTGCACGTGCCATTGTCAAGCCTGCTAGTGCATTTGTTGTATAGAAGAATGTATGTACATACAGACATTGTATATTTATAAATTTATATTTTTGTTTGGTCATTTTGGATTAGGCTTTTTTGATGATAACCTGAGTTGGACAAAAGTAGAGTGAAAATAATTATTTTTAAGTTCATAATAAAAGAAATTCTGTCTCTAATAGCAGCGAGTCACTGTTGACGTGTGAACCTTGGATGCACTTGGGGATTGATTGAATGTCTGTCCAGTGATTAATAGCTTCCCTTGGTTTGTGTTCAACCTCTTCCTCCGTGTTCTGGAATCAGAACTCCACCATCCAGGCCAGCCCTGGAATTTTGCCACGTTTCTGAGCTGGAGAGCAATGTGTGGTACTAGCATGAACTGCGTTGGGGGTCTTGTACCCCAATGCATTATTCCAGTTTTACTCTGATCTAGCTCCGTTGCTTTCATTGGAGTTGTAAAAAAAAGCCCTGGCCCCTGCAGCTCCTTGGATGACTCTCAGAAGAGCGTGAAAGGATCTTGTGCTCCTGGGTGAGTACAAGACTGCACATGAATGTAACTGAGATTCTGTGTTAGGCATAGCCCTCTGCACGGAGAAGCAGGGAGTCTTAAACTCCATGTGCAACTGTTCCTTTCCCCACAACAGCACAGAGTAAATGGTTGAGAAGAAAACGGACATGTCTACACCGACTGAAGTTTAAGATTGATCCCCATCACCAAGAGTGTTAATAGGGTGCTTAGCTATATACTCCCCTCTTAGGCCCCACTTATGCTATGAGGCAGGGTAACCATGGCCAAGCTGCAATGTGTCATTCATGCAGGATTACTGTCCCCTGTGCTCTCTGTCCTGTCATAACTTGCACTGTGCACGTGAACTAGGGGCAGCATCGCGCCCTAAAACTAATCCTACTTTATGTAACTCAAGGCTGTGGGCTGTTGTTAGTCTGGACTGAAATGTGCTCAAGTTTTTGCAAATTGTTGTACTCCTTTCTGATGGGTTTCATTTCTCCGCTCTCCTGAGAGAGGGATGGAGAGTAAGAGAACGGGAAAGCCCTTCCCCTTTTCTAATTTGCCAAGCACACAAAGAATTTGCCGTGTCCATAAATATGTGTGCAGCGTTTGGTTTGTTCCCAAGGCCAACCACTACCATTGTTGTGAGCTGGGAGGTCATTCTGGGTATCAGGATACAAGTGAGCACATCAGATGTCCTGATCTGGAATCACTACATCTGACCCTGCCAGACAGAAGTACTTAAATGACAGGAATGGGGACCCATTATATTTGAATAATACCTAGCTCTTATACAGCACTTTCCAGGTGTAGATTTCACAGCACCTTACAAAGGAAATCAGTGTCATTATCCCCGTTTTACATATGGGGAAACTGAGGCACAGTGCAAGGAAGTGACTTGCACAAAGTCACCCAGCAGGTTAGTGGCAAAGCGAGGAACAAAACCCAAATCTCCTGAGTCCCAGTCCAGTGCTCTAGCTGTGAGGTCACACTGTCTCCTTTGGAAGGCCATATTAGGAAGGCAACAGGGAACAGGCAGCTTTATCCCACTGCACCTATGTAGTCAGGAAGAGTCACAAGGGATGAAGAGGCAGAGCCTTGAGTGTAATAACCACATAACCGGTCACTCTTTCTAGCAAGATTCACTGTATTTTGTCCTTGGAGCTTTGTCAGGTGGGATATAAAGTACCACCCTCATCAGACCTGATTAAGCTTTTTATGTAACCATTTGATGCTACCTTGTCTTTTCTTTGTCCCAGAGTTTATAGTCACCGCATTAATCAGCGGATAGAGACCTGGCTGGTGTCCTGTTCCTGGTAATGGGCTCCCTGACTCCAAATCCCATTCCCAGTGGGATCAGAACAGGGGGTGTCACTCATAAGACTTAGGAGTGAAGTGATAATGCTATTGTCCAGTTAGGACATCTTTTCTTTCCAGGTTCACTGACATGGCTACCCCACCAGGTAACCATAAAAGCATCGACTCGGGGATCATCTACCTCCATAAGTCTGAGTTCGATGGGAGTGACCTGGACTTCGAATAGCTGGGTCCTAGGGGCAGCCCACCAGAAGACAAGCATTGCTTTGCCATCTTGATTCAGGTGAGAAACCAATGTGCTATCCCACACCTCCATCCTGCAAAGTGCTCCCATCCAGAAAGGAATTTGAGCACGCGCTTAACCTTTAGCATGTATTAGCCCCACTGATATCAATAAGAGCTGTGGAGGCTCAGGATCTGTCAAACCCTGCTCCGTGCCTGAGTGACTAGCTGCTGTGCAGACTATTGAGAGAATGCTGTGCACTGAATGCCAGCATGTGCTGCTCATCAGCACTGGAACAAACGAACACAGCTGGTACTAGCCCATTCGCTGTAGTACTGTGGAAAGCGAATGACTTTCTAACAAGAGTGACCACTGTCCTTATTTCCCGCCCCCCGCCCCCTTAGGCAATGCTGGAAGCCTTAATGGCTGAGGCTGCAAGCACTGGATGCCGGAGGCTGTTGATCACAGCAGCGGTGTTGACTGACACAGGGGCTATTGATGCTGCGTATGAAAGAGCTGAGATAAGGAAGTAAGTATCATGATTCTTCTACAGGAAGAATAGTCCTACTGAAGTTCCATGCTGACAATTCCTTATAACCCTATTATCCTCTGGCTACTTACAAACTGATGGTTTAAGAATTGGTTCCAGTATCTTTCTAGGGATCAAAGTTAGGCTGGTGGGTTTGTAATTCCTCAAGTCCTTGAGATGAATCATTTAGACTTTTGCGTTTTGCTTCAATAAGGGTAAAAACATTTCATTTTGACTTCATTGTTTCAATTTGTTTCATTTAGGCTTCTATGAGTGCAAAGTGTTATCATGAATTGGTTATCATTTATATCATGCAGCACTGTGGGTAGCCTTAGGAACTGGTCCCAAGTCAAGTACTGGAGACTAGTTGAGGACTTCAGGATGCTAGAAAAGGCCTATGGAAGTGTAATGAGTGCATCAGAGCTTAAGGCTTAGTTTTCTGAAACATACCAAAATACCAGAGAGCAACCCTCTGTTTACTGAGAAGGTGGCCTAAGAGATTCTTGAGGCTGGAGGAGAGAAAGACACAGTATTTCACTCTGACCTGCAAGACAGGATTTTATAAGGTGGTTGATATGAATCACTGCCAACCACACTCAGAAGCAAGGGTATGGGTCCTGACTGTTGACTGAGAAACATTTCCTTCGTATAACTCTTGGATGAAGTGAGGTGTATCGAGCTGGATTGCTTTGAGAAGAAGAGGAAATGTTGGCATGAAAAAGAGATGCTCGCCTTTCATAAAAGCTTGCCTTCAGTTGGTGGAGGAACTGGACAGAACATCCAATGCTGGGGAGCTCACTCTCTATCATGGCAATTTAATTCTTTTTGTTTAAGGTCCTGAAAAGACTTGAGCTCTGGCCGGTGGTTCAACGCACAAGTAGGCTGAGGTGCAAGAAAAGGGGGAGTATATTAGAGGTATGTATAATCTAGCTCTCCCAACCTGTTACGCAAGCAGCGATGGGTAGCTGCTCAACAGCCTTGACTTACTTTAGCGATAAGTCTTTCTCCAGGCCATTTGTCACTCTCTGAAGATTAATTGTGTTGGGGTTTTTTGCACCTGGAATACTTGGATCTTATCAGGGGCCCTCTCTTGGCACATCTTGTATCCACCCCCTGTGTCTGTCCCTCTCGGTCCCTCTCTTTTCGTGTGTTGCCAGCGTAGCCTGGGTGACAAGGGCATTAAAGTTTCTGAGGAAGGCAGTGCCACTGAAGTTATGCAAGCTCACTGCGTCCCAGCCAACCAAGCTAGAAAACCGAGAAGAAAGACAGGCCTTTGCTGAAAGCTAGATGCTTTGGTTGACATGCAGGCTCCAGTGAAGGCAATGGGAGTTTTGCTTGGGACTTCAGTGGGGCCAGGATTTCCCTTGGGTGTCTGAACTGGCTGTTAATGGATAAACAAGTTACATAATATGCGAGATTTGGGGGGAAAATAAGCACATTGGGCCAGATTCAGTGCCCAAATGCACTCCCATTGACTTGAACGGCAGCATTCCCACTAACTTCAGTGACCGTAGGTTCAGACTCACAGAGGTCAAGATTCTCCCCTGTTCTGGGGCTCCTTTGAGCCAGAAAGCTGCCATAGTAAGCCATGGCAGGATCATCCCAGTGTAGGGGTATTCTCCAATGTCTCAAGGCCAACATAGCAATCCCTCTGTGTCTGGCAGAAATGGGTATGACCAGGGCTTCCCTGCACTCTGATGAGCTCGGCTGCCATTTTGGCCTGGAGCCGCCTGAAGCTCTTGGCAGCCTGGAGCCCAGAACTGGGGATGCGCAAAGGAGGATGGAGACCCCATTGCTGAACCCTTCTGGGGTGGTGTGTGTGCATCCTCATCTGGAGCACTGCATCTAGGCAATAATATTTTGCGTGTTAACATTTTAGTTTGGTTCCTTCAAAACCATCCTGAGGGCTTAAGCGGGGCCTGACATTCTGCTGGCCCTCTGCCTCGGGGGGCATTTCGCCCAGAGGGAATTGGTGCTCTCCACTCCCCTAGATAAATGGAAGGGGATCTAGTTCCAACTTCCGACCCTCCCCCCCAGCCTTGGCATTGGAGGTGTTTGATGCCCTTGAATAAATGTTTGTTTTTAAGTTGCTTGTGGTTGGGGCCTCGTTCTGGTGTCTTTAACGCAGGTGTGTGGGTTCCACACTGATAAGGCCTTGCCTCTGCCACATAAAGCACTTCTGAGTTCCCTTGGTGGGACATTCGCTTGGAAGGAAAGATGGGAAAGGTGTTGCTGTGGGTCGGTGAGTAACTCTCTCTGCTTTTACTGACTACGTCAGGATATAACTCCCTTGGATGGCTGGTCTCAGAGGCAGCAGCCGTTTGCCCAGGGACAGTGTGTTCTAGAACTTGCCCTAGCAGGTGTCCGGGTAACAGTGTACACGGAACAGTTTTACATGCTGTGGGACTGATTTAAGCATTGAAAGGCTCTAGTCAAGTTTATTTTTAATGCATTCTCCTTCCTTTTTGCAGGTTTGGCCATTCTGCTGCAGGTGCAGCTGGCTAAGAGCATCTTATCCTTTCTTTTTGTGCACAGGATGCTGATGAAACTGCAATACAGTTAGAAAGAACAGTTAGCCAGACCTTCAGCTGGGGTCAATCGGTGTAGCTTGATTTCAGTGTAGTTCTGATTCATAGCAGCTGAGGATCTGGCCCACTGATCCCTCCTGATTATTCTTTAATGTCTCCCTTTATTGGTTCCATCCCTTTTTGCTCCTTGTAACAAACAATTTCTGACTTGAAGAATAGGCACGTGTCTTTCATGCAGCTTGGTATTAAATTGGAGCAAGGAGCAATAGAACTAGTACTCTTTTCTCTAATGCTGACTGATAGCTGAGTCTACTCACCACCCTGGGCCTTGGTTTCTAACTAAGCAAGATTATCCTGTTAACATAACATAATTGTTCTGCTCTGGGCCAAATGTTTATCTCTGAGTTGTGGTTGGTTGAAAGGGAATGCTCCAACCTTGGTGATATCTAGAAAGCACAGTTTACTGATATATTTGTCATTCGGAACATGTGGTGGGAAGTTGTTTGAATGGGACATGCGGCTGATTGCTAGATATAAATGTAGATGCAGAAAATATACATACCAGGGTAGCATTACATACACAGAATTTGTGAGTAGAAAGTTACTGTTAAATGAAATCCCCATTCACACACAGGACCGGTGCATCTATTTGTATGATCAGAAGATGTGCAAGAAAAGGCTAGAATTTCCTCTTGTTACCCCAGTGTTGCTTCATTGACATCAGTGGATTTACCCCTGCACCAACATTGGTGAAAGGAGAATCATAGAATATCAGAGTTGGAAGGGACCTCAGGAGGTCATCTAGTCCAACCATCTGCTCAAAACAGGACCAATTCCCAACTAAATCATCCCAGCCAGGGCTTTGTCAGGCCTGACCTTAAAAACCTCTAAGGAAGGAGATTCCACCACCTCCCTAGGTAACCCATTCCAGTGCTTCACCACTCTGAGTGAAAAAGTTTTTCCTAATATCCAACCTAAACCTCCCTCACTGCAACTTGAGACCATTACTCCTAGTTCTGTCATCAGGTACCACTGAGAACAGCCTAGATCCATCCTCTTTGGAACCCCCTTTCAGGTAGTTGAAAGCAGCTATCAAATCCCCCCTCATTCTTCTGCAGACTAAACAACCCCAGTTCCCTCAGCCTCTCCTCATAAATCATGTGCTCCAGCCCCCTAATCATTTTTGTTGCCCTCCGCTGGACTCTTTCCAATTTTTTTCACATCCTTCTTGTACTGTGGGGCCCCACAGTACTCCAAATGAGGCCTCACCAATGTCGAATAGAGGGGAATGATCACGTCCCTTGGTCTGCTGGCAATACCCCAACTTATACAGCCTAAAATTCCATTAGCCTTCTTGGCAACAAGGGCACACTGTTGACTCATATCCAGCTTCTCATCCACTGTAACCCCTAGGTCTGTTTCTGCAGAACTGTTTCCTAGCCATTTGGTCCCTTGTCTGTAACAGTGAATGGGATTCTTCCGTCCTAAGTGCAGGACTCTGCCCTTATCCTTATTGAACCTCATCAGGTTTCTTTTGGCCCAGTCCTCAAATTTGTCTAGGTCCCTCTTATCTTATCCCTACCCTCCAGCATATCTACCACTCCTCCCAGTTTAGTGTCATCTGCAAACTTGCTGAGAGTGCAGTCCACACCATCCTACAGGTCATTAATGAAGATATTGAACAAAACGGCCCCAGGACTGACCCTTGGGGCACTCTGCTTGAAACCGCATGTCTGATTCCACTCTCAATAATACCTGACATCACTATCAAGAAACAACCAGATGTTCCCTTCTTAATATCTGTGATTTGCTTTTCTCCTGCCAGGTTCTGCCTACAAACTTGTGTGTTACTTCAGTAATTGGTCTCAGTACAGGCCAGAACCTGCCAAGTACTTCCCAAACAATGTGGACCCAAATCTATGCACCCACTTGATCTATGCCTTTGCAACTATGAACCAAAATAAGATTGCCCCATATGAATGGAATGATGAAGATCGACTCTTCCCAGAATTTCAAGCACTAAAGAAAAGGTCAGCACTTTCCAATGTACAAGATTTAAAATAAACAAAGCAAATTTTGCCTTTAAAAAGTCCTTCTTGTTGCCAGGTGAAATTGAGATTTTTCGATCAGTAACAAAGAAAGATGACAGAGAAACAATAAAGAATTTCTTTATTACAGAACAGGAATAGTTTAATAGATATCTAGCAGCAATGCTTTCATTAAGGGCTCTATTTCACAACCTTTATGGAACTTGATTCACACAAGTAGTCCTGCTGATTTTGGTGGAACTATGTAAGTGTGCACCAGCGTGAGTCAAGGTTCCACGATCGAGTCCTAAGGGTCGATTGTATTTTGTATTCAACCCTGTTTTCAGATTAGTATATTTTGGATGCTCTAGGTTACTCAGGGCTGGAATGTGGTTTGACACAGGAGTCCAGTTCAAGTGTAATGTTTTTTACAAAAACAGTTTAAACCAAAGAGGAGGAAAGCTGTGGCTGGGCACTCCACTGAAACTTAGGAGATCTAGGTTCAAATCCCAGCTCTGCCAGGCTTGGTCTCTCTGTGCCTCACTCTTCCCACCTGTAAAATGGGGATGATAGCATTTATTTTTGTCCCACCCTTTCTGTGTCTTGTCTGTTTAGACTGTAAGCTCTTCAGGGCAGGGTCTGTCCGTTGCTATGTGTTTATACAGCACTTAGCACCATAG
Source organism: Gopherus flavomarginatus (assembly GCF_025201925.1). Classification (NCBI taxonomy): domain Eukaryota; kingdom Metazoa; phylum Chordata; order Testudines; family Testudinidae; genus Gopherus; species Gopherus flavomarginatus. The sequence goes on along the minus strand of NC_066621.1, from coordinate 16,874,583 downwards.
GGTTCTAATCTGGCTTGAGGCCTTTAGGCAACACTGTTACCAATACTGAATGATGATAACCAAAAAGAACTGAATAGGCTTTCTCGAATGAAAAATAATAATAATAATAATAATAATAATAATAACAATAAAAAGTTGACAACTGAGCCAAGTCTCAAACACAACCAAGTGACTGCTGCTTGCTGACCTTCCTTTTTCTTTTCTTGTGTCACAGTAACGACAAACTTGTAACCAGCCTGGCTATCGGAGGGTGGAACTTTGGCACTCAGAAGTGAGAACTTTTCCCTTGACTTAATGACAAAGATGGTGAAGATGATGCTGTGACCTTGAGAACACACAGCCTCTTGCTGCTCCTTTGGAGTCAATGGGAGCTTTGCTATTGACTTCACTGGGGATAGGATTAGGCCCATGATGATCATGTGAATGACCAGATGTAAACGGCAGTAGTGACTGAGTAGCTGAAGAACTGGATATTGATGATGTCATGGGTGCTGGTGAAAATGGGGATGGGTTGAAGAAATAAGGAGAAGAATGGTGATTAATTATGAAAATATGGTTAATGGTGATTAGACATTCATGATACGAACAGGGGCGGCTCTTGCTTTTTTGCCACCCCAAGCACGGCAGGCAGGCTGCCTTTGGCGGCTTGCCTGCGGAAGGTCCCTAGTCCCACGGATTTGGTGGCATGTCTGTAGGAGGTCCAGCGGTCCTTTGGTGTACCTGCTGCTGAATTGCCACCGAATCTGCAGGACCAGTGGACCTCCCGCAGGCAAGCTGCTGAAGGCTGCCTGCCTGCTGCCCTCGCAGGGACCGGCAGGGCGTCCCCACGCGGCTTGCCGCCCCAGGCACGCGCTTGGAGCGCTGGTGCCTGGAGCCGCCGCTGGATACGAATGGCAGAATGGGTAAGCAGGGGATGGTTATGAAATGTTAGGGTGGATACTGCAGTGGTTGGAAATCCCAAGTAGATAACGGGATTATTAAACAGAAAATGGTAATGTAATGATGATGAGATAATGAAGATAGGTCCTGATCCAATGGGAGTCTTTCCATTGACTTCATTGGACGGTGGAACAAGCTGATAGTGAAGATAATGGCTAGGAAAGCAATTAAGGGTGCTCTGACTAAATAGATCAAGCAGAGAATGTGATGATGGTACCAATGAACACACGATAATGGTAGAGAACAGGATTTTGGTGAGGATAATTTCATGGTGGTGAAGGAGGAGGATAAAGATGAGGGCAGATTGAGATAAATACACAAGTCTTCATACTCTCGACTTTGGTAATAACAGAACTTACTAATAGTTGATTATTGGGTACACATTGCTAATGACAACAAGAGAGGTGATTAATGGAAGTGGGTTTTAATTAGACTGTTCTGCATGAAGACAATTACATTTATAAAGGAGGAACTGAACAAGTCTGCTGTTGCATATGTTACGAAAAAAAAGGGGGGCAAGTTGTCTAAGAATTATCTTCTTCCAGATTCACTGAAATGGTTGCCTCACCAGCTAATCGTAAAACGTTCATTGACTCGGTGATTGCGTACCTCCGTAAGTTTGGCTTCGATGGGATTGACCTGGATTTTGAATACCCAGGTTCTGGAGACAGCCTCCCTGAGGACAAATATCGCTACACCATCTTGATTCAGGTAAGTAACCAGTGTGCTATCTCAGTTATTCTGTATGTCAGCTGGAGTGAGTCAGATCTGAACCACCAAGCTGTGTATCAGCAGTGTTTACACTGGCACTACATGATTTTAGTTCACTTTTAGTTTCTTGAGTCCAACTATTGTGGAAATATGGTATCAGACCTTGTTTAAGATATTCTTCCATCTTGCAAGGGCTTTGAGGACAATTAGACATGGAAGGAACATTGCGAAGATCTTTAGGAGTTTATAGAAAAGATCAGGCTGCTGGGATGTTTCTAGATAGATATTCCCAGCTGGACATGAATAACATTTTTACAAGAATCACTACCAATACTCTCACTTCCATTTTCAGGAAATGCTGGAAGCCTTTAAAGCTGAGGCCGCAAGCACTGGACTCCCAAGGCTGTTGGTTACCGCAGCGGTATCTGCTGGCAAAGGAACTATTGATGCTGGATATGAAATTGCTGAGATAGGGAAGTGAGTAGATTGATTCCCACATTGTGCTTAATGTGCTATTGGCTTGGTTCTCTGTTGCCTTGCCCCTTGCATCATCATTAGTCCCCGTGCAAAATAGGTGGATGCAAAATGCTACTAAAGATAGCATTTACACTCCCTTTGTGCAGGTGAAAATGACAGCATAAGGTTCCAGGCAATGGAGATTCAGGCCCAAAGTCTTGCACATCCTTTAGGTCAACGTGGGATGATGTATTGTCTGCTGACGTATTTGTCCATCAGGAAATCATATTTCTAACTATGTTGTTTCTTTTTTTGGTTTGTTTCATTTAATTTAAACCAGGCTCCTCGATTTCATCAGCGTGATGACTTACGACTTCCATGGAGGCTGGGATTCCTTCACAGGGCACAACAGCCCACTCTGTGAAGGCTCTGCTGACTATGGTGACTACAAGTACTTCAACTGTGTAAGGGAACAGACCGCAAACTCCATTTTTATTTCCCCACGAGGGAACTGAGAGTAACGGGCACTGGTGGTAAAAACGTTTTCTGTTTGGATCTCTGCAGAAATATGCCATGGAATACTGGAATGATAACGGCGTCCCAGCTGAGAAGCTGCTGATGGGATTCCCCACCTACGGGCGTACTTTTAGGCTTAGCACCAGTGCCACATCTGTTGGTGCCCCAGCATCTGGGGCTGGGTCTTCTGGGGCTTACACCCGGGAAGCTGGTTTCTGGGCTTATTATGAGGTGAGAAGCTTGAGAAAATTACATTTTGTGGCCAGATCCTGAGCTGGTGTAAACTGAGCTAGTTCTATTAGTCCTGATTCTCATGTGAAACTAAGATGCCTTTACATCACTCTGGCAGTGCAAAGGGGCTGCATGCTCACTTGAAGGGCCCCTTTACACTGCTGGAGAGGGAGAGGGACCTCAGTGTAAAGGAAAATCAGACCCATTGAATTCAATGGAGCTGTGCCAGTTTGTAGCCGCTGAGAATCTGGCCCATAATTAGTGTTTTATGGTATGTACTTTTATGATTTTATAGGTGACATATTTCGTTTTTACGTAGGCTGGTTGCTGAGTTTCTATCTCTTGTCTAAGCTCCTCTCTCTTCCTGTACAGTGGATAGATTCTCTTCCCACTTACACCAGTGTTGTACTGCAGGAGCACTGGTAGACTAGATCTTCAGGTCTGGAAGAGCTCAGGTCCCGAATGGGAGGTGGGGCAAACGTGGCTGTATCACCCCACCCTTATGTCCATTTCTTCTCCCCTATTCCCCAGGCCAGTTCAGTCCCTGATGCAAATTAAAGTAAGGCTGCTCTAAGCTACTCTTCGCTGCTGCAGAGCCTAAGGGGCTATTCTGGGGGATTGGCGGATAGCTGTGATGTGGCCACCTCCTCTCTTCTCCGCTGCGTGGCCTAGGGGCTGCAAGGAGGTGGTAAGACAGGGTACACCAACTCTGCAGCCCCAGAGTAACTCCTCGCTGACCGCTTAGGCTGCTGGATTGCAGACTAAAAGGGGGGACAAGATCTAGCCCATTGACTTCATCTTTTGGCTCCTGAATGAGGTCCAGTGTGTATTCACCCCATGCTGTTTTGGCAGATCTGCACATTCCTTAAGACTGCTCAGGTACAATGGATTGAGGACCAGAAAGTCCCCTATGCCGTTAAGGGGAACGAATGGATTGGATATGATGACGTGTGCAGCTATAAACACAAAGTAAGACCTTTAACATTTTAAAGTGAGCTTTACTTACACTCTACCCCTGCTATTGGAAAGCACTTGGCTTAAATTCCATGCATTTCAGAGTCCCTTGATAAAGGGAGATATTTTAAGCTTCATTCATATTGCACTAGGGCACCTTGAATGTGATGGGAATGTTTCCCAAAGCATTTATTTTTGAGCTGGGATACTCTACTGCCTAGCAGTTCTGTGATCCATGGCTGTCTAGCCAGTTACTGGTTTCACTATGTGTGTGCTGAAATTGTTAAAGGAATTCTTAAGCTGCTGTGGAAATTTTATCGATAGTTGTACAACTTTTTTTGATAGGTCAAATACTTGAAGGAGAAAAATTTTGGAGGTGCCATGGTGTGGGCTATTGACCTGGATGATTTCCTGGGCTCTTTCTGCAATGAAGGAAAGTATCCTCTAATAAATGAGCTGAAGAGACTCCTTGAAACAAATGGTAAGACGGTGCTAATGAGTATTTCAGGCCTATATAATTAGGAGTGTCAGTACATCTTTCTCACCTGCCTGGGTGAAATTCCCCCTTCCGCAGAGGGCCAAACAAGGACTAGTTCTCAATATAGGTGTTAAGTAAAACATAAGCACTGCCTGGATTTTTGGTTTTGTGCTAGCCCTCTGCACAGAGGTGAGTGTCAATCGGAAAACACATATTTGAAACTGGATCTCCTGTTTCCATTTGCACACCTATGGAAATGCAAGGGCTGGTCATGTGGTAAATATGAGCTTTAGAAAACTATTGATGAAGCAAAATTCAGCATTTTGCCATGTGTGGTGTCTTAACAACACTGAGCCATTATATAGCACTTTACATTTTGGAAGAGCTTTGTAAGATAGTTAATCCTCACAACATATATAAGGCAAATAAATATTACTTGCCCTGTTTTGCAGATGGGGAAATTGAGGCACTGAATTGTTGCGTGACTTCACCAAGGCCATGTTAATCCAGAGGCAGGATTAGAAGTCTAGACCATGTCTCTGAAACATGCTTGTCTGTGTGTGTGAACCATGTCCATTCTGCTGAGGATGTGAATCTGCTACAGCTTTTACCTGTAAGAGTGGGGTCAGTCCTTGAGCTCAAGTTGTACAGGATCGTGCTCTTAGTCCAGGAGTCCCAGGTGATAAACAAAGTAACAGTCATTACAAATCATGAAGTGTAGAGTCCAGAAATATAGACAGGCATACAGGAGTACACGTGTAGATGAAATCTGTCTGAATCCATGTACTTTTAATGAATTGTTAATTATTAATTTTAGATCCGATTGTGCCCAACTGCCCTTCAGACATCCCTCCACCAGAACCCACACCTCCTCCAGATGACAATACAACTAGCTCTCCAGTTATTCCCCCAACTGGAGAAGATGATACATTTTGTGCTGACAGACAAGATGGAATCTATGCCGACCCCAAAGATAATACAAAATTCTACATATGTGCTGGAGGCAGGACTTACCGCTTCACCTGTTCAGCTGGTCTAGTCTTTGATGAGAGCTGCAAGTGCTGTAACTATCCAAAATATTAACCCTCACCCCTGGCTCAGAACAAACACGGATGAGTAACAAACTGTAACTTGAATCATCTCTGGCAGAATCCCTCTTGCCCTATTAAAAAAGCCAAGTGGTGGTGATAAGGCATTAATGTGTGTGTTGTCTGTCTGCTATATGATTGGTGACTCTGCTTGTAACAGTAATAAATAATCTCTTTTATATAGTGTGTTCTCTGCCAATGAATCACAAAATTGCATAGGCCAGATATTCAACGCAGGCTGAGCCTGGCTTAGTCAGACATTTCCTAAGACATCTTTCTGTGGTTCAGATTTGTGTCCTCCTCCATCTCAGCTCATATCATTTCTAATAATAATAATTAATAGTTATCTCATTTTTCTTCCCTCAGTCTCAAAGGAAAGTAAATACCCTTATACCCATCTTACAGATGGAGACTGGTGAATAGAGAGTGGAAGTGATTTGCCCAAGGTGACATATAGCAAATGAGTGTCCTAGCTGAAAACACAACCTAGATCTCCTGATACCGAGTACAGTGCACTATCCCCTGGGCCGACCAAGTCCTTATTTTGGGATTTACTTCCCTCTTCTGCTGGTGAAGGTTACACAAGACATCTTCATGCAGTGGTCTACCCTGCTTGGAGAAATGTGGGAAATGAACAGCTGCGGTTGTTGTACAGCACAGCCTTGCACCCGCTTGCACGGCCTACTACAATCTATCGCTCCTAATGTATGTTTAATTATCTCAGGGTGCCTCTTTAAGCATCAGAAGACTTCAAGATAATGAAAGTTCTTGCAGCCTTAAGTCACAATACATTGGGAAGACAAATCATCGGAGCTAATCTCATTGAATTCAAGTGGGTACCTTGAAGCGTACATGTACCTTTCATAATGACACTAGCTACCTAACGGACATAAAAAGCACAGCTTGGCCCTAATTCTCTCACTGACACTGGTGTAAATGCAAGAGCAACTTCACTAGGCAAAATATTAATAATAAAGATAACAGGAGTGGCACAGTGGTAAAATTGGTGTAAAGGAGCAGAGACTCAGGCCCCCTGTCTAGGGGGGTTCTTGACAGCCTTCTCAGAAAGGTGATAAACTCTATTCTATTCCATTCTTATGCTGTGTCCTTATGTCGTAGACTCTAGTTTAGGGTATTTTTAATTCACAGAAAGGGGTCTAACAGTAAGACATCTTAGCACCTGCTACCTCTGCTTTTCAGAGCAGTTCATGGAACATAATCGCCAGGAGATTACCCTGCCACTGCAGGTTGATTGCATTAGCTTCTGCCAGCTGGCTGGCTGTAAAATACCAGCTTCCTAAGGAGTAAGGTCTCATTTAGCCCATTGCTCTTCCCGTTCAAGGTTTCTAATGAAACAGAGAAATCGCAGGTTGATGGGGTAGTGTGTCATGTGTGTAACTGAGGGTTGGAACTGGGGCTGAAAAAATCAGACATAATCCTTTCAGTCCAAATCCTCAGCTGGTATAAATGGGTGAAACGCTGCTTCAGATCAACAGAATCATTTACCTTTTACACCAGCTTAGGATCTGGCCTCCTGATTTAGAAGTGATCTCCGTATTTTCTTTGAAGGCCTCCCCATTGCCTGTCTTCCCTGGGAGGCTGGAACTGAGCACAGGAACCAGGCAGTCACTTTGCATGAGTTTCAGGAATGGCGGGTTCATTGTCTGGTTATTTCCACTTGCGGTTCCATCACTGTGGCAGGGAGTAGGCGTCTGGTATTGTTGGGTCTAAACTTTTGGTGAACTTTGGGGAGCCAAAACACACCCAGACTGGCCGTCTCTGCATAATCCTTTCTGAACCCTTTATCGAACAAAGCACTGACCTGCAAACTACTCATGACACCCCCTTTATTAAGTAGCCATTAGCCTTTATCTCTATGCATTTACTTGTTAAACTTGCTTTTCCTGTAAAATCTTGATTGATTATGCATGACCATTATCTTTTGTTAATCACTTTGTTTACTTCTGTGTATAAATATTGATGCTCACCCCTAATAAAGGGGCCACACTTAATCTAACGCTTTTTAGAGCTAAGGATAGTGTGAGCCCGTTGATCAACGCATTGGTGTCTGGTCTCTGACAGAATTGTGTGCCCCATACCAACTCCGCACGAACTCGGGTGCTGGAGAGGTGAGTGAGGACTTGCTTTATTACCTAACAATTTGGGGGCTCGTCCGGGATTCCTTCTGGTGCGGTACCTCTGTCCAGTGGTCAGACCACTCATATATGAATTGGCAAGGCGCCACAGGAGATTTCTCCCAGCCAATTCAATATTGAGGGGTCGTGTATTGGACAGCAGGGTAAACGCCAGTTGGAGGGCTCCTGTCAGACACCATGGGTCAAGGGACTAGCGTGCCTCTTGAGAGTCCGTTGGGGATTGTAAATAAGTTATGGAACGAAGGGAAACTCCCAGTACAGACAGGAATGTCTAGGAAGAAGTTGTACACACTATGTGTAAGGAATTGGACTGGGTATACCGCGGTATTGGCCGACCCGGAGATGAGGTGGCCTTCGTATGGCTCTTTCGAACAGGCTGCCTTAAGAGGAGTAAAGAGCCAGATCGAAAAAGACCATCTGGGACAGTTATGTTACTGGTTTTGTTGGGACACAGCAGCAGAGCTGTGGAAATCTTTAAAAATTATGGCAGTCAGGTACTCTCCCGAGAGTGAACCCCCTCCAGGTTATTTCGATGAAGGGTGTAGACCACGGCGTGTTTTGACTCGTCAGCTGGTCCCCTCTGCACCTGCCCCTATTCCTCCGCAGGGGGACTCTCTCCATGTAGCAGAGGGGAATCTGCAGAATCCCAAATTGGAATTTCTGCAGAAGGATGAGGAGGAAATGGAGGGGCAAACCTCGGGAGGAGTAGTTACTAGGCTAATGTCCAAACAGATACAGCAGGGTGCATGCCCCCCCCCCGAGGATAGCCCAGAGGATGTCCCCGTCAAATCTCTTGCGAGTAATAAAAGTATAGTTAGAGAGATGCCTTTACAGGTGCACCACCAGCTCAGCCCATTCCCCAGGCCTGGATCAACTACGGGAAACAGCAGCAGCCGCAGCAAACTCAGCCTCCTCAATGACGGTACCCCGGGGGCGAAGACAAACAATGTGATGGTCTTATTTCCTTAATGTCTTTAGCCGGCTCCTTTCTCACTTTCTCCCCTCCCAGCAAAGAGCCTCGTTTAACCCTTTCAGTCCAGGGACTGCCTGTCTCTTTCCTCATTGATACTGGGGCTACTTTCTCTCTTTTAAATCATGCCCCCTCTCCCTGGCTATCCTCTGAGGTTAAAACTGCGACTGGGGTGGAGGGCAACCCACAGTCTCTGGGACTCACTTTGCCTTTGAATGTTATTTATGCTGATAAATGTTTTCCTCACCGTTTTCTTTTTTCCCCAGCTTGTCCGATCCCTTTGATGGGCCGGGATTTTACTCTGTAAGCTTGAGGCTACTTTAACCTGCACTCCTGAAGGGGTAGGATTATTGATGACAGTGTTAGGAGATTCGGCCCCTACTCAGGGTAATTGGGAAACACCCCCCTCTCTCTCCCCTGACCTCACTGACTTGCCTTCAACCCTCTGGGGAATTTCTGACACTGATGTTGGCCTGCTCCTTTCGGCAGAGCCCGTAAGGATTCAGGTGAAGCCTTCCTTAACCCCCCCGTCAGTCCCTCAATACCCCCTGTCGCTGGAAGCCCGGGAGGGCATCCGCCCCATTATCGAGGGATTCATTGCACAAAAGCTAGTCCGCCCTCAGCGCACTCCCTGTAACACCCCTATACTGCCTGTCAAAAAGCCTCCTAAAAAGGACGGAGACCCTGTTCGTTGGCGCTTTGTACAGGATCTACGAGTTGTTAATCAGTATGTGGTCCCTCTTCATGCAGTAGTTCCTGACCCAGCTACTATCATCAGCCAAATCCCCTGGGATGCTGAGTGGTTCACTGTTATTGACTTAAAATCAGCTTTTTTCAGCATTCCTGTGCACCCAGACTCTCAGTATCTCTTTGGTTTCACCTGGGAGGGACAAAGTTATGTCTGGCAACGACTTCCTCAAGGCTACAGAGACAGCCCCAGGATTTTCAGCCAGTGCCTCCGCCACGACTTGGAAGGTTTCACCAGTCCGCAGGGATCCACATTGGTCCTATACGTAGATGACATCCTATTAGGTAATCGCGAAGAAGCTGCCCTCCGCATCGATGGTAAGGCACTTTTATTATACCTACACACCAGAGGCCACAAGGTAGACCCTAAAAAGATTCAGTGGGTCTCACAGAAGGTCCGATATCTGGGCTTCCTGTTAACCCCAGAGGGAAGACAGATGGACCCAGCCCGCATAAAGACTATTCAAAACTGCCCTCTACCGAACACCAAGAAACAACTTCGAGGTTTCTTAGGATTAATTGGCTTCTGTCGCCCCTGGTTGCCATCCTGCGGGGAGTTAAGCAAACCGCTCCACCGACTCACTGCTAACCTTGCTCCTGACCCTTTGCAGTGGTCCCCGGACACTATTCAAGCCTTTCAGTTACTCAAGGACAGTGTGGCCTCCTCCATGTCTCTCCGCCCCCCCAATTACAGCAAACCCTTTCACCTTTTTGTCCACGAGAGGGGCGGAATTGCTAGTGGTGTCCTTACCCAGCTGAGCGGGCCCCACCATTTCCCGCTTGCTTTTTACTCTCAGCAAATCGACCCTGTCGCTCAGGGAACCCCATCCTGCACCCGGACTCTGGCAGCAGCTGCCCTGCTGATCACAAAGGCAAAGAGCCTAACCCTGGGTCATTTTACCACGGTTTGGACCTCTCATGCCTTGTCAGCCCTTCTGCGTAGGGGCACAACCCAAGTCTTTTCGGCCCATCGTCAGCAACAGCTAGAGGCCGAACTCTTAGAAGACACTAACCTAATTTTTGAAAGGTGTGGACCCCTTAATCCAGCTACCTTGCTTCCTGACCTGCCAGTCCTCCAGGATCAGCACGACTGTGTGGAAGTAGTTTACAGCATCTTACAGATAAGAGACAACCTGTTTGACGTGCCACTGGACAACCCCGATTGCATCCTCTTCTCGGACGGAAGCTCCTTCTATGTTGATGGCAAGCGTTTCACTGGTTATGCTGTCACCTCTGAATGGGACATTCAAGAGGCCGCCTCACTGCCAGGCAACTGGGGAGCCCAAGCCGCTGAACTCTATGCCCTGGCCCGAGCTTGCCAGTTGGCCGCTGGTAAGACCGTTACCATTTTACTGATAGCAAATATGCTCTTGGAGTTGTGCATTGTCATATCCACCTCTGGAAGTTTCGAGGTTTCCAGACAGCTGCCGGTAAACCCATTCAGCACCTCCCCCTCATCCACAAGCTTTTGGACGCCCTCCAAAAACCCTCTGTCCTGGCTATAGTTCACTGCCGGGCCCATACTAAAGATAGTAGCCCCGTTACCCGTGGGAATGCCCTGGCTGACGCCTCCGCCAAGAAGGCTGCCACCTTACCTTTAGCCATGCCCACATTGGCTATTGCAACCTCCTCCTTTACTCCACCGCACCCCGTACCAGTACCCGCTGCTGAACTACAATCGTGGGAAAGCCTCGGGGCCACTCTGGTCAAAGGGACCTGGCTTATGCCAGATGGCCGAGCCTGCCTCCCTCGCTCCACATACCGCGTGGCAGTTCGCTGGCACCATGATAAAGGGGGTCACTACGGCACGCACGCCCTCATGGACACTATCGCTCGCTTTTGGTATGCTCCAGGCATTCAACCCTATTGCCTATCAATAGTGAAAGCATGCAGCACATGTCAGCGTAATGGACCTGCTCCGCCTCTTAACAAAATTAAGGGTGGAAGACCTCCGCCTGCTGCTCCATTTCAACATCTTCAAATTGACTTTGCAGATATGCCAAAGGCTTTTGGGAAAAAGCACCTCCTTGTTTTGGTTTGCCCTCTGACTTCCTGGGTCGAAGCTTTTCCTACTGCTAATTGTACTGCTGCCACAGTGGCGAAGATTCTCCTTAGAGATATTGTACCCCGTTTTGGCATCCCTCTTGTGCTCGACTCAGATCGCGGACCTCACTTTACTGGTCATGTCCTTGGCCGTTTAGAACAAGGACTGGGCATTTCTCACTCCTTTCATACACCCTACCACCCCCAGTCTAGCGGGAAAGTTGAGCGTATGAATAGGGAACTTAAGTTTACATTGGCTAAATACTGTCAGGAAACAGGATTAAAGTGGCCTCAGGTACTTCCCTTGGTCCTGTTTCACCTTCGTACTCGCCCAACCCGCGCATTGGGATTATCCCCCTTTGAACTGCTCTATGGACACCCCCCTTTCAAAGGCGGGGCGATACCACGTGCTGATGTTTCACTATTGGGAGGGGATCATATGACCGCGTGTCAGTTTCTCTCCCTACAGGCTCGCCTTCGTACCCTTTGGAAAGCCTCGCAGTTTTCCCAGACCGTGCCGCTGGAGGAACAAATCCACCCGTTCCAACCAGGGGACTTCGTCTGGGCCAAAAAGTTCGTTCGTGACGACACCCTCCAGCCAAGGTTTACTGGACCCCACCAGGTTCTTTTAACAACCCAGACTGCAGTGTTCCTGGAAGGACACAAATCTTGGATCCACCACTCCCACGTCAAGCCAGCCGTAGTGGACCACAGTGACGGACCAGCAGCTCTTGTCACCACTGAGGACACTGCCTTCGACCAGTGGACCAGCTTACCTCTCTCAGACATTCGACTTAAATTGACTCGAAAAAAAAAAATGAGAGGACCCTTTATTCTGACAACTGTATGTTTTTTTATGCTTTTTTAGTTTATTTTCTGCTTATGAAGAATGCTGTGTTTTTGTAAATGACACCTACTCTGACACTTTTCAACGTACCAAACACCTAAGGGAAATGGCTAAAAACTACTCCTCTGGCCAGCCACCTTATGATTGGTGGGGAGCCTTATGGAATTGGCTGCCCGGACTTGGGTGGGTTAAAAACCTCTTGGTGGGTGTTGTTGGGGCCATAGTAGTCCTTATAATACTGTGTTGCTGTATTCAGTGTGTCCCCTCCCTCATAAACTCATGTAAGTCAGTTTATTCTTTTCCCACTTCAGCTAAAAGCCTACTCTCTTCGAATTGGCCCAGGCTGAAATTGCCAAGCGGCCCTTGAGATCTTGAAATAGGGTGTAGCTTTTTGATTAATAGTTATCTCAAAGCTACAAATGGAGGAATGTTGGGTCTAAACTTTTGGTGAACTTTGGGGAGCCAAAACACACCCAGACTGGCCGTCTCTGCATAATCCTTTCTGAACCCTTTATCGAACAAAGCACTGACCTGCAAACTACTCATGACACCCCCTTTATTAAGTAGCCATTAGCCTTTATCTCTATGCATTTACTTGTTAAACTTGCTTTTCCTGTAAAATCTTGATTGATTATGCATGACCATTATCTTTTGTTAATCACTTTGTTTACTTCTGTGTATAAATATTGATGCTCACCCCTAATAAAGGGGCCACACTTAATCTAACGCTTTTTAGAGCTAAGGATAGTGTGAGCCCGTTGATCAACGCATTGGTGTCTGGTCTCTGACAGAATTGTGTGCCCCATACCAACTCCGCACGAACTCGGGTGCTGGAGAGGTGAGTGAGGACTTGCTTTATTACCTAACAGTATCTTTCGCTTCTTTAGACAGTCACAGTGTAGGCTGCAGAGGAGATAGCTCAGAGGAAGCATTGTTTGTTTTACCCCATATTCTCTCCTGAGAGTGGCAAAGGGAAAAAAATCCGTGGGATTTATCATGACCTGCTATATAAACCTGTTCAACAGAGATTTGGGCCAGATCCCATGTGGGTATAAATGGGTCCAGCTCCATTGACTTCAGTGGAGCTATGTCAGTTTACACCAGCTCAGGATCTGGCTCAAGATGTCATTCAGGTTGCATGAGTATAAATGAGGCTCAGTTAGGTCCAATGGGTCAGAACTTGACCAGGAGCCGCCTTTGTCTCTAACATCTTGCTATATCCTACTCATCCATGAATTTTATTCTTGGTAAAGCTGAGAAAGAAATAGTTGAGAGGGGTGAGATACAATCACACTGGACAAAGGTGTGTGTTTAGAACATGACACAGAACACGGTGGCAACATTAGACAGATCTCGGACAAGATCAGGGAGCTGGAGGTATTGGTCTATGAGAAAAGATTAAATGAGCTAAACAATGTTCTACTGCAGTGTGGCTCTACAGTGTTTAAAAGGAGGGAGCTTACCAGCCTACAAACATTTGAAAGATGTAAACCCTGAGGGAGGGAGTGGAATGATTTACTGCGATACCCAGTGGGTTATGCTAGGAGCAGTGGGATGAAATGAAGAAAGGGAAAATGAATATCAGGACAAACTTCATGCCACTCTACTTCTGTAAATGAAAGGAGGCAGATAATTAGTAAGTGGGGCACTTAACCAGCAAGTAGCAAGACACACGGTTCCATTCTGCCTCTTTCTCTGTCTTGTCTGTTTATACAGTGGTTTCCAGGGCAGCGACTCTCTTACTATGCACCCAGCACAATGGGTTAGCTGTTATGGTAATTTAATAATAGTTTGCACTTTACCCATGCATTAATTACTAATGGCCCCATGGTACATTTCACCATGCTCTATGATGCCTGGCGAGCGCTTTGTGCTCCTTCTAGTTGCCTTATGCAATGTAAAGCTGTGGAGGAGTGAGTGGGCCGCTGGCTGGCCTGGTAACTGGGGTAATATTGATCATTACTGCTGCTCTTACCTAAGCTGGTGACTGTTTTAGAACAAGTTTTACCAGCTGCCTTCTTATGGCGCAATTCTGTTATGATTATTTCCTGAACACATTGGTCTGAGCCGGAGGTTTATGAGGAAAAAATTCAGGAAGTGGAGAGTTAACAAATGCGAGCTCAGTATATATATTGGTATGGGAGTGGATAATCATCCTGTATATATAATAGGCAGAGGCAGGTGGCAGTAAGACGCAGAGTGCTGCCCTGGATTACGCTGCAGGGATTTGCCAGGTCAGTGGTTGTGTGCAGGGCATATCAAGGTGGGGTTCATTTAATTTTAGCTTTGTTTTGTGAGTTGAATTGTAAGTTGTGGCAATGGGTCTATGTTGGGGATACAGGAGACTCTGGAAAGTTAACTTAAAATGCATGATTTATTTTATAGGTTTCGTTTTAAAAAGATTTTTTTATCAAGTGCTTTGAGAAAGTCCATGTATGTTTCTGATAACTGCACATTATGCACTTAATTTTATGTGTACATATGTAAGCGGGGGAATGGTCCCGCTATTGTGGGGAACTTTCCTGGCTTCTGCACTACCTCGGTGAAGTGGGCTGGCGAAAGGATCTGAGTCCTCGCTCCCACTTCCTTTACCCAGAGGCCTCCCTTACCTTGAGGACTCCCTTTCCACTCTCCTGTCTGGCAGAGTCCTCGTAACCCGAACAAGGCTGGGCCCAGGATTCCTGGGTGGCTGAACCTCCAACCCTGCTGTGGTCACCCAGGACAGGGGCTAGAGCGTCCCCAGTCTGGGGTACTCTCTTTGCACTGCGCACCTCCCTGACCCACTGATCACATCATACAATTTAAAGCAAATACAAGTTGTTTAATTAACAATTAATTTTAAAAAAGAATAAGGAAAAATGGGAAAGGTTAAAGGAAAACACATCAGCCCGCTCTGTGGCAGGGACCATCACAAACAGTGTCTCTGGACATCAGGGCACATCACAGTCTGTTCCTTGTAGGTCCCAGGCCTCCTCCTCAGGCCCTGGCTGTGCTGCAGGGACACTGCGGGTCAGACAGTTGCTCTGGTGGTGGCCATACTCTCCAGGCTCTGGGTGGCAGGACCCTTCTCCCCAGTGTCACCCCTGCTCTGTCAGGGTTACGATCCCCCTCCAAGTCTGGCCTGCAGAGCCTCTTGGCTGAGGCATCCCCCTGTCCTGGGCCCACTGCCCAGAGTCCCCCTCGCTCTCCCCAGCTGCTCACCACACCCAGCTCCGGACTGCTCCAGCCCCAGCTCCACACTGCCTCAGCGACGCTGCTGCTGCTCTGCCTGCAGCTCCCTGGGCTGCTTCTCTGGCCTCTCTGGCTCCGGTTGTTACAGCTCTGCTCCCAGGGCAGGTTTGCTCTGCAGGCTGCTTCTGTGACTCTCTCTCAGCTCTCACCTGCTTCCTGGGCTGCTTGTCTGGCCCCTCTGGCTCTGGTTGCTGCAGCTCCCCTCCCGGGGCAGGTCTGCTCTCTCTGGGCTGTGCTCTGGCTGTTTGGGCTGCAGCTCTGCTCCCAGCAGCTTAGCTTGGGCCCCTACTCTCGCCTTAGCTCGGCCCCACTCTGTCTGACCCAGGCAATTTCAGCTCACAGGGAGGACAGGACCCATCCTGGCCTTCTGTCTCTTTGATTAGCCTGCCCGCCCTGTCAATCAGGCTGACCTGGAGCATTGGCCTCTTGCCATTGTTCCTGGGGACTGTCAGTCTCAGGGTCCTGATTTGCCATTGATCCCTCCCCTTTTAGTGCTGGGAGCTAGCAACCAAAACACCCCCACTGAATGTTAGTAAGGGGATAACAGTCCCCTTACACATAGATGCTGCAGTTATTCCCATGTGTTTTTAAACAATTGTTAGCAGAGCACTAATATTTGTTCTTTCCTGTTTCAGTCCTGTCCGCACTAGGACCACGTTCTAAAACTTTACTCCATTATGTCCAGTTCAGCTCCAACACTGGGAGCAGTTGTACTGAGGATCACTGGAATCTCAGCTGCAGGGTCACCTACACTTATACAGTATTGAGAAGAGTTGCATGAAACACGGGCAGCTGCCTGGAACCCTGTCTACTCAGCAACTTCCATTGTTGCTCCCATGTTTCCTATATAAGTCTTCTGTCTTTTTTTTCATTTATAGGTAATTCCTGAAGCCAAAAGCTGAAGCTGAGATGGGGAAGATGCTGCTACGGGCTGGTGAGTAAATCTGATCCTTTCCCAATGACATTTGAACCATTATAGTTTGGGAAATCCTTGCCTAGAAATTGAAAGGTGCAGCTGAGACTCAAACAAATCTGTAGCCTTTCTAACATTGTGTTATGCGGGAGGTCAGACTAGATTTTCTAATGACCCCTTCTAGCCTTCAAAATCTATGAAACAGCAGCATCCTACATAGGGATGTTTCAGCACAGACTTTGCTCTAATGGATTTTGGCTACCTTATGCTTAATTGGTAAGATTTACCCATGTGCAGAAGGCCCATGTAGTACTTTGAGGGCACAAATGGGGGGTTTAAATGGTGCTGGCCCCTCTGCGCAGGAATGAATTTCACCCTAAGTGAATGGGTGCCAAGAGTACAAAGTACCAGACTGACTTTTTTTCTAATGCATTTTCATTTGGTTTGCAGGCTTGGCCATTCTTGTGCAGTTGCAGCTGGGTAAGAATGTCTTGTTCCCTGTTTGGGTGTCTGGGGGCCGATAATATAAATAGAAACAATGGGTCAAATCCCCAAATCCCTGTTCAGTTTTCACCCATTCCTAATACAGGCAAAACTGTCACTGAAGTCCATGAGAATTTTGCCTAAGTAAAGACTGATGACATGATTCTCTTTTCCGAGTGGTGCAACTCCATTGCCTTCAAAGAAGCTACCCCTGATTTACACCAGTGCGAGAGTAAAATCAGGTGCTGAATATAGACTTTAGGACTGGCAAAAGATGAGAAGGTGTTGCATGGTCTTGACAAAGGGTGGGGAAGCTTTTAAAATAACCCAGTGTTCCCACATGGAACGAATGTATGTATAACTTAGGGCAACTGGTGTATGTTTTACATGTTGGACTCACATGAGGCTTTTTATTGGATTATATATGATCTAATACAGGGGTGCTGGGGCTCTTTATTGGATTATATATGATCTAATACAGGGTGCCACACCCCCGACTTGAAGTAGCAGTAATAACCCAAACATTCCATGGTTTCCATCATCAGCTCCCCTACTATAAAAATTGTGCCAGCCCCTGATCATAAGAACATAAGAATGGCCGTACCAGGTCAGACCAAAGGTCCATCTAGCCCAGTATCTGTCTGCCAACAGTGGCCAATGCCAGGGGCCCAGGGGAAGTGAACGTAACAGGAAATGATCAAGTGATCTCTCTCCTGCCATCCATCTCTATCCTCTGACAAACAGAGGATAAGGACATCATTCCTTACACATCCTGGCTAATAGCCATTTATGGACTTAACCATCATGAATTTATCCAGTTCTCTTTTAAACACTGTTATAGTCCGAGCCTTCACAACCTCCTCAGCTAAGGAGTTCCACAAGTTGACTGTGCGCTGCATGAAGAACTTCCTTTTATTTGTTTTAAACCTGCTGCCTATTAATTTCATTTGGTGATCCCTATTTCTTGTATTATGGGAATAAGTAAATAACTTTTCCTTATCTACTTTCTCAACATCACTCATGATTTTATATATCTCTATCATATCCCCCCTTAGTCTCCTCTTTTCCAAGCTGAAGAGTCCTAGCCTCTGTAATCTTTCCTCATATGGGACCCTCTTCAAACCCCTAATCATTTTAGTTGACCTTTTCTGAACCTTTTCTCGTGTCAGTATATCTTTTTTGAGGTGAGGAGACCACATCTGTACACAGTATTTGAGATGTGGGCGTACCATGAATTTATATAAGGGCAAAATGAAAGTGGTGTCCTTTGTCTATATTGCCAGCCACACACGCCTGTACTAAAGTAACAGATGTCATAGTGTCTATGAGGATGAAACATGTGCGTCCTTTCAACTTACATTATCTGCTATTAGGTGGGAAGCAAGAAAACCATGCACAAGCACTGATGGGAATCTGGAGTATTGTCTCCATTTATAGTTTGGTGCTTAGTAGCCAAGGAATGTTGGGCCAGATTTTTAAAGGTATTTAAGCCAGTGCCTAAAGATGTAGAGAGGTGTCTGACTTCCTGGGAGTTGGGCACTTTGGAGCTTTTGAAAATCTTACTAGGCACTTAAATATTTTAAAAATCTACCCCCACCCCCGACATCAGCCGTTAATACAGCATATACAGATGAGATCATGGCTCACGAATTGTAACCATTTGATTGTGTAGCCATGCCATGTTTCTGGGGTGGCTGTCAGCCCATGAGACCACTAGATTTATCCCACCTATGATGTATTACTAACACCACTGGTGCCACTGTGTGCTCTTTTTAATTTTTTTTAAACCAGGCTCTGCCTATAAACTTGTGTGCTACTTTACTAACTGGTCTCAGTACAGGACTGGACCAGTCAAGTACACTCCAGAAAATGTGGACCCATTCTTGTGTACCCACTTGATCTATGCTTTTGCTGGGATGGATAACCATAAGATCACTACTGTGGAATGGAATGATGAAACCCTCTACAGGCAGTTCAATGCCCTAAAGGAGAAGTAAGTAACGTCTAATGTGTAGAGGATTTTAAAAACTAGTTCATTTAAAGTTGACCTATATATGAATAACGTGAGGTTTTGTGCCCCTTTTTGTTTTCTTGTGTTTCAAGTTTTTTTTCCTGCTTGTTTTTTATTCTTAGAAATAACCAGGATGTCAAAATCATATTTTCCCTTAGTTTTTAGTTGAAGGACTTTTGAGTCACTCAGAAATGTGGATTGGGAAATGGGTTTGTAAAATCTTTTTTTAAAAAGAGAATTTAGTTAAAGCAGCTGTTAGTAAAATCAAACCAAATCCAGAGTTTTATACATTCTGAGTACAAATCACTTTCCCTGCCAATTGAAAAATTAGTCTTCCCTGATATCTTTCATATTATAACCCTGCTGTCCACAGAGTTTCCTAGGATAGACAAGGGCCCCAACAACCAAGAAAAAACAAACAAAACCAATCAAAATGTAACCTTTCCCAAGAGTTTTGATCTTTGTTCATCAACAAGTAGCAAAGCAGGAAGTAAACGGGCTGTTTTCTTTACAATTCACTTGATAATTGTTGTTTAAAATTCTGCTTAAGGCAGGTTTAGATTATTCTGGTTGCCTCATCATACCCTGAAGTTACACAGTAAACAGAGAGAGGTTTGCTCTGCAAAATTTAGAACTGGGTTTGCATTGCAACCCTCACCAAAGAGGTGTTCAAATCAGGAGTTCCAGAAAGGCCCTTATTATGATATTCAGATCCAGACTTCAACCCTTCAGAAATTTTGGAGGGGTTTTTTGAGTTTCAGGCCTTTATTCAAACCCATCTCTAGATGTGTCATTGTTGAATCTGTGAATCCAAATCAATTTCATGCCAGTAGACTTCAGTGTCATGAGCAAAGGATAATGGGCAAGGTTCTGACCTCAGTCAGAGGGGTGTAAACCTGGAGTAACTCCACTAAGGAGGTGTGAATAGAGAAGATTGTTTACAAACTGCCAATAGATTTTAAAAATAAATTAATATCATCTTATATATTTTGTTCACTTAATCTTTTTTCCCCCCAACACTTTTTCTTGCTTTCTAGAAATAAGAAACTTGTCACACTCCTGGCTGTTGGAGGTGGAAGCTTTGGTACCCAAAAGTAAGAACTTTTCCCTTCATTTTTTAAGATGGCAGTGGTGATGGCAAGGAAGAGGGTCCTATATCCCTTTAACAGTTGTGTTGATTGTTTAACAAAGACAGTGGCAATCAAAATGAGGGAGTATATCGCACAATGTGGGATAGAGGACAAGGGGAACAGTAGTAATAACAATCATAATAATGCTTAGCTCATCAGAAAATTTCAAAATGTTTTACAAAAGAGGTGAGTATCATTATTCCCACTGTACAGATGGGGAAACCGAGACACAGAACCATGACGTGATTTGCTCAAGGTCACACAACAGAGCAATGGTAGAGTCAGGAATAGAACCCAGCTCTTCTGAGTCCCAATCCAGTGCTTTATCCATAAGAGCATGTAATTTCTTACTGCATGAAGAGGAAGGGTAATTGGCTGGACAGAACATTGGGCTGGGACTCAGGAGATTTGGGTTCTATTCCTAGCTCCGCCACTGACCTGCTATGTGATCTGGGCAAGTCACTGCCCTCTCTGTGCCTCAGTTTCCCTTAATACTCTTGGTCTGTCTTGTCTATTTGGCTTGTAAATTCTTTGGGGCAATGACTGACTTTTACTATGTGTTTATACAGTGCCCAGTACAATGGAGCACCAGTCTTGAGCCTCTAGGTGCTACTGCAACACAAATAATAATAATTATTATTATTCTGGAGTCTAGATAATGGGCTATATTTGGACTAGGCAGAATTTGATATATTTTTTAAAATAATTTTGATGGATAACATCAATGTTTATTTTTAAGACTTTAAAGATTTTTATCTATTTAAAATTTCAGAGTTGCATGAAATTATGGGGCGGGGGGGGGTCAGACAATTATTTAATGACAGTAGATGCTGAAATTCAAAATGTTAAAGCTTTACTAACTCTTAAAACACAAATTGTCAACATCACATGTCCTTATATCAACAAGTCATACCTGTTTGGACTATTCATTGGCTAGTACATTTGTAACAAACCTAATTCAGAAGTCTGAATCACTGGATTTTGACTTTTAAGAAGTTCTCCGGCAGCATTTTTCTTTCTTGGTCTAGCTGTAAATTTTGATTATTATTGCTGGAAACATTTTTTCATCAATTTGTGTGTGTATGGTGAAATTGTAAGAATGGCCGTACTGGGTCAGACCAATGGTCCATCTAGCCCAGTATCCTATGTTCCACCTGTGACCAGTGCCAAATGCTTCAGAGGGAATGAAAAGAACAGGGCATTTATTGAGTGATCCATTTCTTGGTGTCTAGTACCAGCTTCTGGCAGTCAAAGATTTAGGGACACACAAAGCATGGAATTGTTAGATGATGAAAAGAGGAGGGTAATGTTGCAATGATATGGAGGGGGAAGAGATGAAGGAAAAAGCGTTAGAGAAGAGAAATCTGATTACAAAAACAATAATAAAAAGCATTAGGCATTAGCAGAGAGATAAGGCTGTCAAGGTAATAGCTGGCATGATGGAAACTATGGGCCAGGTCCTCAGCTGGCGGAAAACAACATAACACCATTGAAGTCAGTGGAGCTACCTTGATTTACACCAACTCAGGATCTGGCTGTCTGGAAAGACTGGAGGACCAAAGGTGGATGGGGCTAATAATGCAATCGTCAGACAAAAATTATTTCTTCCAGATTTACTGCCATGGTTTCCTCGTCTGCTAATCGCAAAACATTCATCAATTCGGTGATTGATTTTCTCCGCAAGTATAAGTTTGACGGGCTAGATCTTGACTGGGAATATCCTGGTTCCAGGGAAAGCCCTCCAGAGGACAAGCGTCGCTTCACCATTTTGGTTCAGGTACAAGAGTACTATCGAGAGCCTGATCCAAAGCTCATCAAAGTAATTGAAATGTTTTAGCTAATTGCTGATGTGTAGCCCTGTAACTTATCAGTTGTGCCTGTAAAGTGCTTGTTTTGACATGAAATAAAGGGTGATCACAGACAACATTAGGGTTATTCAAATTATTTGCAGATGTTTGCAAATTAAAAAAAACGGTCTAATTCCCATGAGATGGTTCTTTATCTCAAGTGAACAAGACTGACCATTGCTCTTTGTTTTATACTTGTAGGAAATCGTAGCAGCTTTTGTTGAAGAAGGACAAAGAACAAGACGTGCAAGGCTGTTGGTTTCAGCAGCTGTGTCTTCCAGTAAGGACACCATGGATGCTGGATATGAAGTTGCTGCACTGGGGAGGTAAGTCAAAATGATTTCTGCAATGTGGCTAGCAAGAACATAAGAAAAAGGCTGTGCTCTGTAGGGTCCATTGGCTTGATTTTAGATTTACTAATACAGTCCCAGTAGATGTCATTCGATAATAATCCTGAAGGTTTGTCTGTCTTGCTCTTCTTTCCTATCCACATTAAAGAATAATCCAATGAAATCAACCTCAGGGTTAATTCGGATCCTAGTCCAATTTTATCCAAACCACCAAAGTTTGGGAGCTTGGATGAAAGGTTTCAGTTTAGGCCCCTCTCTACATCAAATGGTATAATCCAATATCTAAGGATGATCCTGAAGGACTTGCTATCTTTATCACAGCCTAGCTTGTCCTGTACTTCTTTAGTTTGGGTGTTCTTAAGCCCTTCAGAGTGAAGAGGTCTTAGTCTTTTAGGAGATTGATTCATTACTGTGGCATTTGTTTTGTTTGTATTTAGGAGTCTTGATTTTATCAATGTGATGACCTACGACTTCCATGGAAGTTGGGCATCTGTCACAGGACACAACAGCCCCTTGCACAAGGGCTCGGATGACTATGACAAAGTTCCCTTCTACAACTGTGTAAGAAAACAAATAACAATACAGGGCTAGATCCAATGACCATTAAAGTCAATAGGAATCTTTCCACCAACTTCAATGGATCAGGCCCGGGGTTGGGTATTTGTGTGGGGTAAAATTCATGTCACTGTGAAGGTTTTTCTCCCTACAGGAATATGCTATGAAATACTGGCAAGACAATGGTGCCCCAGCTGAGAAACTCATTATGGGATTCCCAACGTACGGACGAACTTTCAAGCTTTCTACTACAAATACTGGGGTTGGTGCTCCGGCTTCCGGGGGTGGATCTCCTGGGGCCTATACTGGTGAATCTGGCATCTTGGCTTACTTTGAGGTAAGCATTTCAAGCAAATCATATCTATTGCTGGTTCTTCCATGGCCCCAATTACCATAGTGTCCGAGCGCCTATCTTTAATGTATTTGACCACCCTGTGAGGCAGGGCAGGGATATTATCCCTGTTTTCCACATTGGAAACTGAAGCACAGAGAGATTTGCCCAAGGTCACGCCAGGGAGTCTGTGGTGGAGCAGAGACTTGAACCTGGGTCCCAAGCCAGTGTGCTAACCACTGTACCATCCTTCCTCCCTACAAGATTTATAGAGAAAACTTGCTTTTTATTTTATACATTTCTTGTATGTGACAGACATTTGTTGTAATGGACAGGACTACAGATTGTTTAAAAGTCATCTCTTCCCCCCAGACTTTCTGTTTAAACTAGAATGTATCCTCACATGTAGTGAATCTGGCTCACTGGCTGTTAATGACTTTCATTTACACAGGTTTGCATGTTCTTAAAAGGAGCCACCACCAGATGGATTGAAGCACAGAAGGTCCCATATGCCTTCAAAGACAGAGAGTGGGTCGGATATGACAATGTGAGAAGCTTTGAGATCAAGGTGGGTTCTTGTCATTTTCATGAGACCCTCATTAGAGAGCCTTGGAAACAGGAAC
The DNA here is from genome assembly GCF_025201925.1 of Gopherus flavomarginatus. Lineage (NCBI taxonomy): Eukaryota > Metazoa > Chordata > Testudines > Testudinidae > Gopherus > Gopherus flavomarginatus. Next base: position 16,850,973 of record NC_066621.1, on the reverse strand, counting down.
ATACAAGTGTGCCTTAGTAGATGAGACAAAGCCAACTTCTGGGCAGAGGCATGGGGCCAAATCCTCAGACGATGTAAATCAGCGTAGCCCCCTAGACGTCAGTGGAATGAGGCCAGTCTACACCAGCTGCAGATGTGGCCCTCTGAGCAGACCTTGTTAGGAACGGAGTGGTATGGCTCACAAAGAAGACTGAGAGCTCAAGTGGAGACATTACGTTTCTTCCTAAAGTTTATATAATTGAAATTGCACTAAAATACTATAGAAACCTCTATGGAGAAATGAATTTCTGCACTGGCAAGGCCTGCACTGTGATTGGTTAAACAGGCACAACTGGAAATAACAAGGAGCTTAGAGTAAGATTCACCTGTTCTTAACAATCCCAGGTGGCTCCACCACACAAGGATGATCCTATATATATTCCACTGAAGTCTGCTCGGTACATTCTTGCTGCGCTGGGCACATATGCAGCACACATTGGGGCCTTTTTGTTTATGACTGTCAATGTATTTGCATGGGCCATCTGCTTAGCAGATACTATGCTTCCTCTGAAACAATTTCTGGTTATCTGATATCAATGGAGACAAAGTTAGAGATGGAAAATACCTCTGAAAGGTCATCTGAGCCACCCCCTTCCCAATTCAGTGTTGTTCCCTAAAGCACATTACTACATGCCAGTTTTAAATAGCAAGGGACGTTGCACATAGCTGTCTGTTCTTTTTCTGCAGACCCAGTTCCTGAAGGAGAAGCACTATGGAGGAGCCATGGTTTGGGCTCTTGGCATGGATGACTTCACTGGCTCTTTCTGCGGTGAAGGAGCCAACCCTCTTGTAGGGAAGCTGAAGGCTCTCCTTGGAAACTGAGAGCCAAATCATTGGACAAGGAAGGAGCCTAGCAGGGAGGGAAACATCATATTTATTGTCCAGGGACCTGATCCAATGTCCACTGAAGTCAAGGGGAGTTTTTCTATTGACTTCAATGGGTGTTGGATCAGGCCCTAGTTGCAGAAACGACTAAAATCTGTTTTCCCTAATCTGTTTTTTTTTTTTGGATTCAGACACCTGTAAATAAATTCTGTGCTGAAAAAGCTGCCACTGTGTACCAGGATGCAAGGGCCAAGCCGACATTCTGGCTGTGGAGCAGAAGTTACTGCATTCAGTCTGGTCCTTCAGACCCATTCCATATGCTGCCATAGTCTACGTATGAACCCTCTCATGAAACAGTAGAGATCATTCTAATTATGTGTGAAATATACCAAGAGAGACCTAGCTCCAAGCCTCTTTGTCCCCAAACCTCCAAACTCTGGTGAAATTCAACATTTAGATTTAGCCCATATCTCTGTAGTGGGTCAAACCAAACCTATCAACAGCCCAGAAATTTGGGGTATCGAGAGGTGGGACCATGTTCCAGAAAGAGTTCAGGTCTAGGCTTTCACTAGATCACATAGTCTGGCTAGCCCATTTCAGTACTGCATTGATTCTGAATCTTGGGATTGCATAAAATATGCTGTGCACATTTTGCTTTGGAACCCCGATTTAATGTGTCTCAAAATGCTGTAGCATTCCTATAGTAAGCACTCTTGGAGTCCCCTCGGTTATAAATAAATGCAACCAAAAGCAAGACAATATTGCCTTATTCATGAGAGTGATTTGCTTTGTGTTTGCGGCACCATATGAATTCCCTTCAGTTTTCCTTCAATACTACAAAGATGAGCTATTTTATGATTTCATCAGTGCCTATTGCAGGGTGTCTTGCACCTTCCTCTGAAGCACCTGCTGTACTGGTCATTGTTGGGGACAGGATATTGGACTAGACGGGCCGTTGCTTACGTCTGACTTTCACTTCCCAGGTCAGCAGGCTTTGGGAGATCAAGTTCCCAAGCCCAAAGAGGATGAGTCACCTTTATGCAGCTGTAAAGCCAGCTGATTTGAATGAGAAACAATTATTCTGAAAAAAAATTGGTTTCTTCCTCACCTGAAGGACACAATTAAGCCTAGTGTGGGGAAATAAGACTTATAAGAAGCTAATGCTGGGATGAGTGATAGGTGAGAATAGTGGTGCTGGAGGGTTGGTTCTGTGCCCTGTCAGTCAGGAATAATAGCTTATGGGGAGAATGGAGAAGAATACATTGGGTTCATGAACATTACTGATACAATGCAAATTCCAGCCTTGCTTCTGTAGATATTTCTTCGGGGCTCTGGAGTGTTGTTAGCTTGGAAGAAAATCTGAGCAGCTTTTTAGCACACTACCTTGTCTCCCAATGGCTGGCTAGTTCTTCTCCAGTGAATTCATCAATCATTTTCTAAATCAAGTTCAAATACACAAGAGGGAACCTGGGCCTTTCAGATAACAGCATTTGCACAGTGCTGGCACAGTGTCTATGCCAAGGAGGAGTGGTTGAGAGAGCAGCTAAGGGAGAGTCCAGTGGCTGTAGAGATTGGGCCATATGTAATCTCAAGGTAACAGTTTACTGTTCCCATGAAGGTCACTTGCATTAGTTTTTGGCATCCTGTGCATTATGGTGATACTGTATTGATCACCCCTCTATAGAAAACCTTCAGCTCTTTCTTATATAACTTGCTCAGGTACACATATTCAGCACAAGCAAATAGAGGCAGATAGGGGTACCGTTGCTTTGGGGCCCACACATCCCATACAAGTTCTGCAACTCACAGGCCACCTGTATATCCCTCTCCAGTGGTAGGCAAAAGGGGAGGGACAAAATCACCAGTCGAGACCTACTTTTGCAGGAGAACTGGAGTGGGAGGAAAATGATGGCTTGATACCATCTTTCTGGCTACATGGTGGCAAAGTGTCAGGCTGTTTTTTGACGATATTTGTCTGTTATGTCTTATGTGATGTTTCTGTCACTGGTCGATTTACTATTATTATTTATTTTATTACTCTTATTTATAGAACTGACAATTTCTTTTTCAATTTTCAAAATTAAATTCAAAACTTCAAAAAAAATTTCAATGTTTGACAAAATGTCCCAGGAATTTTCCCCTTATTTCTTCTGACAAGCTGGTCAAGAAATTTCTAAAATTTCAAAATTTAGAATTTATGAATTTTTAAAAAACAAATCAGCAAAAATATTTTGGGAAACAATTTTATGACATTTTCCCCCATTTCCCCTCCCCCACCGATCTCTGTGGATTTATAAAGTTCCCTCTGTCCAGTAGCCTGGGATACTGAAGAGATAATTGCAAGCCAGTAATACCTATAATCATTAATAATATAACTCCACCATACCTGGTCCCAAGCCCAATTGAAAAAGGAGGATGGTGGCATCATCTTGTCAGCTGGCTATAAAAATCTGCCATAAACTGAAACTATGAGTCCTCAAGAATGAGGGAGTGCAGGGTCAGATGGCTTGGTCGTGGAATGCGCTGTCCTGACAATTGTGTGGGTAAGAGAATCCAACAGATCAAGACCAAAGGAAAAAGACCAGAGGGCAACCCACGAAGAAGTGATGGAATGTCATAGAGAAGACATGTTAGCATATGATGTGACTGAGGATCTGTCATTGAACAGAGCACTCTGGCAGGAGGGGGTTTGTAGGACGGACCCCATGTGATGGAATTAATAGAAGGGAGAAGATTAATAACACAACTGAAATTTCATACAATCCAAAATATACTAAAGATCAAATTGATGTGGCATCATCATTACAAGGAGATAGAAAGAGAGCTCAACACAGAGGCTAGCAATGATACAAACAGAAAACACATCTGAAAGGGAGTTTTTTCAGAGCCCTCTAAAAGCAGGGAGGGACCATGCTCTGGTGGAAGTAGCTTCCACGGTCCAGGGGCCATCACAACTGCTTGGCCACGTGTTGATGGAGAGCTCCGCAGTGGAAGCCCCAAGAAGTAAACACTGTTAGAGAATAGAGAGCTTTTAGGCTAAGGCTCACGGAGGTCGGGTATGGTCAAAAAGGGCATAACGAGAACCAATGGATGGAAGCTGAAGCTAGACAAATGCAGACTAGAAATAAGGTGCAAATTTTTTGGAGTTTTTAGTTTATTATTTATATTACGATAGCACCGAGAGGGCCGAGCTGAGATCGGGGCTCTGCAACACATATCCATAGTAAGGGACAGTCCCTGTCCTGAAGACCTGAGAAAATGGACAAGACAGTAAAAGATGATCATCCTCATTGCACAGATGGGGAAACTGAGGCATAGGGAGATCCCATAATTTGCCCGAGGTCACACATGGAATCTGTGGCAGAGCAGGGAATTGAACAAAGATCTCCTGCATCCCAGTCTAGCTGTAGGCTGGGAGAGGATGGCTCATGGAGCTGGCTTTCCACAGGACAGAAGGAAAGATTTTGCCATGCATAATGTGTTTTAAAACTGACAACCGCTGTTCCAAAAATCAAAAACATCCAGTTTCCTTGTCTCTGTTTTTATTTTCCTGGAGTTTGCGTAGTTTGGCTGAGGGGCCATGCCTGCCCTGTGGATTCCACAGTGATGAACCAGCCATATCTAAAATAATGCTGAAGCCCCTAGGCTGAGTGTTTCCTCTGGAGAAAGCATGGGGAAGATGTTGCTGTGGGCTGGTGAGTGATCCAAGTGTCTCACATGGAGAATGGGGGTGGGGTCACTGAATTGTCTCTCGAGGGCTTGGGGGCAGCACATCTAAGTGTTCAGTCCTAATGATCCTGGAACAGGGTGAACTGTTGAGTCTGATAAAAAGAAATCAGGAGAAGTGTGTGTAATGTATTCTCATTTGCTTTGCAGGTCTGGCCATTTTGCTGCAGTTGCAGCTAGGTAAGAAGGACTCTCTCCTTCCTTGGCATACCTGGGGATGGGGAATATTTTTTTTCCAGATTTGCTGTTTGATTATCCCTTCTATTGGTAGAATGACTAATCAGGCCTGATTGTGACTGCACAGACACTAAACCTCAAGGAGTCATTTTGCTGTGCAAAGTGAGTGCAAAAGCCATGCTCTTATGGCATGCCCTCTTCCCACAAGTGGAAATGACAGCACCAGGTGCAAAGCAGGGAGAATCAAGCTCTAGATCTTTAAGTCAAGTGCAGACGGATCTGAAACTCTTCTGTCTTTATCAATGAGGATACAATTCTTGGGTTTGGGTTGGACAGGGCCTGAGCTGCAAGCATGGAATCTGGATCTAGTTTCACATTTTCCCACAGTGTGGAAGTATTCTCAGTCTGGGGCCAAACCCTTAGCCAGTGTAAAGCAGCATAGCCCCACTGTAGTTAGATGGAGTCACATCAATTCACACCAGCTAGGACCCAGCAGCTGGAGATCTGATTCAGGACCATCTGTAGTTCTGATCAGTAAGCCAGAGATTAATGTTGTTTTCAGGATGGTGGTTGGTTAGACAGCCAGGTAGCTGAACAGTCTCTCCCCATTCAGTAGTGAGCAATAACACCAGATACTACCCTCAACGTTCTTTCCTATCAGGCTCTGCCTACAAGCTGGTCTGTTATTTCACTAACTGTTCTCAGGACAGGCCTGCTCCTGCCACGTGTAAGCCAGCAAATGTGGACCTATGCTTCTGCACCTATGTGACTTATGCCTTTGCCATCATGAGCAACATTGAGATCGCCCTGTACGAACAGAACAGTGATGTCCTGTGCCCACGGTTCAATGGTCAGTAACTCATAGTTCCTACATCTCTGGGCCAGCTCCCCAGCTGGTGTGAAGTGACGTCATTCCATTGGCTGTAATGGAGTGACACTTATTTACACCAGCTGAGGATCTACTCTTCTAGAAGGAAAAGCTTGATTTAAAACAAACAGATGACTTGCTCTCTCTAAATATATTTCACTGTTTTACCTACTCTTTCCCATAGCAACAAGAAAATGGTCACCATGCTAGCCATTGGAGGATGGAACTTTGGGACCCAGCCGTGAATTCCCTGAGTTGTGTGTGATGGGTAGGGATGGAAATGAACATTCTGGTGATACGTTAGTGATGGCTGTTGATGGTCCCCTGATCAAGAGCAGCCCCAGAGCGGGTGGTGTTGATGGGGATAATGATAGAGAGAATGATAGGTGATGGAGGAAGAGGGGATAAGGAGGAGGTGATAAAGAGGACGATAGCTATGGTGATGAAGAGAGTCGGGGGGGGGGAATGAAGATTAGAATAGTGATGAATAAAAGAGTCTTCATGTGGCACTTATGTTCCAAAGATGAAATCTACTCCTGTCCAGAGGGCCAGAACCAATAAGCCCTCTTTTGGGGGGCCTAAATGGGATGCATAGGGCTCGGCACAAAGGGAACTTTAAAGGTGATGACAATGGTGAAAGAGGCACTTGTGTACCATATGCAGTTCTGATGACAGAAGATGATGGCAGAGACTGACTTGGGCAGTGAAGGCAGGGAGCTACATTTACAAAAGGGGTGACCAGGAAAATAGACAGAGGAGTCGCTGCTGATGAATAGTAGGGTTGAGAGTCAAAGTGAGGATGGTTTTCCAGCCCAACTAAGAAATCTGTTCTTCCCAGGTTCACTGCCATGGTGACCACAGTCACTAGCCACAAAACTTTCATTGACTCTGTCATCGGGTACCTCCGTCAATATGGGTTTGATGGGATCAACCTGGATTTTCAACATGTTTTAGGGGATGACCCCCTGAGGACAAGCATCACTTCACCATCTTGGTCCAGGTGAGATGCCAGTGTTTATGTGCCTAACACAATGGGGCTCTGCTTTGCAAGTGGCCCTTGAGTGAGGTAAATATTAAATAATAATGTCATAAATCCCTAGGTTCTGAGGAAAGATTAAAGCTAAAATAGTGTGTAATTTTAATTCCACAAGTCCCAAAGAAATCTAACACACTGAAATAAATCAATCTAACCCTCTGGAAAGCTTCCTCCATTGAGAGAATATCTGAAAGATTTTATGTAGCTGACTTGGTACGTTCACTAGCTGAGTTTTTTCCCTATGACAGTGAAGGCTCTCAGTAATGTGACCTGTGCACAAACTTCCAGGTGAATTCCAGTAACTTTACTGAAGAGTAGCAATCCCATGAATGCTGTACTGCAGCTGTTGCACAAATGAAAATGCACTGAAGTCTGTGGCTTCCGAATAAATGTATGAAAACAATATAATGACCAGCGTAATGGAACTTCCCACACTATGCACAAACGTTACCTCCTTGTCCCTGATTTCCTAGAATGAATTTAGTTAAATTATGCTGTCAAGAAAAACTACGCATTTCTGAGTGTGATGTTGTAATAAGAGGAAGCACAGTTACTATGAGGACTGATGATAATTTGCTTAAGAAATATCTGCAACTGCCACTAAAGCCTCTGCGTTCAGAGCTATAACCTGCCAGCTTTAGCGTGACAAGGGACTACCCTTGTATTATAATGGTTTCAGAAAGTAATACAGGCTTGGCATGGAAATTATCTATCCATCCTAGGGTTTTATACTACTGTCCCTCATTGTAGCATCAGAGCACCTTCCATGTAAAATCAGTATCAATAACAAAGACTCCAGTGGACTTTATGGCACTTTTCCCTGTTTGGGTAAAAGCTCTGCTTGGGACTGAGTTTGTGTTTTTTTGTGTGCTAGATTTTATTAATTTCCTTTGGGGAAGCGGCAGGAGGGCTTGTGGCTAGAAGGGGGTAACAATGTTGGAGGATCATCCCAGTGGTGGAATTACTAGTTTCAAAATCCATTTATTCTTTGAGAGACTTGCAAGTATGCAAGGAAGTCGGGGAAGAAAGAATACAGGAAATGGACAAAAGTGCATCTTCAACCTCTTCCTAACTTTCCCCCCAAAACACCTAAATGTCATGAATTCCAACTTGTACGGTAGATACACCCTGGGGCAGCTTGCTTCTCTAGGGTCCTCCAATATGCAGGACACTGCTAGAAAAACACTCACCTTCTATTTTTCATTAACTCTAAGCAGACTTTCTAGATCCACAGCCAATGACCTTCTGGTAGCATCTGACTTCCATCACAATCTCTGTGAAAGAGCAACAGGTGATATGGGCCAGAACCTAAAAGGCATTTAGGAGCCTAACTCCTCTTGATTTCAATCTACATGACTGGGAGCCTCAGGCTTCTTAGGTGAACATAACCACCTGCTGCTGGCTGGAAACGCAGCACCAACACTATTACTGCCATTCCAAATACAGCCACTGGGCCTGATCCGCCACTACTTTGCTTATTCCTGCACATTCTGATTTGCCAGCCTTTCACACCCACCTTTCACTACTGTCAATCACAGTGCAAGACCCAATAGAGAATCAAACCCACTAGCATCAAAAGCCATACTGTTATTTAAACTCCGCCCACACACATACTGAAGACATACACTTCGACACTGGAGCATGTTCTAAACCTGACTTTTTTTTTAATGAAATGACACCAATTAAACTCTAATGTAAACGCTGATCAGTTCTTTATGAAGCAGCCTAATTTTGGAATCAGAATAGCATAGCAGAGCATGCATAGCGTAGCACACACCCCGATTCTTGGTGCTGCTAAAAACAGAACTGAGAAACTTAATTGGAAAGGAAAAGATGCGCTCTGATGGGTAGAACTATTCAGCTGTAGTATAAGCTCAAGTAGGCCAATCGATTCCGATGTTTCCTGAATTCTTTGTCTGTAATCAGCTAAAATAGAAATAAATATTGATGGACATAACAGCTTTTAAAAGTAGAGCACATTGTAAAACAGCGTTGAAAGCAATGGGCAAGTTTAAGAAGCCCCAGTGTGGGTCGTGAGTGCGGTTTGAACATTGAATCTCTACCACTTGAGTTACAGGACTAACTCTCATTAGCTGCTAGCAGTATTAGCCTCTATGTGGATTAGCATTAGAGAAAACATGAGACACTGCACTAGCCCAGGGGTCAGCAACCTTTTGGAAGTGGTGTGCCGAATCTTCATTTATTCACTTTAAGTTAAGGTTTGGCGTGCCAATCATACATTTTAACATTTTTAGAAAGGCTCTTTCTATAAGTCTATAATATATAACTAAACTATTGTCGTATATAAAGTAAATAAGGTTTTTAAAATGTTTAAGCAGATGCATTTAAAATTAAATTAAAATGCAGAGCGTCCCCAGACCGATGGCCAGGACCCAGGCAGTGTGAGTGCCACTGAAAATCAGCTCGCGTGCCGCCTTCAGCACATGTGCTATAGGTTGCCTACCCCTGCACTAGCCTATAATAAAACATATACACCTATCTCATAGAGCTAGAAGGGACTAGTGAAAGGTCATGGAGTCCAGTCCCCTGCCTTCACTAGCAGGACTAAGTACTGATTTTGCCCCAGAACCCTAAATGGTCCCCTCAAGGACTGAACTCACAACCCTGGGTTTAGCAGGCCAATGCTCAAACCACTGAGCTATCCCTCCCCCCTTTATGAGGTTCCTTATGTCCTTAGCCTGGAATTGTCCTGTCCTAGATAACTTACAGTTTACTGTTTCAGCCCTCTCTGCAGACCTGTTCTTCATAAATTAGTCCCTGCATGCCCAATTGTAACTTCATTAAGTCATGTTTCCTTCCCATTGCTTCCAAGCCCCTTGGATTTCTAGCAAATTTCCTCTCTTTCTGTATGTACAGCATGGTGCACAAGGAGAATGACATTAGTCCCTCTGGGTATCCATATGATTTCCTTTGTCTGATGTCTTGATCAACCAAGTCCCATCTCAAGAGTAAAGAATAACTATGTGGATACCTATACATAAATTCCATACCTCTGTTCTCAGAGTCCTCCTCTCTGGCATCGGTACTAAAGCCCAATCTGGAGACCCAAACTTCATTGGCCAGGTGATTTTCTTATGTGGCAGCTTGTCTGCTTCATAAGTTCCAGGTCTAAAGGAAGACGAACACAAAATCTCATATCTGCAACTGATTTAGACATGGAGTTTACACTCTGCTGATTTACAAGTGCCACACTGATCCACTGGCAGATGTGTATGATACGGTCTTTGGTTCATCATACTGGGATTCTAAATCTTGAGTAGTCATTACATAAGAACAGCCATACTGGGTCAGATCAAAGATCCAGCTAGCTCAAGATCTTGTCTTCTGACAGTGGCCAATGCTAGGTGCTTTAGAGAGAATGAACAGAGCAGGTAATCATCAAATGATCCACCCCGTTGTCCACTCCCAGCTTCTGGCAAACAGAGGCTAGGGACACCATCCTTGTCCATCCTGGCTAATAGTCATTAATGGACCTATTCTCCATGAACTTATCTAGTTCTTTTTTGAACCCTGTTATAGTCTTGGCCTTCACAACATACTCTGGCAAGGAGTTCCACAGATTGACTGTGCGTTGTGTGAAAAAATACTTCCTTTTGTTTTAAACCTTCTATTAATTTAATTTGGTGACCCCTAGTTCTTGTGTTATGAGGAGTAAATAACACTTCCTTATTTACTTTCTCCACATCAGTCATGATTTTATAGACTCCTATTATATCCCCCTTTAGTCATCTCTTTTCCAAGCTGAAAAGTCCCAGTTTTATTAATCTCTCCTCATATGGAATCCATTCCATATCCCTAATAATTTTTGTTGCCTTTTTCTGAATCATTTCCAATTCCAATATATCTTTTTTGAGATGGGGTGACCACATCTGCACGCAGTATTCAAGATGTGGGTGTACTATGGATTTATATACAGGCAATATGATATTTTCTGTATCCCTTTCTTAATGATTCCCAACATTCTGTTCATTTTTTTTGACTGCCACAGATGGATGAGTGGATGTTCTCAGCGAACTATACACAATGACTCCAATATCTCTCTCGAGTGGTAATAGCTAATTTAGACCCTATCATTTTATATGTATAGTTGGGATGATGTTTTTCAATGTGCATTATTTTGCATTTATCAACATTGAATTTCATCTGCCATTTTGTTGCCCAGTCACCCAGTTTTGTGAGGTCCTTTTGTAACTCTTCACAGTCTGCCTGGGACTTAACCATCTTGAGTAGTTTTGTATCATCTGCAAATTTTGCCACGTCACTGTTTACCCCTTTTTCCAGATCATTTATGAAATAGATTAGGCATTGCTATTGGGGCAGTCCCTGGTTACATCTCTCCTCTATGTATTTGACCTCTATGTATTTGATCCAGTCCTTCCACTGCAAACATGTGAAAAGATGAAAAAAAATGAGAGATCCCTGCAACAAATTCAAATTCTATTTTATGAAAGCAGGATTTTGGGTCTGATTCTCCACTGCTTTTCTCCTTGTGAGATATTCAAGGTACACAACACAAGGCAGTTCGAGTACACAGTTGCATACCTCCCATTTGTGCCTCTGCAATGCTATCCCTTAATGTCTAGGCGGGCTTTTACCTTGCTACGAAAGGAGTGAGAAACAGATTTATGGTACCCAGGGAAAAGCTCTCTATCCACAGCCTTCTGTGGAAATCGTGATGACTTGATGGAAAATGGGGCGTAGGCAGGCTGGAACTTTCGGTCTTTGCCCCATGCTGATTGGTGTATTCCAGGGCCAGGAGTCTCAGTCTATTTATAAGGCAGCAGATTAAAAAAGAAAAGAAAAGAAAAAAAAAAAGTTAGCACCGGGGGCCTGATGCTCATTTGCAATCTAGCTGCTCTGACAATGTCAAGGGGCCTTGAAGTGATTGCAAATGTAAATGTACGCATGTTGCTAAAGCAGTTTAAAGTGGTTTGACTGTAAATAAGAATCAGGGCAGGACCCATATATTTTGGTAATTCTGTAATTTTGGATTGCTAGAGATGCTTTGGCCAAAAAGCACAAATCTTAAAGCCGGGTGATTTTCTTGCAGGCGTCTATGAAACTTTCCTACTAATCTTATATCGGTATGTGCCCTATCGCTCCTAAAATTATTATCTTCTGGGAGCAATGAAGAGATCTGAAGGTATGCAGGATCATTCTGTGGAAACCTGCAGTTACTGAGCATTGAGAGTTTAGTCTGTGTTTGTCCCTTTAACAGATCCACTCTATTTCTGAAATGCCCATCACCATTGTTTCTAGGCATCATCTGTAATTCATAAACAGCATCTATTTCTGATACCTTCCTCAACCAAGAGGATGTTTAAGAACACAGAGCTACTTCAGCAGGTTAAGAAGTTCATGCAATGAAGGGGACAGAAGGTTTCCTTGTATTTGATTACTTTATCAGCTGTAGAGAGGGGATAGTTGAATAATTTCCCCACACTTCAGCATATCAGAGTAATCTATAATGAAATATGTATATGCGACTGAGGGAGAAATTCAACACTGGGCAGAGGATCAGCATAAGATCCATGCATCACTTAATTTCTGTTTCTTAGGTGGAATTTAAGCGGTGAATGGAGCTAGCCTTCAGCACAAGGGAGAATTTCACCCAGAGTGAATAAATTTCTAACTAGCAATCCTTGCAGAACTCTCTTATTTTTATAGAGTTGTGACTAGTAAATGGAAAAGTATTTTTTCCCCCCAAAATTTCAGAGACTCCTTTTAAATTTGTGTGAACCAGGGACCAGAATTGCCAAAGAGCTCAGCATCCAATGCGCACCCAGCATGTTCAGTGATTCTGAAAATTGGGCCACTTATTTAGGCGCCGAAATGGATGGAGGGATGCTTTGGAAAATCTGGCCCTACGTGCTTAATTCTGTCATCAAATATCTGCAGGAGCCAGCAAAGTGAATGGAAATTGGACACACATATTGCAGATACTTGTGATGGAATTACAGTGCATTCATTTTTTTTAAGCACCCACAGGAACATGCAGCAGCCATGACACACAATAGAGAGTGCTTTCCTTACCTTACAATCTGGTGGGAAACGTAGGGATGTTCTTGCTCCCAGTATGTAACCTTTGATGCTCTCTGGTTTATGAGTCAAGGCATATACCATGCTACTCCTCTGTATGTAAAAAGCAGAGGTGTGCTTAGTGCCAGTTATGATGTCATTCACATCAGTTTAAGGTTTAATGCGTTCGAGCAGCTAGAGACCAAATTGTTGTTAAAGTCTCTTATCTCAAGAAAAGGCCTTTTTTCAATTTTCACTGTCACGGGTGGGAAGGCCTTGTGATTAAAGCAGGAGGCAGGGAATCAGATGTGGATTCAATTCCTGGCTGTGTCACAGCCTCTGTGTGTGGCTCAGAGGAAGTCACTTAATTCTTTCTGTGCCTCAGCTGGAAAATGAGGGATAATAATGCCTTCTTTTGTTTCTATTGGGTACAATTTTTAAAAGTGTTTGACTTTCAAGTGAGACTTAGGCTCCTTAAGTCACATTTAATTTGAAAATGGGGCTTAGGAATCTAAGTCAATTATGTGGTCTTGAAAAAAATTCCCCTCGTCTCTATAGACAGTTTTCCAGCGCCAGGACTGTCTAATGAAATATATGTGCAGCCACCAGTCCAGGTGAGCCTCACTCTTGGTTGGTGACACAAGCTGCTACTTCATCCCAGTACCCTGGGATAGGAGCTGTATTGCAGAATGACTCACCTCGTCATTGTTGTAACTCCCGGGCCCACGATAGGGGTCCCCAAGGATAGGGACCAGCTGGTTCCCCAGTCTGTCTGGGGCGTGGTGAAAGGGGAAAATTTTCCTCCCTTGACATGATCCAAACGAGTTTCGCTTCTGCACCGCTACAGATGCAAGAAACAACAAAGCTGTAGTTAGAACAAGCAAGTGGGGACCTGCCTCCACTGCATGGGGTGTTATTTATACACAGGAGGTGGATCTGCTTAGCACTGAGAAGGGAGCCCGCACTGGGCACGGCCAGGGGAGATCCCCGGGAGGTGCCTGGGGCGGAGGCGGGCGGGGGAGCCCCCCGGGAGGTGCCCGGGGAGGAGGTGGGCGGGGGAGCCCGCCCGGAGGTGCCCCGGCTGGACACGGCTCTGCTCACCTGTCAGCTCCCACTGCCAGATCATGCCGCCTGCCCGTGTGTACGGCCCGTTACCATGGACACGGGAAGGGGCGGGGCCCGCGCGAGCCGGTGGGCGGAGAATCCCGGGATACCCGATCGGCCGGGGCCGCGCGCGCCCTTTGCGCTCCTGCAAGCGGGCGCCTAACGGCTCTACTCAGCGGCGCGCTGCAGCCCCAGGGAGCGGGGCGCTGAGGGTGGGGGCAACTGGCAGCGGCGCCCTGCTCGCAGCAGATCCGTCCCGCAGGGATGCACCGCAGAGAGCAGATATTTGCAGGGGATGCCGGGTCATTCATTCTCTGCCGGAGCCAAAAACAGCAGCAGCCCCGGCGGAGCCGTGCAGCGCGGGCGCTGCCTGCCCTTGGGGCACTGGTGCAGGTTCTGAGCTGAGGCAAGGCGTGGCTCGTGACAGCTGTTTTGTGGCCCCGCTGTCCTGTGTCGCGCCCAGTGAGGCTGGAGGTAATGGGAGGCTGCTGTGGTCTGACCCATTCGGATCCCCAGTCCGCAGCAGTGTTAGGCTGAGGTTACCTAGCAAAAAGGGACTCTCAGTAAAGGGTCTGAATAATAGGCATCCAAGTCACAGAAAATTCAGATGAGAAATACTACATGGAGGCATTTTCTATCAGCATATTGCAATGTTTAAAAGCAGGGGTCCTGGAACAATGTGCATAGTGTGGTGGGAGGAGTGGGTGCTGAGAGCCGTTGAACCAAAGTGTAAAGCCTATGTGTAAGGGAATGGAAACCCCTTCAAGCCAGGAGATGCAGGAGCTATGTTTATAAGCATCCCTGTCCGACACTCCTAATCCCCTGGCACACAGTGTTGTAGATGCTTTCTGGATAGATGTCTTATAATTGGCAGTAGTTAGGCAGCTGGCATACTAAGACCACTGCTTATCATTGCGACCAATATTGTCTCATTGTTTCCTTGTGCTTCCCCCATCTGGTTTTATCTCCAGCTGCTGTCTCTTGTTTTATTAGATAGTCATCTCTCAGGGGAGGGGGGCAAGAATCGTCTTTTGGTTCTGTGTGTGTTCGTACAGCTCTGTGAAAGTAGAATGAATTACTTTGTAAAAATAAGAATGGATTAAAGAAATGTTGTATGTACCTTTAAGCAGAAATAAGAAATGTTGAAATACAGGTGCCAGGAAAAGAAACGTTAGGCATAAACAAGGGTGCTAATGGCAAAACATTAACAGAGGATCGGTAATAGTTAGTAAGGAAATAAGATATGCATGCCTAGCCCAGGTAAACTTATCAGATTCTGCTTCCTTTGTTATCTTGTTAAGTGCTTGCCCTTTTATCTGTATAAATAAGATAGTTTATGCCTTGCATGGTGCTCACATTATCTGGGTGTTATTAGCAGAGCGCCGTGCTAATAAAACAGAGTGGTCTGACAAACTGTGAGTCCTGAGTCTAACTTTGACAGCTCCTAGCACAATAGGGTCCCGGTCCATGCCCAGGGGTCCTAGGTACTATCACAATACAAAAAACAATGATAAAAGCAGAGCAGAATAGACTAGCAACACCTCCAGCGTGTCTTTTTTTCCAAAACACCAAAATAAATCTCAGCTCTTTCAAAATTTCTCATGTTTTCCCCTGCCCCATGCTTAAAAATCCATCTTAGTCTGAGTTAACTCTACCAACATCTTACTTCTTACCTCACCTATGTTTGAGGCAGTAGGAGCTGCTGTCGTGGTTGTCAAAGTGTGCAATTGGCACTAGTGGGCAGAATGCTGGATTTGGCTCCTTTTGGGAGGATTTCTTCACTCGACTTACTAGCCAGAAATTTCTCACTGTTGTTAATATGGGTGCTGCTCCATTGCTGGGAGCAACTATGGGAGTGCTAGACAAGACTCTCATGGCCTCTGCTGTTTTTACTGTTGTGTTTTGTTCTGCTCAGCAAAGGTCTGGCTAACAGTATGATTAAAAACTCTGTTTTAAATGACACATTTCACACTTTGGGACACACACATTGTTCCTTGAGAACAATATTGCTTGATTGGTTTGTGATTAACCAATTGGTTTGGTATTTAGGAGTACATTCTTGACTTTGCTATAGACCCCACTGTGTGACCTTGGGCATGTCATTCTGTCTCTCTAAACTCCCCAAAACGGGGATAATAAGCCTTCCTTTATCTTGTCTTGTGTGCTTGTCAGCTTGATTGTAAACTCTTTGGGGGCAGGGACTGTCTCTTATTGTGTACATGTATAGCGCCTACCACAATAGGGCCCCGATCTCAGTTGGTGATCCATTAATACAAAGAATAAAATTTCTGTCCCTGGGGGCAAATTAAAAATGCCACATTATCTAAGAAGCAATCTAAAACAATAAAAAGTGATGCTGAAGTCACTGTCCAGCAAAACAGACAAACATACAAGTGCTTATGCTACAGGCTTTTATTTCAGAATTTTGGGGCTTCGGGGATATATATAAAGCAATAGGGAATTTGGATCGAGTTCATCTGGTTGGAGATCCTGGTTTATGCCCAGTTGCAGCAGCTGCAGCTTGTATCAAAGACCAGGCCGGTTTGGCAGTACTGCTCATAAATGATGCCATTCACACAGTTCCAGAAAGCATTCCTGTTGTTGGCAACAGGGTAGAGGCCATTTGCTTTGCCAGCACAGAACCCACTGCCACCGGAGGAGCTGCTGCCACTACCAGAGCTTCCACTGCCACTTCCTCCACCACTGGTAGCCTCTGTGATTGGAGAAATGGGCTGAGCAGGAGCAGTGCAGCCTGAAACAGAACATGATGATACTTAATACAGATCAGTCTATAACAATCCATTATTTTGTAACATGCCCAATCACTCTAGTATCTGACCATGGTATTAGATGCAGTGCTTAGAAGCAGGGAGCTACCATGTACAGCCTGATGTCATTGAGAGGTACAGTGTTCTGGCTGAGCCTCATGATGACTGCATCAAAAACTGGAAGAAGGACCTGATTCAATTCCCACTGAGATCCATGGGAATCTTTTCATTGGCGTAAGCAGGTTTTGGATCGGGTCATAAGTGGGTACCTCTGTGATGGATTCAGAGGTTCAGACTCACCTCTGTTGTAAACCTGTTGCAATCAGTGGAATTACTGGGCAATCAAGGCCCAGAAATGTAAAATAATCAAGCTTCAAGTAAAAGGAGATTGATCTCCAAGGGGACCCACTAGAACAGCTGTTAATTTTTTCCAGAGTGGAATGTTGTTTAGAACTCATATCTTTAAAAGGGACTGCCAGATAGCAGGGGCATCTGTAAACTAGCTCAGGCTAGATTAACAACAACAGTGAGTCCCCTTAGTAAACCAGTTTGTTTGTATCCCAGCAAATTTGGTCTCTCTAAAGAGCCATGCATTGACAGGAAGGTGGGGTGCGGAGTCACAAAAGGAGAACATAATGGAAGGTGATTTGTGGGCAGGGATATAAAGTTGCTTCTCTTGAGAGGGTGTAGCTCAGCATTATATACACCAGTGGGAGTATTCAAATTCTCATCTACATCTGAGGGAAGGGTGTTAATTCTGGGAGCCCGTCCTGCTGGAGTCACTCACTAGTGCTCTACAGTCCAAGAGCAGTCTTCAGGGTACTGATCAAGGGGAATTTGCCCTGGTTGCAGAACGTGCCAGTGAAGTCATCCAGGTCAATTGTCCACACCATTGCACTGCCAAAGTTGTTCTTCGTTAACCACTGTTAAGGGCCAGGAAAGAAGCCAAGTTCAGTCCAAACCCTACAAAAAGGGAACTCGGAACTACAGTGATGCAGAATGGGATCCCACTGGTTTTGGTAGGTCAGAAGGTCCCATCATACCTTGAGGTTGAAGCTCTTGATGTTGTCATATCCTACCCACTCAGTGCTTTGGTATGCATAAGGGACATCCTGAGGGGTATCCCACGCTTGAGTGGCTCCGTTCTTCAGGAAGGTGCAGATCTAAAAACAGTGAGGGTGAAACAGAAACAAAATCTTCCATCACTGCTGCAACCGCATAGCCAATGGACAGAAAATGGAACAGCAGTTTTGAAGTAACAACTCTTGTACAAAGTAGATTCACTTGTTTTCATCTCATACTTTATTGGCGGCCTTGTGGGCTCCTATACTCTGGTGCCTGTTCTCTAGCACACAGTAAACAGATGTCAGCTTTTTATTGTCAATCATTGAGGAGCTAAGCTACGAAATTTAAATTCATGTTTCCTACTCTGCTTCCAGAAGTATGGGGTGTATGGTTCCTGAGTTTTGGTTTGGGCCTAATTCTAGCAGTAACTAAGTAGAAAGAGGAAAAACAGTTAATCCATGATGGGATTTGATTAAGTATTCATTAATATTAGATGTCACCATTGCTTTTCTGTATACTCAGTTACAATTATTCCGAGAAATATTTATACTCTGATTTATATGCATTGTGATGGCCTGAGATTGTTTTAACAAGCAGATATTTTTGTTCACTTGTGCACTGCAACTGCATAGCACACAAACCTCATAGTAAACCCAGAACCCACACTGTTTCGTGTAAGCTCCAGCAGGCCCCGGTCCTGAGGTTGGAGCGCCGACAGCAGTGTTGGATGGGTTGGTCAGGATGAAGGTGTATCCATAGGTTGGGAATCCAACAATGAGCTTCTCAACTGGGGCACCATTGTTCTTCCAGTAATTCATGGCATATTCCTATAAAAATAGTCAGTGAGTTATGGACTCTGGATCACAAGTGGCAGGTAAATTCTTCCGTCACTGAAGTTTTCAAGGATCAGTTCTATGTTATTAATTTCCTATCAGAAACCTTTGGATCCATTTAATTAAAATGTTGGGTTTTGGGCTTAGTTCAGTTATGTCAATATAGGCATTAAAGGATCTTGGTCAAGATATACTTACAATATTGAAGTAGATATTGCTGCCAGTGTCAGCGGGGCCTTGAAACAGGGGACTATTCTCTCCAGTATATCCCTCCCAAGAGCCATGGAAGTCATAGGTCATCACGTGGAAGTAGTCTAGATACCTGAGGAGATAAAATTACTGTCACTATTGTCTTAATCTTGGAATGGTTCATTTTCTCATCAGTGGTGGCTTTTCAAAGCCTAATAAGAAGCAGTTATATAAACAGCCCCTGTATTTTTAGCATCTACTTTAAAGATTCTCTGTAGATAAAGGATGGATTCTGCTTTAAGTGCCTGCCAGAAGTTCACTACAGATAGCAAATTTTTCAAACTTCAGTGCCTCAAGTCAAGCACCTAAATCCTTATTGGTCTGAGTTTTCAGAGGTGCTGAGCCCCAGAGCTCCCATAGGTTTTAGTGGGTGCCCAGCACCTTTGAAAATCAGGGCTTTCATTATTTAGGTGCCTAATTTGGCAGACAGGCTTGAAGCTTTTGGACATGAAGCTGGTTTTCACAGTGAAATATATTCATTGTCTCGAATGTGGCCTGTGCTTTAAGCTAGGGATGATGAGTATTTCTGAAAGCATGGTACTCACTGGCCGAGCTGAGGAATCTGGTAGCCTGACTCAATGTTAGAGAGCCCAGCAGCCACAGCAGCGGTGACCAGGAGCCTGGGTTTGTTAACCTGCTTGGCTTCCTGCCTGAAGGCTTCCAGCATTCCCTAAGGCAGATTAAAAAAAAGACCCCGTAATTGGTTAGGAGCAGCAACACTGAGCACTGGTCGCCCTCAATGTGCACCTGGTGAGTTAGAAATGGCCCCATTCCCTCCTTGAGAATTCTTACTGTAAAGACTAGGTCCATTAGACTGCTCAGTTTTGTCCACCCATGTTTTGTTAATTCTGTCTGGCAATGCGAAGAAGATGGGTAAAATTTTCGAAAGCATTTAAGTGAGTTAGGCTCCTAAGTTTCACTTTCAAAAGTGACTTAGGCACTTGAAAGCCCAAGTCCCATTGATTGTTCAATGACATTTAGACTCCTAAGGACAGATTTTCAAAGGCACTTGAGCACCTAAAAATGCAGATAGTTGCCTAGCCAGATTTTCAAAAGCACCTAAGTGGGTTAGGTGCATAATTCCCATTTAAATTAAGAGGAATTAGATGTCTAATGTGCTCAGGTGTTTATGAAAATCATACTAGTCACACCTAGACACTTCTGAAAATTGGATGTAAGTGTTTAGGTCACCTTTGAAAATGGGGCTTTAGCTTCTAAGTCACTTACACACTTTTGAAAATGCCACCCCTCCTTTAATATTCATCAGCTGTGAAATTACAAGTACTAAGGGCTCTTCCATATGATCATAAACCTACATCTGATTTATGGTCTGATCCTGCATTCTTATCTAGCCTATAGAATCCCATGCACATTTGCTGAGCTGAATATTAATTAATAAATACATAATTGTGCTAATATCACCAGTAGTTGGTATCATATATGCTTTTACATTTTACATGTATCACTGGAGCATTTGTAGTGCATTGTACAAACAATGTGATGTTTTTCTTCTTCTTACTGAGGCTTCTTTCAGCACCGAGTAGCTGGCTTCCTCTTACCTGAACAAGGACAGTGAAGAGGCCCTTATCCTGAGCTGTGCTGCCTCTGGAGCCAGGGTATTCCCAATCAAAGTCTATCCCATCAAATTCATACTGAGGCAGGAATGTGATGACGGAGCTGATGAAGGTCTGGCGAGTCTCGGGAGTGGAAACCATTGCAGTAAATCTAGGGAGGAAAAAGGGGAAAGGAGTCAGGTTGCTGCATGGCTCACTCTCTCAAATGTTCAAAATACCAGGATGCAGTCAGAGAGAAAGGAATGGGTTGGACTTACGGAGCTGTTCCAAAATTCCATCCTCCGATAGCCAGGAGGGTCTTCAGTTATCCGTTCCTACAAAGATTGAGATGGGGGTTATGAATAAAGAACAAACGGAGGAAGTCTGGTTTGGTGTTTCCCACTATATTGTAATTGCTGTCCTGAGACAGAAGACAGACTAGTGTGCTCTGAGATTCATTGTGTTACCTTGCCTTACTCAGTAATACTTAGCTCTTTATAGTGGTTCTTTTAGAGCCATAGAGTTCAACACACTTTACAGAGGGATAAGCATCTGATTATCCCTATTTTACAGATGGGGACAATAAGGCAAAGAGAGTGGAAGTGACTTGCCCAAGGTCATATAGCACATTAGTGGCAGAGCCAGGAAAGGACCCCTAGGTCTGATTCCTATCTACTGTGTCACATTTCACCCCTAAGTGAGCCTTAGAAATTGATAGGTCATCTCCCAATTGATCACTCATTGCTGAAATTAGCTCAGTTTGATTTTGATCTGTATTTAATGGGAACATATTATATATAATATACATAAATAGAATATACACTAGGGTATATTGCTTGAAGTTCCCAGAAATCTATTTTGGATATAGGATCATAGTAACTGAAGGTAAATAATGGTCTAGACATGGATTCTCTTGAGCTGCTGTACCATCTCCCTCTACAACAATACCTCAGATCTTCAAGGGTGTTTACTATGGTGTTTTGGGACTATGCCTAGCACTTTGGAGCAGCCAAAGAAGACACTGTCTCTAGGTTTCATGCTGAGCCCAGTGCAGGCTGGTTAGGACTGTGGGGGCTCAGCCTGCATTGTGCAGATGCCCCTGCAGTGCAGACATGATCCATAAAGCTAGAAGTCATCTGTGCTTCACTCTGGAGTCTCAGTGCCTTGTTCATAATATGGCAGAGGTTTTTAAGCATCTCTAGTACACACAGTCAGGTGTTAGTTAACGCACAAATCTATCTTTAGTCTCATGCCATTTGGGTTACTCACTGGGTTTTCAAACCATTGAAGGATTTGTAGAGAGTCAGGTCATTCCATTCAATGGTAGTGATCTGGTTGTTCTTCATGCCCGAAAAGGCATAGATCAGGTGAGTACAGAGGCATGGGTCGATGTTATCAGGCATGAAGCGCCCAAGGCCTGGTCTGTACTGAGCCCAGTTGGTGAAGTAGCATGTCAGCAGATAGGCAGAACCTGTTTTTGGCTGAGAGGAAGGGGAGATGTTACAGGGATATTTGTCATAATCAACTACCCTGGTTCATGAAAATGAAGCATTGCCACAGATAGGACTCTTTCTGGCTACACCAAATGGGACCTCAGGATAGAGATGATGATGATGATCTTCTAAAGGGGAGCATTCTAATCCTTTAAGACCTAACTCTGAAAACCAAACACAGTGGTTGCTGCTTTAGTTTCAGTAAAGTCAATGCTGACAAAATAAACCCTCAGGAAAAATGCAGCATTTTTGCAAAGCGTAGAAACATAGGAATAGAAGACAAGGAAGGATGCTGCATAGTTCCTTCAAACTCCCCCATTTAGGCCTGATGCCAGCATCTGTGGAACCACAATTCATAAAATGTAGAAGCTATGAATGAGCCCATGAATGTCCAGTTAATGTCTTGATGATATAATCCAGATATCCTGATTAACCCACTGAGGATACTAATGATGGAAGCAACCAAGCTCCTAATGGCAAGGTTGGTTAACATTGCTTATTATGACAGGCAAACAGTATTATTTGAATTCTTAGGCATTGGTCTATTCTATTAATATGAGAGCTGATGAAAAAGGAGGGAATTAAAAAAAAAAAACCCAAAAAACAGTTTCCCCCCTTTATTCAAATCTGAACATATATCATTTTGAAAAGTCAACATTTTCAATTTCAAAAAGTGTCACCCGCTGTTTGGGTGATTTAAAAAAAAAACAACCCCAAAAACAAAACTTAAAAATTTCAACCAGCTCTAGTCAATATCAATTATGGGCCCGATTCTCCACTCACTCACAAGGGTGTAAATCAGGAGTGATGCCACTGAAGTCAGTAGTGTTACACTATTAGTAAAACTAGGGTAAGTGACAGGAGAATCAGAGCTTCTCAATTTTATGTCCATTTTATACCTTTATACCTTTAAAACAACAGAACAGCTCATTAGTTTTGTCCGGTGGAGGAGGAAAATGGAGCTTGGTCACTGATTGAATGTGATGGTTTAATGCACTGTTCTGAGTGCACTGATTAAATTATGAATGCCATGCATTTGAATTTTGAACTCTCCTTAAAGCCCATCTTGCTCCTCATACAATTTAAGTCTGTAAGGAACCACGGGATGGGTTATATCTAAGTGTTTATATTTATTTTATGCTTTCCTGTTTTTCTATACTTGCCATTGTGGATGAGCTATCCTAAGAACATAAACATGGCCATATTGGGTCAGACCAATGGGTCCTTCTAGTCCAGTATCCTGTCTTCCAACAGCGGCCAAAACAGATGCCCCAGAGGGAATGAACAGACCAGGTAATCATCAAGTGATCCATCCCCTGTAGCCCATTCCCAGCTTCACAGAATTGTTTGTTCACCATGCTCTATGTATCTCTATCTGTTCGACTGCTATCTCCTGTAGAGGGGCTATGTGAGTGGGATGTAGACGGGACATCACTGTTTTGTTTGGATCCATTTTAAATGAACCTCAGACATTGAAAATAGTTATATAGGGCTTAATTCATGGGTGGGATATAATACAAGTAAGATATGGTAAACACCAAAGAAAGAGCAAAGTCATTTAAGAAAAATACTCACCAAGCTGAGCATTCAGCAAAAGTGCCAGACCTGTCAAGAAAAGCAAAAGTAAAGAAACTATCTGAATAAAATGCAAAATGCACAAACAGTTCACAAGCCTAGGGCTCAAATACCGCCAATCGGTTCCAGTCATAAGATACCCTATTGCACTCATGAATAAGACCTTCCCAAGGACTTACCTTGCAAACAAGTGGTCAAATCCAGCCTATGAATAAGTAATATCAATGGAAGTTGTAGCTATTCAGGGATTGAATTTAGCATGCATCATTCACGGAAGATTGAATCAAATACTGTAGCTGTATTTATAAAGAAGGTCAGATAATTGACAATAAGTCCTGAGGATAGGAGTGATCAAATATCATGTCTCAGGCTGTTAAATTGATGCCTTAGGTGGTCAGGAAGGAATTTTCCATCCTCTGCACAGCATTGCGCAATTGGCTGGTGCATCATTGGGAAGTTCTTTGACCTTCTTCCAAGCGCAGGCATTGTCCACTGCTATGGGCAAAGTACCAGTCTAGATCAGTGGTTTTCAACCCTTTTGCATTTGCAGACCCCTAAAAAAATGTGAATGGAGGTGTGGACGCCTTTGGAAATCTTAAACGTAGTCTGTGCACCGCAGATTGAAAACCACTGTTTTAAGGTAATGACAACCTTTTGCAGATCCCTTAGACCTAGTCTGTGAACCTCCAGGGATCTGCAGACCACAGGTTGAAAACCACTGGTCTAGATGGACCAAATGGCTTAATTTAGTATGGTGAATCTGATCTTCGGCACATGCTTGTATGCAGCACAGAATGAGTGCTCTGTAAGGACCTACTGATGTGCTAAGTCACTTTGCAGAATAGAACTGCAGCTTAAAGAGATCAAAAATATAGCTGCACAGTTCTTGTGAAAATAAGGTTACGTACCAATATAAAATAATATGCATGGACTTACCTGTGAGGAGGATCAGCTTGGCCATGATTTACTTCTGTACTGATCCAACGACGTTTCTCTCGTCTTTTTATATCAAGTGCCTCCTTCTTTATCACACGGTCACCTTGTCACCAAAGAGACCTGAACAATGCTGTATCTAACAAAGTTTAATGGTTAGTTAATGGATAAATCAACAAAACTTTCCAACCTCCCTTTGTAATACAATAGATGCCATTTTCTTGTATCTTGTACAACCTATCTTGTATAATAGTCCTGCCAATGTGGAAAGGGCAGACCTAAGGAGATATAAAAGATAAGCATCAATTTTCCAATGAGCTGGTTCTTATACTATTTTAATGTCCCTAATTAAAATATATTGTAATGTACTATTTGCAATGCAAATAACCTTTTAATAGGTTTGTTGAATGGTATTAGATAAAACAACTGTAAATATGGTTATTTAAATGAGATTGAGGATGCCAAGAGAACCAAAGACTTTACATAACTATTGTGGTGTATTTAAACACTGTTAAAATCATAGGCTGTCACTCTAAACGTCAGGGGTTTTTCCCTAGTCCTGCTTACAAGCTAGGGGGCTCTGTAGGGAAGTGTGCAAAGTAGGTCTGTCAGCAGTCAGTTTGAAACCAGTCAGCCTAAAGTAAGGTGGAGTGAGCTGTACATCGCTGTTTTAGGGAGCAGCCTGCTTTGTCTCTGTCTAGTGTTGGGTTTTTGTGTGTTATTGTTCTGAATTCTAAAAAATAAAGTCATGTTACATTGCAACCTTCCAGCAAGAGTACTTGCGTTTTCATATAACTTCTCTGCGTGTATGCTATGACATCCACCAAGCCACCCTGCTTCCTTTAAGTGGGAGTGGGACCCGAATCCCACTTCAGCCCAGAAATCAATGGAGTTAAGCAATTTACTAATTGTAAAATGAGATCAGAATTGGGCCCAGTATCTCCATCTCTTGTGCAAAGTGAATGGTCTCCCCATGTATTATATTTGGCTGAGTTAGATTGTAGAAATAGGCAGAAACCAAAATGTGAACTGGATTAATAGATTATAAACCTACAAGGGACCATTGTGATTAGTCTGACTTCCTGTCTCACACAGGCCATTACACTGTCTTAAATTAATTCCTGTTTGAACTAGAGCAGATCTTCTAGAAAAACATCCAGTCTTGATTTAAATTTTGCCAGTGATGAAGAATCTATCACAGCCCTGGATACATTGTTCCAATGATTAATTACCCTCACCATTAAAAATTTGCACCCTTATTTCTAATCTGAATTTGTCTGGCTTCAACTTCCAGCCATTTGCCCTTGTTATAACGTTGTTTGCTGCCTGGTATTTATAAACTGTGGTTAAGTCACTCCTTAACTTTCTTGTTGATAAGTTAAATAGATCGAGCTCCATGAGTCTTTCACTATATGACATATATTCCAATCCTTTAATCGGTCTTGTGGCTCTTCTCTGAACCCTCTCCAATCCTTCTTGAATTGTGGACACCAGAACTGGCCTCAGTATTCCAGTAGCGGTTGCACCAGTGCCAAATGCAGAGATAATATAACTTCTCTACTCTTACTTGATAGTCCCCTGTTTATACATCCAAGGATCACATTGGTCATAGTGTTGTACTGGGAGCTCATGTTTAGCTGATTATCTACTATGACCCCCAAGTCTTTTCCGGAGTCACAGCTTCCCAGGAGAGAGTGCCCCATCCGGTAAGTATGGTCTGCATTCTTTGTTCCTAGACATTTCACTTTACGCTTGGCCATACTGAAGTGCAGATTGTTTGCTAGCTCCCAGTTTACCAAGAGATCCAGATCACTCTGAATCAGTGACCTCTCATCCTATCTATTTACCACTCCCAGGGCTGCCCAAAGGATTCAGGAGGCCTGGGGCAAAGCAATTTCGGGGTCCCCTTCCATAAAAAAAGTTGCAATACTATAGAATACTGTATTCTCATGGGGGCCCCTGTGGGGCCCAGGGCCAGGGGCAAATTGTCCCACTTGCGCCCCCCCCAGGCAGCCCTGACCACTCCCCTGGTCTTTGTGTCCTCTGTAAACTTCATCAGTGATAATTTGGTGTTTCCTTCCAGGTCACTGATACAAATGTTAAATAGTGTAGGGGCAAGAACTGATCCTGGTGGCACCTTACAAGAAACACACCCGCTCTATGATTCCCTGTTTATAGTTAAATTTTGAGACATATCAGTTAGCCAGTTTTTAATCCATGTTGATTCTAGTTTCTTAATCAAAATGTGGTGCAGTACGAAGTCAAAAGCCTTATAGAAGTCTAAGGATCTTATATTAACACTACCTCCTTTATCAACCCAATTTGTAATGTCATCAGAAAATGATATCAGCAGAGGGTTTTTGAAATCTAGATCGGACCTGAATTTTAGAGTCTCAACACATCTGTCTTGGACTTAAAGTTTGTCATGCCTAGAGCCTTGTATTTTTATATAATCTGTTAAGTGTATGCTTTCAGGGCCATATCTTCAATTGGTGTAAATCTGTGTGGTTCCATTTAAGTCAGTGGAGTTACGCCCATTTACACTAGCCGAGGATCTGGCCCACCATGCTCCATAAGTGATAAACATTAATCCGCTGGTTCTCAGAATTTGTCTTCATTGTGTTTCATACATTCATGGAGGCAAAGATCATGTTTGTGCCTAGACACTAAGGTGATGGGGAAAAGGGGAGGAGCGAAGAGAGAGAGAGACACTCTTCTGCATTAAATTTGTTAGATATACTGAACAGAGTTGTTGTTACAGCACAATATAGTATAGTTAATTCTGCTCCTGGATTTTAACCACTTAGACTTATTTCTGATTTATTTAAAAAACTAGCCACTGACTTTCATTCTCCCTCTCCAGATGGGCGAGGTAGGAGTGATGTTTTCCACAACCAGACCTTACAATTTCCTGAGCCCCCAAAGCTCTGGAGGGTTAGCAGTAGCTTCTCTGGGTTCTGTTTTAATGGGGGAAAAAGGAGGCTTGGAGTTCCAAGAGCTTAGGGTGACATCTGCTAATAGTTAAGGGCTCTGCTGTGCGTGATAGGCCCAGCCCAGCACTGAGGGTAGTGTGGAGCCAACCTGTCCCTTTGATCCCTCCTGGAGCTCCCAGAATCGAGGTGGGACATACCTGCTAGTATGGCAACATGCTCCCCTCTCTGTGCTTGCCAGTTCTACTGGCCAATACAGAGGAATTGGGGTGAGGTATTGGTCCTGTCCACTGTCTGCCCATTTGGTCTGACTTGGGCTCTCTGTGGTGCAAGGAGTGAGTGAATTCTGTGCTCTATGGAGCATGGGGACTGCAGTTGTCCCTGGTTACAGAACACAAGGTGTAAGGACAGGAGGCTTTTTGCTGGGCACACCCACACAAAAGTCAAGCCCAGTCTAACTCTATTGATCTATCTGCATTCCCATTTGGAGCCCATTTTGCCATAGGGTTGATGATTTACTGGGCTACAAAATTGATTTACTGGATCGATATGCACCAGGCAGGCTCCTGGTCAGATGTACATTTTCTTCTCTTTTTATTTATTCCGTGTCAGGTCATAGTGCTGCCCAACAGAAAGTCAGGTAGAGGTATTGACAGACGAGCCTCAGCATTTCAAAGGCTGGGATTGCAGCCTCATTGAAACTCCTGTCAGCAAGTCAATACAATTAGGCCTGGTCTACACTACGACTGTAGGTCAAATTTAGCAGCATTACATTGATTTAACCCTGGACCCGTCCACATGACGAAGTCCTTTTTGTTTTTTACTTAAAGGGCTCTTTAAATCGATTTCTTTACTCCACCTCTGACAAGGGGATTAGCACTGACATCAGCCTTGCTGGGTAGAATTTGGGATAGTGTGGATGCAATTTGATGGTATTGCCCTCTCGGAGCTATCCCAGAGTGCTCCACTGTGACTGCTCTGGACAGTGCTCTCAACTCAGATGCACTGGCCAGGTAGACAGGAAAAAGACTGCAAACTTTTGAATTTCATTTCTTGTTTGGGCAGCGTGGCGAGCTGGTCAGCACAGGTGACCATGCAGAGCTCATCAGCATGATGTTCACATTGCTGGAGCACATTGCCTGGCCTGTACTTTGTGAGAAGTCTATGACCATGTCTATGTCCTCATCACTCTCATCACCATGCTGCCGTCACCTCCTCGCCTGGTTTTGCACAAAACAATTGTCTGCCATTGCTCTGATGGAGGGAGGGGTGACTGACAACATGGTTTACAGGGAATTAAAATCAACAAAACAGGTGACTTTGCATCAAGGAGAAACACAAACAACTGTCACACAGAATGGCCCCCTCAAGGATTGAACTCAAAACCCTGGGTTTAGCAGGCCGTTGATTTCATAAAACGAATCGGGTCAATTTCTTGTTTTGATCCACTCCATCTATCTTTTACATCTTAGGCTGGTAGCAGATGGTGCAGTATGACTACTAGCTATCGTCATCTCCTGGGTGCTCGGCAGAAGATGGTGCAGTATGAGTGCTAGCCATCGTCATGTTCTGGGTGCTCGGCAGAAGATGGGAATGACCTGGCTGAGTCACTCTCATGTCTGCCCAGGTGCCCCTGACCGACCTCACCGAGAGCTAAAAGAGTGCCCAGGAATATGATGACGATGGCTACCAATCGTAATGCACCGTCTGCTGCCAAAAGGCAATGAGCTGCTGCTATGTAGCAATGCAGTCCCACATCTGCCAGCACCCAGGAGAAGTATGGTGATGGTGAGCTGAGCGAGCTCCATGCTTGGTGTGGTATGGCATCTGCTCAGGTAACCCAGGAAAAAAGGCTTGAAGTGATTATCTGCCGTTGCTTTCATGGAGGGAGGGAGGGAGGGAGAAAGGAAAGGAGAGAGGAAGGGGACATGTACCAGAACCACCCTCGACACTATTTTTGACCCATCAGGCATTGGGATCTCAACCCAGAATTCCAATGGGCAGCGGAGACTGCGGGAACTGTGGAATAGCTACCCACAGTGCAGCGCTCTAGAAGTCGATGCTAGCCTCGGTACTGTGGATGCAGTCTGCCGACTTAATGCACTTAGACCATTTTGTGTGGGGACACACACAATCGACTGTATAAAAACGATTTCTAAAGAAATGACTTCTATAAATTCAACCTAATTTCATAGTGTAGACATACCCTTAGAGTGATAGGCCTTTCTTGATAGCCCAAATCACTTATTTCCCTGACAATTAATTCTCCAGATACTAGAGTGACAAAGTGGGGGAGGTAATATCTTTTATTGGGCCAACTCTTGTTGGTGAGAGAGACAAGCTTTTGAGCTTACACAAAGCTTGTATCTCTCACCAACAGAAGTTGGTCCAATAAAAGACATTACCTCACCTACCTTGACTCTCTAATATCCTGGGACCAACATGGCTACAACAACACTGCCTACATATCTCCAGATACTGATATTTTCCAGTTAGCAGGAATACGAATATTCACTGACATGTGTATGTACTGAATTTGGATGAAACTTTTGTAAGAAAGTTAGGAAGCAAGCAAAACCAGCAAGGGCACCCATGCCATGCTAGGCTCCCATCTCCTCAGCCACCACCTATCTTGGGTGGAGACACCTGACTAGGATTTTCCCAGGCTGCACAGTCCTTGGCGTACACTGTGAGTTCCCTCAGCAAGACAGACAGTCCAAAGAGGCCTTGTTCCTGCACTTGTATTCTCCTCAGAGCCCATAAACAGCTAGGGTTGCCAGCCATCCAGGATTGTCCTGGAGTCTCCAGGAATTAGAGATTAATCTTTAATTAAAGATTATGTCATGTGATAAAATCTCCAGGAATTCGCCCAACCAAAGTTGGCAACCCTATAAACAACACAGGGTTCTAAGTTACCACACACCTTTTTCTAAGCAAGCACTTCTATTGTTAAGGTGAGAGCATTGCAGAGAAAAACCTATTAAAACAACTAAATAACCTATATAGATGCTAATAAGCTTCCCAGAGATCACCCCCTCAGTCTCCAAAAGAGCTCTGGTCAGTGTCGGTCCTTCCAACCCTTCCCTAAAAATTAAGGTCCTCTCCTTGGTCACAAGGTCCTGTCTGTTTGCTGGGTCAGAAAGCAGGCCCGGAGTCAGTTTAAACTCAGGCTGTTTATCCATTCTGTTGGCCTCTGGAAAATCCAGTTTGAGCCAATATAGGTGAGCCTTCTCAGGTGTGGGACCTCTCAGGAGAAGTTACAGCCTGAGTTCCTGGACAGCTGTGTTTTCCTCTCCCCCATGGAATTATATACAAACCCTGGCCCACAATGACACACAAATTTAATACGATAAGACCGCCCAAAGATACTTCAGGAAATTGCCCTATCTGTCACACCCATGTTAACCAAAATCAAAGAAAGGATTCCCTTGAACATCTATGAACCGCGGTTCTGCCAGCAAGCAGCCAACTTAATGTTGTTCACTGCAGGGCCGTGGCTCTTTGTCATATTATAATAGACCCCACTGCTTAAATACGTCTGTTGTGGGGAACGATGGATGTGGTGTGGTGGATCACTTGGATTTTCAGATGGGAAGGTCTCTGTCAACCTTTAAATTAACGGATTTTCTCTACCTACCTACCTGCCTGTCTATCTTCCATCACTATAGTATCTGTTGGTGAGCTTGTTGTGTGTGTATTTTACCTGCAGAGCAATATGTGCTGTATAAAGCTTTGATCTCCTTGTTAGACTCCACCTTTAAACTTAACTGTGTCAGTCCATATGCCAGAGAGGTGGTTGTAGGGGGTGGGGACGGGGCTGCAAAGCAACTGAAGGCAGAGGATCCTGCGGAGTGAGACACTCTGCCTTCTGTCACATGTGGCGATTTTTGTTGTTCTTTCTTCATTGGTGGGGTTTTTTTTAACCCATAATAAAAATCCTTTGAAAGTGCATGATTTGATCATTGTGTGTATGCTGTATTGTGCTTCCCTAACTGTGGCCCAGACACCACTAGAGGGGGACAGAGCACCACACTGAGTGGTGATGGATTACCTGCAGAGCAAGCAGAACAGGACACACATAGAATTTCTTTGGAACTAGACCAAGGTCTTCTACTGATGATTTGATTTGACTGAGGTAGTTGAAGTATTAAAATAAGTTGCTTAGCACCCGAAGCAATCTGTTAAACAATAATAATCCCTGAATTATTTGAAGGTCCCATCAAAAAGATGTCCCTGCACGTCCATGGAGATAATGTCATGAATGTGACCAATGTGCAGTCCGCTACCATGACATGTGTGGTATATTGGCATTGCATAGCTGGAGGTTCAGTGGTTTAGTGTGAGCTTGGTGAGAATGCTAGCTTGGGTCTTGGAAGATCTGGGCTCAATTTCTGCTCCACCACAGATTTCTTGTATGATCTGGGGCAAGTCATTTAACCTTTCTGTGCCTCAGTTTTCCATCTATAAAACAGAGACAATAGCCCCACCCTGCCTCACAGGGGTGTTGTGAGGCTAGCTACATTAAAGGTTGTGAGGCACTTGGATATTACAGTAATGCAGGCAGATTGCTTGAGTAGACCCCACTGCTGTTAAAGAAGATGCAGTTAGTCACACAATGGGGCTTTAAAGCAAATGTGCAAATCCACAAAGCACGGACGTTGTTACAGCAGTGCCTGAACCCCGAGCTCAGGCATTACAGCTTCCTAGTACCCATTAATCGAAGGCCCCACACAGCTAAGGAAAATTCCACACAGTGCTTTACCATGGAGGAAGTATTTTACCAGTGCTGGTGAAGTGCTCCCTGTGTGAAATTCACTCCTGTGCAACAGGCCAGCACAAGGCCTCTGACAAGCCCCACTTAAGCCCTATTTTGAGGATTGCAGTGATGCATAAAACTTGTGCCGGGGCTCCTTTTCACAGGAATTCAGCCTCCGTGAATGGGACCAAACAGTGCACAAGATTGTTGCTGTCTATTTTAAAAAGTGGACATCTGAAGCCGTGTACAGTAAAGGAGAAAAAAGTCTTCCCCTAATGAAAGCCAAGAAAAAGAGAGAGCGGCTGCATGGTCCATGGATTCTATTCCTAACTCTGCCACTGACCGGCTTCTGTGACTTGGGCAAGTCACTTCACCTCTCTCTGTACATGTCTCACTTTCTCTCTCTTGCCCTTTTAGATTGTAAGCTCTCTGGGGCAGGATCTGTCTCTTACTCTGTGTATATACAGCACCCAGTGCAATGAGGCCCTCATCTGTGATGGTGTCTCTGGGTATTACAGTGACACAAATAATACATAACAAGGTATTTCATAATGCTGAAACTGACTCTAAGGCTACATCTACACTACGAGTAAGGGATGCGATGACACTGCTCATGTACACATGTTTGTGCTAGCTCTCATCAAGCTAGCCTGAGTATCAACATCAGTGTAGCCCCAGTAGCTCCGGGGTTGGCAGCTGAGTACGAACCTGTGTCATGCGGGTTTGTGTACTTGGCACAGCTCAGCCGTGCTACCGCTGCTACTAAGGACACACTGCTATTAATAGTCAAGTTAGCTTAATGAAGAGGGGAGGGGAATCACACCTTTGCTCCTCGTGTAGACATAGCCTAAATGCTAAAAGAAACGAGAGGCCGAGAGAGTGAAGACTTAGAAAAATAAGAGTGAAACTGGAATTTGGGTACACATTCTTCCCAGCAAGAGGGGCGGACCAAGGCCGTGGCTATAAGCGTATTTAAATATTGGGTACTATTATGGAAAGAAAAGGGACAAAAGGTGAGAAAGCAGGGATGTGGGAGTGAGAAAAGGGGAATTGCTCATTGGGCCAATCGATATCTTCGTGCCCAGAAAATCCTTCTGTTCTTTTTTACTTCCAATGATGAAAGCTTCTTTGAGTTTTGTGGAGAACTGGGAAATATCTGTCGGAAGGTTTATGAATATTGTGCAGGTGTTGGTGTATTTGTTTGCGGGGGTGGGTTACTTGCTCTCTGGAGTGATATCAAAAGGGGAGCTGGTTAAAGAGACCAAGCAGGAAAGGCAACACAGTGGGCTAGAAAAGGAGCATCCCAACAAACACTCAAGCACAATCACCAGGTGAATAGTTTTTAAGAGGCAACTTCTTGGCCTCCACCCTGGTTATATCATAGCTGTTTTGCCAGGGCTCAGAAGCTGGAGCTCAAAAGATACCAATCTGCCCTGTAGAAAGGGAGGGGGAAGTTGCCAGCTCTTGCAGACTGAGATAGCTCTGATGGAGAGTCAGAGTCTGCAGCAAGCAGGCTGTAACTTGGCCTCCAAGAAAACAGAGGGCACCAAGCCTAAGTGATGCCTCCCTAGAGGTTTGAGGGGAAAGCCAAGTATAGGTAACACAATATGCATCTAGCTTGTTTTAAATCTGTTTCTGAGAGCTTTGCACCTTTTGGCCAATAAATCATACTTGGTTTTGAACGAGCTGCTAATTTGTCATCGAAAACTATTACTGTTCCCAGGCTCCTGAAAGGAAACTCTTGCAGGTGCCAAGCCTGTTGAGTTTGTTGGGAATATATTTGGCAACCAGCAGATGTAACCTGGACATCCAGCTGGAGAGTGGCTGAATCAAGGGATCCCACCCCAAAAAGAAGTGGAAGCATGGACTTGTCATTTGAAAGGGGTACACTTGGGACTAGAAAAGGGTCTCAGAAGGGGTAGCCTATGTAGGGACTGTGACTGGCTTTACTGCCCCTTCTGCAGGACTCAGGAGTGTGTCAGGGCCTGTGAGAATATTTACTGAAGAGACAACGTTCAGGGAATGCACAGTAATAATTTAACTGTGTTTAGATTCTAGGTCTCTGTGACAGAATACACCACTATATTCATACCCTACACAGTATTGTAATAATCTTTGTACAAAGTATGCCGTTTAAGGGATCATTTGAAAACTCATAATTTGCTGATCATTATTGTCCTGGTAAAATATGTGTGGCAACATTGTATGTGAAGTTATAAAATTTCTCTTGTGTTCTGAACCCCACAGCCTTGCCCAAACAGAAGATGACAAACAGGCCTGTCCTAAACAAAGGAATGTGTGCTCTGCTTAATTTACATTTAAGCAGTAAACAGGGTCATCAAGCAGGAAGGGAAGACAACAGAAGTTCAAACTGGTGAAAAAAAACAGTAGGGAACATCCTTCCACACAGACTCTGTCTCTAAGTGCCCAGCTGGAAATGTGTTTCAAGAAGGGCACTGAAATAATAAATAGGAGGGGCAAACACCCGAAGGCATCTCCCTATCTCTCCTAGCCCATTGCATTCACTGCACCTGAAGAAGCAAAGGAAGCCTATGTTGGACACTCGAGGAGGGGCACTGACTGGAGAGTTTGGTCAGTAAGACTGCTGAAAGAACGTGGTGAGAAACTTTGCTTGAATCTGATAAAATTTGTTAAGCTAGGCATTAGTAAGCATTTTATCTTTATTTTTCTTTTAACTATTTCTGATTTTTATGCCTCATTGCTTGTGCTCATTTAAAATCTATCCCTTGGTAGTTAATAAACTTATTTTACTGTTTTATCTAATCCAGTGTGTTTAAACGGAAGTATCTGAAGAAGTATTTCAGATAATAAGCTGGTGTATTATTCCATAAAGGAATAACAGACTTACAATATTTGTATTGTCTAGGAGACGGCTGGGCCATGCAGGACACATGTTTCTGGGGGGAAATCTGCGACTAGTGGTGTGTTGGGTCACCCTGCAGTAGAACTAAGGCTGATGAGAGCCAAAGTGTAGTCCAAGTGTGGCTGGCAGGCTGCTGTTACACGCAGACTCTCAGGGCATGGCTTGCATGCTGGAAGGCTGTTTATGAGAGGCCCAAGTGGGAGTTACTTCAGCAAGGCATTGTAAAGCACCCAAGGTTGCAGGGCAGGGGTGACACAGCTACTCATTACTCTGCATTGTACCTTGGTATGTCACAGCCTCTTTCTCCTTGTCTCCAGTTATTGACTTTTTCATCCCAGGCAGGAACTGGGTTTTTTTCCACGCTACTGATCTTTGTCTGCTCTCATTAATCTTGTCTTACCAGGTTACAGTGTTTATGCAGCTCAGTTGCACAGTACCTTTAAAAGCCCTTTTCAAAGCATTGCACAGTGATATGGGAACCTAGTCACATGATTGTAAGTCTACAAATGCATCTCCCTGTGTATAAATGTAAATTTATATCCCTTTATATGTGCTTTTTATTATACATAATAATAAATAATTTATAGGACTGTTTGAACAGTCTCACTCATGAATGCAGCCCTTCTGAGCAGTTGTAATGCTGAGCTGGTTTTGTTATGTTATCAGCAAGAATGCAACCAGCATAAGAAGTCAGCAATTTTCTTTTGATTGTATATGTTTGGTCAAACTGAAGGACTTTCCAGACCTGTTGGTCAGAGGTGTTTCATCCCTGGTCTCTATGTGCAAAGGGAAGGCAAGTGACAAGGAAGGTGTTTGCAGGGGAGATCCACTTCGTTTTATTGTAATAGTTTCATGCCCTCGGTGTGACTGTCTGTCTACCTGCCTGTAAAGCGCCAGCCCAACTTTGTGTGCCATATAAATAAATATAGGAGACGTCCAGCTCCTGAACTGGGTCTGGGATCCAAATACCCCTGATGTCTGGGACTGTGGAGATCCCATGGATGGGTTTGTGACCATCCTTGTGTCAGGTGTAACTTCAACCAGACCACATAGCACTATAGAAACACTGGAAGTGCTAGAGGAGTTAACAAACCACAGAGGGTGCAGCTATTGTTTTTGCTGAATGCTTTATTTCATCATAATGAATTTGTGGAATTTTGGTCAGATTAGGATGGCTAGTTAGTTATGATAACCTGATCGGTTCGTGCCCAGTTGCAGCAGGAGCAGCTGGAGTCGAAGACCAGGCCAGCCTGGCAATTTTCCAGGTAGGTTCTCCCATTCACGCAGTTGTAGAAGCTGTTACTGTTAGATGGATCTGGGTAGAGGCCATTGGCCTTGCTAGCACAGAAGCCAGTGCCCCCAGAACTGCTGCCTGAACCGCTGCTGGGGTTGCTATCGGAACTGCCACTCCCGCTTCCACTTCTGCTACCGGGAGCTTCTGTGATTGGAGAAATGGGCTGAGCAGGGGCGGTGCAGCCTGAGAGAAAAGCAGATCATTAGGATTCCCCGTTGATTCTACCATGAAATGGGCCAGGTTTGCACTTCATTCAGGATGAGCTGTCTATCGACCCACCCATTCTCATGGCCCCACCATTTCAGCAGCGAAGGAGTCCCAAGAAATACATTTTAGTTCCTGAATTCACGTTTGCTGAAGTTAGGTTAAAATCAGATCTGGGCTTCTGATTGCTTCATTATAAACAGGAAACTTAACCATTAAGTTCAGATCTGGATTCAGTTTCAGCTTCCCAAAGTTCAGGTGTATTCACTTCTGATCTGCAGCAGCTCCGTCTTCCCCACTCCTATGTCCTCCCCACAGCTCTGTTAGTAGAGCTCAGTCTCAATCCTGCTGTTCCAGCCCCTGTCTAATCGCGGGCAGATACTAGCAATCGTACTGAACCGTGACCTGTTTTTGCCTTGGGACCACATCGCAGAAGACTGACAACCATGTTTTCATATAATTAATCATGACGTGGATTGAGCTAAGTCTCAGGGAGATGAAAAGCTGAGGAGTTAGTCCCCTGTGTCACTTACCATCTGACTTTGCACCTAACTCTATGGCATTCCCGCAAAGGGGAAAGGGTAGAAATTTTCTAAAATAAGGAGTTGTGGATAGTCACTTTTCTATATCTTATTACTCTTGAGAGAGTGGTTATTTGGGGGTACATTGAATCAGGCCCAAAGCAATATTATACACCCCTGTTAGCGAGCAGATTCTCATCTCTCTGTGCGACCAGGGAGTTAATTCTGGGAGCCCGTCCTGCTGGTATCACTCACTAGTGCTCTGCAGTCCAAGAGCGGTCTTCAGAGTATTGATCAGAGGGTATTTGACCTGGTTGCAGAAAGTGCCAGTGAAGTCATCCAGGTCCAGAGACCAAACCATAGCGCCTCCAAAGTTATTCTTCATCAGCCACTGAGCCTGTTAAGTGCCAGGAAAGAAGCTAAAATCAGCCCAGCTGCTAATGCTGAATGGAAGCCTTGTCTGGCACTAGTTACACCAGAAGGTCTCACCATACCTTGATATTGAAGCTCTTGATGTTGTCATATCCAAGCCACTCGTTGCCCTTGTAGGCATAGGGGACATCCTGAGGGGTATCCCAAGCCTGGGTGGCTCCATTCTTCAGGAAAGTGCAGATCTAAGTGTAAGCAGAGTCAGGATAAGCTCTACCCTGACATCTGGTGGAAAGAATTTCAGAGTGTGTATTTGCATAGGCACGCCTACCCCATCCCAGGTTGCCCAGCTGTGGGACTGCTTTGTGACAGAAATGTCTCAACCTCAGTTGGGTGGTACTTGCTAGACAAGGGACATGGGTTCCAAAACCCAGTGAATTGAGAGAGGCTGGGGACAGGTATCTGTGCCTGGTGGTGCAGGCTCCTTGTGGAGCCAGAAGCACCAGTTCCACCCCCTCCTCTCTCCACTGTGGAATGTCAGAGTTGATTTTTTATTCCCTTAAGAATCTAGATACAGGTTACTGAGCTGAACTCACTTTGGTGCACTAGCACTGGGGCTCCCCTACTATGAGCTGAGATCACTAAGAGTTGAAATCACTAAAAAGCTGAAATTACTGAGCTGAGAGCACTGATTACTGTGCTAACTAGTGGGGGAGCCTGAAGCTATACTGTGGAACACAGCAGCTGGCGGAGTCGAGCAGTTTGTGGGGACAGCTGGAGCAGATCACGGGACAGCTGGTGGAGCAGAGCGGCTGGCAGAGTGGAGTAGCTGTGGGACAGGTGGAGCTGCCCACAGAGTGAGCGGAGCCGAGCAGTTTGCAGGGACAACTGGAGCAGCTCACGGGACAGCTGGTGGAGCAGAGCAACTGGTGGAGCGGAGCAGTTTGTGGGGATGGCTGGAGGAGCAGAGTGGAGCGGCTGGTAAAGTGGAGCAGTTCGTGGAGAAGGCGGAAGCAGAACCCACAGAGAGGCAGGGCAGTTGGCCCCGGATTAAGTAAGGTGCCCCTTTCTACCCAGGCTGGGGGGAGGGACCTCTGCAGATAGACTCTTGAACTTTGGGGCTGCACTGACCAGGACAGAGACTTTTGGATTGTGGGACTTTTGGGACTGTGGGTGATTTGGGGGTTGCTGGACTCAAGAACCCAGGGAAAAGGACACAGCCCAATTTCCTGGGGTGGGTCTTTGCTCACGGTTTGGTCTAGGAACTCTAGTTGAGGTGTTTTCCCAATTTAGTGCTTGTTGTTTATCTCATGTAATTAAACCTTTTCTGCTACACCGAGACTCTGTGCTTGCAAGAGGGGAAGCATTGCTTCTTTGAGGCACCTAGGGGTGTGTGTAAGATTTTCCCAGATCACTGGGTGGGGGCACAAGCTGGTTTGGCATTGGGTTATTGAAACGGAACCCCTGGATACTGAACCCGGCCCTTGTTGCTGCCAACTCAGAGGAGCAGAAGGGTTACATAAGTAAAGCAGAAGTGAGAATTTTAACAAGTGTCCTGTAAAAAAGAACAAGTCCAAACTGTGACAATTTCTTTGACTTACTCATTAATTATGACCCTAAGTATCATCTCTAAGGATTTTTACTCCTTAATCAGCTTCATTTACATTAATTTAAATAACACCAAGAGATGATGTGGAAGAATTAGACACACTGCAGGGAAAAGAATTAGAGTAGGCTCCCTGATTGCATTACCTTGTGGACTCAGTAATTAATAATCAGTTAATTTACCCATTGTGTTTAATAAGGCATTTATGGTGTGCAAGGATGAGGGTGCATTTTATTCTGTTTCTGACACATTCAGCTGAAATTAGCTAGAGTAATATAGTCTATTTTTAAATCAGGTAGAATAAATCACTAAAAATAAGGTATTCTGTGAATCTAGATCCTTGTTTCTCTTCTCTTTGTCCATGAACAAACTATAATTTTTTATGAATTAGTTGGCTAGTTGCAGTTAGTCAATAGGATCTTTTGTTAGAATTCATTTCAGCCTATGACTCAATGGCTAACAGTTCTCTGTGTCTATTAGTGATTTAATATTTGTGTGAGATGAGCGAGCACACATGCCTCATAGTAAGCCCAGAACCCAGATTGTCTTGTGTAAGGTCCAGCAGGCCCCGCTCCTGAGGTTGGAGCACCGACAGCAGTGTTGGATGGGTTGCTCAGGATGAAGGTGTGTCCGTAGGTTGGGAATCCAACAATGAGCTTCTCAGCTGGGGCACTGTTGTTCTTCCAGTAATTCAGGGCATAGTCCTATAGGCAACAAACAAGTTAGTCTCTCCAAGGAATTGCAGACTGCAATGTTAATTCTTATATCTCTACAATTGTAAAGTCTGATGTTATTACAGACTGAAAGGACCCTGGCCCTAAGCTTTCAAGATATACTTACAACAATCAAGTAGACATAGCTACCAGTGTCAGCAGTGCCTTTGTAGAGAGGGCTGTTTTCCTCCAGTACATCCTTCCCAGGAGCCATAGGTCATCACATGGAAGTAGTCCAGATACCTGTGGGGATCATAGAAGATTAGGGTTGGAAGGGAACTCAGAAGGTCATCTAGTCCAACCTCCTGCTCAAAGCAGGAATGATCCCCAGACGGATTTTTACCCCAGTTCCCTAAATGGCCCTCTCAAGGACTGAACTCACAACGGTGGGTTTAGCAGGCCAATGCTCAAACCACTGAGCTATCCCTCCCCCCTTTATCGCCAATCCTTTTTAACCCCACTGAATGGTTCATTGTCCTGTTACTGCTGGCTCCACAGTGGTGCCACTGGTCATGCTCCCACTTCCTGCATGCATGGCTTCCCAACAGCCTACCCGTCTTCTCCTGCACAGTGGTTCTACTCCTCTTTGGGTCTTGTGTGCCCTTAGGATAGGATGAGGATTTAACCCACAGTGCCAATGAGTGCTTAGAACTAGGTGGTAGGTGCAGTTGCGTGTTCCGAAGAAACCCATTGTAGGCTCAGTGCACATACCAGAACGGGGTGACCTAATGACTTGCCCTGCTATTCAACATCTGAACATCAGATCCTTGTGCCGATGTCTAGGATGTCAATTTATCTTCTGAAGTGGAACTGTCCCCATAACAGTATCCAAGTGTTGGTAATGACTAAGATAGAGGCCAAGTTCTGACCTACTTACCCCTCCTGGGGAGCAGCCATAGGATGGGTATTTGCCTTTATCAAATGTTTTTTAAAGAAGATTTAAAAAGGAGACAACCCAGCCATCTGAGAGTGTTGTACTCACTGGCCGAGCTGAGGAATCTGGTAGTCTGACTCAATGTTAGAGAGCCCAGCAGCCACAGCAGCAGTCACCAGGAGCCTGGGTTTGTTAATCTGCTTTGCTTCCTGCTCAAAGGCTTCCAGCATTTCCTAGGAGATGGCAAGGAAAAGGTTAGTGATTCCCTACCACCACCAAGGCTGAGTCCTCATGGCCTTCAAAGTTCTGAACAGAGAAGTGCTCAAACAGCCTACAACCCCCTTTCTGTCTCTAGTTTGTGTTCTTGAGACTCTCCCATCCAGTGCAACCAAAGGAAAGTCTGCTTCACACTGTGATATTCAGGGATGGAATTAAAGTCATTTGTCTGCTTTTAGGAACTTTTAATCTATTAGGTGAAAGAACCTTGTTACTGTCAAATATACTGAAATTGTGACTTTCAGTGCTTTCAGCTATTTTCATTGGAGTCTCTTACACTAAGGACCAGATAGTCAGCTAATGGAAACATCAGGTGAGGATATGTTATTTGTATTGTGGTGGAGATAGCTGCAATGAGATTGTCTCAGTGGTCTTCCTTATGAAAAGCAGATGTGTACCTTGTCTTAAATCAATAAATCTAACTCATCCAAGGTTTCTTCTGAATTAACACAGAATCTGGTTCACTGAGATTCTGATCTGCTCTGCCTTACCCTGAATGTCATTCCACGTTAATATCCTTCTGGCTTCTCATTAGCTAATATCTGATTTCCACCTTACCTGGCCAGGCTGGTGAAGAGAGCCTTGTCTTGAGCTGTGCTGCTTCTGGAGCCAGGGTATTCCCAGTCAAAGTCTAGTCCATCAAATTCATACTGGCGCAGGAATGTGATGACAGAGTTGATGAAGGTCTGGCGGTTTTGAGGTATGGAAACCATTGCACTAAATCTAGGGAAGCAGAGAAGAAAAGAGTCAGTGGAAGAAGCTGCTGATTGTTTCCATCTATCTTTGCAATACCATGATGCCGCCACAGAAAGTAGATGGGTTGGACTTACGGTGCTGTTCCGAAATTCCAGCCTCCGATAGCCAGGAGAGTCTTCAGTTGTCCATTCCTGCAAAGGGAGGGTTTAAAAAAATAAGTTTCAAAACAGGTAAAAATATTTAAGTCTATTTCTAGTCATAAAAGAAGGGCCAATTTAAACAATTGCCGTCTTGTCACTCTTAATAATGAGTGACCTATTTGCCGTCTTCAGCTCTATTCCCTTGTTACATGGTCTGATGACTAAACCGAGACTAGATTTAGGCTCACGTTTAAATCCACAGTGGCTCGATAATTGTGAGCTGACATGTACTTTCATCTTTGCTGTCTACTTTTTTTATTTGTATTCTCTCAACCAGCGCCTGAGCTGGAAATCTCACTGATCTGCATTTGATCAAGCTGCTCTCTCTGTCTATATGGAGAGTGATTTGTTGCCTATGGTCCTCTAGACTTGGACCGTTTTGGAACAGGGAGGTTGCTACATGAGCTTCTCGGTACATCTGTGAGTGAGTATTATTGTTGTCCACTGTAGAGCTGGTCTGTGACTTACTTGCCCCTAAGAAGCAAGACAAGGGATTCCTCTTTATACTAGATGCCTACTGGTTTTTAAGCCATTGAAGGATTTGTAGAGTGTTACATCATTCCATTCAATGGTGGTGATCTGATTGCTGGACATTCCAGCGAAGGCATAGATCAGGTGAGTACACAGGCATGGGTCAATGTTGTCAGGTTTGAACTTCCCAAGGCCTGGTCTATATTGGCCCCAGTTGGTGAAATAACATGTCAGTAGATAAGCAGAGCCTGAAGAACAGAGGGGGAGATGTCATAGCTGAGTTTGCCATGAAGAGCAGAACAAAATAATATGAGAAAACCCAACCCTGCAAAAAATTGTAGTGGGTTCTTCTTCACTATACTAGACAGGAAGTACCAACTGGGCCTTAGTGTACGTTGCAAATCTTCCATGGTCATTTTATGTTGTACTCAGAGACAATGCCACTGGGGTAGGTTGTATTAAGAATTTAGTAAATAAAGATAGACAGTCCTAGCTGCAGATTATCTAAACTGACTGATGGGAAATTTCTTTGCGGTCTAAGACATCACTCACAGGCTAAACTAGGATGTTCAACCTTACACGAGAATAGAGACTCTGAGAAAAAGTTTTGATTTCATCTTCCTTCTACTTTTCTTTCATTACACCCTTCCAGCTAGGAGCTTGTCAGAAATTAAGAGTGTTGGTTTGGGATTTGTGATTGACCTTGTTTCTACGAGGCTACTGCTGAGTGGCTTAGCAAAATGCCAATTTTCTTTGTTTTTATTTAAATGGTGGATTCCTCTTCTTGTTCTACAACATAACAGGCCACATTCATCCCTGATGGGACACTACTGAAGCCTGCAGAGATTCAGGGAAGCCCCCTTAGTTTGTTAATGGTACCTGTTTCTTTTATACCTTTTCTTAATCTGCCTTAGAAAGAAAGCTACTCAGCATTCTAGTGTTTTATTCAAAGCTGACAACCAACCAGGTTCTAGTATGAGCCATACATAATGCTTTAATAAGTTGAATACATTAACTTCAATAGATAAAAAGGGCATACATTGATTGTATGATCTGTCTATCTGTCTATCTACCTAAAGGCACCTGAAAGAGTAAACTAAAAGAATACAGAATATATTAAAATATCCTCTTTTCCCAAAGGGGAAACAAAAATCATAATGTGTTTTCAGAACAAAAAACCCTCATACCTATCTGTGCATTCAGCAGGAGTGCCAAACCTTTAAAGAAAAAGAGAATAATTACAATATTAGACCTGGGAATATGCAACTACTTGACTGGTATCAGGGCTGCACCTAAAATATCTCCTGTATCCCATTACTGTGCATTTTAAAGTATGTGAGTGGTAAAGAAAGCAACTGCTTTTGGTTCATTGACAACTTTTGAGTCTTTTGAAGAGTATTTTACAATTCAGCAGCTGCATAAACAACACTGGTAATGCAAATAAAACAATGGGAATATCAATGTGTGTTTATTTTTGCTTTCTAATGTTTGCTTTCTAACAGCAAGTGTTTAATAAAATATATATAACTCATATCACAGATTATTATACGGTATCATTATTATTAAAACCTAGCTCTTATAAATCACTTTTCGTCCATAAAGCTCAAAGTGCTTTACGAAGGTGGTCAGTATCAGAGCACAGAGCGAGGAGGTGACTTGCTCAGGGTCACTCAGCAGGCCATGGCAGGGCTATGAATGGAACCCAGGTCTCTCGAATGCCTTGCTGGTGCTCTATCCATTAGGAAACACTGCCTCTCTCTTTGTCCCTTGCAATAGACAATTATGCATGTGGGAAAACATCTTGCTGTGTTTTTAATTAACACTTATATTTACAAACTTCCATTTCCCTTTAACTAGTCTCTTTGTAAGTCTTTTAAAACATCTCTCTCTCTCTTTTCACATTTTAGCTTTGCTCAGAATTTTTGCTGCACTCGTTTTTAAATTCTAGGGGCAGTGCTACGTATCATTCCCTGATACAGGGGTTCTGGGCCATCCATCAAATCATGTGAGTTTCCCTCCCCAGGTCAGGTAGACCCTTTGGTTGGGGGACAGGGATGACCAGATAGCCGGTGTGAAAAATTGGGACACTTTTTTTTCCCGGAAGGGTAGGGGTATAGGTAGATAAGACAAACCCTCTAATGTCGGGAAGCCTGGTCACACTAGTCAGGTGTCAAAAGGGACAGACTGCAGAAAGGCAAAGGCTTAGGCCATAACATCATGGTAAGGTAACATCATAATTTCCAGTGCATTGTCGCTGCCTGTGACATCAAGGTGAGGCAGCACTTCCGGCTGAGGTGCTTCTAATGACATCATGCTCATTGTCTCTTCCACCAATCTCCTGGTCATTTAGGGGGAGGTCAATATACTACTCACATAATAATACAGTAAAATCCCAGTGGTATTAAATTAATCATTTCACAGGAACTCAGCTAGCTAGGCACCTATGGTTACTCCATCCCACTCTAACTTTGCAGGAAAGACCCCTGAGCCTTCTCTCAAAATCCTATCAGACTGTTGTCCTTTGCATCTCAGTATACAGTGTTGTAGCTGTGTTGGCTATTAGAGAGACAATATGGGTGAAGTAATGTCGTTTATTGGACCAACTGCTGTTGGTGAGAGAGCCAAGCTTTTGAGCTTACACATTACTCTTCTTCAGGACTAGGATTTGTGAGTTCAATCCTTGAGGGGGTCATTTACGGATCTGGGGCAAAAATCTGTCTGGGGATTGGTCCTGCTTTGAGCAGGGGGTTGGACTAGATGACCTCCTGAGGTCCCTTGCAACCCTGATATTCTATGAAAGGAAAGCTTTTCTCTCTCTCTAACAGCAGCTGGTGCAATAAAAGATATTACCTCACTCACCTTGCCTCCCTTTGCATCTCAGGTCATTTTGGGTGT
Organism: Gopherus flavomarginatus; assembly: GCF_025201925.1. Classification (NCBI taxonomy): domain Eukaryota; kingdom Metazoa; phylum Chordata; order Testudines; family Testudinidae; genus Gopherus; species Gopherus flavomarginatus. The sequence continues at coordinate 16,806,002 of NC_066621.1, read as the reverse complement.
GTCTGCACTTTGAGCTGCAAGTGTGATTCCCAGCTGGAGGAGACACGCTTGTGTTCACTTTGATAGAGCGAACGCACTAAAAACAGCACTAGCTCTATCATGAGCGGTGGGAGTGATTAGCTGCTCCAAGTACATCCCACTATAAGAGAAGTTACAGAGCTGGACTTACTGGTAAGAAGCATCAACTTGGCCATCTTGCCTCTGTACTGATCCAGCCTTGCCTCTCTCTGGCTTTTATGTCATGCTTCCCTCTGGGCCGTGTTATCTTACTATCACCAAAGCCCGGGGAAGATTGTGCCACTTGATGATTAGCCACATGTAACACATTCTAAAATGGAAACCAGTATCTGCGGTACAATGGCCCCGTGTGAGAATCTGAGTCTAAGAAAACAGTGTTATCAGTCTTTATATTTAACAGAGCTGCTGGACCCTGGTAGAAATAGATTACAGTGTTACCGTTGTTTGGAATTCTTATTCTACTGATTGATTTTAGATTATATAATAGATTACACAGTACTAAATAGTTACTGTACAACCACACTGCGTGCAGGTAGTAGATATTGTGTTATATAATCTGCGTATCAAAGGATTTTCTAGTCTTGGTTCTAGTCTGGCTGGAATCAAGAAGGTGTAGGATTTTTATACACAATTTAGTTAACCAGCTCACCTGAACCATTTTTGCCAACTAAAGGCACTTAGGGTCTAATTCTGCTTTCAGTTACATCTATTTAAGACAAGAATAATGTTATGAGCTGGGTGACACTTTGTTGTGGGTTGAGTTAAAGCCTCGCTCAAACTGATGTGTGATTGCGCCATTCATTTAAGATAGTTGTAAGAAAGCTTTGGGGGCTGGCACAGCTAAAACAAGACCCAGAAGCTATCTTCATGTAGGCAAAAGCAGTTATCAGAAGGACTGGGCATGTGGGAGGTGTGCGAGAACACACAGAAACTGAGAACAGACCAGAAGAGAGAGAGACAAGGTGGGTGAGGGGTAATATCTTTTATTGGACCAGCTTCTGTTGGTGAGAGAGACAGAGCTCTTTGTTAGGTCTGGAAAAGATACCCGGAGGGTCACAGCTAAATGCAAGGTGGAACAGATTGGTGAACATACCTAGTTAACCCATATTCTAAAGGACCATTCAAGGTAGAGTGGCATATTAATACCTCTGCAGTCAGTAGAGGGTTAGGGGGTTACAGACTGTTGTAATAAGCTGTAAATCCAGTGTCTCTGTTCAGTCCTTGATTCTTCAGGTCCCAGAGCTGAGGGAGAGCTCTGTGTGGTTCAAAAGCTTGTCTCTCTCGTCCACAGAAGTTGGTCAAGTAAAAGATATTACCTCACCCACTTTGTCTGTTTAATATCCTGGGACCGTCAGGGCTACAACTACACTGCATACAAAAACGGAAAGAGGCAAAAAGCAAGAAAGCCAAGCAGTAGCTCGTGAGCACAGTGGGTATGTCTACACTGGGATAATAAACCCGCAGCTGGCCAGGGCTGCCTTGGGGGCAGTGGAGGGCAAGTGGGGCAATTTGCCACAGGCCCCAGACCCCACAGGGGCCCCCACGAGAATATAGTATTCTATAATATTGCAACTTTTTTTTTATGGAAGGGGGCCCTGAAATTGCTTTGCCCCAGGCCCCCTCAATCCTCTGGGTGGCCCTGCAGCTGGCCCGACTCAGGTAGAGGGTCCCAAGAGTTCAGGCTCCAGCCTGAGCCTGAACATCCACACAGCTATTTCTAGCCCCACCGCTCCAGCCCCTCCAGCCTGTGTCAGCTGACCCAGGCCAGCAGCAGCCATGCCATAGATCTTTTCCAATGTGACCCTAGAAAAAGCTAGAGAGAATGCTTTGGGGTCTGTTGGCTAAAGAGGCTTGAGCCTGTGAGCTCAGAAATTGCTCCTTTTGTTCGTGGTTCCTCCTGCACCCAGAGAAGTAGGACTTTGCCCATTCCTTGTATGAGGGGGTGTGCTCCCCACACTCGCCATGGAGGGGTTAACGTAGGCCAGAGGGGCCAATTAACCTATTAGGCTGCAAGCTCAGGGACATTTAGGCTGAGAGTTGAGCCCTAATTAATTGAAGCTCATCTATGCAGGCACATGGGGGGGCTGCTGTGAAAGCAGAGAGCTGGTAGGAGGAAAGGGGCTGAAATTACTTTTCCTACAACAAAGCAAAAGAAAGGGATTTGGACCCAAAAGAAGGGGTTTGTCTAGCAGACCCAGAGGAAAAGGGATTGGCTATGTTAGGCCTGAATAAAAATATAGCAAACAAAACCAGGTATGCCAACCTAACCAAAGTCAGGCTAACGAAGGTTTGTGGGTAATCCCTAAGTAAAAAACACTAAAAAGCAGCAGCATGTCTCACAAGCGCTAAAAAAAAGTAAAATAAAAAAAAAGCTGCATTCCTGGCATAGTACCAAATGTGCTGTGTTCGGGCAGCTCCTTCAAAAAACTAATAAAAGCCCTAGTTTTTTAGCCTCCTTGTTTTCACTCCCTGGTTTTGTTCTTTGTTTGTTTTTAACTCCCCTACATTTCTAACTTTAGGCATGCATGTATACTAAAGGTGTCTAGTTTCTAGTTGTTAAAAAAAGGGGGTGGGTTGCTCCAGTAAATAATTGATAACGCAACAAAACTGTCTATATAGGCTTATACTAAAATGTAAAAAGGGGGCTGGTTCTCTCAAAAAACAAGCTGCTCTCTATTAATGCGTGCACTTGTCAATAAAAAGCTTTTAATCAAACCTTGCTGGTGTTGCCTGTCTCTCTCGCGGTCAAACAACAAACTTTTCCGTCTGGGGTAAAGTCCCTAACAGCTAGAATGGTGGAGAATGAGAGCCTGGGCTAAGCAAGGTTGGACGTAGTCCAGAGGAGGTGCAGGAAGGTTTGTGGTTGCCCAGACCTTCGCTGCTGGAGATAGGGCTCTGGACTGGAACCCTGAGTAGAGAATGGGCCTGGGTTCCCCTACCAGCCACTGAGTGAGTGGCACAATCTGGCCAGTGACCTTGGAGGCTCTCTGGGGCCATGCTTTCTAGCTGCTGCGGTAGTGGCCTGGCCAGGGCAGTGGGCTTAAGGACTCCCTGGGATGGCTAGAAAGATGTTGATGTTACTCTGGAAGGGGAGGAATCTTGTGACTTGGCTGGAGGGCTAAGCCATGAAGATGAGATGCTGCAGCTCCTGAGGATCAAGAGAGGGTCCACACACCAAGAAAACGAGACGACGGGCTGAGGAACTACAAGGAGAAGGCATCAGGCTGAAAGAGCTAATCCCCACTGTGGCCAGGAGGAGGTTCTGACGAGTGGTGAGTAGAGGCCCCCATGACACCTTGTTAAAAAATAAGATTGCATCAAAGAGAATACCAGACTTCCAATGGGAACATCCCCATGGCCTGGAAATCTGATTAGCCACTTGGGTCAAAAAGGGGCAACAATGACTTCATTGATGTAAATAGAGCTACCCTGATGTCAAATTGGTAGAAATGTCAGCAGAATCAGGCCCTCTACTGCAGACATTAAAAAAAATGCATTAAAAATCCCTGAAAATATTTCTTTACATGATCAATTTCTTGCTGGAGGAATAGGGACCAATTGGCAGGTCTGGAGACTGAAGTCCTATATTGGTCCACAGACCAGGACATGGGAAGCGGCAGGACAAGATTTAACCACATGACCCACCAGAATGCCTCAGAGCTGTACTGGATGGACCATCTTCAGCAGTGACAGGGTAGTGTTCAAGAATAAAAAAAGAGGCTATTTTTTATTTTGTGAATACACAAGTGATACGATAAAGGCCATAAGTAGAAGGCCATAAGCAGACATCACACACGACAGCATTGGGGTCAGCAGTGTGGAGTCTAGGAAGTCCTCCTGATAAACTAACATGAGATGAGCACCCAAAAGGAAGCGCCAAGCTGTGCAATGTTTGCACATTAGCTCCCCGAGTTGAGCCTGCAAGTTTATTTAAAAGGCCATTTCTGCTCTTAATATTCTGAGCTACCTTGGTGAAGTATTCTTTGTTAAGTGTATGAGCTAGATCTCTCTTAAATGTACTGGCTTTTGCTCATGTACCAGTTGTTCTCTATTTTAGAAGATGGTGAATTCTCATGGAGCATTGGCGTGACTCAGACGGAAGCATGACAACACTGTCTTTGACACACTGAACTTAAGTCTCTGCGTCTTACAACAGCCACTGATGGTAGCTATGTCTTGGTTCAGGTTGTCTTCAATCTTTTTGAAGGCTCTGTCTCTTGAAGCTAGGCAAATGTCATCTGCATACTTGAATGGCCATGAGATTGTTGAGGGCCCCTCATTAGTCAATATGTTGAAAAAAGTTGGAGCAAGGACAGGTCCCGGAGGGAGTCCCTTCTTCTGATCCTCCGTGTACTCAATTTATTATCGAGCATCTCTTGGAATTGTCTGTTTTTGAAGCATCATTTTCATAAGTGTAACACCCCATCTATGACGTCTTGACCAGCAAGTCAGTGTGCCAGGTGGTATCATATGCGGCTGGCAAATCAAAAAACACAGTCCTGTCTTTTCCTTTTTCTGGAAGCTGTTTCTATACAGGCGGCAAGAGCAAGAACTTGGTGACAAGTGTTCCCATTAGGTGTAAATCCTGCTTGGTCATCACTCAGAGTCTGCTCTGCTGTGGGAAAGATTCATTGCAGAATTAGTCTCTCAAGAAGTTTGTAAGCACAGCTGAGAATTTATATCTGCCAGGAGTTAGCTGGGAGGGAGTGGTCCCTTCCTAGTTTTTGGCATAGCTATTGCCCTAGATTTCTGCCATAGCTTGGGCATCAAGTAGGCCTGGAAGGGACTTCAAAGTCATCTAGTCCAGCCCTCTGCACGGACGCACAACCAAGTGAATATAGACCATCCCTGACAAGTTTGTCCAACCTGTTTTTAAAAACCTCCAATGTTGGGAATTCCAAACCCTCCCTTGGAAGCCTATTCCAGTACTAAACTATACTTATAATAGAAAGATTTTCCTAATATCTATCTTCAGTCTTCCTTGCTGAAGATTGTGCCAATTTTACTACTAGTCCCACCTTCAGTGTACATGGAGAACAATTGCTTGCTGTCCCCTTTGGAACAGCCCGTAACTTGTTTGACTATCAGATCCCCCCTCAGTCTTCTTTTCTCAAAACTATATATACCCAGTATTTTTACCCTTTCCTCATAAGTCAGTTTTTTAACTTGTTTGTTTGTTCGTTTGTTTTAATCATTTGACTTGCTGGCCTCTGAACTCTTTCTGATTTTGTCCACATCTTTTTTTTAAGGTGTGGTGCCCCATACAGGACATAATAGCCTAGCTGAGACCTCACCAGTGTGAAGTAGAGCCGGACAATTACTTCCCATGTCTTACCTGTTAATACACTCCAGAATGATATTAGTCTTTTTTACAACTGCATCACATTGCTGACTCATGTTCAATTTGTAATTTATAACCCCCAGATCCTTTTCAGCAGTGCTAGCACCTAGCTATTCCCCACTTTGTGCATTTGATTTGTCCTTCCTAAGTGTAGAACTTTGCATTTATCTTTACTGAATTTCATCTTATTGATTTCAGACCAATTCTCCAATTTGTCAAGGTAGTTTTGAATTCTTACCCTGCCCTTGCCACTTCCTCTCAGCTTGGGGTCATTCACAAATTTTATAAGCACACTCTTCGCTCCATTATCCAAGTTATTTCTGAAAATATAGAATAGTACTGGATCCAGGACTGGCCCCTGCAGGACTCCAGTAGATACACTCTCCCAGTTTGTCAGTGAGTCAGTGATAACTATTCTGTAAGTATGGACCAGTTTTGAACCCACCTCATAGTAATTTCATCTAGACCACTTGCCCTAGTTTGCTCTGAGTGTGGTTTGCAGTGAAAAAGTCTATTCCTACTTTGCTCCAAGGTCTGTGGGGGATGCAGTGTATTTTAATGGTCCCTTTTTGGTGCTTGGCCTGCATTTCCCTAGATGTATCACAACTGCTCCCCAAGTGTTAGATATCCTTCGTCGTGTTTGGCTGGTACATGATATCTTTGGCATCCCAGATACAGGCTGCTGTTTTAGAGTGGCTCTGGATTCTTGACAGAGTTTCTGTTCTCAGAAATCTGGGCATTATGATGCTATCTTGGATGCTCAGCTCAGATCCCTAGCTCTAGTATTCTTGGGTTGTAGGTGGCGCTTCTCCCCAGGTGTCTGGCCATCCTGACAGAAAGCGGACATGAGTACTTCCGAGTCTTGTAAAGTTTGTTTGCCTTGAAACTAACACATGCCTTGCTTGGTCAATGCTTTCTGTGTCTTTCCATGATTTTTGTATTGCTATCAGATTGAGGGTTTCACATTCTTGTTCAGTGACCACATTTTCATGCTAGAAGGCTTGCTCTGGATAAGAAGTCCCTTTCTTGTGGCTTGCAATGTTACAATTTACATGTATTTTCAGTAGCAGAGGTGAAGGCATTTTAAAGCCGCTAGAGATGATTTTTTAAAAATGCTCTTCAGGTCATTTTCTACTTGAATGGTTTCTCATCCTTGAACATACTGGTCAAACTCTTGACAAGATAACACTATTGCAAAACATTGCTTTTCAGTTTAGGCATCTCTCTGCTCAGTTGATGATACTGACCATGACACAGAACTACCAGCTGTCCCTTTTATATGTGTGGTGTTCCAAGCCTCATCTCACTGGCCTCACATTATATGGTTGCCTCTTCATTCACTCTGGGGTATTTCAGGATGGGATAACTGGTCACCAGCTCCTTGTGGTGACTGCAGTAGCCATGTCCATATAGCATCCTTGCCCAATAGCCGCCAATGTCCAAGCTCAAACACTGGAACATGAAACACAAGCAATATTAGTGAAAATAGTGGCATAAAAACACGGCATAGACAGGGCCATCTCTAGCCTTTTTGCTGCCCCAAGCACGGCAGCACGCCGCTAGGGACGCTCTGCCGCTCACCGGTCCCGCGGCTCTGGTGGACCTCCTGCTGGCGTGCCTGCGGATGCTCCACCGGAGCCTCGGGACCAGCGGACCCTCCCCAGGCACGCCTGCTGGAGGTCCAGCGGAGCGGCCTGCCGCCCTCCCGGCGACTGGCAGTGCACCCCCTGTGGCATGCAGCCCCAAGTACGCATTTAGTGCGCTGGGGCCTGGAGCCGGCCCTGAGCATAGACACTCTCAACACTGTACTATGCAGTGTTTTGTAATAAAACGAAGTGACAGAGAATTTTCACCAGGTCACCCAGACTTAGGTTGAGACCCTGGGGAAAAAACACAAAGGAATTTTCAAACCATCCCATACCAAGCGCTGAACTCACTCAAAAGCACATTCATAAGATGAAGTTATTTTTATGTAATGGAGGTAAGAGAGCAGAGCGGCCTGTGAAATTTTTTCCAACATGCTTTTCAAGTAGTGTGATAACAAAAGCGATTCAAAAACAAAAATTGGGAAAACACCAGTAACCTTAGCATGTAAGGTCTGTTTCTTTATATAAATCCTTTGTTTTACCTGCCCTTGTTACTGATATTAGCCTGGACGTTGTGGGAAGGTAAATGCAGAGAAATGTAAAGATCAATCAGCATAGCAATGGCTTTGTTCTATGAAGAAGACGGAGTGATAGGGAGTGTTGTTTTTCAGACTTGAAAAGGTCAGAATGAAAAGCCAACGTTGCATTTGAAGGTGGTGTTGAAATAGGAACATTTCATGTTTGCAACACAGAAGCTTATTGTAGAGAGATGTGACTTTTGCTTGATTTATTGGAAGCTAGATGGGCCAGATTCTCATTGACACTAAGCCCACTTGATACCACATGACCAGTGTAAAAGGACCTTAAAGTGAGTATAAAGTAGGATGACCACATGTCCCAATTTTATAGGCGCAGTCCTGATTTTAGTGTCTTTTTCTTATATAGGCTCCTATTACCCCTCACCTCCTGTCCTGATTTTTCACATTTGCTGTCTGGTTACTCTAGTATAAAGAACATTTGTATTAACTACTTTACCAGGCTAGTCCATTGCTAAATACATCTCCTTTTATGTTCCTGTGCTCAGGGACAGGAATCTGGTATGCTGCCATGAGGATTATGATGACTTTCTCTTTGTTTGACCCCCTCTGATTTTGTGTGCCTGCAGTAGCCATCTCATTTCTGGCACCATGATCAGTGATGGAGCATAAAAAAAGAGAGCTAAGACAGTGCAACTTTCAGGCTTTATTCCTTTCTCCACATGTACTATTTTTCTCATAGAGCATTTTCTTAAAGTTCTCTAAGTTCCTAGACATAAGCATACAGTCTTACCACAACATCCCTGTTGGAAAGCTATGGAAGTAGCCCTTTTCTCACCTCTGAGATAGCAACATTCAATGTGAACACCATAATAGAATGTTAAATATTGATGCATATTATGCTTTCTTAAAATCTCTCTCATCATATATATAACTTAAAACAACTCCTTTTCTCTTAGCTTGGGAACTAAGGTATTTTCCTCTTATTGCACAAAGTCCTGTGTATACTTGCAGGCAGTTTGATGTTAGAGTCAGAGTGTGTCTTGTGATGACAAGAGACTGCCCTGCACTTGGTTCTTCTGGTGGAGTGGTGTTTTAAGAGTCTGTTCCAATACCTATTGGTCACTTGGCCTGTATTCCTCCTGTGTCCTGCTGACCAAGTCTCAGCTGTGTGTATATTTCACCTTACTTTGTATCCATTTTTATGTCTTGTGTTCATAATGGGTGTATGTATTTGCAGCATCTGTGGAAGACATGCCCCTTCCCTGCCATGCCATATGAACACAGATTTACCGCTCAACACCTGTAGCTTATTTCCAGCTTCATTATGGCCCAGTCAACCCTTGGCTAGTTAATGTTTCAGAGGGTGCTGTAAAAATCCACAGGACTAGAACCCGGGTCTTTAAAAGCCTAGACCAGCTGATATTCCTACATTGCCATAAGGAGCTACATAGAGCACTGTAGAAGTCCTGCCCAAAGGGTTGAGAGAAACAGCACCCTGCAGCCTTCTAATTGGCCCATGCACACTATTTAACCCTGCAAACTACTCCAGGGAGCTGTTTGGGCAACCATTCAGATCATGGGCTTGCTGTGACTTCAGAGTTCACCTTGTTTTCTGATTTCTGGTCCAGCCTGACTCTGACCCTGACTCTTGCCTCCTGATTTGAGCACGGTAACCCCCTCTGGTTTCTGACCCCAACCCTTACCTGTTGATCCTGGCTCTAGTAATTACTCTGATTCCTGCCCCTACTGCACTGTGGCTACCCTTGGCTATGTGTGGACACCGGCCCAGCTGTGACTGCTAGGCCAGACCACACCACCTATGTCCCGATCCCTTACAAGTGCCAGTTAAGAGGGTGCTTTTGTGATAGGAACTAGGCTGAGACCTGCTAATTCATTTCACACAGGCCACCAGAAAGCTGTTAGAGAGGTCATATGACTTACTCGATATCACCCAGCAAATCAGTGCCAGAGCTGGAAACAGAACCAGAAGTCTAGGAGCCCAATTTTCAGCTGGTGTTATAAGTGCATCTCTATTGACTTCAGTGAAGTTTTGCTCATTTGCCCCAGCAAAGAATTTGGAGCTTGACTCCTTGTCCCCTACTCCATGCGTTTCCCGACATCCCACTATTAGACCGGATGGCACCATTGGCCTTTGTTTTCTGGCCAAGTTTAGACACTGGGAGCGTGAAACACTTGCAATGCTAGTGAAAATAGTTATAAAAGCATAGCCTAGAGACCCCCAAGTCCCTGTGCCCTGAAACATTTTGTAACTACCTGTAAAATGAAATGACAGAATTTCCACCAGGTCATCTAGATTTAGTTTCACAAGACTCTGGAAAAAACCACAAAGGACCATATCACATACTGAGTCTGAACTCACCCAAGAGCAGATGAATAAGATGTAGGCAATCCTTTCAAATTATTTTTATCTAATGGAAGTGAGAGGACAGAGCCTCCTGGGAAATTTTTCCCATCATGCTTCTCAGGCAGTGCAGTAACATCAGCAGTGTGCAAAAAGAAGTACTGGGGAAAATACCAGTAACCTTAATGTATAAAGTCTGTTGCTTTATGTAAGTCTTTTGTTCCATCTGCCCTTGTTACTGAGATTAGTCTGGTAATCAATTGTTTTCCACGACCACTGCAGGTAGAACAAGAAGTAATGGCCTTAATCTCCAGCAAGGGAGACTGAGGTTAGATATTAAGCAAAGCTTTCTAACTATCAGGGTAGTTAAGCTTTGGAATAAGCTTCCAAGGGAGATTGTGGAATCTCTGACATTGGAGGTTAAGAACAGGTTGGACAAACACCTGTCGGGGTGGTCTAGGTTTATTTGGTCCTGCGTCAGCGCAGGGGCTGGACTAGATGACATCTTGAGGTCCCTTCCAGCCCTGTATTTCTAGGATTTTATGATTATAGGAAGGTAAACGAGGAGAGATGTGAAGGTCAATGAAGGCAGCAGTGGCTTTGTACAATGAAGGATACAGAGGTATATGAAATATTGTTCTTCAGGCTTGGATAGGTCAGAATTCAAAGCCAATCTATGCATTTGAAGGTGGTGCTGATACAGATGCTATCAAACAGATATAGCACAGACCAGAATTTTTACCCAAATGCCCCTATGTTGAGCTCAATGACTTTAGTTAACTAAAACTTTTTAATCCTTGGGAAATGAAACTGTGGTGTGCCATAGGCAGAGACTAAAGCATCACCGATGCCTGTGATTTCTGCAATGAGACATGCCTAGCTGTTCCCAGCGGGCGATCCACACCCCATGCTGCAGAGGAAGGTGGAAATGTGAGGCATGGCTTCTACTAACAATAATGCTTAGAGGACTCAGTCAAGACTTAGGCACCAGTTGCACACTGAGGACAAACTAAAAAAGGCAACGCTTGAATCAGTATTTAACTTTAATCCTTTTTTCCCCTTCCAAAAATAAATGGTAACAGACAGAGAACAAGTAATGTGGAGTCTTATTAAGAATGCATCCACAGTAGTTAGTAGAGATGGGCCCAAGCTGCAGAGTTCAGTAACCCAGTCTAAATCTCCCCAAGGTTTAGATGATCTTTGGAGATGTTCCAGCCCAGCTCAGCCCAGCCTAGCAAGAGCTGAAATAAAGTCTGGGTCCGAATCTAAATTCCAACTTCCCCTGTGCTCAAAGAGTGTTCAGATCTGAAATTGCGCACACTCAAAATACACCGCTTCACTTGCAAAACAGCTCACTGCAGAGTGTGCAAATTATTCAGCTTCCTGCACTGCAGTTACCTTTCATCTGCCCAACTGCATTACAGGGGCCAGTGACTGTGCTGGACGGCCTGGAACGAACCAACATTTTGCTGTGCAATATGCCACTCCACTAACAAATCCTTTTGCTTTGCTCTGGTGTTCGCTTCATTTCAGATCCATCAGGCAGACTTTCCCCACGGCTCCAAAACAATGAGGAAGAGAAACAATAAGGTGTTGGCCCTACTGAGGTATAGACAATTCTGAAGGGAAAAAGAGGAGAGATGCCACAGGACTGTTTGATTGTGCATTGAGTATTAGAGCAAGGGGTACACACTGAGTCTATACAAGGGCCAGACTTCATGGAATGAAAGTGATGCTTCTTTCCACTGAGAGTAATCAAGCCATGGAGCAGATGCTCCAAGTCAGCCAGGGAGCACATGGTGTCTGTCAATGTATCTTCATAGAACCGAGTTAGAAAATTATTGACATGATTGAAATACTGCTTGGTCCGACGGCTAGCTGCCCTCGTGGGGGAGGAGCCAAAGTTGGTTTCCTGATGATTTTCTGTGTTCTTGGTCTAAAGACAATTGTAATCTGCATAACTAGAGTCTGGTATGGCTTTGGGATGTACTTTTGGAGATTAGAATTCCTCTTTCTCTTTTGTACTTCTTGCCCATTCTGCCACTCTCTGCTTTCTCCCATCAATATTTCTTAGTTTTATCCATTATCTGCTGAATTTTTGTTTCATTTTTATATATAGTAGATGTCAAGCCTAGATTTTCATAAGCAAATATACCATGCCATGGATACATAGGGCACTATATTAATAACATGTAATCAATATTATTGTTATGCTGGGGTTTGGGCACCTCTTGTGGGTGTGATAGCAGGCTTCCATTCAGGCTAAACCAGGGAACAAATGTCCCTTTATTTGGTGGTAGAAGCAACAATGGAAAACCAACACCAATGACTAGACTGCATGCTACCCTGGGCAGTGGCTGGGCCCTGTGGTCCAAGGGCTTTCTCATGGATCTGAGAACAAACAAAGAGTTGGAGATTACTTGGATTGCAGTTGTGTGTGAGAAAGAAGCAGCAGAAATACCAGTGGAGCAGACAGAGAAAGAATCAAAAACACAGCCAGACACGTGTGTGTTGTGACTGTGGGAAAAGATCAGACAGCTTTTGGGCAGAGTTCTTGCTGGAAAGGGGCTTGAAACTGGGAGCAGAGAAACTGACTCATGCTGTTTTGAGTCCTACTCTGTTTAAGGAAACAGAACTTTGTACATTGTTTGTAAGTAAGCGGTGATGGCATGACAGGTACCTGACTCTGTCATCAATTTCTCCTCCTAACTGAAACAACCTGTCAGACCCTGAATTTTGGTTAACTGCTTGGGCCAAAAGGGGCAACATTATTAATAATAAATCTTTCTCTGTTCATTCCCTGGTCTAACCATATAATGGTGAAGCCTGCCAGTATTTCTAGTGTTCCAGTTCTTTATGCAGGTAGTGTCGCATGGAGATTTCATGAAGACTTTAATTCAGCCTGGAACATACAAGGAGTAAGTGAAGAAGGACTAGTGGAATTACTTTTATTGTCTATTTGCAAGGAGGTTTTAAAGATATAATGTTATTGTGTGCAAAGAGGGTGTCTATGTGTTCCGGGCTGAATCTTAATGCCATAATACAAAACAACACCTAGCTCTTACATTGCACTTTTCATCTGTAGATCTCAAAGCATTTTACAAAGGAGGCCAGGATCATTATCCCCATTTTACAGATGGTGAAATGGAGGCCAGGGGAACTGGGGTGACTTGCCTAAGGCCACACAATGAGTCAGTGGCAGAGCTGGAAACAGAGCCTACAAGTCCAGCTTCCCTGGCCAGTGTTCTATCCAGTAGGCCAGAGTGTCTCCTTTAAGCTCCCTTCTCAGCAAGCCAGGAAAGGGCAGCAATCTCCCTCTTTCATTTCAGGTTCCATATTAGTGGGAATGTGTATCACAAAACTGTTTATCTAATGGCTGTTTAATCTATGTTGCCCAAGAGGCCAAACTCTGCTCTGTTACCCCAGCGCTACCCTTGTGCGTATGCAGTGACAGAGACCACACATTGTTATTGTAATGCAATGCACGTTTATTGATCATTCTATCGTCTGAGGTCTGCACCTATTGCCGTGAGGTCTGCGAACCTAATGGGGGTTCTTTTCATGCCCAGTTGCAGCAGGAGCAGCTGGAGTCGAAGACGAGGCTGGCCTGGTAGAACTGCAGGTAGGTTTTCCCGCTTGCGCAGTGGTAGAACGCGTTGTTGTTACTGGGATCTGGGTAGAGGCCATTGGCTCTGCCGGAGCAGAAGTTGCTGCTGCTTCTGCCTCCGCTGGAGCTCCCACTGCCTTTGGAAGAGGCAGCCATGGCTGGTAGGTTAGCACTAGTACCCAGGGTGGTTGCTGGAACCTTGCAGTCTGAAAGAAATAAATGCAAAGGGAGGCATTAGAATGTGCTTTCTTCTAAGCGTCTGAGGCATGGCGGTAGATGTGCCTCTTGAGGAAGGAGTTGAAGGAGGGCAGGGTAGCAGCTTCACAGAGGTGTTTGGGGAGGTTTTTCCTTGCATGGGGGATGTGGAAGCAAGTGCAAAAGTGCATGTGGAATAAGGCAGCAAGCTGGCACTGAAGGCTGGTTTCACTGGCCAAGCAGAGGGAGCAACACAACAGGATGCAAGAGCAGATAAGAAGATGAGGAACAGAGCTGTAAAGGGCCTTCAAGGGAAGAACAAAAAGCCTGAATTTGGTGTGGTGGAGAGAAGAACTAGAGGAGGGATTCAGAGCGGGCGGCTGGCGTGCTCAGAATGACATGCCAGGAAGATGGTCTCAACAGCAGCTGTTTGAGTAGATCTGAGAGGGAGAGGTGGGTGTCAGCATGGCCAGAGAGGAGCAGATTGCAACAGGTAATACAGGAGGAGATGCAGGCCTGGAGAAGAGTTCAGATGAGTGCTGGTCATCTCACTCCATGCACTGGGGTGGCACTTAGTAGGAGTGGTGACGCCCAAGGCAGATTTCAAGGAGTTCATCAGAGGGTATTTGCATTCTCCACAGAATGTGCCAGTGAAGTCGTCCAGATCAATAGCCCAAACCATGGCGCCTCCAGAATTGTTCTCCAACAGCCACTTTGCCTGTGAGGGAAGATTTTTAAGCAGAGTTGTAAACGCATCAGTAAAGCTACTCTAAACCATGTCTTCCCTTGTGGTGAAGTATCTCTTATCTGAAAGTTTCAGGGCCTGAGCCAACAGTCTTTGCTCACATTAAAAAGACTGGAAGTCAATGAGAATAGAATAAGGGCTGCAAGCTAAGTCTTTAAGTAGCAACAGAGCTGGCATCTAACCTGATGCAAAGTCTATTCAAGACTCCCATTGACTTCAGTGGGCTTTGAGTCCGGTTCACTGCGAACTAGAGCAATATGTATCGGATGTAAATTGTGTATTTTATCCCAAGGTGTTACCACCCTACACTGCTGGCATCCCAGTCATTTTCTCCCTGATCCTAGGAACCTGTAAGGAATATCAAGGTGTCTCGATTCCCATCCAGTCCTGAGAAGTGTGACTAAACAGAGGGGAATTCACTCTTATCTCAGTCAATAGGGGGATCCTCTAGGCTGAGGAAGAAGCAATGTGGAGCTCCTGTAAGACGTTAACTGGGAAGGATCAGTATGGAATAGTGGCCTCTGTCGCACCTTCCAGAGAGCAGTGTAGCTCTGTAGCCCGATACAGGGGTGAAAGCCTTGACCCAGAGCACAAAGAGATGATAGACAACAGGTTTACCTTAATGGCGTAGCTCTTAGGGTTGTCATAGCCGATCCACTGATTTCCTTTGTAGGCGTAAGGGACTTCCTGAGGAGCATTCCACATGACGGTGGCTCCACTCTTCAAGAAGGTACAGACCTGGGACATCAAAGATATTTGTAAGGTGGTCCAGGAAGGTCTGTGATTCTATCCTAACTGATCTAGAGGCCTATATCTGACTGTTCATCCAACTCCTTAGACTCTTTGGACTGACCCAGCACACTGCATCCTGTAGGTCCGACCAGGCTAGTTTTAATGTTTGGGGATACCTTCAGCTGCAGACATCCACTGGAGGTCTCCCTGCTGCTGGCAAGAGGCCACTGTGATTCAGAACCTCATGTCACTTACATTGCATTAGGAAAAGGAGAGGGTCTCTTAAAAACCCTGGGCAGTGCTTCCTGTCTCCGGTTCCCTGAGTCCTGCTCCAACCACTAGGCCTCACTCCTGTCCCAGTCATTAGGTCTGACCGCTCACAACCTGGTTGTGACAGGGCGACAATTCTGCAGTCTCTGGTGGAATTGCAGTGCTGACAGTGTGAATCAAAACTGAACATTATTATTTAGTAGTTGATTTGTGGTAGAGCCTAGGAGCACATTCATGGACCAGGGCCCCATTGTGCTAGGTGCTGTATAAACACAAAGATGGTCCCTGCCCTAAACAACTTACAGCCAAAGTAAATGCGATCATGGTTCCACCCAATGAAGGGGTTACCAGTCTGCTGGCAAATCTTTCTGAACTCACCAGAGCAAACAACCCCTCAAGCAGCTAAGTTAAATTTTTGCGATGATGGCCTAAGCTCATGTGTGTTATAAAACGAGGCTGTGTTGTTCTGTTCCCGAGAGTCTCTGTCAGAAACATTGTTTTTGTAAACACATCCTCCAGTAAAAATACTGTGTGAACTCCCATAGCTAACAACCATTCCGATTTGCTGCATCTATTTTCGTAGTTTTACCTCAAAATAAGCCAGGGACCCGGCTGACTTAGTGTAAGCTCCCGCGGCACCTGGGCCAGAGGTTGAGGCATCCAGGCCACGGTTGGAAGGGTCACTGAGGGTGAAAGTGTTGGCATAGGCTCCGAATCCAACCATCAGCTTCTCAGCTAGGGCACCATTGTCCTTCCAGTAGTTCATGGCATAGTCTTAGAGGAGACGGCACAGTGATCCAGTCAGAAAGATGTTCCCAAGCCATGGGAATCATAGAATATCAGGGTTGGAAGGGACCTCAGGAGGTCATCTAGTCCAATCCCCTGCTCGAAGCAGGACCAGTTCCTAACTAAATCATCCCAGCCAGGGCTGTCAGGGAGATGTTCCCAAGCCATGGGAACTAACCTCCTCCCCTAGTGGAATGATGTGATGAGAGGAAGAAAACAGCATCTGCTTTTCTGTGTCATTACTCACCACGTTGAAGTAAATGTAAGAGCCTTGGTCAGCAGGCCCTGCAAAGAGAGGGCTGTTTTCCCCTGTGAACCCTTCCCAGGAGCCCCTCATGTCATAGGTCATCACATTGATCAAGTCCATGTACCTTTTAAGGAACAGCAAGTGAACAGAAATATTATTCTAGGGATTTATTTCCCCACCTTTGAAGATTGTGCACTGAACAATGACCCCATCTAATGCCGTCAGCCAGGATGGATAGCTTCAGGGCTCCCAGCCAGTTGAATTTTAAAATTATAAACAGTGCATTGCTGAGTCAGAAGTCAAACTCCCCCTGTGTGTAACTTTGCTCAAGCTAGTGGATTTTCATCACTGGTGAAATCTGTCACAGAGTGGGCCTAAGAAATGACAGAGCACAACTGTGTGTGTCACAGATTGCATGGGTGGGAGCTGCTGGAACCTGATTGTGCAGCTCTGCATTTTACTGTGTAACCTTATAGAAGAAAAAGGAGCACTTGTGCTGGCTAAAAAAAGCAGAAGTTTGCAATTGATACAACAACAGGAACTTGAAGCGAGAGGTGAAAGAGCACATGTGAACTTTTACCATTGGCCAGTTCTAGCCCCACATGCCCTATTAGAATCTCCCACTTAAACCTTATGTAGAATCTTCCCTGCTGTCCAGTGTTATTGCTACTTTCTTCTGTCTGCAAGAGCTGGATGGAACTCTCTGCCGGAAACACATTGTGACAAAGCACGTTACCTGTGCCAGGTGCTTTTCTCTTGATTTCCACTGCACCAGTTTCCCTTCATTGTTTGGTCTTGGCTGAGTGGTTTCCCACTGGGCTTAGGAATTAATGAGACACTTACTTGGACATCTGTGGGATCTGGTAAGCAGTTTCGATAGTGCCTTTGCCACCTGACACAGCTGTGGAAATCAACAGCTTGGGGTTGTTGCTCTGAGCAGCCTCTTGCTCGAAAGCTTCATACATTTCCTGGAATACACCACACAAGGGTCTTAGCTCTAAGGAGAGGTTGAACATCACTAGCTTTCACATGCTGAAGGCTGCGATAAAGAACTGAATGATTTTGGAGGAAAAGATTTCCCAAGTCATTCAATATTTGTCAGAGGAATGGATTTGTGTGTGTACATGCTGTATCACTTGCTAGCTTGGATGGCCTGGGAATTGGGATGAAATGCTAGCAAAAAGAAAAGCTGACCTGCAGCAAGACAGTGAAAAGCTGCTGGGTATTGGCAGGGCTGCCTCTGTTGCCAGGGTATTCCCAGTCAATGTCCAGGCCATCAAAGTCGTACTTGCGCAGGAAGGTGATGGCGGATTGGATGAAGGTCTGGCAGTTCTGAGCAGAGGAAACCATGTCAGAAAACCTGAAAAGACAAAAAGGCAATGGCTAAATGGTGAATTTCAAACATGTGAAACAGCAAGTGACAGTGTAACATGCTTGTAAAGCATGCTAATGACTAGTCTACAGACAGGATAACAGGCTGCTACTGTCACCAGTTAACAGAGCTACTCATTTAGCTGAAGTGGTAGAGGTTAAAGATTTGGTGCTGAAGGTCCGAGATTCTGACCATGCAGAAAGCCTGTAGTGAAGATTGTTAAAGTAAGATAGGGGCTTCACATTCCTTGGCATATTACAGAGTTCAGTAAAGAATGGGTGAAGAGCATCATTATTTAATGTTGAGGCTTCTCTGACTGCTTCTGCCTAATCCCTCTCCTTCCCACTACAGGAGAAATGGAAATTTAGCAGAACGTGGATTGGATGCAGAATGTGGGTTGGATACAGAACCAGTGTGCAGTCTGGTTGCAGATAATGCAGTGAAAGGTCATCTCCTGAATGACCCCACTCCCAACCAGTGTTTCTCATGTGGCACTCCACTACGGAGCGGAAAGTAGGAAGGACCTGGCTAGAGGTACATGCTGTGTAAATATGCAGGTCAGGAAGTGGAAATTAGTGGCAAGAAGGAAGGGACTGAGGTGCAAGAGAAAAAGAAAGAAGGGGAAAAACATAAATTCAGGCTGGATACAGGGTCCTTACTTTTGGGTCCCGAAACTCCAGCCTCCAACAGACAGCAGGGTTTTCAGGTCAGGATTGCTGTGAACAAATCATTTTAAAGGACATTGAATAGCAACAGAGATTATGGTAGTTGTTACTCAAATTCCTTTGGACATAATGGACCAGATTCTGCTTCATTTACAGCCATGAACCCCCCCAGAAACTAATGGAATTACACAGGGGTATCTGAGAGCAAATTCAGAATAGTATTTTCTTTCCACTTCCTCTCCTAATCTGTTGTCCAGTGTTGAACAGTTGTTTCATCCCATCCCACCCTACCCTTGGCTTCATTTCAGTGGTGGATGCAGTGATCCCTGTGTATCGTTCGACTTAAACTGCTGTACAATCTGCAGAGCTCTGTGGGATCCTTTGGGGGTGGGGTGTGTGAAAACACTGCGTAACTGCTAATTATTGTCATCACTGAGAACTCACAAACTCATTGAATAAAATAGTGCTTACTAGGTCTTGAGTCCATTGATGCCAGCATAGAGTGCCACATCATTCCATTCGATGGTCTGGATCTGGTTGTTGGCCATGCCAGCAAAGGCATAGATCACATGAGTGCATAGGCATGGGTCAAGATTTTCAGGCATATAACGTGCAATTCCAGGTCAGTACTGGCACCAGTTGGTGAAGTAGCAGACAATGTTGGTAGATGAGCCTGGAATTTAGAAGAAGAAGATCGGGGCATGTGTCTTGGTTATTAGATTACAAGCAGGGAGAGCAGATGGGGCTATGTTTTTCAGCCCCCTGTGAATCAGACGTGAAAATTATGAGTAAAAACACACATGTGCACTTACCCAGCTGCACGTGCAGCAGAAGGGCCAGACCTAGTGAAGGAAAGGAGAAGTTCCATAATGAATTGCTCAGACTCAAACCCAAGGCATGTGATTCTCTAGCAGCCTGCTCTTACCCCAGGGAGCAAGCTGAGGCCCTTCAGAATTAAGTAAGAGACAGACAAGATAAGTATTCCATCAATTTGCAGCATTTTCAGCTGCCTGTGGTCTTTCCCCTGTGTACTGTGCTGCTGAGATGATAGACGGCCTACTAATTTCCAGTTCTTTTCAGCTCTTTGGGATATAAAGATCCATCCCACCATCAAACCTCCTGCAGTGCTGAACACTTGCCACCATATGCTGAGATCTCAGAACGCTTGCCTTGCTTGCTACTTACAGGAGGTAGGGAAGGGTGGTACTGTAAGTCAGGATAGGGTCACAGGAGTTAGTGATGGACAAGGCCTACTAGATAATCAGGTTTATTCCCCTAGTTAAAGCCAGATCTAGGGCTAAGACCAGAGACGAGTCGAAGTTTGTCTAACTAATTCTTCCAGCCTCCTAGAGTTCCACCATTTTTGTCTCTCTCTAGACTCCTTGGCACTGAGCAGTCTAACCCCATTACTCCTGACTTAACTGTCGGCAACAGCGAGAGGAGTCAGGCTGCCCTAGACTTGCACCTAATTACCGGGGTGTAATTTTCATCTCTCCCTAATCACTCTTCAGTTTGGCCCAGGGAATCAAATGGACTTTTAATATAACAAGGCTTATCTTTGTCAATTAAACAAGGGAAGAATGGGGTCCAGGAAGTCTAAGCTACCTTATATATCGCCTCTGAATTTGGCCTGACAGAAGAAATATCCAATATTAAACTGATGCTAGATCTTATATATGTCTCTAATTTAATCACCTCTCTGTTTCTCATGTCATTATCCACTGCACTATGTTACTGACCCATAGTAGGGCATGACTTTTCTATAATAATCAATAACAATAATTTTATTCATCAAGTGTTATGTCCTCCCCAGGCTTCTCCCAACCAAGAAAGAGTTTACTCCGGTCCAACGTATTTTCTCTATTTCATCTGCTTTCTAGAAGAACATACGCTCTTAAATCTACAGCAATGAGGAGTAAGTAACTAAACAGATAGGTGATAATACCTAGCTCTTGTATAGCACTTCTTATCAGAAGATCTCAAAGAGCTTTACCAAGAAGGTCAGTATCAATAGCCCCATTTTACAGATGGGGATACCAAGGCACAGAGAGGTGATGTGACTTGCCTAACGTCATCCAGCAGCACAGATGGGACTAGAACCCAGGTCTACCCCAGTTCCAGAGGAGTGTTCTATTTTATCCACTAGGCCCCACTGCCTCTCAGAGCTAGCTTTATGAGACTATCGAGGGAGATAATAGCTAGCTAGACAGACAGACATGGATGAGAAGGAAATCTGTTTCATTACCAGAATTATTCTGTTTCTATAAATAACAAAGAGAAGAAGTCGTCTTTCCCTAGACTCACTGTGTAACTGAGTCTCTCAGGATACTCACCCATCAGAAGAAATAGCTTGCCCATTTTGTTGCCTGTGTACTAGCTCTGTTGAGCACTTGCCTTCCTTTTACAAGATGTTCTCCGCTCCTCCTCAGCTACACGCGTGATACCAGTATGTGTCCCCATCCCATACATTAAACAAAAGGTTAATCTGTAACTCCAGGTGGACTAAACTGAAGTAGTTACCTCACACCACCAGCTGCCTCTCACTCTGAGTAGTCCCTTTATTTCTAATTTCCAGTAATCAAGCTTGATGGATAAGGCGGTCGGGTTTGAAAGTGAAGTGCTGGAGGCCTCCCCCGCTCCGCCACGAAAGGTTAAATCCCACCACTGGAGATCTCAACATGCTGGGTATTATGTAAGGAAACCGCAATAACCTCAAATATATGTTACAACAGGGAGCTTGCCAATGTAATTATAGAGGTCAGAATATCATGCAACTCAGGAGGAATGACATTGCAAGGGGCTCCGTAAGCCTATTTTCAGAGAGGACAGATAACAGAGCAGCCCGGCAAACACGTTTGCCCTCTGCTGAATTTACTCTGTGTCTATCCCTTTTCCCATTATTTTGTGGGGCTCATTGGCCCCAGGGACCACTAGCTATGAGCCATTAGTAGGTTCTGAAGGGAGACTCAGACAGAAGATGATGGTTGGCTCCTGGTGGTTGGAAGATTCCCAGGACTCCTACACAGAGGTGGGGGAAGGATGGAAGGCAGGAAATGGGGGAATAACCAATTCTACAATAACACTGGTCAGAATTTTTCAGATGGAACATTTTTCTCTCAGATCATGCCATTTCATCAAAATCAAAGCTTTCTGTGGGAACATATCAATTTTGGTGAAATTCCATCTGGAAAAGTCGTGTTTTGAGCGTATCAGAATGGGAATGTTTCAGTTTTTCATTTCAAAATGACTGAAAACAGTCAAAAATAGAACAACATTTTATTTAAAATGCAATGTTTCGAGTGACCTAACAAAATTTTTTAAAAAAAATTTATTTCACAGGAAATTTCAATTTCCTTTTTATTTTTTCCCCCACAATTCAGAATGAAAACAAATATAAAAATGCCAGAATTTCCTGCAAAATGGAAATTCTGAGTTTGACCAGCTTTGTCCTTCAGCCATGGTTATCATTTACTTTCAGTGAGCTTGTGTAAGGGTTTTCACATGCCTGGTACAGGAAATGGTGTGAATTTCAACCTGGCTCACAGCTAAAACAGCAAATGCTAACAGAGTTATTCCAGAAACATGGTTCCTCGTCTTTTCACAGAATCACAGAATATCAGGGACCTCAGGAGGTCATCTAGTCTAACCCCCTACTCAAAGCAGGACAATCCCCAACTAAATCATCCAAGCCAGGGCTTTGTCAAGCCTGACCTCAAAAACCTCTAAGGAAGGAGATTCCACCACCTTCCTAGGTAACCCATTCCAGTGCTTCACCACCCTCCCAGTGAAAAAGTTTTCCTAATATCCAACCTTTTTGTCCAATGTATGTATGTGAATGTCTCTCTCACTTTACAAGAAAATAAAACATGTTGTCCATTTACTTCTAAAGAGCCTTTCAGTGCAATATCACGATCCTTGGCAGAATTTGATATTTTTAAAATCATTTTGATATATATCAACTTTTATTTGTAAGCGTTTTTTTCTGTTTTAATCTATTTACATTTTCACAGTAGTGCAAAATTATGAGGTTTGAGCATTTCTTATTGTTATTGGTTTAAATGTTCACAGTTGTGGGAAGTTATGGGCAGGTCAGACAATAATTACTGATGCTGAGTACTAGGGTGGTGGCATTTTCCATTTAAATTGGTGTCGCAATACATTGTTTTTCTCCAAGCCTGGAGTAGTGAGTATAGTTGGGTAGAAGGAGTCTGTCCATTGAAAGTCTAAGGGGCACACATGGCATACCTCCCACTCAGCAGATCCACTGGCAACCAGAAGAGGTTAATATGACACATAGTTTCCCCCAGCTGAATTATAGTTTACTAGTGGGTAACTGCTCCATAGATCTTTGATATACTGAACCATATCCCTGCTTTTACCCGTAGCCTGCTAGCTGCTTAACTTCTGAGCTCTAAAAGAAGACTGATTAGCCACTGCTTTCAATGGAATCGGTACTGGGGAACGGGAACTGCCAGCATTCCTTTGCCTTTGGAAATCGCTTCCCAAGCATTCACTGAATCGACCAGGCTAAGATTGTGCTGAAGACCTTGACAAGATATAGTTATGGGCCAGCTGTGGAGTAACCCCAAATTGCAGAGAGGTGATGAAGCTTATCTGCAGGGGGGCGGGGGGAATAATAATGGGGCTTGGGATGTGATAATCAGACTGCTTCAGCTGTTTATGAGCTCGTGTTTACAGAGCTGGAGGTTCCTGCACCATTTACAACTGATTCTTGTGCTTTTCTGTGTTGGAGGCTTGAGGTGGACATTTTACCCACCATCATTTCTGAGGAAGAAGCAGAGGTAGGTGGGGAGGGGGGCAGTCCATCTCCTTTCCTATTGCTTCATTTAAACAGTTTTCACTCCCACGGTTTTGGGTCCCTTGGGCAGGGCCAGCTCCAGGCACCAGCTTATCAAGCAGGTGCTTGGGGTGGCAACTCCGAAGCGGGGCAGCACTTTCAGGTATTCCGCGGCAATTCGGTGGAGGGTCTCTCACTCCCACTCGGAGCAAAGGACCTCCCGCTGAATTGCTGCAGATTGCGATTACGATCGCGGCTGGTTTTTTTTTTTCGGCTGCTTGGGGAGGCAAAAACCCTGGAGCCGGCCCTGCCCTTGGGTGACACAATACACAGTAAGGTGAAAAAGGGTGAGGAGGGTGTTTGTGATGCTCTCTGCCTTGGGCAATTCTGAGGTGAAGGGGCCCTGTTGTCCATGGCTTTATTACAAAATGAGAGGAGAGGAAACCACCAATGGATGTGCTGGTGAAAGAGAGTGGATTCATTCATTCAGGTCCCTGCCCAAATCACGGCACCTCCCAACTTGTTGTTCTTCAAATACTGAACCTAACAGAGGGGGCAGGGAGAAAACCCACAAAGAACCTGATTAGGTGCAGGCGATACACAATATTTGGACCCCTCTGCACTATGGGTGAAATCCACCAGCCTCAGGCCTATTCAGCTCTCAAGCAGGGGCATCATTTGCTATGGGGCAACGAGGGCTGTTGCCCTCCCCCCAGATCCTGGTTTGCCCACCTCCCAGACTTATCATAGGTCCATAATCCATTCCCCCTGCCCTTGCTGGATATAATTGTAATAACCTTAGTCCCAGTTTTGGACCTTAGCGTCCAAAATATGGGGGTTAGCATGAAACCTCCAAGCTTAGCCACCAGCCTGGACCTGGTACCTGCTGCCACCACCCAAAAATTAGAGTGTTTTGGGGCACTCTGGTCCCTCTGAAAAAACCTTCCCCTGGGACCCCAAGACCCAAATCCCTTGAGTCTCACAACCAAGGGAAATAATCCTTTTTCCCTTCCCCCCTCCAGGTGCTCCTGGAGAGATACACAGACACAAGCTCTGTGAAACTACACAGAGGGACTCCCCCTCTCCGTTCCCAATCCTGGAAACAAAAGTACTTTCCTATTTCCCCAGAGGGAATGCAAAATCAGGCTAGCGATTCAACACACAAATCTCCCCTTGATTTCTTCCTCCCACCAATTCCCTGGTGAGACAGACTCAATTTCCCTGAAGTAAAGAAAAACTCCAACAGGTCTTAAAAGAAAGCTTTATATAAAAAGAAAGAAAAATAAGTACAAATGTTCTCTCTGTATTAAGATGATACAACACAGGGTTAATTGCTTAAAAGAATATTGAATAAACAGCCTTATTCCAAAAAGAATACAAATCAAAGCACTCCAGCACTTATATTCATGCAAATACCAAAGAAAAGAAACCATAGAACTTACTATCTGATCTCTTGGTCCTTACACTTAGAAACAGAAGATTAGAAAACAGAACTACTTCTCCAAAGCTCAGAGAAAGCAGCCAGACAGACAAAGACCCCAGACACACAATTCCCTCCACCCAAAGTTGAAAAAATCTGGTTTCCTGATTGGTACCCAAAGTTGAAAAAATCTGGTTTCCTGATTGGTCCTCTGGTCAGGTGCTTTAGGTGAAAGAGACATTAACCCTTAGCTATCTGTTTATGACAATAATACAATCACATATAATGCTCTATAGGCTGACACAACTCTTCCCATCTCCCAGCCTTACTGCCCTCCCCCAGCCCTGAATTTTTCTGAAATGACACCTCTGCTGTCAAGTCCTACTTCAGTCTTATTTTGGGAGCTTCAGTGGAGTTAAATGTTAAGCCTCATGCTAGCTTTGTGCACTGGGCAGCATCTCCTCCACCCACCTCCATTTTCCTCTTTGAACACTAACCTTTTCTCTTTACCAAGGAAGGAAGCTGCGCCACTGGCGGCACTTCACGGGCAATGTATATTGTTGCACAAGGTATAGCGTGTGTCACTGTGTGGGGTGGGGAGGTGAAGGAATGATGGAGTAATCTCCTCCATGAGCACTTTTCTAGTGAATTCCTGTGTCAAAGGGTATCCTGCCCCTTGAAGAGCTGGAGGCCTGGGGCTAGTCAGCACTTCTCATTAAGTAGGTGCAGCTGCAGAGGGGACAGATGTTCCCTAGAAAAAGCTGGGATGTCAGTGAGGAAGGAGGATTAGGAGCAGCATGGAGTTCCCTGGGATGGGAGGCAGTGGGACCCGGTCAGGGGAAAAGGGCCTCTGGGGAGAAAGCCCAGGGATGAGGAGGTTGGCAGGGAAGAATCCTGCAGAAGGCCATGAAGCAGGAAGGACTGAGAGAGGCAAAGGGGAAAAGCCCCTGGGTGCTGTATGGGCTGAGAAATTGCTTTTTGTGTTTGTCATCTTTGTTTGGTAAAGAAAACTGTGCCTAGAAAGAGATGTTGGGTTTGGCAGTGGGTCCTTGGTGGGCTGGGGACAAGTCAGCATTTTGCGCCCCTCAGGCTGATGCATTCCACAACTGTATTTTTAGACCTGGCAGGGAGCACCTTGGTAGGATCCAGATGTGGATCCAGGTGTGTCTGACTCGATCAGCAGCTAGAAAAACCAACCCAACCCTCCCTTCCATTTGGTGATTGGTTTTTAACCAGAGCCTGGAATAGATTATGTAGAGAGGGCAATGGGGGAGGAGGGGTCACAACCGTAAGAAGAGCAGACTTTGCCCTGCTCCTCCTTAAACATACTTTGGTTGTAATGCTTTGCTCGTCGTCATACCCTACCTATTGGTTTCCTTTGTAGGAATACAGGACCTCTTGCTCCACAATTCGCTCGGTGGTGGCACCTGATGTAAAGGTACAGATCTAAAAAACAAACAAAACCACACCAACAGTTGGAGATCAGAGAGGAATGTCAATGCTGGGTCTCTCTCAAGGTGTTGTTGGAAAGCCCGATGGTCACCTGGAAACGATAGTCATTATGCCATATTCATGGTGTATAAGGGTGATTTCCTGGGAGCAATGGCAAAACCTTGTGAATTAATCCCAATGGCCGGTCCCAACAGAAACAGAGACACTGATTCAGCTGCATCCCCCAAGGCAGGGCAAGATTAACCAGAGCAGCATCCTCCCTACCTCATAATAGGCCAATAATCTTGCCTCTTGAGTGAATGGGCCGGGTGATCCAGGCGCAGAGGTGGGCGCACCAATGCTTGTCTTGGAGGAGGAGAGGGTGAATTACCGTCCATAGGTGGGGATTCCCATGATGAGCTTCTCAGCTGGGGCACCCTTGCTCCTCCAGTATCTCACAGCATAGTCCTGTAGGAGGGGGTATTACATGTAGTTTATAATATATTTTGCACTGTAAGCTGATTTTACAGTAAGGTAGCATTGCTGGCATTTGCTTAATGATTGGCTTCTTGTTCCGCTATGAAAAACCTCTCTACAGATCCTAATCAGAGCTCTATGACCACTTGCATCTTAATATTTCTGGGCATGGATCCTCTTCATGGTGACAAATGGTTCTGTGGTCAGGGAGCACACTCCCTACAGGTTGAAATGGCAAAGGGTTTCCTGTGCAGAGAGAATCCCACTGTCTCTGTGTGCCAGTTTGGTCTCTTTGTGCTGTGTATTTGCATGGCTAATTACTCAGCCAGCATGTGCAAACTCATCAACTTTGCATCTGCAAATTTTGCACGTGCCTTCTTGATGGGCCACTGATAACTTGCCCCTAGATGTTAATTCCACTCTGTAATGTTAATGGGATTTCTGGTTACTGGAGATAAAAAACTATTCTGCAGAGGGGTGTCTGCACCCACAGAGATGGCACAAACAAATGCAGAATTTCCTCATTCATTTCTATTTGCTTGGGGTTGTGACACACAAACTCCTAAGGATTTTAGAAAGGGATAGGCTCATAAATGTTGATTTATTGTTGGAATACTGATCACTCACATTCCTGATCCCACAACCCCCTGATCCATTTGTTATGGTACCAGAAATCTCCCATGAAATTCATAACTTACAACATTATAGTAAGAATAGGATTTGGAGTCTTCTTTACCCTGGAGAAATGGGCTGACATGACCTGTGACTTTTTGCCAGGAACCATGGAAGTCAAAGGTCAAGAGGTTAAGGAAATTTACAGCCCTGAAGAGAAGAGCACAGAATGAGAAGGTAGCCTGGGGAACAGTGCAAATGCAAAGCATCTTGGATAATGGCTGAACATGTGGATTAATTACTCTCTGCAGAATCCATATGTAGCTGCGTATACTCACTCTGAGATTTTGTCGATTTCATAGCTGGCATGGACTAGTTCTCTCACAGCTCCCACTGTTGCACTCAGTATGAGCTTCTGCTTCCCTGTTTTTTGAGCTTTCTCCTGAAATGCTTTTGCCGTCTCCTACAAGACATTGACAAATATCTCATTTGAATATCCAAAATGCCTTACAGCTATATTCCTGCTCTAGACTTTGGGGAATTGCAAACAATGGTGCTTTTGCACCTGCAAACATTTATTTTTTTCTGTGAAATTTCATGATGTGGGATTTTTTCATTAAAAATGTTTCATTGCACATCTATCTTTGCTGAATAATTAGCCTAATTTCGCTTGAAATTATCCATTTTTGAACAAAAAGTATCACAGGGTTTGAATTGGATTCATCATTTTTTGCAAAATGTTTTGTGATACCATGTACCAAAGAATTTATTGAAATCATTTTTTAAATCCTTTCTGAAAATATGTATCAAATATGTAGCCCTGTTAGTCTGGATCTGTAAAAGCAGCAAAGAGTCCTGTGGCACCTTATAGACTAACAGACGTATTGGAGCATGAGCTTTCATGGGTGAACACTCACTTTGTCAGATGCATCCAATACGTCTGTTAGTCTATAAGGTGCCAAAGGACTTTCTGAAAATATGTTTAACAAAAACCTAGTTTTCAATAAGAAAAATTTCAGTAACAATTTTGAAAGCAATTTGATAAAATCTTGGGTAAAATATTATGCAAAATTTTGCCAAAACCAGAAAATGTCAACAACTTTTTTCAAAGAGCTTCATTTTTAAAAGGCCACTTTTTAACCAAAAAAAGAAAAAAAAAATCCAGAAAATTTTGTCTATCTCTAGCAATCATCTATGTCTGAAAAATCAACTAAAATCTGTGTGTGTGTGTGTGTGTGTGTAGTATGTGAGATAATGTACTTCTGTATTCCCACCCTACACACTATTGTCATCATTTTTTAACAAAGTAAAAACCTTGTTAAGGTGTAATTTGAAAACTCGTAATTTGCTGATCAGTCTCATCTTGATAACATATGTGTGGCAACATTGTTTGTGAAGTTATAAGATTCTACTGTATGAGGTTATTACCACATGTTCCAAACTCAGCTTGATAAAAAGGTCTATTTCAAACAAAAGATTATGTGCTCTGCTTACTTTGCATTTAAGCAGTAAACAGAGTTATCAAGCAGGAAGAGAAACAAAAAAAGCTCAGAAAGGTGAGTAAAAAGCAGCAGGGGACATCTTTCCACATAGACGTTTTTTCTCCCGGTACCCAACTGGAAATGTTTTTCATGAGGGGGACGGAAACTATAAAAAGGAGGAAGAAACACCATAAGGCTCCCACCTATCTGCCCAGGGATTCACTACACCTGAAGGGATAAAGGAAATAGCTGTTGGATGGGGAAAAAAGTCCTGACCTAAGAAATGTTGTCAGTAAGACTGCTGGAACCATGTGGTGATAACACTTGCTTTGAATTTAATATAGTTTGTTAAGTTAGGCACCAGTAGAGTTTTATCTTTATTTTTCTTGTAGCCATTTTTTACTTTTACGCCTAATTACTTACTGAAATCACTGAACATCTGTCTCTTGGTAGCTATCCAATTCAGTGTGCTTAAATTGAAGTGTCTGGGAAACTCCATTTGGTATGGCAAGTTGTGTGCATATTATTTCTATTAAAGAAACAATGGACTTTATATAACTTGTATTGTCCAGGAGAGGGCTGGGCAGTACAGGACATACATTTCTGGTGGGAAATCTAAGACTGGGATTTGTTGAGGTCACCCTGCAGTATAACCAAGGCTAGTGAGAGCCAGAGTGTAACCCAAGTGTGGCTGGCAGGCTGCAGTTACACATAAACTCAGAGTGTGGCGTTCATGTTGGCAGGCTGTTTGTGAGTGGCCCAGGTGGCAGCTACTTCAGCAAAGCACTTTAAGACACCCAAAGTTACAGGGCAGGGGTGACACAGCTGCTTATCAGTCTGGACTGTGCCCTGATAAGTCATGGTGGGGAGGAAGCTTTTTAAAAGAGGAAGGGGAAGACAGCCAGTTGCACTTCCAAAATCAGAAGGTGGAGGAGTCTGAAGAATCAGGAAGCCCAATGTGATTCTACTGGAAGAGAGGGGAGCCTAAGATAAGCATAATTTAAAGCAAAAACAGCATTCATCACCCGTTGTTGTGTGCAGTGTAGTTGTAGCTGTGTCAGTCCCAGAATATTAGAGAGACAAGGTGAGGAGAGGTAATACCTTTTATTCGACCAAGCTTGTGTCTCTCACCAACAGAAGGTGGTCCAATACAAGATATTACCTCACCCACCGTGTCTCTTTAATAACCTGTGATTAGGGTGACCAGATAGCAAGTGTGAAAAATCAGGAAGGGGGTGGGGGGTAATAGGAGCCCATATAAAACAAAGTCCCAAATATTGGGACTGTCCCTATAAAATCAGGACA